>NC_046287.1:26706875-27356250 GCF_004115265.2 Rhinolophus ferrumequinum
CATGGGTCCTCTCAACCACAAGGTTGCTGGTTTGACTCCCGCAAGGGATGGTGGGCTGTGCCCCCTGCAACTAGAAAACAGCAACTGGACCTGGAGCTGAGCTGCGCCCTCCACAACTAAGACTGAAAGGACAACAACTTGACTTGGAAAAAAAGGGCTGGAAGTACACACTGTTCTCCTTCCCCAATAAAATCTTTAAAAAAAAAAAAAAAAAGGGTACCAACTGTCAGTTTCAGTTATGCAGAATAAGTAAGTTCTGAAGAGCTAATGTACAGACAGCATACTGACTATAGTTAACAATACTACATTGCATATTTGAAGTTTGCTAAAAGAGAAGATCTTAAGTTTTCTCACCACAAAAATAAAAATGATAACCTTGCGAGGTGATGGATGCATTAATTAGCTTGATTGTGGTAATTATTTCATTTGATACGTATATCCAAACATCACATTGCACCCTTAAGCATATACAATTGTTATTTGTTAATTATGCCTCAGTAAAGCTAGAAAAATATAAAACTATCATGTTAAAAAAAAGAGTGGGAAAAAAATGATAGCATAAAAATTTATAACACTAACAACTAAAAAATTTTTCAACAACTGCATTCTAGAGTAGCAGATGAGAAACTTTACACTCTGTCTTCCTGGACTGGAATCTGCTTGTATTATTACAAGACTTTTGTCCTCGGGGAAATAACTTAACTTTTCAATACCTCAGTTTTCTCATCTATAAAATGGGTGGATAAGGAGTACTCTACACACTTACTATAAAAATAAAATGTGATAACCTAGGAAATGCACTAAGGGCAGTGACATCATCCAGCAAGAGCTCAATGTTAACTTTTAAGGAAATGCATTAAAAAGCTACTTAGATAAATATCACATAACAACTTTAGTCTAAAAAGCCAATGACATCCTTAGTTGATGATTCCCAATGAGTTATTAAATTTGTGTTCATATTTTATGTAGATGATATTTCAAGCAAAATCCTTTCTTGGTCAATAACTGAATATGCTATTACATTAAATTATATTTAATCTGTCATTCATTTTACAAGGAACTATATATCTAAGTAAATGCATGTTGACTTTATTCAGACATACCAACATAGCTCAAATGAAATGGAACTCTAAAAACAACTATCCAGATGCTTTTAAAGGGCAAAGGCCCTGAGGTTGTTTTTTAAAGGAGTAAACAGAATTGTTTGCAATAATTATTCAAAATGGCCATCATCAAACTGTCAAATATTTATTTCTTTTTGCCTGATTCTCTTAATAACCAGTACATCAAACTTGCTGAATGCTGTTATTTCTCTAGATGCAAATAAAGCTTTAATTTTTGCAAAAACTTATCATGACATAACATTAGGATACATTCCCCCAAAATTCTTTATTCCAATTTCCAGAACTTCAAACTTTTGCTGGAAAAGTGAAGTTCTCTTTCAATATATGGATAGTCTTTTGATGCCTAGCAGAATAATGTCTATCAAGGGTAGTAGATATGCAAAGTTATTAAGCTAGAAAAATGAAGTTTCATAAAAACCTTTTGTAGTTAGATATTATTCCTCATCACATTCACCTTGAACTTTCAAGGCTGAGAACGATTGCAAAAATAACCAAGGGAACAGAATGGTCATAAAATCAACCAACCACATGAACAAAATCACTGAGAGCAGTCGTTCTCAAACAGTGGTTCCCAGACAAGTAGTCTGAACAAGACCAGGGAACTTCTTAGCATCAGAAAGTGAGGGTGGGGTCCAGCAATCTGTTTTATCAAGCGCTCCAGGTGATTCTGACACACAGTTAAGTTTGAAAACCTCTGGTTTATGATAAACTGAACAACCTCAATCTTTATTACAACTTTCCCTCAAAACTCGGTAGTTCTGGACATACATTTTTATCTTTCCTCCAGATACCACAATCAAGATTCTACTATTGAGGCAGGGTACATGAACAGAAAACAAAAAAATTAGTATAGCAAACATGAGGAGAAAGAGGTCTACCCGTCCAGAATAGCACAAACTACTCAGAAAGCAGAGCGAGAGAACTGAGAACTTCCAGATTCCTATTTCTCTAGTTTCCTGACTAATATATTCCCAAAGCCACTGACCATCAACTATGAGGAAGAACTGAGAAATAACCTTTTGGAAATAGATCAACAATAATTAAGTTGAAAATTGGTTACCTGAATAAAGCTCACAAAATACTAATACTTTAAGAGGAACAAAAAACTACAAATTTAGGGAACTGAGATCTGGAAAAAACTGGTGTCAAGCTCATTTTTAATTTGAAGAATACGGTTTGTAAAATCTCTTTGAAAGCACATTCTTGAAAGCTTCTAGAAATATATACATAAACAAAGTCAGTGAAAATTATAGCAGTCATGTTTTTCTTTTAAATGATTGCTTATTCTATAATTATGATATGTAATTTTCATGCTAAGCGTCTCATGCAAATGATAATTAACACTTTTAACTCTTATAGTGTTTATAAACACTAACAACATTTTTTTTAATTTGGTAAAACATACATAACATAAAAGAATTTCTGCTTTCTAAAAGGGGAATTGAGATCATGCTATATGGCCTCTTTCTGAAAGTAAAACAGATAAATATTTGAAGAATTTTAGTGATCCATCTTAGATCTTAGGTACAGAAACAGATATTCTGGGATCCCCAACCAGTTTTAAGTCTACAACTTAATTTATGCCAGTGGGATTCTTAAAAGTATGCAGAGTTAAGCACTTTTACTAGTTCAAATATCCAAGTCTGGCTGAAATGTGCGAAGGCTGACATTCTTCCTGTGCAAGACTACACACGCTGGAGGAAACGGGAACCGTTCTGTGTTAGCATATATTTGATCTGGAATTGGTTGGTTTGCTCCTGACCCCCTCATTCTTAGCACCTGGGAAAAACAGCTCTGCCTTTGCCCATTCTGGCTGAGCCCTGCTCCAGACACACATCCTTAAGTTGACTGTGATCCCCCAGTAAGGTCTGGAGCCAGAGGGCATATCACTGTGGCAACTCCCCAAAACAGACCCAAGCTACTAGCACAGTGCTTTCAACTCTGAGGTCACAGGTAGATCCACCCCCGCAAAAAGATGTGGGTAGATATTCTGTAAAACACTCTCATTTTATACATAGAAACCACTCTGATTCTGTCTCCGCCTCAGTGGCTCAGCAAGAACACAAACTTTGCCATTTAACTGTACGTCCGGATTTGCCCGAAATGATCTAGGTGTGCACTTGTTATGCTTGTGTAATTATTAGTGGTGCCCCCTTTCTCCAGAAAACCCGTCCCAGACTAAAGAATAAGTTATATAGTAAATGACATAGTCATCCTACAGACAGGCCCGTTTCAGAGAAGGGACAGGCATGAGGGACAAACCAGAGGCAAGTTTATTTGGCTGTGTTCGCAGGCCCACTGCTTCCACACTTTGTTCCGTGACTGTGAAAAACACTTAGGAGATTCTCTTAATGATCTTAAAAGTTCAACTAAATACTTCTCCACTTCAAATGTAGAACCCAGGGGCCAAGTGAACAGCAGATCTTTTTCCTTCTGATTTCAAGGGTGCCCAGGACCATACAGAGCCTATTCTACATGAAGTATACTGTTATGCTAATAATGTGATGAATCCATCCCTTTAATTAATGATGACAAATCATCACTTCTGGGAATTTCACTTATAAATGCTTCCCCAAAAATGGTCCTATTGTGCACTACTAGGAGAGCTCATTGAGTGAATTCAGAAATTCAGAAGGAAACGTGGCAAACAGCACACAGTGTCTGATGTCTACTCTTGTTCACTCAACAAATATTAATACCAAAAATTAAAAGAAGTAGTACTTATATCTCTAAAGCCAACCCTCAGATGTGTTTTGTTTGGCCCAGATAAGATTCTTAAATGTTTAACATATTTTCTAATACTTTAAAATGTGGACTCATTCATAAAAATCCAGGTTTCCACTTGGTTTCTTGGGCAATCAGAAGCTCTGGCAACACTGGGCTGGTATCCTGTTAATGCAATTTCGAATTGGAGCTGAGTAGCACCTTAAGAAAGGACACCCACTATCTAGTCCTCCAAGGTTCTCACTCAACCCTCTTCCCAGGCATTCGTTTGTAACCCCTGATTTATGGCTGGAGATAATCCTTAGGCGACATCTGGACTTTCAAATTAACAGACAGGAATCCATGTCTTTAGATCAAAGACTCAACTGGGAAATGGCAATAAACAGATTTGTTTGTTTGTTTGTTTGTTTTAATCAAAAAGTCATATGGCTTCCACTGACCCTACAGGACCAAAAGGGGGAAATGAACTTAAGCATATTATTATTTGTAAAGCAATAGCACGTTCAGCCTCTA
Source organism: Rhinolophus ferrumequinum (assembly GCF_004115265.2). Taxonomy (NCBI): domain Eukaryota; kingdom Metazoa; phylum Chordata; class Mammalia; order Chiroptera; family Rhinolophidae; genus Rhinolophus; species Rhinolophus ferrumequinum. The sequence goes on from NC_046287.1 coordinate 26,711,237, forward strand.
ATACCTAAATATAGAAGGTGTCAAGAAAATGTATACACATTTTATGAAAGGAAAAAACTATATTAAAATTGTAATACTCAATATATACCAATAACGAAAGATGAATACAAGTCATGTGTACATATATTTTTTGGCACCTCTGGTATATAATGAAGGTAAATGAAAGGGGATGATTTTAATAGATCTACCAAAGAGTCCAGGAGGGACTCACAACCAGTGTGGAGAATTCAAGGTGCCATGACTCATAAACAAACTTTAACCATCAATAAAATTATCAATGATGTGTCATGTATTAGATCTCAAGGGAAAAAAAACAAAAACAAAAAACTAACATAAACCACCAAGAATCATGAAATGTTCCTTAACGTCCTGAAAAAATGCAATTTTTGTCCTCCTTACTGACAGAATCAAAAACAGGGATAACTTTCAGAAATAAAAAGCACGCTGCACTCCAATTTCAACATAGGTGAAAGATTTTAAAAAATAAGTTTTGAACAAATAAGCATAAAATGAAGTTCATTTTACTGATGTTTAGGATCTTAAGATAAATTTTAATAAAGTGTCTTACCATAAATATAATAGTGGTCATATAAGTTAAAATTGCTCTCTTCTCATTGGGAGTTGTGAGTGTGAAGATATTAAACTAGTTTACAAAGTAACTGATTAAATCTAATACAGTGAGCTTTTATTTTCTTCAGTTACAGGCCTTTTGTGAGAAACTACTAGACAAACTGAAAGTCTATTACAGATATGAGAATAATGAATTTTGTTAATTAAAGCCTTATTTATACCCTGTTTCCCCGAAAATAAGACCTAGCCAGACAATCAGCTCTAATGCGTCATTTGGTGCAAAAATTAATATAAGACCCAGTGTTTTATATTATACTATACTATACTATACTATATTATATTATATTACATAAGACCCGGTCTTATAGTAAAATAAGACTGGGTTTTATATTAATTTTTGCTCCAAAAGACGCATTAGAGCTGATTGTCCGGCTAGGTCTTATTTTCCGGGAAACACGGTAGGATATTTTTCTCATCTAGTAATTTCCCAGCTACCAGCAGAACAGTCACATGGTGCAACTGAAACTTTATATTTAGACACTTTTTCAAAAGAATCTATAGTACTATGCAAACATTAAATAACTACTTTTATAATAGCATTTTGGAGGCTTTTGATACACAAAAACTCTTCACACATTTTCCAAACCTGTTTTCAAAGACATAATCAGTGTGGCAGAGTTTTGTTTAGATTCCTCACTCCCTTAGGTAAAGGACTGCGCCTGTTTTTAAGGAAGTGAAAATCCACTGTTTGGTAACAGACATCCGATTTAGTAAACTCTGGAGAAGTGATACTAGAAAAGAGATTTCGACTTCTCCTATACCGCTGATTTTTAAGTCACCGAAGTAGATACTGATTGTCTCGAATTCGTGTATAAAAAAACTATTTTTAAAAAAAAGGGGCTTTCCACTCAACATTTAAATGTAGATTCGTACTTTGCCGACAATCTGACGTCTAGGTAGTAAGGTTTCCTAAGCCCCGCTCCGAAACAGCCTCCCAGACCTCAGACCTGCAGGTGCTGCAGTAACTAGGACACGACCCTCCAAATGGGTTATGAGGTAGGGCTCCACCAAGACGGTGAGTGCGTGCAGGGCCTCTAGAAACCCAACCCTCTCCCGCATTCCCTCTTAAACACACACATGCATTCACGCAAGGCCCAGGCCAGGCATGCCATCTCCAATCACACCCCAGACACCGCGATCTTCCCGGGACGCATGCTGCTCCTCGCATCCTTCCAGGGCTCGCCCGCTTCTCCAAGGTCCCGGACCACTCTCAGCTCCCTCCCTGTCCCCTGCTCCTGCGCGACGTCGGGTCCCACCCGCCCGTGAACACTAACTCCAAGACTCAGGGTCTGAGGAGCGGGACCAGCGGACGCTCAGACGCGCCACGTGGAGTGCGCGCGCCAGCAGCCCGACCAGTCGGTCCTCACTGTGAGGTCCCTGCGCCTCCAGCCCTGCTCCTCCTCCAGGGTTCGCCGGACCCTCCCCCGCGCCGCCGAGCAGCCGTCTTGCCTGATTGGGGTCTGTGGCGCGGAAAACATGGCAAGCCATCTGCGATTCGGGATCGTCGGGCTGGGCCTTGATCAGGTAGGCAAAGTAGGTGAGATCGTGGCTGTTGTGGATGAAGCGCGAGATGTGCTGCGCCTTGTGCTCGAAAATGAACACGGCCGGGTTGGGCTGCGCGGCCGTGGGGCCAGAACCCCCTGTCGCCCCGGGGCCTGGCGCGGGGACGCAGCGTAGAAAGGGCGCACTGAGTACCAAAAGCACCTCACGGGCCGCCTGCGCCCCGCAGCTGCCGGTCTCGGGCTTCTGGCTACGCCGACGGATCTCGGCCATGAGCCAGGGCAGCATGGGCAGCGTGGTCCTTCGGTCCAGGCACGACCCCCCCACGTACCACAGCCGGAACCTCTTGTCGCCCGGCTTCCCCGGGCCCGGCTGCGCAGGGGCGCCCGGCTCGGGTTCCAGGGGGTGCGGGAACGGCTCATCCTGAATGCAGCTGGGGGGCTCCATAACTCGCGCCTCACGAGGGCACCGAGGCACCGGAGAGGCGCGCCGCGCCCCCAACTCCCGCGCTGAAGGTGCCGCCGAAACTGTGCCAACTGCCGCAACGGGCCCCTGCGCCCGCCTCGGCGCGACCCCGAACTCCGCGCTTCAGCGGCCCTGCCCCATGCGGCACTTTCCCGGACGCGGCGGGGAAGCTCCGGGCACCAAGGCTGCGCCCGGCAGCTGGACTGGCAGGAGAGAGAGAGTTAAATCGTCATCCTCCTTCCTCGGGCTCGTGCATAGAGGCCAGACTTCCCTCTTCCTCCACCGCGGCTCAGGGTCAGAGGACAACGCTGAGGGCCCCGCGCCACCGCCGGTGGCCGCCTGCTCCAGCGCTGCAGAGCCGCTGCGGCCGCCCGCTTGCTTTGGGCAGGCACTGGGAACCTGGGCGGGGAATGGGCCGTGGGCGGGAGGGGGTGACTGGGGGCGGAGCTGACTCCTACCAGGGTGACCGGCTGTCACCTGGAAGGTCGGGGCCGTAGGGCTACGGGGTGGTCAGCCTTCGGGAAGGGCCAGCAAGAACTATTCGAACGGAAAATAAAAACAAAACGTGGCTTCGCGGGGGCCGCTCCTCCTCCGGTGGCCACAGCCCAGCTTGCTGCTCCTCCTCCAACTGTTCCCGTCCCTCCCTCGCTCCTTCCTTCCTTCCAGGCTGCTTCTTGAATCGTGCAGCCACCCCGCCTCCCGTTCGGCGAGCGGAGAGCGTCGCCTATGAAAGCATATCTGTGAAGTCCCCCCCTTCTCCAGCCCCTGTCCCAGCCCGCCCTCCAATGCGTCCCCGGGGCGGCAGTCCTGCCCCTGGCTTGGGCACAGCCCGGACCATGTGGGACTCTCCAGGTTCGCCGGGATCTCGGTCCTCTCCTGGGCATCTCTGCTGCCCCCTGGGGAGGGGGACGCTCTCAATAGGGCGCTGAGTTTTTTTGGGTTTTGTTTCATTTGATTTTCATTATTTATTTAGTTTTATTTATTATTTTTTATTACTAATGGTTTCAATCCCTTTTAAAGATTGCATAATAATGTCTGAATCTTCCTAGTAATCTCAAACAGTACTCGTGTTTTAAATCATAGTATGACTTAAAATAAAATATTTCAATTCCAATTTCACTTTAAAATATAACACTGTATAAGAAATATGAATCTTCCTAGCTCTTAACTGCAGCCATCTTCTTAAAATATGGGAAAACTATCTTTTATTAATTATATATATCCATTCATAACTAATGTAGAGATATTTCACTCTTTTATAAGTAGTGATATCTATTTCTGCGGAACTGAAAAAATTGGGAGGACAAATTGATCATTCTAATTTTAAAACAGAAAGAGAAGTATTTATTCATTTTAGCAAATTAAACTCGTGACTTCTCTTTTAATCTGACTGAATTATAATTAAGAATCAGATAAGAGATCAACAAAATTGATGGGAAAGACACCGAAATTTCCTAAGTTTCTCCAACGTTTACGGGAAGAACGAAACCCAGATTTCTCATTGTTGTCAGTTTAATGGTATTCTGACTTTCTATAAAGTCCTGGGACTATATTGTATTCTACTTATGTAAGATCACTATGATCAACTGCCATTATTTCTATACTGAATTTCTAAGTGCACCCTGATGGCTCTCTTGTGGATAAACATCTAAGGTCTAAGATGGAGACATTAATTGCTTAGGTTTAAACATTTGGTTAACCACTCCCCCACACCTTTGTGCAAAATAGACACATGTCTTCAACAAGCAGTGAAAAGTTCTTGGAATGTAGACTGAAACCTTCCAGAACCCTACCTACCAGAAACTCTCATACAGATCCCATTTCTCTAGGCCACATACCTAAGTTCTATAAGAGAAAGGAAAGAACAAAGATCTGGGGAGAGCATGGAAGTCTTGTCGGCTCTACCAAATCAACCAGCTTTGGAGCAAGGATTGAATTTGGAGCCCCAGCAGGCCTGTTCCCATTGGTAAAAGAAAGTGAAGCAATAAACAGCTTTCACTTATTGACAGAAAAACAGAAGAAATGTTTTTTATTACATGACATCCTAAATGTGATTACTTCCTGTGCCAGAATGCTCTTAGCCCTTTCTTTGTAACTTTTTGTGATATTTATCTTACAATGCATTAATAAGCATTATTACTGTTTACCAATGCCTGATCCTGTCTGCATCCTGACACATGGGAAGATAGGTCTTCCCTGCACTCTTCAAGTTAGGCACAGTCATAAGGCTTGTTTTGGGGGTGAAATGTAAGCAGAAGCAACTTGGATCGCATTTTAAGTAGAAGCATTTAGCTAACAGCAGTCAAGGCTCCAGCCTATCTTGCTTTCCAGCCCTACTCTTACCCTCCATCGGTCATCATAGAAGCAACAGGTCCACACGGAAGTTCCTTAGAATCAAAGCAGCCCAGAATGCTGAGCCAACACACGGATGACAGTTGTCCTGGAGAAACTCCCACGTGCACAGCACATTCTTATGAGTAACAATTAAACATTTTTGTTCTATTGAACCACTGAGATTGTAGAGTTGTTTGCTACCTTGTTGTTAATCTATCCTACTGAATAAATTTATTATATAATATTTAATGTAATATGTTATATAGTATATAATTTGTTTTATTATCATTTATACATTTGACTTACTACGTGCATGAACTAGATGGTAAGCTATTGGTTTCTTACAACTGTTGTATCACCTGCAGAACCTTAGAGAATAGCATACACATAAAACGTGCTCAATTATATACTTGATCACTTGAATTTGGAAAAACATAAAAGGACAAGATATAATTTAAAGATGTTTGGTAGATATTACACACAATATGCTGGTCTATGATGTTTACTAAATGGTGGGGCCATAAGTCAACCTCTGACCCCAAACCCTTCCACACTCCCTTTCCCCAAAAAATGAACCAAAGAATATGGTCATGGAAAAGATTTCCAACAATCTGCAAAAAATATCTCCTGAATAGTCTCATGATCACCTCTACCTATAATATCCAAAAGTGAACACATACTTTAAAAAAAAGTGCTCCTCTAAATCCCAACTTAAATTAATGGTGTCGGCATGAATTAGAAGTTGCAACATCCAGTCAAATCCTAGTTTAAAAATGTATACTATATGATAAACATGAGGGCCTGAGATGCTAGTGTGGTGGTACAAGACTACAAAGGATTGTTGAAATCTCTAAGCTTGTTTCTAAGTGTGTCCTCTTCCCCCTCCTTCTCTTCTTTTCTCCCTCCCTCCCTCCCATTCTGTGCCCCTCAACATCTACTTTTCTTCCCTGCTTAAAATTCTCTAGATAAGGATATATTTCCTAAAAACTCAAAGCAAAAATTTTTCTGGTCTTATATTTGCTGCTCCTCTCTCCCCCACTCTCTCTTCCAGACAAGCTCCCCATTCTCAAATGTATTATACATCTATTGTCTTAATGGGGCATCATAGACTTCTTTGTCTGCCCGATTGCACTTGCTTCCGACCACCCCACAACTTGAATTTCCCCATCCTTCACTACTTAAATATTTGTTCATTGTTCAAGACCCAACTCAAAAGGTATCTCTTCTGTGAAGATATTTCTTACTTCCCCAGTCAGAGTTAGTTGTCCTCTCTTCTTTGATCTTTAAAAAAAATAAAAAAACAAAACACATTCCACTATTAGAGCTGTTATCGCATTTTTTATAATTATTGGGTGATTTGTCTGTGTTACCCACTACAGAAAGAGCATCTTGAGAAAAAGGATTGTTTGTTTTGTGCCATATTTTCTACAGCAGGAAGCACAGTAGCTGACACTTAATAGGGTCTTAATATTGAGTGAAAGGAGTTGAATTGAATAAATAGCAAATTCGAATTGAAGAAACCAAAGATTAAGAGGGTAGTTTTAATATCACAGAGGTGATAGACCAAATTATTTAATTAGCTATTTTCAGGAAAACATACTAAATACATCCACCAATTAATTATAAAATATTAGAAAATCATAGACTGTCTCCTATAAATTGTGATGGAGTTCTGACTGCAGATGGCAAACAGAACACAAGCATTTGTGACTGAATGAAATATAGAAATAATAACAGGGTTTCCCCCTATTGTCCATGTTCCCTAACCAGGGCAGCTAGGACACAGCATCTTCACTGCTCCAGGGAAAGGATGACGCAGCAGAGCACATATAACAAAAGAGTCTATTCTTAGCTTTCAGATTTCAAAAGCTAAGGACCTGACGAAGGCAAAAGATTTAGAATATATTTATCTGCTCTAGGAGTTAGTTTCTCTTGCTGTAGATACTAATGAAAGTTTTCTCAAACTTGGGAGATGGAGACAAAGATGGAGGGAAAAAATAAGGGATAACTACTAGAAAACCAGGCATACAATGTATGACTTTCAAACCAGTAGAATATTGATCTATCTTATGGAAAAGGAAAAGGAATAAAAATACAAAAAGAAATGAAAGAAAACAAAAATAAAATGTGATAAATAGAAAACTTAAAATAGTTGGCGAAAGTAACTCCAAATAGTAACTATAATAAATGTAAATTAGTTACTCTAACTAACCAAAAATAAAGAGTTAAAGATCCTGAATGTGTTGTTTACAGAGTCACTTTTAAAACAAAAGGATATAGAAAGAGTGGAAACAAATAGAATAAAATGTATCAGGCACATATGAATAAAAAGAAAGCTAGGCTAGTAGTTTCAATATCAGATTAAGTAGAATTTAAGGTTAATGAAGGGGGTTATGAAGAAATATTTACCAGTAAAAGTATTAAGGAGATAATATTATTTTTAAACACATAGACACTAAATAAATTTCTCCCAAATACATAAAACAATAAGTAAAAGAATGACAGGAAAAGTGAATACATCAACATTTTTAGTTGGTGATTTTAACATATAATTCTCAGATACTGTAAGATTAAATAAACTAATTATAATCAAATTTATAAACTTCAATAACATGATTATATCTATATATAATCATGTATGTATATATCTATCTATATATCTATATATATCTATCTATATCTATCTATCTATGTAGGTAGAGATATAAATAGAAAGATAGATAGATAGATAGATAGATAGATAGATAGATAGATAGATAGATAGATAGATAGATAGATAGATACCAATAGATAGATAGATATCCAATGAATAGATGAACAGAGAATACAAAATTATGCCTAGGACTACAAAGTTAAAAGTAGGAAACGGTGCCAATGGAACCAAGTGGGAGGCAGTGCCCACAGAACCTGTAGTTGAGGAGGGACATGGCTGCTGCCAGAGTATGGCACGGAGCAGGGAAGGGACAGAGAAGAAATACCCTGGCCTTGCTGTCCTTTGCTACATCTCGTGCAGGTCTTCTCCCATTGGACAAGCCAAAGGGGCACAGGTGACAATGTCTCATAAAGCAAGGGAGACAAAGGCAGAAAACATACCTGGATGAACAAATGGAGAATAACTTGCACAGGTTTTAGAGTAAAGGAGATTTAATAATATTTATAAATCAGATATCATAAATGCACAAAGAATAGATAGCACTAGCCAGGTGGGGTGAAGGCCATGTTCAATTTACCTATAGAGGTGTCGTATCTCATAAATACAAATTACTGGACTGTTTTCCAAGAAAGACAAAAAAACTTTTCTGTGCTTTCAGTTTTAATTACAAAGGTATTTTATCACCATTATCTCCTTTGGATGGAGATAATTAACTCAAGGCAATAGATACTGCTAAGTTTGGGTTTTTTTATGTTTATTATGATAATGCATTTATGAACTACATCAATATTGCATGAAATTGTATCTGTCAGATTGTTTATTGTTAAGAATTGACTCTTATACATCTACATTGTAATATGTACCCGGCATTTTGATGACCAAGATACTAACTATAAAACTAATGACATCGTTATGTCATTCCACTGGTATTTAATTGGCATGAAATGGATTGTTAATCAAGATCCATTAGCACATTTATTTTGTCTTTCTCTTTATTTAAACAAGACAAGCTTTGCAATTCCAACAACTACATGTTTAAAAACAATGTCAACTATTTTTCTTACATCATATGATAATTACAATCTTAGGAACTGATGACAGCAACCATAGAGTGCTGGCAATGAGAAGGAAAGATTGCTTAGGAAACCCTAAGGAACATCAACATTTAAGGGAAATACAAACCAAAATGAAGCTTGCAAAAAGACTGAGAAGGATGAACCAGAGACATAGGAAGATTGTGTCATGGAAACCCAGTGAAAAAAGAAGTGATCCATATTTTAAAGTGCACAGTGAAAGCACTTGCAGTGAGAGACATAAGAGCAGAAGCTAGAATGTTGTGGGTTGTAGAATGAATGAGACACGGATATTTGAAAATACTAAGCATAGACAATGTTTTAGAGATGCTTGACTTTGAAGTAAGATAGGCTAGTAGATGAAGAAGGGAGTGAGATGGGTGGAAGGAGGGATTTTTTTCAGTTTGGTTTGGCTTAGTTTTTAAATGGGAAAGAACATTGAGCATGGTTAAACACTATAGGGAAGGAATCAGTATTGGAACTTGTTGGAACTACTCCATTATAAGAGTGTTGGAAAATTATTTTCAAAATAAGGAATAGAAAAAAATTGTAAATAAATGTCATACAAAATTATAAGTAAAAGAACCCACAAACCATGATGAAAAAACTTTAGAAAGAAACACCAACGAATTGTGAAACTGTAAAATCTAATATTTCAAAACAAGCTAACAGACATGAAGGAAAATATAGAAGCCATGAAAGAATACCATAAATCAACATTAGAAAAACTCAAAAATTGCAAAACCAGAATCTGAGGTTATAAAGCAAGTAAGCCAAGGTCTTTGCTGAGTTTCTGTCTGCCACCTCTTTCGTCTGTCCCTTCAAACATCCACTTCAGCCCATTATTCTTAGGCCAGCTTTGTCTTCGCAAAGGCCCTCAGCAATGTGGACATGCTGGCTTCCACTGAAAGAAGCCACTGAGAATGCAGAAGAAATAGAGGCAAAGGCAATGTAAAACATAAGAAAGGTTGTCTTGTGCAAACAAAAAGACTGAACATTATGGAATATTATGAAAAGGAAGAAATGCAGGTTATGCAGCAGAGGGAAATTTAAATGTCCAACTTGATGAAGCAAGCAAGTTCAAAAGTCCTCTGAACCAGAAATAACCTGATTACCAACCAAGTGAAGCAAAACAGACACTCAAGCAAGGTGGTATAAAATACAACCAGGCACTGGGTGCTGGAAACACTGGTCCTCCAGGATTTGTGCTAGTTGCTGTAGCCCCGAATGACGGTTCATTGCAGGAATCAGGACCACCTTCTGGTAAAAGCCAAAGTGCAAAAAGTTATCCCGACATACAAAATTGCCAATCAAAGATGCTGATGTCTAAATTGATCAACAGGCCTACCTATCTGAGTAAATAGCTGTCAGTGTTGCAATCCATGACAGAGATCATAAAATACAGGTTTGCAATACTCTAAAAAGCCAGCTGGATCTCATAGTTCAGGAATGATGTCAGAAGTATGGTGAGCTTGTTTGGCGCAAATACCAACAGAAAGTTTTTGGAGTAAGTCTTTGGGAGGTAGAGTTTACTCCACTGCCATACAACTATAACATAAAAGCTTCTGATATTTGAAAAGACAAGATTTTCTATGTCACCTCCTCTTTGATGTTCTGATATTGTATTATATTTATCAATGGAATACCTCTTCTGTAACTATTGCCTTTGTTCTAATCATTAACATCAGGAGAAAGGTTCACTTGAACAAACAGGAACGTCCCTCTAATTCTAGAAGTCACACAGCTTCCAGAGGTTTCGAGTGTGAGGTAGAGGGCATCAGGCGAGGACTGTATGAATTTCACTCAGACTTCTGCTCTTTCTCTGCCTCCAGATATGTATCGAATGTAGAGCATTTGAAGTACTTTGAAATGTCTGCTCTTTTGATTTAATACGAATATGCGTATGAAGCATTCATTATTGCAGTAGTAACTTCACTGTTATCTATTTGGGTCTAGGAGTTTTCCTCATTTTTAAATGTGCTTTATTTAGTGAAACAAAAAGTTGATGAGGGGAAAAAATGAGGGAACTCAGGATATAATATTTAAAATTTTAAAGAAGCATAAACACGAAGGAACACAGGAACAAGTAAAAATAAGAAATAATGTCTTAAAAGAAACAGAAGATTAAAAGGAGGAAATGTTAAAATTCAAAAAGAATGAAGAAAGAGGTGAAAAGGATTTGAAAGTGATAGATACAGAAGATAGTCAAAGTTCCTACAGATGTATACTAGGTGAGTACCCAAAGAAGAGAACCAAATCAATGGCACAGAACAAATATTAAAAGCCTAGAACCTAAGAAAATTTTCTTGAAGTAAAAAAAAAAAAAAAAAAAAACCTTAATAATATATATTGAAAAGCACACTGTGTACCTGTAAAAACTGACCCAAAATAACCAACACCAAGACTTATTCTAGTAAAACTGAGGAATTGTAAAGAAAAATCTTTAAATATTCATTTTGTATCTAAATGAAAAAAAAAATCATTTATAGGGGAAATGATATCAAATTGTTATCAGAGCTTTCTACAACAACCCCTTTGTGGTTGAAGAAAATAGAGTGACATATTTAACATTCAAAGCAAGAAAATGTGACCTAAGAGTTTTATACCAATGCAAACTGATATTCAAGTATAAAGAACATACACAAACTGTTGTGAACATTCATTAAAGCAGGCAGGTACTACTCAGCTCTAGCCAATTATTGGCACTGGAGAATGTAGGCAGAGTGTTTTAGGGTCTTCAGATTTGTGAAGGACTCTCAAGTTAAAGATAAAAACATTGTGGAGACCAAAAGAGTATTTCAATTCAACAACTAGATGTGTAATCTCTTAAATTGAGGCTAAAGACAACCTCTATTTATCTATTCATTTAATATTCAGTTATATTGTTTAAAGTTTTAACAATGAGAGCATAATTTATAATAAGGCTTATTAAAAAGATTACCACTTGATTTCATTACTTTGCAACTTTATTCATGTTTCACGTAGAGCATAATTCCTGCCTTCAGATGTACACCACGACTTGAGGGTTTTGGGGTGTTTTTTTTTAATGTCTAGATTATTTATTCTATTTATCTTGACATATCCCTCTGTCCTATATTTTTGTCAATTTCTTAAAAAGGTTTTAAATATTTTAGTCAAATTAGTATTTCCAAGTGATTTGAGTGTAAAACTACTGTTAGAAATTTGTCAGAATCAAACAAGTGTCTTTTGCTGCCAGTATAATTTTGGAACAAGCTGCTTACCAATTCAGGTATCACTAATCAAAACATGAACAACACATTATCTGTCTCAAAGTGTGTGTGATTATGGTAATGTGTGTGATTTAAGTCAGCTGTATGATTAAAAAATTGCTCTACAATGTATCTTGGTCTCCTATCTTGGAATAAGAACAAATATATTTGTAAACTAAAAATGCTACAGTCTTGGTATTTTATAAGATATGGTAAAGTCCCAAGATTTCAAAAAATTATTTATTATGGAAATTTTCACACGAGTGAAAAAATACAATGGCATAATAAACCCAAATACACACATCACCCAACTCCAACAATTATTAATAAATGGCTACTCTTTCACCTACATCGCTGACTACTAAGTGGTTGTAGGTAGGAATAAGTTCCCCAGCTAATTTGTACTCACCCTATAGTTTGAAAAACACTACCTCAAAATCTTCTCTCGTAAGGGCATGATCAGTTTCATTCATCTCAGTACCCTTGACTCTTGGTATGCTTGGTACAGAGTAAGCACCAAATATATGATAAATTGTTAAATGTCTATACCAGAAAGCAAGGGTTTTTATACCTACCATGGGTGGCATTTTTAGCAACAAGTAAAAAATACCCTCTTTCCTCATCCCCCAAATTAAGCTACTTTTATGGTGCAAAGGGGTTTGCCAATGTTGGGAGAAGACAGTACACAGAGTCTGCCTCTCTAGGATCCCCATTGCCCTGCCATTCCTTTGGAAACTCCTATGGGCCAGAATGTTAATTTCTGTCCGAATTCCTCTAACCTGTTGCCTGAGTCATCATGGAATCTGAAATCTCCCTGCATCTTGCAGTTATGTTCTTGATGATAAGTTTTTGACTAGCACATCTTAAATATTGCTTTGCCCTTTCCCTTGGTACAGAAATGTGAAAACGCAGTCAGACATGTCAGTGTTTCTCTTGAACAAATGTTTTTTATATGCTGAAATAGCAACTAACCAAAGATTAATAGCTACTTTCTCCGAGGACACTTGCAATTCAGAAGAACATAAGTCAAGATAAAGTTAGTCAAGCTCTGCAATCCATTATACTGAGTATTTCTGTGTGCTATATAAATGGTGGTTAAATCAGCGGCCTGAATATTCCCGATAGGCCTGGTAAAATCAGCACATTCTTTGGAGAATGACATATGAAATAGTAAAATTTCATTTAAGGGATGGCACACGTTAAGTTTCTGAAATTTTAAAACTTTTAATACTTAAAATCTAAAACTCTTGATCAGTGATGTCTTGCTCAGTGTAGTCGAGTGTATAGGATTGGTGAGAAAGACAACCAGTTAATGTTATCACTTCAGTTTGTGATTGAACCAGCTAACAAACAGGGCAACGTAATATGTATGAGCCATGAATGCAAGAAAGTAGATCTAGGGGCGGCCAGGTGGCTCAGGGGGTTAGAGCTCCATGCTCCTAACTCCGAAGGCTGCCGGTTCGATTCCCACATGGGCCAGTGGACTCTCAGCCACAAGGTTGCCAGTTCAATTCCTCGAGCCCTGCAAGGGATGGTGGGCAGTGCCCCTGCAACTAGCAATGGCAACTGGACCTGGAGCTGAGCTGCGCCCTCCACAACTAAGATTGAAAGGACAACAACTTGACTTGGAAAAAAGACCTGGAAGTACACACTGTTCCCCAATAAAGTCCTGTTCCCCTTACCCAATAAAATCTAAAAAAAAAGAAAGTAGATCTAATGCAAGAAAGTAGATCTACCCTCCTGGTGAGGTGGACTAAATAAGATAACTGATAGAGTGGCTCTCCTCTGCAAGTCATTGAGGGCTCCCGACTCCTTCTATGTAGAGGACCAGCCATCCTCAACAGGTGGCTTCCACCTTGTGAAAAACATGGCGGCTCCAATGTCTATCATCATGTCTACATACCAGCCAGCAGAAGCAAGAGAGGGAAAGGTAAAGGCATACTTTTCATATAAATTCCTGTTCCATATAAACACATCTCACTCTGCTTGCATCTCATTGGCCGGAACCTATTCATGGGGCCACAACTGCAAAGGAGAATAGACAATGTCTGTAAGTGGGTAGCTGTATGCCCAGTTAAAGGTTCTATTGCTTTGCTACAACACTATAACCACTATCATAAGTTACAATTGTAATCAGTTGTTATAGATGTCTTGAATTAGGATTCTTTTAAAAGTAGATTATGGCATTGTGTTGGGGGTCCTCAAAACTATCCTTAATTCTGGTAATTCATTAGGAGAACTCCCAGGACTCAGCATGTAATCGTACTCATGACTATAATTTATTAACAGTGAAAGGATGCAAAGTAAAACCAGCAAAGAGAAAAGGCACATGGGGCAAAGTCTGGTAAACCAGATGCAAGCTTCCAAGATTCCTCTCCCAGTGGAGTCACACAGGATGTGCTTAATTCTTTAAGCAACAAGTTGTAACAAATTATGGGAAATGTTGTCAATCATAGAAGCTCCTTAGAGACTCAACATCAGGGTTTTATCGGGGGCTGTATACAGGCACCCCTTGCCTGGCACATACCCAAATTTCAGGCTCCCAGAAGGAATGTGGGGGTTTGCATAAATTATATTGCTTGTACAAACACTTTGGACACAGCGAGCCACTCATATCAGTTAACGGTGGGAACCCTCCTGATGTCCAAGTTCCCAGATGCCAGCCAAGGGGCAACTTTGTAGGCAGACCTTTTTAAGTACAAGCAGTCAGAACTACTATGTTAACTCTTTTCTTCACGGGGATAATTAAACTTATCAAACAATTCTGGAGATAAACTGCAATATAGCTTCTTATATATTGTCTAAAGAAATAATCTACCTGCCCTTGTGCTAGTTCGTTACTATTAATACTTCATTAATTCTCACGGAATGAATGATGCTAGTATATGTCAATTAATTGGAGGATTAGTAGTTTGCACTCCCGTGAGAGAAATGGTTGATAAATCCATTACTAATGAAAATGTAGGATTCCCTAATTACTCAGATCTTGGTTTATAACACCACTGTACAATAAAAAGAACCAGGGCTCCTGGGAGAAATGGTTGACTCTAGGCCCAGGAAAGAAAATATACAAATGAGCCTGGAGCATCTTGTAGTGTCAAGTGACAGAAAGTAGGGAAGTCCTCAAAAAAAAAAAGCGGGGGGAGGGGAAGGGGTCATGTCAATGGGGCACAGGACCCAAATGAAAGAGCTCCCCATGGTCAAAGTTGGAATGATTCGAGTAACAAAATGTATTCAGTTATAACCCCAAGTGTAAAATAAATATCCATGAGTTCACACTGACATAAATAATCAATTAATAATTGTGGAGAAGAGACATCTCTTGCAGAAGAATTCCAAATACAATATGTAGCTACTTCATTAAAAGAAAAATAAAAGGTGAGCATTACTACACTCCTTAACTATAGGCTGCAGATACTGACTTCCTTTCAAAGAGGTAAGTATGGAAAGAAGGGAAACAGAAGAACTTTACACTGGAGAAGCCTAACAAACACTACTCCAGCAAGGAAATGCACATCAACATCCAGTCACACATCGTGCTGCTGGTGTACACCCTTGACATGATGTGAAGAAAATGGCACTTTATCTCTGTGACCTTCCTCCCAAATACCCATCACTCCAGTCCAGAAAAATCGTAAGACAAATCCCAGGTGAGGCACATCCTACAATACACCTGACCAGCACGCCTCAAAATTGTCAAGGTCAACAAAAACAAGGAAAGTCTGTCACAGACAAGAGGACCTGAAAGAGACATGATGACTAAATGTAATATGATGTTCTGGATGGGATCCTGAAGCAGAAAGAGGATATTAGGTACAAACCAAAGAAAACTAATGTACCGTCGGCTCGTCAATAACAAATGTACCGTACTAATGTAAGATGTAGAGGAAACTGAGTGTGGGGTATTTGAGAACTCGCTGTACTATCTTTTCATTTTTTTCTATAAATCTAAAACTTCTCAAAAAAATTATTTAAAATCTAAAGTACGTATACACAATATTTTTACAAATTGTTTAAAAAGATAATTCTGCTTAAGCACTTTTAAAAACAAGCCACCAGTATGTTGGCAGTTTCAATCCCTTTTTAAAAATGTGACTGTTTTGTCTTCTTCCCACATAAATCTGATTATGTTAAGGTGTCTGGGTAGCAGTGTATATTAAAATAGTTGTGTTCTTCTTGATAAGCTCAGGCGTAAATCTACTCCTTTTGGAAACTAAAAGCTCATTAATATATTTTCAAACTTGAAAATGAGTTATTTTCCAAAAGGTTATATTGAAGTCAAACGTTGGAAACTTGAAACACATTTTCCCACAGAAATGTTATTACAAACAGTGATAAATTCCCAAGTCAGCCCAATGAAGCTCATTAAATTCATTATAAACAAAAAGACATTTGCAATGAAAACAGTATAAAACTATATTTGGGGGAAAAAATGCCTTTTAAATTCAGAGATAAATTAAAACATACAATTTAAATTTATTTTAATCAATTCCATCACCAGGGGCTCACTTGGGGCCTCTCTGCATGTAACCTTAAACTCTGCAAATGAGGAAAGGGAGGAGAGTGGAAGGCGTTACCCTGGGGTGGGTGGGAGATGGAGAGACCCTATGAACAGTCTGGGAAGGCAAGTATGTTATTTTAACCCAGATTGGGGGTGGGGGAGGTTCTACTGTGACTGGGAATACAATGAAACTGGTGTCAAACAGGATGGACAAAGGGATAGAAAGGACTTAGCTTCTCATAATCCTACAATCATTAATGTGCTATTATCCAGAGGATAACAGGGTTCATCTGCTGGCGGTTGGTAAGCCCGAATGAGAAATTGGCTAACTCTTCAAGCTTGTGGGATCTGAGGTGGGCAGCAGCAGGCTTTGGACCTGGGCTTCTCACAGCAGTGTGCCAGTTAGCAGAGGACAAAGAAAGGGGATTTACATAGACCTGCGGAAATGCTGATGGCATGTGAACAGGGTGTAGTTTCCAACATGGACCATCAAAAGAGGAAATGGAGGTAAGAGCTAGAAATGAAGTTTCTTGCAGTGGTGAGAGCCAAAATGTTAGACCCAGCTGGAGTCCCCACTTCTAACGCACACCAAGGCCTCCTATGATGTATTTCAGGTTTGCCTATCCTGGTTTGAGGAAGCACTTCACAATAATTTTCATACACACTACACATTTGTTAAAAGAAATAAGAAATCATTATACCATTAAAAAAATACTGTAAGAACTTTTCAAAAGCATACTTAAAAACAAGTATTTTTTAAAATCATGAATTTCAAGTGCTTTTTAAAACCATAACATGTATTTTTCAGAATTCATCATGTACTTAAACAACAAAAATGTGTTTTTCCTCTCCCTCTCTCGATACCATTTCCGCAGTGTTTATAACCGGGTAGGCTTCCTTCCTTACCTTTCTTACTTTCCCGTTAAGTGTCAAAATGTGTATGAATGCATTTTTTACACCACTTTTTAAACCATAACGATATGTACAATGTTAATAATATCTCAAAGGCAAACCTTAGCAGCTGTATGACATTCAATAGGTTATGCCAAATTTATTCAACCATTTCCTTGACAGGTGTTCTTTGCTGTGTTTCATTTTGCATTTTGCCACTGGAAATGTTACAATAAATATCTTCATACATGTATCTTATGTTATTCAGGTTTACGTTCCTGTTGTAACAAACACTCCAAAAATTTCACCAGCTTACCAAAATAGTTTGTTTCTACCTCACACTGCTGTCCGATGCAAGTCGGGCTATTCTTTTGCAGTTGGCCTCCAATAGTATTTTAGGGATCCATTTTATTATGCTTTTGCTATCGTAGGTCCCTCATTTTCAGCAGGAAGGATGGGAGAGGGTTTGGAAGATGACAAGGAACAATTTATGAGGAAGACTGGATGTGGCTTAAAACACTTCTGCCAAGATTCCATTGGCCACAACCCAACCATGTGATTCCCAACCTAACTGCAAGGGAGGCTGGGAAATGCTGTCTTCCTGTATTCCCAGAGGTAATGGATGAGCATTTAACTAATTTTGCCAAATATCTTCATATATTTATATACTGATTGCTTTATTCCAAAGGATATATTCCTAGACTGTGTAATTTGTGTATGGTATGTGTATGTAATCACTTTGCAAAAAGACTTGCATAATAATTTATTTCTGCCAGCAGAGTAAGAACATTCAGCAAGCACCATTCTTGCTCTTCTAAATCCCTCCTCTGTAGGTGCTGTAATAAAAAACGGGAAAGTCAGTTGACCAGATTTGTGTGTCAGCAGGGTCCTGGTTTAACTTCCACTTAATGAAAGGCCCTCTCATTGTAAAATTTGAAAGGGTGAAGAAAGCAAGCAGCCTTTATTTCATTACACATGTTAACAGATGGCAGAAATGGCACATACAGTGACTTCCAGGTGATGTCCTGCACTGGGGAGAGATTACTGGCAGGGGCTTTCCCTGAAATTCTCACACATTGGATTTTCTAACCCCAGCACTGATTTCTCCTGACTTGTTCCCTCAGTCTTTCTGACAGTTTAGTGCACATCTAATGTCTTGTATAAAATCTCTTCCTCCTTGAAATATTTAAAGCGACTGATTTTCCAGACCAAGAATTAACTTATACATCAATGTAGCATTTTGTCTTTTGTCTATTTATAGCCCTCTTTTTTTCTACATAACTTTCTAAATTCTTATTTTTAAAATAGATTCATGTATTTTTTATATTTTTTATATTACACCTGTGGGGTTGCCGTCTTCCAAAGCCTGAGTTAACATAAATACTCTCTAAAACTTCTAAGTCCTCTATCTACTTAATTAAGTCATTGATCCCTTTGGAATTTACTTTCAAATACGTTGTGACTGCTATCATCATTTATTAAATAAATGATGTTTTCCCATCAAACTGAAATACCAGCCTTGTCCCAAATGTCTCGATCTATTTCTAGGCAACATAGCCTATTCCCGTGATCTATTGGTTTCTTCCTAAGCAATCCTATGTGTTGACTGCTGTGACTTTATAGAATATTTTTAGAACTGGTTTATAAATTTAAATTCAAAGGAGATCATCTAATACAATAAATTGTACTGCCACGTTAACTCAGTTGTAGACAGAACTCAGAATAAAACTTATCTTTCTATCTCTTCGCATGTACTTGGAATTTTTTATAAATATTAATAATACAAACAATTGAATGCATGGCTAATATAAGGGGGTAAGGGTCAGTCCTCAACCTGCTTCCAAATGTTTGAGGAAAGTCTCACT
The DNA here is from genome assembly GCF_004115265.2 of Rhinolophus ferrumequinum. NCBI lineage: Eukaryota > Metazoa > Chordata > Mammalia > Chiroptera > Rhinolophidae > Rhinolophus > Rhinolophus ferrumequinum. The sequence goes on from NC_046287.1 coordinate 26,730,379, forward strand.
CTTCTCACTGATTGCTTTTATAATAAGTGAATGCTATAAAATTGAATTTGTAATGTTAGTTATCCTTTTCAATATTTTCAATATTCAAGTGTTAATTTTTTTATTGAGATGTAATTCACATACCACTGACTTTGCCCTTTAAAGTGTTCAATTCAGAGGCTTTTAGTACATTCACAAAGTTGTGCATCAATTATCACTAATTTCTATTTATCTGATTTTTTTTAATTAAAAAAAAGGAAAAACAAACGTACAATTGTCATTCAATAAATATAATTTGATCCTTATGCAGTTTTGTTGTAGAAAGTGAAGTCCATGATTTTAGGATGATGATAGCAATTTATCAACCAACTAATCAGTTTTCACACAGTTTCAATAATTGCAGCAATTTCCTTGAATTGTCGGTAGAAATTCTGGAGAGAAAGGGGGAAAAAAATAACATGAATTTTTCTTTCAGAGGTAATTTAAGTAGTTCTTTTAATAATGTTTGACTGCCAGAGGCTGTGTAACATATTAAGATTGTATTTGAATGTTACATTCTTAACTGTTACTGAAGGTTACTCTAAGCAACAAACAGGTGCAATCTGGTACTGCAGGCAAAAATGCTATTGTCGAGTTGGATAATTAGCTGAGGACTAAACTCCTCAAAAAGCACACAAGAAAGTTCCTTTGAGATCACAACACAAGTATTTACTAGATACTCAGCACTGTCTTAGAAACTGAAGAGAAAAACAAAAAACGACAGGTTGGTTCCTCTAGGGTGTTAGGGGCGGTGTTGATGAGATATGGGTTCAATTACAATAGAGAGACCCAACCAACACTGATAACGGCTTGAATGGCAGAAGCTTCTCTCTCTTTCATTTACAAAACTGAGCAAGTCTGATAGTTCTCCTGTAGAAGTCATCTTTTTTTTTTTTTTTCCAAATCTCAGATAAGAGAGGGTTCAAACAAATTCTGTCTTCCTTCTCCTCTACCTGCCAGGAGGCAAATCTGAAACCACCTCAGCAATTAGGATATCCTCTAGTGATTTACATATTTGCACTGTCCTTCTTTCTTGGTCTTAATCCTCTATTTTCCTACTTAAGAGTATATGTATTTTGTTTTAGTTTATATGCAAATAAGCAATGGAATGAAGCAGAGTGTCACTATTTCTTTAAAAATATATACTGATGGTCAAAATTTCAGCTACAAGAAAGATATAAATTCAAAGCTCAAAGAATGTTCCGTAGCGCTCACTCCTGTAATGTGACTAACAGGCTATTTGCCTGGTTAGCTGTTAAGCCAACCTTTAAAACTACCTTTGAAAGAGTTTCCCACTTTCTGATTTTTTTCCTATGAGAAAAAAACGATTTTAGAGGTTGAATCAAAGTATGAATGCTGCACAGAAAAATAAGACTTAGGCCAGAATTGTGAATTACAAGGACTGTAACCATATTCTTTTGAAATTGATTTGGTCCTTACATTCAGTTGAAGGCGACTCACATATCACAATATACTACATTTATTTCCTTTTAACCAAGTCCTAATTCCTTCCAAGACACTAATAGGCATTAATAATGTTGAGTTTGTGATCATTATTTTTTGTTCTAAAGCAGAGATACATGTTTTAAAAGAAAGAAATGAAAGGGGAAAAAACCCTTAAAACATAATTTGTAATATAGAACTGCCATATGATCCAGCAATCCCACTTCCGGGTTGATCTCCAAAGGAAATAAAATCACTGCATTCCTACATTCATTAGTCACAATAGCCACGGTATGGAAACAACCTAAGTGTCTGTTGACAGATGAAATGAATAAAGAAAATATCACACACACACACACACCTAGAATACTATTCCTCCTTAAAAAGGAAATCCTCTATTTTTGACAATATGAATGAATCGGAGGACATTATGCTAAATGAAGTCAGACAGAGAGACAAATACTGTATGATCTCACTTATATGTGCAATCTAATAAAGAAAGTGGAACTCATAGTAACAAGAGTGAGAGTAGTTACCAGGGCTGGGAGGTGGGGAAATGAGATGTTGGGCAAAGTTACAAAGTTTCAGTTATATGATGTGGAACTTCTGGAGACCTAATGTACAATATGGTGAATATAGTTAATAATGTATTGTATACTTGAAATTTGCTAGGCAAGCAGATCTCAAGTGTTTTCACCACACAGACACATAAAAAAGGTACTGTGAGATGACAGATATGTTAATTAGCTTGACTGTGGTAATCATTTTACAATGTGTGTGTGTGTATATATATATATATATATGTGTATGTATGTGTGTGTGTGTGTGTATATGTGTATATATATATATATATACCAAAACATCACCTTTGTATACCTAAATATATATGATTTTTATTGTCAATTACACTTCAGTAAAGCTGTGGGGGTGGGGGTGGGGAGTGCAGGTTGTAAAAGAAGAAATCAAGGGCATCTTAAAGTGGTATGTGAGAGGCTTTTCTTAGAGTACTAACTGCTGTGAAGACTCTTATCTATTCACTCACCAGAGAAATCGAAACAAACAAAAACAAAACCCTAAGGCCCGTTGTATTACTCAATGACAAAATATTTCCCTGTATGTACATTTAAAGAAAATATAATTTCTCACCCACCTCTTGTTTCTTCCCTCCTTACAGAAAAGAGGTACAATGATAATATGAAAAACATGGCTCTAAATATAAATTATTGAGTTACTCAAATCTCTAGCCATCAAGTGTTGGTGCTTTAACCTGCATTTTGTAAACATTAGTCAGAAAATCCAAGGTCAGCACAATTCAAAATCAGGTTCATTTAGCTTATTATTCTCAAATATTAAGCCTAAAAATAAGAAAACAGTTAAATGCAAAGTAAATATCCTGCCTCAGAAGATGAAATTTCATAAATATACTACAGAGGAGTACCGTGAAAGTGATCAAATGTGACAGTATACAATTTCAGCAAAGTATATTGAAAATAATTTATCAAATTCCCAAAGAAAACAAATTCAGGTCTCTTGTATAAGTATATATAAAGCACATCAAAAACAACTGCAAATAAAACAATTAAAATTATGTCTTAAGGTTTTATACATCTTTTTGAAGATGCAATTAAAGAACGATGAGCTAAAATTGAATGAGTTAAATCACAAACCTGAAACTGTGGAATTGTCATTTCAAAAGACTTGTTTTTTACTTGGCCTGAACGATCTCCCACTTTTAGCATCACGGCAACATAAGGATACTTAAGTGATCTGCAACTGTCCGAGCTCACAGCCATGCCTAGTTTCCACTGAAAATCTAGAAGCTATAATAAAACAGTACAAAACAATACATCAGTAATAACATTGTCCGGAATGCAGATATTTAATTCTACTGCACTCACATTCAACTTTTGCCAATCATAAAAAATACCTTCATTTTAATATTGCTAGGTGAACAACACTCAAAAATGAAGAGAGACAAAAAGGGATATAAACAGAGTTAGAAAACAACACTCATAATTATAAAAATAAAAACAAAAATCTTCACCAGATGTGTAATGGAAGTAGAAGGAAGCTGTGGAGTACTGGTTTTCCTTTCATCTTGCTCCTGGCACTTAAGGGAACTCCAAAAGATTTGGACTGTCTCTTAACTCACTTTCCTGTTCCATATATGCCCTCTTCATCCCACAACCCAAAAGTCCTAAAACGGAAGATGAGTTATATGCCATCTTCATGTCTGAGGCGCACACGGAAACCATTCCTGTTTCTTTCCCCATCAGTCCTAAATACTGGGTGATAGGTGGCTTTAGATTTCATCTCTGTTGATGATGGACACCTGGCAGGTAATGTGCTATGCAGTTGACATGTATTAAAGGCCTCACTGAATCATCATAATATTATAGGCTATTTTCATTTTGCAGATGACACCACTGAATTTGATAGCTTAGATAATGCACACACGGTCACACATTTCTGGAATCAAAACTGGAACCCAAATCTGTTTGACTCCAAATATTACATGCTTATTGACTACTGGCTGATTCAGTACTTTTTAGCTAATTTCCATCAGTGATTGTTCTGTGTTGCCATGGCAGAAAACAGGACTGGATAAATGCAGCCCTTGATACTGACTCTACAACGTAAGACCGTTAAGTGGAGGAACTAACTGTGTGTCTTGTTCCCAAAGTTTAGGCAGGTACAGAGTACACAGCAGACATACAAAAAAACACTTGTCTATTGACTGATTATATTTTGCTACCAAATTAATGCTGACTGGGTAAAACCGTTGCTTGTTAATAAATTCATTGTTGTAAGACATGGGATCAGTGTGAGGACCAAAATTTGCTCCTGTCTCAGACTGACTTTGGACCAATCAGCTACAGCATTAAGTCCAGGCTAGTGCTGATGAAAGGTTAATATACTGAATAAGTAAAAAGATTACATAGATACACTTTAAATAAAATCTCCCCATACAAAACTAGAGAAAGGATCGTAAATAACAGAAGGCCTACAAATGGATAATAAACTTATGAAAAGGAAAGAGAAATGCACATTTAAACCACAATGAAATACTACTACACACCTACCAAAATGGCAAAATTTTAAGTCTGACAATTCTAAGTACTGGGAAGGAAGGATGTGCCCCATGCTGTTGATGGAGGTGTAAATTGGGCCAATCTTTTGAAAAACTGGCTTTACCTGAAAGCCGAAGCTATGCATATCCTGTGATCCAATGATTAAATTTCTAGGGATATAAGCTAGAAAAATTTGTGCATATGTACACAGGATACACATACGAGAATGTTCCTCGTAGTTACATCCATAATAGGCCTGAACTATAAACAACCCAAATGTTCATCAGTAGTAAAATCGATAAATGAAGTTCTGTACAATGAAAATCAATGAACTTCAGCTACACTGAACACCAAAAATGTTGAAAGAAGTAAAAAAGTTATGAGCTCATTTCACTGAAACCTGAGAAGCAGGGAGTATAGTGCTGTTGAGGGAGGTGTACACGAATGGGAAAACTATTAGGTGGGTGCAAAAGTAATTGTGGCTTTTCCAATTATTTTTAACCTTTTAAACCGCAATTACTTTTGCACCAACCTAGTCTAAAGAGAAGCAAGAATATTATGATCACAAAAGATAAATCATGGTCTCTAGGGAGGAGGGAAGGAAGAGTTTTGGTTGGGGAGGGGCATGTGGTGGGCTTCTTGGGTACTGGTAATACTCCATTTCTTGAGTTTTAATTGTGGCTACAGAGGTGTTCCCTTTTAAATTACTCAATTTTTTTCCGTAACAGTATGAAATGGAGGTTAACTAAATTTATTGTGGTACTCATTTCACAATATGTGTCAAGTCATTAGGCGATGACCTTTAAATTTACACACAGCTGTATGTGAATTATCTCTCACTAAAACCAGAAAAAAGTAAAATTAGTCATTCCACTGTGCACAGGTTATGTACGTTTTGGCGTATAGGTTACCTTACACATACAGCGGTGGGGAGGGCAGAAGTCGGTTGGCACATTTATAGTCTATGGACCATAAATTGAACATTTGTCATAGGCTAGGGTGATCAAGGGACAGCTTCACAGAAGGGCTAACTTTAAGCTCCGTTTTGAGGAATAAACAGAACTGAAATTGAGGAAAATGTGTCTTATTTACAAATTCTATAAATACACACCTAACAAAAAAATGCTTACTTAATATTAAGCTGAACCAACTGGAGATAAAAAATAGTATCTGATTAAGAGATGGAGCTTTTATCTGTCTGAAAGTGGAAGGCTTTGCAAGGAAGCACGGAAAATAAAGGTGACAAAAGTGATCTAGGGGCCAATAAGTCTTTGCAACATATGAGCTTTCAGAGGTTTTCAAAGCACCCTCATATACTCTCTTATTACGGAAAACATGTCATTTAAACTTTTCCTGGAGGCAATGGGGACTCACTGAACGTTTCCGAGCACAGAGAATATGAAAGTACTGATTTAAAAATATTCATCTTGTGAGAGCAGAACACAATAGTCCAGGTATGAGGCTTGAAGTGCCTGAAGGAAGGTGATGACAAGTAGGATTTAGCTGAAGCTAGAAGACAGAACGAACCACCCGGTGCTGACGACTGCTGACATAGTTGCGGGAGGTATCAAAGATAACTTCAAAAATTCGAGCCCAGATGACTGGGAGAATTCTGATATCCTGTATCAATCGGGACGTAATGTATCTTAAGTCCAAAGGTATTATCAAGAAATGAAAAGGAAAATCTAAATAGGAATGTTCAATAAGTGGCTATAAATCCAAGAACAGAATTCAAGGGAGTTTGTGACCAGAGATACAGCTTTTATATTAGTTCAATGATATCCAAGAATTTAACTGGACACTTCTTAAAACTTATTCAGCCGGTACAACTCCTTGATGAAAGAAGTACCATTTTGACTGTCCACAGTAAAATGCTAGAGTAAATCATTGCTCATTTGACTCTCAAAGTCTGAAATAAAACTCAGGATTATCTAGAGCATTTCAAGCAGAAAAACAATTAACACAAAGTTGGAATCCACTGACCATTACAATGGTGAAACTGGCAGGTAAGGAAATTGTCTCCCAACCAGACATTTATTATGCAAAATTAATATTCATGTGTTAAAGAAAGCTAGAATTAGGTTTATGAGATGAGAATTTCCTAAATTCTAAACTGAACATTGAAATGCCAATTAAAAGCACACCTTCCAATAAATATGATTTAGCCTTAAGTAGGAATTAACAATAGATGAGATTTAAAAAACAATACCAAAAAAAAAAAAATCAAAACAGAGCATACTTATCAGTATGGAGCATATTAACAATAACATAGCCTCAAAATTCTTGTAGGATGAAGAAACATAATTTGAAAAGAAACCAATGCAAGCAAAAACGTTAGCAGTAAAAAAACTCCAGAAGTGAAATGAATACAAAAACAAAATAATCAGAAAGCAAATATAAATAAAAAGGTAAACCAAGAAATTAGGCGTACCACACTAAAAATTAGACATGGTAGCTGAAGTTACCAGTAATATGAAAACATCATTATAAACACTGTCTATAAAGAAAAAAACCACTGAAGACCACTTCGTTTAAATTTAATTTTTATTTTTCAAAACATTTTGTTTTCAAAAGAGAAAATTAGAAAAACAATCATGCATAACTCCATCCTAAAAACGATTTTCTTATTCCTGTGTCCCATTACTAGTCTTTACCTGCATGTAATGATGAAACCACTCATCCAAGGATACAAAACTAGTAGAGGTGATATTCAAACCCGAATTTGTCATATCCCATATTCCATGCATTTTTCATTATCCCTAGCTGCAACACGATTACTATTTGGAATTTAACTTCTAGCAGGTCAAGAAAACAGATAGGTCTAGGGTGGGACAGGAATGTTTAGTCTCTTCTACATGCTAGACCTGAGCCACTTGCCAAATGTGACTGTTTAAATTAATTAAAAATACATAGAATAAAAATGTAGTTCTCAGTTGCAATGGCTACATATCAAGTGCTCAACAGTCACACGTGGCTGGTGCTACCACACTGAACAGCACTGACGCAGAGTATTTCCATCACCGCAGAAAAGTTCTATTGGACGGTACCGCGCTATACCTTGCGCTAATATATGTGTGGAAACTGATTGAGGCATCGGTTATTAGCAAACTTCTGCTTAAGAATTCCTATTAGCTCCAACTCAAGTAAACATCTGCTAAGTCAGCCTTCCTCATCTTGTTTAATGACACCGTCATCCAAACTTTTGCTTTATTTTCTTAATAGCACTTAACCACTATCTGAAATCATTGTGTTTACTTATTTATTAACTGTCTTCCCAAGGAAATGCAACCTTCACCAGAGCAGCAGCATTATTGACCTAGTTTACTACTGAATCTACTAGAACAATGTCTGGTACAAGGTGAATGGTCTAGTAAGTATTTGTTGAACTACCGTGTTTCCCTGAAAATAAGACCTAGCCAGACAATCAGCTGTAATGTGTCTTTTGGAGCAAAAATTAATATAAGACCTGGTATATTATATTATATCATATTATGTAAGACTCGGTCTTATAGTAAAATAAGACTGGGTTTTATATTAATTTTCGCTCCAAAAGATGCATTAGAGCTGATTGTCTGGCTAGGTCTTATTTTCGGGGAAACACAGTAACATGTTTAAGACTTAGGGGGTATGTGGTACAGGGTCTCCAAAGATAGCTTCCGACAATTAATGTCACCCTTCCCTGTGCGTATGTCGCTCCTCACATCAAGAAGTGGGGCTTACTTTCCCTCTGCACAAATCCACACTGTACTTGTGATTACTTTGACCAGCAGGTTTTGGCAGACGACGCTTTATGGAATCTTTGAGCCGAGGCCTTAGGAGAACTGGAACTGTCTGCCTCCTTCTTCCCTGAAGGCTGGCTCTTGGGACTCTCTTGGAACCCCAGCCACCACAATGTCAGCAGCTGTGGGAAGGACAGCCAAGTCACTGCACTTCCCAGCTCTAGCTGAGCTCTCAGCCAGCCATCGCTGAGCCATGTGAGTGAGCCCTCTCGATTCCCAGCCTGATTAGGCTCCTAGATGACTGAAGCCCCGGCTGAATGACAGGGAGCAGGAACCACCACCCAGCTAAACCCAATTAACCCACAAAGTCACAAGAGCTAATTAAACAGTTGTTTCACGTCATTGGGTTCTGGGTAATTTGTTATGCAGCAATAGATAACTAAAGCAGGGCAAACACAACTAACTGAAAATAACTTTGTCGATAAGTTTAATATATGACTTATCAAAAATGTATTCTCACAATACCGTGTTTCCCCGAAAATGAGACCTACCTGGACCATCAGCTCTAATGCATCTTTTGGAGCAAAAATTAATATAAGACCCAGTTTTACTTTAATGTAAGACCAAAACAATGATTCTAAGTATCAGAATGTGAATAGGCCATCTTAGACCTCTGGTGCTGCGTAATACAGCACCATGGTTTGTTAAATTTAACAAGCACAGATTCTAACGTCACACAGATCCTGAATTTGAATCTCAGCTCTGCTACCTTATAATCACATGGCTTTGGACAAGTTACTATGTTTCTGTGCCCCATTATTCAATAAGTATTTACTAAATAATACTATATTCTAGGCACTGGAAATATCAAAAAAGGATAAAACAAATTCCTGAACTCAGGAACTTACATTTTAGTGGGGAAGGCAGACAGTAAACAAATAAACGTATAATGAAATTGTAGTTAAGTGTTAAAAAGTGTAAGAACAATACCGGGTAAGGGGATAGTGTGACTGGAAGAGACCTGAATAAAGTGAAGGTAAAAACCACATGTCTATCTGGAGAAGAGTATTCTGCACAGAGGGAGAAGCATGCCTGGCATGTGTACAGGGAACGAGGCCCACGTGGCTAGAGTGGCATGAGCTAGGGGAAGAGTAGGAAGAGAATAGGAACCCATTTTGGAGCCTGGAGGCCAAAGTAAATATTTAACGTTTTTCTAGTGTGACAGGAATCTCTTAAAAGGCTTCGAGAAAGAGAAAGACGAGGTCTATCTAGATTGCAAAAGGCTCATCCAGACTGCTAAAGAGGGCATTAAGTTTAATAAGGAAAGCAAGGAGACCTTCCTGGGAGCCTATTGCAGGAGTCTAGGCAAGAGGATGGTGGCTTGAACTCAAGTGGCAGCAAGGGGAGGTGAATTTAAAGTACATTTTTAAAGGCAGAGAAAAGATTATGCTAAAGGAATATACAGGAGTTGTGAACTCTCAGTGGAGGTGTAGTCCCAATTGATCTTGGTAATTCATACACTGGTGAGAAATATTTAAAGAGATAAAAGTATTATAGCACAAGGAATTCAAACTAATAATGGCCCTAAATAGTATTAGATATACCTGGTACTTTTAAGCAGCATATACTATAAATATAAATAAAACATCTGGGTAGATTTTTTTACCCTCTATAATCCTCTTGAATACAAATAATAATTTTATCTAGCAGTGTATTAAAAAACACACCATTATGAATGAAAATGTCCAATGTAGGAGTTCCTGGAGGTAAAACTCACAAAAGTATGAGCCCCTATCCCACCCACGCCCAATAACTGGGTCCCTGAGATATTAACTCTTATTTAGATCTGTTCACATTGAGCTTCCAGCAATTTATCGATTATAGTTTAGGTCTTCCTACCCTGCACTCGTTTTTGTGGAAGTTTCTGTTCTGGTTAAGTTTTAATTCTCTGTATTCAATTTTGGAGGCAGCAGTATGCCCTGAGACCTTATTTCTCTGATAGTCTAAGAAGAGTTGTTGACTTTTTCAGTTTGTTCAACTTTTAACTTTTTAGGATGAAATGAGCACCTTAGAAGATGGGATGGAAAGTCTATTACTTTTTATAATTTTCTTCATCAACGTTTTAAACCTCTTATGGCAAGGTACTTTATAATTTCTTTCTTAATGTTGTAAATGACATACAAAATATTTTTCAGCTGTATCTGAAAATAAGAAAACAATTGAATCACCTTGTTTAAATTCTCATATGAGTTCTAATAACGTTTGTAAATGATCTTGGCTTTTTCTACGTAAACAATCCTGTCATTTGTAAATGCATGGAAGGGATGAGTAGGAGGCTGAAGAACAGCGCTCCCGAAGTTGTCCACATTCCAATTCCCAAAACCTGTGAATATGTTATCTTACATGACGAAACATGTAAGGTATGACCAAACTAAGGATTTTTTTTTCTTTAAAAAAAAAATAAATTAAGGATCTGAGGTGAGGAGAGTTTCCTAGATTATCCAGATGGGCCCAATGTAATCAAAAGGGTCTTTATAAGAGGAAGGCAAGACAGTCAGAACCAGAGAAGGTAACGATGACAATGGCAGAAAGAGAAGTAACCGAAGTCAAGGTTGGAATGATGTGTTCTGAAGACAGAAGTTGAACCTACAAGACAAGGAAAGTGAGCAGCGGGTAGAAGCTGAAAAAGACAAGGAAACAGATTCTCCCCTAGAGCCTCCAGAAGGAACACAGTCCTGCCAACACCTTGGTTTTAGTCCCATTAGACTAATTTTGGACTTCTGACCTCCAGAACTGAAAATTTGTGTTGTTTTAAACACCCTCCCCACGCCACCCCCGCAAAATTCAATTTTTAAAACCCTATAATCTAGTATAATTCAGTTTCAGGATGTCTTATTCAAGTAAACATGATTTAGTGTAAGTGAATGGATAATAGGATTTATGAAAGATTGACTCATAGTGTACTAACTCAATAATTCTGAGCAAAGACAGACTGGGGGGTTGATTACTATCTCTGTGAGGTCCCCCTACGTCCCAGGAATCCCCCAAAACAGCAAGATCAGTTGACAGAGAGCAGTTAATAGGCATCTCTCAACCCCTGTATTCTCATTATATCTTATCTCAGGCCTTTCTTACAGTATTTTGTATGGACCAGGGTAATTCCTGATCTAAAATACTATAGTTTTAGTACTCTTCTGGGAAGTGTGTTATGTTATTTGTATAAAAATAGCTTATTAGCTAAAATAGGACACGAACACTTGGAACAAAGAAACAAGAGTAAGATATACTTCAAAATTCAAATTCTTATTCTTAGCATAAATACATATTACATTGGAAGGTTAAAGAGGTATACTCTCCATCCTTTAAATAACTGTTTTTTTAAAGACTAAGGAAATGTCTGTGGTGCTATCTTGTAAATTTTAATAAATTCTTCGCTCTACATTCTAAATACGGTGTACCTAGGTTTGAATAAACGGCGCCTAATCAGGAACAATACTCAGTCTGTATTCGGCTGGAGTGGGTGGGAGAGGTTGAATTATTATACAGTGGCAGTGGTCACCACTTTAGGTGCAAAGTGGAAGGAGCAATGAGGGTGGTCGGATGAAAGTCACCGGCCCACGGACACAGGCCCTGGACTCGGGGGAAGGCTGAGGAAGGCTCAGGGCGGCGTCCTCCCGCGGCTTCCTCAGACGGGAGGCGGAGCGCGCCCGCCGCCCGCCCCTTACCCAGGGGAGGCCGGCTGAGGACGGGGCGGGGCTGCCACTCACTCACCTGGTTGGCGACCTGAAACGGAAGCAGAAAAACACAATTTAGGGAATGATCCTTCCTGCTCCAGAAGCCCGCTGCCCCAGCTCCTTCTAGGACAGGACTTACCTCGGCCTTAGCATCCAGCAGCGGCTCGCTAGACCCTTCCATGGCAACTGTCCCGGGAGCTCACCACCGACTCGGGTGGACGCTCCCGGGGTGGCCAGCACTTCCGCTTCCTCTTCCCCGCCCCAGCGGCCTGGCGCACGCAGCGGACGTGGGGGAGCAGGAAACAAACATCCCTGTATAACTCATCCTTAGTTCCAATTAAATATCAGTTTTATGAGTCTACTCAGCAATAATTTAATTAGTGTAGGTGAAAAGATCCGGAGACTTGGTATATAACCTGAGAAAGGGAGGACATGTTAACTTTAGGATGCCGGCTGCCCCTACTTACGCTGTAGACGTGGACTCTTCCTATGTGGGACTCTGGTCGGCCTCTGAGCGAGCGCTAACTTCGAGCTGCGGGAGTCATTAATTCTAACGAAATTTGAAAGGGGCTGAAAAACCACAGCTCCTTCGCCGTAGAAGTTTGTCTTGCGACGACGGTGCCTGTGGGAACTATAGTTATATGATCAGCTTTCGTCACTAGGATTTCCTTCACCGGCCTAGCTGTGCGTAGGGTGAGGATACTGTCCTTTATCCCCAGGCCACTGCAGCTCTCAGCCTAACTACCGCAATACCTTCCCATCTGGTCTTCCCACGTCCCTCCTACTCGTCGCACATCCGTTCTACAGAATATCTAGAGCGATTTTTTTTCCCTACCACCTTTTTATTTTGAAAAACTTGGAATTTTTTTCAGAGAAGTTGGCGAAAATAGTTCAACGAACTTACATATACCCTTCATCTGGATTCACTTAACATTTTTACACATTTACTTTAACTCTAGCTACATACATAGTAATGACACATTATCCCTCCATACTTGAACATGTATCTTCTAAGAACAACGGAATTCTAAAAAAAATCACAATACAACTATCACGCTCAAATTTAGTATTTATAAAATATTATCTAACACAGGTGCTGAATTCAAATTTCCTCAGTTCTTTAAATGTTTCCTCAATATTTTTAAAAATTGTCCCTGCCCCACCCACCACCGGAATCTAATCAAGAACCACCCGGTCAATTAATTATCTTGTCTCCTTAGTCACCTCTAATGTAGAACCGCATTTGTAAAATGTCAGGATTGCATTGGTTCCTCACTGGAGACTCTGGAGGAGAATCTGCTTCCAGGTGGTTGGCAGAACTCAGTTCTATGCGGTTCCCATTTCCTTGCTGGCTTTCGGAAGGGGTTCTCCGCTTCTGCAGGCCATCTGCATTCCTTGGTTTGTGGCCCCCTCCCTCCTTCTTCATAGCTATTAATAACAGGTCAAGTCCTCCTCACACTTTGAATCACTCTGACCTCCCCTTCTGCATTCTCTCTCCTCTGGCTTCTTCTATCACCATATTGCTCTGGCTCCAGTGTGAGAGACGTCTGTTTCTAAGGTCTCAAATGATTACTTTGAGCATACTCATGCAATCCAGGATAACCTTCCTATCTTCAAGTCCATCACCTTAATTACTGGTATATATGCAAAGTCCCTTCAGAGCAGTATCTAGATTTCTGTTTGATTGAATAACCAGGAGACAAGAAGAGAGGGACATATTTTAAAATTCTGCCTACCACAGACACCTTCATCCGATTATTGAAGAAATACAGTAGTTAATGCACGTAAAGCCCCTTGGACTGTACCTGGCATGTAGCATTCACAATCTGTGCCAAAAAATAATCAGGTTATTGGGCCTGATTCAAAGCACTAATTAGCTTGGGAACATAGTCCCTGAATGAATCCAATTATTTTTTTCCTGTGGAAGTCTGATGAAAAGATAGGGCACAGTGGTGCAGCCCATTGGTCAGTGCATCTGTTCCATTTGGCAGGGAGTGTTTCTCTGTGGCCCTTGGTTGCCATCAGATTAGGTTCCGTGGGGGGATTATGCTCCGTGAAGGGCTGGATGCACACACATACACAGAGGCACACGTGTGTGCACACACGCATACATAAATCTTAACTATATAAAAATGCTTCCAAAAAGTGAAGCGATATATATTAAAAAGTTAATTTTTGTATTTCTCTGTATTTTTCATGCATTCCATTATTTATTTATTTTTAAATTTAAATTAGAGATGAGTGTCCCTTTCCAAAAATCTATTGATCTAATTTGGGGAGAGTAAAATGTCAGTAGTGTTTAGGACAATTTCTGCCAATCCTTTCTGTTGTTCTTATGCTCCTGACACTCCAGCAACACATGTGATCAAGAACTTATTTTTAAGACCTCCATCTTAGAAAAGTTCAGAAGGTATACAAGCTTCAGACTTGGAAAATACAGAACTTTATGAATAAAGTCAAGAAAAACACCAAAATTAAAGATGCGTAGGCATAACTTGTATTTATTTTTATCTGATGACGTGTGTAGGAGGCATAAATCAGAAAATACTTCTGGAGCTCTTACAATAAACCTAGTATTGTCAGATGTGTAGAAGGATGTCCACAGAACTATGGCATGAACTCTGATCTCACAAGAGTTACAGTGTAATGGAGAAAACAAAATTTACACACTTGAAGCAAGTGATACTTCAATCTAAGCTTCTATGTTAGATTTTTTTTTCCCAAATGATACAATCCAACTCAAACTAGCCCGAGCAAAATAGCAGAAATTATTTTTTTATAGAGGTGGCCTCTGAAATATAGAGGTGAAGCCAATTTCAGGAATCCCACAGAGTTGTGAGACTTGAAGGGCAAAAGGGCCCCATTTCTGTTTCTCAGTTGTGGTCTGGCCTTCTGTGTGTCTGTTGTCTTTATTGTCTTAGGTTTCTCCATATGTTATTGGGGAGAGGTATATGCCGCTAGATCTGTGACCACAGCCTATGGTTAATGATCCAAGGAGAAAGAGGAAGTTGCTCTTCCGTCTCAGTTCTCAGAGAGGACCCTTGATTTGCCTGCTTGGGTCAGACACCCACTCCTTGAACCAATACTGGGTCTAGGGCGATGCATTAATGTGTTTTCCCCATGTTTCCTGTTGTGGCCACAAGAGGTAGAATTGTGTGATTGGCAAAGTCACTAGCAACAAAAGGGGTGAGAAGATGTACAAAAGGGATGAGGAGATAAAGGCGAGGATGATGCAACAAAACTTGGATGAAAAGATTCTGGGAAAACAAAAACAATGGATATCCACCAAACACATTTACTATAGTACACTGAACTACACTACACTACACTACACTACACTATACACGGTGGTGGTAGGCAGAATAATGCCCCCCCCCAAGGATGTCAACTTCCAAATCTCCAGAATCTGTGAATATGTCATGTTACATTGCAAGGGAGGATTAAGGTTGCAGATGGAATTAACTTCGTTAATCAGTGGACCTTAAAATAAAGAGATGTTCCTGGATTACCTAGATAGGCCTTAAACGTGGAAGATGGATGGCAGCCGAAGAGTTAGCGTCAGAGAGAATACCAGTGATACAATGTGAGAAAGATTCAGCCAGCCAGTGCTGGCATTGAGGATGGAAGGGGGCCAAGAGCCAAAGAAGGCAGGTGGAGGCTGGAAAAGGAGAAAGAAAATGGATTCTCTCCCATAGATTCCAGAAGGAGCACAGCCCTACCAACACCTTGATTTTAGCCCAGTGAGACCCAATTCAGACTTGTGACCTTCAGACTGTAAGATAATAAATGTGTGTTGTTTGAAGCAACGAAGCTTGTGGTA
Source organism: Rhinolophus ferrumequinum (assembly GCF_004115265.2). Classification (NCBI taxonomy): domain Eukaryota; kingdom Metazoa; phylum Chordata; class Mammalia; order Chiroptera; family Rhinolophidae; genus Rhinolophus; species Rhinolophus ferrumequinum. Next base: position 26,746,184 of record NC_046287.1, read on the forward strand.
ATTTGTTCCAGCAGCAATAGGAAACTATGGTAGTGGAGGGTAACGTGATGTTCTGGAAGCCTTAGAGTCACACAGGTCTGAATCTAAATCCGTCTTCTACACTCAGCTATGTGATTTCAGTAAAGGTAGCCTCTGTGAAACATCAGCACTCTAATCTGTGGAAATGGAGCTAGTCATATTTGTCTCACAGGGTTTTAATTAAAGGTTAGATGAGAACACATATGAAAGCCCATAGCGAAGTTCCTGAACAGAGGAAATACTCGGTAATTACCAGCTCCTATTGTCCTCATCAGGGTATTCAATCTTCCCAAGAAGCCTTGTAAGTGATCTAGGTTGCACATTATGTCCACTTCAGAGATGACAAGACTAATGTTTGGGAACGTTAAGCAGTATCCCCTAGCTACTAGGTGAAACTTCAAACTCTGGTTTTAATTCATGGTGTGTAACCTACTTGCAGAGAACTGCAGAGAGATTCGGAACTCCCATTGTGCCTGCTGAAATCCTTCTCAGATACCTTGTGCTAACTGAATGTTCTATCTGTACTCCAGGCGATTCAAGAATATAAATGATTGTGTGTGTGCTTGTGTGTGTTGTGGTGGGGATGGGGGGGCCTGGGTAGTGGAGGTAACCAAAGGGCAGCATAAGCAAAGTTGCAGAGCTAGGGATACAGCAGGGTCACTGATTCTAGAATCATAGAGGTTTTAGAACTTAAAGCAGAGTACACAAATTCTTAGCCATCGGGCCCAATCTGGCCTACCCACATATTTAAATCAAAACCAAGAAAAGAAAACAAACTATATCAGAAACTGAATGAGAATGCATTTAGATAGGTTTTACATGTTCCAGTTTTGTCACTGTCCCCACATTCTTTTTTCATTCCACCTGGCCAGTTCACACAATTACCTGATATCTGCATGACATAGTTTTCAACTTTTGGCTGAAGGGCACCTTACAGAGTGACCTAAGTAGGTTAAGTGTATGGCTTATAGAAACATAGCTAGATTATAGTAGTCACAATTTCCGATCAAGTAGGGAGAATTATTAAGCCAGCATTCAGATAGGTGAAACCAAATTATGTAAGGTTTGGATATGTCCTTAAGTACAGCAAAAAGGCTGTTTGGGGATGGTGGTTTTGCAATGCAATGCAGGCTCAATGCAGATGACTAAACATATACTATGCAGCAGACATATTGCTAATAAGATATATAACATAAGGTAGTGTGCATTCACGTTGGTGCACCATGAATGAGTTATAGGGACATGGAGAAACTAATCCCCCTAGCCCTGAGGAAAGCAGGGTGGGGCCTGAGTCGGGAAGATTGCCTGGGCTGGTTAAGACTACGATGACAGTCTTACGTGACTATATACCACATTTCATCAATTGTTCGCATTGTATTTTTTCACATTTAACATCTCCGAAATTGTACTACACATTGCGTCAGATGGCTTCCTACAGTGATGGGTAGTCAGGCAGCAGCTGAGGCTCAGTTGTTCCTGCAGGCACATGCGTGAACTTGGTCATAGCCATTCAACACTTCTATTGAGTTATGGGTGTTGTTGGCTGTATATTACTATATTTAACCGTCCTTTAAAATATCTTTTAAAAGATTGTGCTGTGATTTGGCATAATAGAAAATTAAGCAGGTATGGAAATAGGCATGGAAAGAGAACAGTGGGTTGTAAACTTATAACAGCAAGGCAAATATAGATTATTGGAGGAATGACCAAAATTCCGTTTTATTACAAAGCAACCAAATAATTTACAGTTCCTAAACAAGGTGGATAGCCTTGAGTAGATAAATCCAAAAGGTTGCTTATTTCAGTATAAGGTGGAAAAATCATCAAATTTATAAGGATGAGAGAGCAGGTTTTGAGACACAAGTACTTTTGTTAAGACATCAAACAAACATCAATTTGTCAAAAACTTCCCGCTGCTTTTGAATAGAAGCTGTCGAATTTTCGTCAGTTGCTGAGAAAATAAAACTGAGTTTAGTCAAGTAGGAAATGGCAACTAATGCTAATATTCTTTGACGACCATAAAATCAATCTGTTAATGTTAAAGTTAATAACTGTGCATGGGTTATATTTTTTATCTGTGTCACGTGATGGAAAAGGTTGGGAAGCACTGGAATAGCTGATAAATGTTACAGGAGTTTTGAGCAAGAATTTGAGGATGGATGGAGGATGAAAAGACTGTGAAGCAATAGCCAATAACCTGAAAAATGTTCAAACTTGTTAGTGATCAATGCAAATAAAATGAACTCGCTCGACCTCCCACTGAGTTCTAGGGTTTCTTCCTCTTGCAGGCTCTTCTTCATGCTCCTCACTCTTACCTCCTTTTATTTCCCCCCTCATTCTCTCCCTCTCTTTTTCTTCCACTTTCCTTCCCTCCTTCTCCAGCCCTCCTCACACTCTTGTCTCACGAAGTGATCTGCTGTTGCCTGTCCTCTCTCTGTTGCTGATGTCCTTGGTCTCAGTCTCCAACCTAAGCGGCTCATCAATGGTGTGAAATTTTTCTGAATAGACAGTTCATTCCTAAGAGGAATTGTGGCACCTGCTGTTGCAACAATACTTTTTCCACCTTGTTAATACTGCACTTACAAAATTTATAGAATATATAAATTAAAGACTACATTAAAGACTCCCAATTCTCTATTAAATTTCGACTCATTTCAGAACACATGTATTTTAAAATCACTGTCCTAAATTACAAGAAATGTTTAACTGTTGGCCCATAATAGAGGCAGATTTGTCCCCAGAGTAATTTACAGTTTATTTGCTTCTTTTCAGCCTTCTCCAATCCCCAGATTTCTGGGTACCATTTCCTGGCTTGTCTGCATCATGCTGCTCTTGCCTCTGTCCTGCTTTGTAAAGAAGCCTAGATCTGGCTGCAGGAAATCTAGGCCGAAGTCCCATTCTGCGACTTGTGCAACTTTGGGAAACACCCTCAACTCTCCAACCCACAGTTACCTTGTGTGTAATACGGTGAAAAGTGTATCTCACCTGCTTACTTTTCAGACTATGGTGAGGATCAAATAAATATACGAGGAATGTCAAAATTTCTATTACGTGTCAAAACCTGAATCAAGTGTGAATATATATGATTGTTTCATTGTTAAAATAACATCTCATTTAGTTAACGTCATTAAAAAGTTCATTAACAAATTAAAGTTGCATTAACATGTACATTTAAAAAACATTTTGGAGGTACTCGTAAAACTACACTTTTGCATTTGGGCATTAGAATTTTGTGGGCTCCTTTCGGCGGTGACCCAGGCAGAGGAGTCCCCGAGCGGCGGCGCTGTTCCTGCGCCGTCCGCACAGCGAATTGCGAGCTGCGAATCTCCCGTCGCGGCGGCCGCACTGCGGCCTGACCCTGATGAGTACGGCTCGGCGACAGTGGCCCGAACCCGACCCGGAGCGGGGACCTGGCCCCGCGGAACCTCGCAATCCCGGCCCAGGCTACGAAATTTTTTAAAAAGGAAAAACAGAAAAAGAATTTTGGGCAGGCATAGCCATTAGCTGATACTCTTTTTAATTCGAACATTTAAATTTCTGTCAGGTATAGCAATTCGCTTTTGCTATGTAAAATAGAAATAGAAATGAAAAAGCCCACACGTTCCCAGCGTCATACTACAGACAGACACTTATTTAGCTTACGTGTCTCGGGGCTTAGCTGTGGGTTGGCGGGTCTAGACTAGGCTCAGCCGAGGCGGTTCGGCTGTGCTCCCTGTGTGTCTGTTCCTGGGACCAGCGTGCGAGCACAAGCACATTTTCCTATGGTAGAAGTGCAAGACAGCAAGCAGAAACACAAGCTCCCAGACTTCAAACTGGCGCACCATGCTTTCTGCCCCATTTGATTGACCAAAACAAGTCGCCTGGCTGAACTCAGTGTCAGAGTCGGGAAATGTACCGTTGCTTCTCGTTATTTGTGATAGGTATGATCTAAAGTCTCACCATGAACACTGAATTAGTAAATACTGAATCATTGCTCCCAGGAGAAATACAAGTTAGGTTTCTGGGAGCCTCTGGTCACACTTTCATCAACAGATCAATACACAACCTTGTTTTATGAGTTTCTGTTTAAAGACTCCTCACTTAACATATATTATTGATTCATCGATATTGAACTCACTGTCAACAGCACCATAACTCATGCCTGAAGGAATTTATCTAACCCATGTATTTTCTCTAGGAGGCACATCACAGCCTTACTGCACTTAGAAACACTAGATAACACATCAACACAATGCTTGGGCCATACATACATACAATGAAATCACCAAAAAAAGCACAAAAATGTGGCACTACATAGACTGCAAAAAGAACACTTGTTTCCAGCATGAGGCCTGAAACAAGAAGGTAGAGCAGCATTGCTTGGTTGAGTTCAGCTGGGAATTCAAGTTTTTTGCCACTCCTTCACTCATGTCTGCGAATGACTGCAAAAGTGACACGAGTATTGATTTGGGATTATTGATTTATTACCAAATAACTGTTAGTAAGTAGGCAAATTCAAAATTTAGAATCCATGAATAAGGAGTATCGACAGTACTTTGCCCCTTAGTGGGATAAACTTCAAAGTTACGAGTATATGGCAAAGGATGTGGATAAAGTGAGGGTTTAAAAATTGGGGCCCACGTAGAATCTTGGGCCCCATCTCAGATTTATTGAGTCAAAATCTGCATTTCAAATTCCCCAAAGGTTTGTATACACATTCAAGTTTGAGAAGCCCTGCCCTCAGGTAGGTACACTCATGCCGGGGGGTGGGGGGTGGTGGTGGTGGTGGCGGCAGTTAAACCCTATGAAGATTAGGGACCTACTACATTTATAAGGTTTATATGGGTCCAAAAGTCTGGGAGCATCCTGGGACAACCTCTCTAAGGTGAAGACTAAGTTATTGCGCCTTGCATTTCCTATTAATTGGGAAGAGACAGAGCACTTGGTGGGTCTCTTTAGCTTTTGGAGACAGCATATGCCACACTTGGAAAACAGTTACAACACTTTGATTGGGTGACGTGACAGCTGTCAGTTTAAGTGGGTCTCTGAGCCAGAAAGTGTTATGTAGCAGGTCCAAGCTGGAATGAAAGCTTCCTTGCTGTTTGGCTCTATGTCTCCGCAGATCTAGGGGTGCTCGAGATGTCCGTGATGGGTACGGATGCTGTGTGGAGTCGTAGGCAAGCCCTCACAGGAGAGTCATAGTGCAGAACCTAAAAGGCTGGGAGCAAGGCCATTCCTCTGACAGCAAGGCATTTGAAAAACAGCTCCTGGCATGCCACGGAGAGCCTGGCCGTGCAACTTAAGTATTATGCAACTTAAGTTTATGCATCTTAAATTTCAGATTTGCCAAATCACAGTTGAGTGGGGATAGCAGCAAGCTATCAGATAGATAAAGAAAAGAGGAGTCAGGGATTGGAAATTCCTTGGAGGTCAAAGAACAGTGGCCAGAAAAACAGGAGTGGGAGAGTTAGAAGTTTCCCAAGAAAGGCAAGCTCCCCATAATAAGATAAACTTTTTCTCACTCTCTAACTACTCCTCTCTCTGAATGTCCTTTATCGGGTACAGAATAGTAATATACACTCTACCCCAGGTCAAATCTTTGGAGTTACCATTGACAATTCCTGCTCAGCAAAGGGAACCCCTTTAAAATAGTATCTCTTTAAGTTGTGCCTGCCTCTCCATCTCCATCGCTACTACCTTAATTAAGTCTGTCATCAATTCACTCTTGCAAGTCCTCTACATTATTGACAAATGGCGTTTCTGTATATCTGATTGTTCCATTCATTCCTCAAATACTTTTTGAGCATCTACTATGTATCAGGCACCGGGTTAGGCTGTGGGGAAACAATGTGAAGAATTTAAAAAGCTGCTGCTGCGAGCCTCATGGAATTGACAGTCTGGTGGATGAGAGATATGAAAATCATGCTTAAAATCCTTCAGTGATTCCCTGCTGTTTTCAAGATGAAGCCCAAATATCTTGACTGGCTTGTCCCTGCTTATCTGTCCAGCATCACCTCTAACCTCTGCCTTTCCATCTTTCAGGTTCTGCTGTCACAATGCATATTTTCTTCAGGGCACCTGCACGGCTAACGTCAGTCTCTGTTAAGGGTTCACTCCAGCTGTCCACACTCCTCAGGAATCCTTCTGGACACTCCCGTCTTCCTTCAGCTACTCTTCTTTGTCACTCCACCACACTTCATGCTACACTACCACATATGTATCACACTTTATTATTCTTCGTTCTTTTGTCCACCTCTTACAATACCGTGAGCTCAGCTCTGTGTACCCAAGACTTAGTATAACGTCTGATTCCTAATAGGCATTTGACATTTTTTTTTTTTGGTCAAATGTAACCGAGTAGACATATAGAAATGCCCCTCCCCCACCCCCACTCCAGCCCTCTGCAATAGCAGACCAGACAAGGTCAACACATCACTTCTTCACCTTGACAAAGGAGCTTCTGGGGCACAACTCCCAGGCGTCCTCTGGCCTCGAGGCCTTCAGATGGACAGCTACCGGCTCCCTTACTTCTCAGAATGATACTCAGTAGTGCGCCCCCTATCGCTTCCGACTGACGCTGCAGGAATGGGGGGCGCCAGCGAGCACGCGGTCCCAGACCAGTTCAAGGCGCATGCGAGCACGGGAGAGCTCGGCCGGATAGGAAGAGTCCAAGCGTGAGGGGGAGCGAGCTGCAGATTCAGATACTTTTTTACCTACTGCAATAGGGAGGTGGCTCTTATTCTTTTTCTCGCCAACTTTATCTTAATTTAAAATGTAAAATTTTACATATGGCTTTGCAGGGAACGCGAAAGGGGCTAAAGTGTTTTCAAGTTCTTCTCTTGTCGTTCAGCACCCCTCCCGCGGGGCGGTGGGGTGGAAGAGCCCAGGTCAAGGCGCGCGGGGGCGGAAGCGGCCGCGGCTGCGACGGCGACGGCTGTCAGAGCTGCAGAGTGGCCCGGCGGAGCTGCCATGGAGCGTCAGCGCTGGCTGCCGCTGGAGGCCAATCCCGAGGTGAGAGCAGCTTTAATCTCGGCCTGGGGCCCCCGGCAGGGGAGAAGGGAACCGGGTTGCTGGAGCTAGTTCAAGGCAGTCTGTCTCTTAATCCTGTTCTCTGTTTCGTTTCCAGGTCACCAACCAGGTGAGTGAAGTGCCTTGTCGCTCGAGACCCTGGAGTTCTCTCTGGCCATCTCCACCTCCACGCTCCCTAAGAGTCTGGGATTTAATTCCCTGGCGGTTCCTCTTGCGCGTGTTCCCATTTTACGGCTGTCCCACTCCCACCTGGCTCCTGAAGATGCTCCCAGCTGTCTCAGCCCTTCCCTGTGGTCCCATTCCTCCGTCATAACATTTTCTGGGGTTTCGGGGTTTCAGAGATTTCACTCTGGATCCCTTTTCCTCATTTCTTCTTTCTTTTGCTTCCTGCACGTGCAGATTCCATAATTTTCCCACCCCTATACCTCCTGGGTGACTAATTTACCTACACTACCTGACTCCAAGCTTTATAAACTCGCCCACCCAGTCCTTGTAATTTCATCTACCGCCTGCACTATGAAATCATCTTCTCTTGCCCCATCAAGTCACTTCTCTTCCCCGCCACGCCCCCTTTCTCTTCCAGTTTCATAAAACTGGAATTTAATTGCTTTCATAACATAGAAAGCTCAGTATAATGGTTCCCACACTATTCTTTGCCACATACAACCCTTAAAGTTCACCTGTGTATTGGACGTTCGAATTTAAGGAGGGGACGGGGCTACTCGATTAAAAGAACCGATGCTACCAGGTATAAACTTTTGATTTGCTCAGGTGTATTTTGTCCTACATGGTCAACAGCTAGTTTGCTTTTCACCGCCCTCTTAGTTTATTATATGATACACTTCCCACCCCCCCACCCCACCCCCCACCCCGCCACCACATCTTCCTTCTCCATCACTAAGGAATATCGATTCATCACGTACTTAATTGCCTTTTGGTTTCCAAAGTTTGTAGAAAATTCTTTATATAAGAAAGTAGATAGAAATACTTGAATGTTGGCAGCAAAACCTTTGTCTTTTTATTCAGGTTTACTATGTGCTTTTGAAATGACTATTATTTCTTATCAGTTTATAATGTAGAAAAAAATAGGAAAAGCTCAAAACCCAACATACATCTTTTATTCTTATGGTAGCATTTCCTATTGATGTTAATTTTCTTTTGTTTTACCCCCTTTGAAATTTGCTGTTCATTTTTTTTCCCTGTCATTCTTTGACCACTTTGTACAGTGAGCATAATCATCAGGCTGAAAGTCAGTATTTGCAATTTCTAATTTAATGCCCTAGGAAAGAAGCGTATTTCTCTCAGACTTAATCCAAAACTATTTTTACACTTTTTTTTAAAGGTGTGGGTTTTTTTTAAAGCTTTATTTATTTTAAATGTGTTTTTCCAGGACCCATCAGCTCCAAGTCAAGTAGTTGTTTCAATCTAGTTGTGGAGGGTGCAGCTCACAGTGGCCAGTGTGGGAATCCAAACGGCGACCTTGGTGTTACCAGCACTGAGCTCTAATCAACTGAGCTACCTGGCTGCCCCTATTTTTACACCTTTTGTGAAAAATCAGTTTACCATATATCTGGAGAATGTTCGGTTTCGTTGATCTATGTATCTGTTCTTTCATCAGTACCACACAGTTTTGATTACTGTAGTTTTATAGTAAGTCTTGAAATTAAATAGTATGTATCCTCCAACTTTGTTCTTATTTTTCAAAATTGTTTAGGCTATTTTAGTTACTTTACCTTTCTATGTAAATTTTAGAATCAGCTTGGCAATTTCTACAAAACGTCCTATTTGACTTTGATGGTGAATGTGTGCATAACTTGACAGCTTCATTTTGGGGAAAATTAGCATCTTAACAATACTGAGTCTTGCAAGCCATGAAGATGGTACATCTCATCATTTGCTTTGATTTGTTTCAACAGTGTTTTGTTTCAGTGTGTAGATCTTGCACATATTTTGTTAGATTTATACCTAAGTAGTGATTTGGGAGGCTATTGTAAATGATAACAATTTTAAAGTCTTAATTTCTAATTGTCCATTGCTATATATAGAAATACTGATTTTTATATGTTGACTTTGTATCCTGCTGCTTGTTGAATTTACCTATTATAATGGCTTTTTTTTTAGATGCTTGGGATTTTCTATATAGACAATCATATCCTCTGTGAATAGACTGTTTTATTTCTTTTCAGTTTGTATGCATTTTCTTTCTTTCTTTTTTTCTTTGCACGGGTTAGGACCTTCAATGCAACATTGAATGGCATGGAGATTTCCAGATGTTAGAGGGAAAACATTTGATCTTTCCTCATTAGAGATGTTAGTTGTAGGGTTTTGGTAGATGCTTTTTATAAGGCTAAGAAAGTTCCTTTCTTTTCCTAGTTTGATAAGAGTTTTCATCATGTATCAATGTTGAATTTTCTCAAATGACTTTTCTGCATCTTTTGAGATGATCATTTAAGGAAGAAATAATATCAGTTATACATAAACGTAGAAGAGGGGGGACACTTCTCAACCCATTTTATGGTCAGCATTACCAGACAAACCATGATAACAAAAACTGAAGACCAACATCCCTCATGAACATAGATGGAAATACCCTCAACAAAATATTAGCAAAGACAATGTAGGAGTATATAAAAACGATAACATGTCATGACCAAGAAGAGTGTTTCCTGGTATTGTAAAGTTGGTATACCATTCAAAAATCAATCAATATAATTAACTATCTTAACAGACTAAAGAACAAAACTATTTTTAGATGATACTTGTTTTAATAAGATATATTACTAGAAAATTATGTTCTGTGATTCAGCTATTATTGGATCTTGTTCCTAGGTAATCTTGATGAACTTGAAAAAATTCACATTAATTAAATAATATTTTGGGGCATCATTTTTAATATCAACTATCTGAGCAGAAAGTGGTTACATTTTGGGATTAAAACATTTATGCTTTTCTGCTTTTCAGTCCATTGGGAAGAGACAAACAATAAACAAGTAAGCAAACAAATAATTAGCAATTGTTACAGGTGTAATGAAAAAAAATTAACAGGGTATTGTGATGGAGACCATCAGGGAAAACAACAGGTTGGATGGTAACAGGAGGCCATTCTGAGGTGCCATAAACAGCGAAGAGATGTTATTAGTATATGATTGTATACTATTTCTGGCATGCTTTGTTGTGGTTCAGTTTTAAAATAATTTATAAAAGAAGTGATGTACTTTTAGTGGGAGAATGGGCAAGTATCTAGGAAGTGATTAATTTTAATGAAAATTTTTGTGGTTGTTTCTTAATTCTCAATGTGTTAGAACCAAGAAAAGAAAATGAATAGAAATTTAATTAACTGACTTAGAATTTGGAGAATTAAGGCACAGATAAACCCTAACAACAGTATCCATCCCCACCATCTCTTATTTCCTCAAATTAATGAATAGTAGGCCTTTTACTTGTCTTCACAGTCTTACAATTTGGTAGCTGCATGTGTTGTACTTTCAGTTTGAGCAAATACTGTTTTTGCTCTGATGCCTACTTTGTATAACAATGATCAACACATGTCTACTGTATGCAGATCATTGTTAATTGCTAGACATTAAATAGTAACCATGTGACTCAGTAGATGTGGAAAGCAATGATTTCTTTTGTTGGTTAATATGCTGTCAGTCTCTTCTAAGGATATTTTGTCATGCTACAGGTAGGACTTACCTAGAATAAAAATCAGTGAAGTGATAGAAAAATTTTATTTAAAAATATTAAGCTCTTTTATTTACAATATTTTTAAAGGGGTAGTAGGAGCTTGTAGCTGATTGAAAGTAACATATAATTAAGCATCAAAAATTATAACTTTTAAAAAAGTACAGTTTCTGATATGGGCAATCATAACATTTCTTTTTATGACGATATTAGATTTTCATCCTGAATATGTTTTGTGCTTTGAGCATAGCACAGCCACATTATGTATATTTTTAAATATTGTTGTATTTTAGAACCAGTTAATTTTTGGAATTCCCGAAAGGATATGGAATTCCCCTAGAAGTATTCCTAATTGATTTTACTGAAGAGGCGAAATATTTTCTAGCATAATGTATAATGTCCAAAGGAAAATAAATTTAACGTAACTATTGTATTTAGCTTAGATATTTAGAGTTGGAAAATGAATTAGAGATCATCTGCTGGATTATTGCCATAAACATACAAAAATTCTCCAGTTAGTGGATCTCATTGTAAGAAAAACAGCCTGTTACTCTGTTCTCCTCTAGCTACTACTGTCTCATTCTGTTTTCTTTCTTTGTGAGTTGTTCACAACTAATTGTCCACAGGAACTGTTGCTGCTTTCTCATCTCTGTTTTTTTTTTCTGTATTCACTTATATCTAGCTTGCTTCTATCCTCACCATTTCATAGTAACTGCTTTTGTCAAGATTACTAGTCATAGCTTTGCCAGATCCTTTGGTCACTTTCTGTTATTGTATTTCTTGACCGCTCAGCAACATTTGGTAGAGTAGCCCACCCCATCCTTCTTGAAACATCTTTGCTTGGCTTCAGTGATAATTCTGGTTTTCCCCCTTTTTCTCTGACTGCTTCTCAGATTCACCTTTGCTGGATCTCTTCTCCCTTTCATCTTCTAAGGAGTTCCTCAGTAGTAACGCCTAGACTGCTAATCTTTTCTATGTACATTCTCTCTCTAGTGATGTTTTCTGTTGTATAGCGTTAATTCTATCAATTGTCACATAATTGATCCCATATTCCTCTAAGCTCTGACTTCTCCACCAAAGTGGAAATCTGTATATTCAACTACGTCTTTGTTATCACCAATTGGATGTCTTGTAGATACCTCAAACTTAACATGGCTGGAAAAGTAATCTAGATTTTATCCTCCCACCTCTCCTCCAAAGGTGTTTCTTCTCCAGTCTTCCAAGCGCTGCCATTTATTGAATGCCCGTCAGTGGCATTGGTTCTTCTTTACAACTGTGCTACTTTGGAAAGGCTGTACTGTATTGATTTGATTTCTTGGATTAGTATCTCTGCTCTAAGACTATGGGCAGTTGCCTAAACTCTCTGTACCTCCGTTTCTTAGTTTCTTATAATCTCTCATGATCTTGTAAAATTGTTGTAAGGCTTAAATAAATGACTACATATAAAGTATGTAGAACAATTTCTAGAGCAAAGCATGCACTCTGTGAATGTTAGCTTTTAAAAATATTCTTTTCCCCTAACTTCTAAGATCCAATTGATCTGCCACTGTTATAGACTTTTCTTTCAAATTCTGTTCCAAATCTGGCCATTCTCCCCATTTCTATTACTACAACCCACGCCACCATCCTTCCTTAGTTTGGACAACTTCAGTCGCTTCCTAACTAGTTTTTCTGCTTCTCCCTTTTCCTCCCCAACATCTGTTCTCCATGTACACCCGAAGTGGTTTTATTAAAATGCAAATCACATCTTATGTCTCCCTGCTTAAAACACTCAAAATCATCTTCCACTGCTTGTCCTTCGAATACAATTCAAACTCAATACAATTTAAAAAATTCGAATACAATTCAAAAAATTGATGAGGAGGTGCTGTCCGCTTCCATCCCTCTCATGCCGAGCTGCAGTCTTGGAACGCCAAACCTGTTCCTGCTTCAGAGGCTTTGTGCTTGCCCATTTTTTGTTAAGAATCATTGTGATCCGGGTTGTTTCACGGCTGGTTCTTTCTTGTCATTTGTGGCTTAACTTCAAGTCACCTCAGTTAGTCTTTCTTTGATTATGCAGCTAGAGTTCCTCCCCACCCCTGGAACCTGCACTGACATCAGGTCTTGTTTTATTTTCTTCATAATACTTACCAGGTTGTGAAATGATCTCAGGTGTTTACTTGTTTATTGTGTGTACCCTACCACTACAGCGTAAGTTGTATGTGGGCAAGGACATGTCTGAACTATGGTGCCTGGCCCATAGCGTGCTCTCAACAAATAGTTATTGAATGGAAGAATGAATAAATCTCATATAACTGTTTTCCTGCTCCAGAAAGTCTTTCTCAAAATTATCTTTAATGTGGTCATGAATCTTGTACTTGAAAATTTCAATGAGCAGTATTCTACCTCATAAAGTGGTTTAATTTTTTTATTTTAATAATGAGAATAATATGCAATATGGTTAGAAGAATTACATTTATATTTCTGCTGAAAGCAAATCTGCTTTCCTGTAACTTCTTCCAGTTGCTCATCCGTCTTCCCTTTGAAACCATACAGAGTAAATCTAATGGCTCTTCCATGATATTCCTAAGAATATCTGGCGATGGGATCATAATAATTTAAATGGTCTCTGAACAGATTGTCCCGCTGTGACATCTTCCTAAACCTTCTCCTTCCTGATCTCCTTCCTTGAGTTTGCTTCTGTTTATCATTGTTCTTCATAAAGTAGTCCTCCCAGAGATGATTTCATAATCCACTCGGAAAATGTGTGTTGAATGTAGTGGGTGAGTACAATATTCTGGGTAATACTTCCTTTAAAGCAGACCAGTGCTGCATCACTTTTGTTGACAATTGTGTAGTCAGTCCATTGAGCCTGCAGGGAAGTGAACGTCCTTTTTCCTTAATCCCCACGTTAGATGTTTTCATATTTCCCTATTCTGTACTAAAATAATTTCATTTTGTTTATTTTTCACTAAATCTCTATTAAAATTCATTTTGCTGGTTTCCAGTCTTTAAAAACCATTTTCTCATTTAAGTATTAGTTATTCTCCTAGTTCTGCATCTAGCAGTTACTACTAGTATACTTTTAATAGTTACAATATCAAACAATTACTAAATAAGTATAATTTCTGTCTTAACCCAGATCATTAATAAAGTAGTAACAAGGCAGCAACTAGGCCTTGTTACTACTGCTCAGGCCGTTAAAAAACAGAGAAAGTGGTTTTAGAACAAAATTAACAAGAAAATGGATTTTCTTTTTTTAATTTATAAAGTCAGAATTTTTGTTATTTGACTGTCACCTAAAGAATGAGGAATTCATTATAAATTAAGGGCAGAGAATAACAGTTTTTCAGATCGAGAACTCCAGTGTGTAGCTAAAAACCTGGAGAGAAGAGCTGGTTATAGACCCTTTGAGAACTCGAAAAGTTAGTTCATTGTGGCTAAAGTTAGAGAACAAGGTACAGAAAAGATACTTCAAGCAGTGAGAGGTGAGGCTGGAAAAGTAGATAGGTACTAGAGCATCCAGAACTTTGCATGTGGGTTCTGGCTCTGTGACCTTGAAAAATCACATAACCCCTGGACTTGATTTTCTCACTGGTGATGGATATAATAAAACCTATCTTCCCACTTGTCATCAAGAAGTACATTAAAACTCCTCACACGGTTTCTAATACATGCTACTCTTAAGTATTTACAAATAATTTTTTCTTTGTTTGGTGGAAAATTTATCATTGGGCCATTGAATAAAAAGGATAAGTTGGCCAAGGATCTTTCGGAGGCACATATTCTACTTTACTAATTATTTTTCTTGATTGGCCAAAATTTTAAAGACATTGTGATAATTTAGTGAGCTAGTCAGTCAGAATTTTCTTGTTATTTTATTACCAGGTGTTTAGAAAAGCCAGATGACTGGTATTACGCGTTATAAGTCCCTTTATTCTTTTTTGTGCAAACAGGATTCTTCTAATTGTGTAGAGATGGCTTTGCACATCTATATATAGAATGCTTTCCTTTGTGAGTTGTCTGCAGAGATTTTTTTGGGGTGGTATAGTTTTAAGACTTATTTTGGGTTTTCTCCCAGTTTTAAAGGTTTAAATAAAATACACATGTAGATCAGTTCTATAGATTTGTAACTTAGAAACTACATATAACTATTGTAAAAATAACACTTTTAAAAAATACTGGAAAACAAAAAGTTGAGATCACTCTACCCAATCTAACTGCTGTTGGTATTTTAGAACATTTCCTTCTACTTTCTTTTTGCATATGATCATCAAACCCCCAGGTGGGCTTTTTTTTTTTAAATTATAAAAGCAGGACACCTTTATGATTTTAAAAAAAGTGAGAGGTAAAAGTTGAAGACCGTCTACCCCATCCTTTCTCCACTTCCCAGCAGTAGGTACTATTAGTAGCTGCTTTTATTCTTTTTATTCATCTGGTGACTTCCTGTGAGAGTCTGACTCAACAATCTGGAATCAGAGGATGCCGCCAATGTACTTAATAGATATTAATTTCATGGGACTTCTTTGTATGAGTGTCATTTGCTTGGTAATATGAGTCAAAAGTTAAGGAAAAGTATGATTTCAGTTAAAATTTATTCAATTTTGTATTTAATTTAATCTGCTATTTAGCCATTGTGTCCTCAGTTTGATACTAACCAGTCTCACTACACTTGCTGCGTTTGGAGCTTGGTACCTTTTATACTTGTTAGCTTTGGCTGACATGGAGTAAATTTACACGTTTGACTTCAAAGTAACTTACCAATTTTGTCCAGACTATTTTTTCACTAAAATGTTTAACTGCTTTTTTTTTTTGTTTTCTCTGCTCCTTTTTTTCTATAATTTGAAATTTATTTTGTGATGGTGCACTTTTAAAAATCATCAGCTTCATTCAGTACAGATATTTGTTAAGAATTTATTGTGAAATTGACTCCATTCTCATTAGTATTTTATTTTTTTATTTTTCCTCTCTGCAAAAGATTAGGGTCTGACATTTTATTTTCCAATGAAATGTAAAGAGTTTCGAAAAACCACTATTCTTTTGTTACAGTTGTTTTGTTACAGTTGTTTATATTATAGTAAATATAAGAAAGGCAATGAAGTTGAGTAGGTTTCATTGTGTACTTGAGGCCAGAAAGCCAGTAGTTTACTTCTTACATCAAGCATTCTTTGGTGTTCAGACAAGTCACTTGGACTTTTTTGGCTTTATATACTCTTTGCTTGTTGATATAATTTGTGATTATCTATGTATCTATCTATCTACCTACCTACCTACCTACCTTTAAACCTCAGGCATCATTTTTGGTAAGACAAACTGTGTTGATTTTCTACTAAAAATATTCTTTATTTACCAGAACTTAGATGTATCTCATTGAGAATCAAATGTGGAAATTAATTTAACATATCAATCAAGCCAAGTTGTTTTATGTGTTTGGTTAAGTTCTGGCTTATTATATTCAATCTCAAAATAATGAATTTTGAAAAAAAGGAATTTTGCTTAATATGTAATAAATTTTAAATGTTTGTTAATTGATGTAAATAAATTCCTTCCTACCCTGTTCATGGAAAACTAGCTTCACTTCTTTCTTATTGAAAATCTGTAATATTTGTACCTTGCATTCTCTTTTATGTATTAGATACACAGTACTTACATGTTGATTATTTCCCTGTTAACACTATATGTTTTTTTTCCCTCCTTTTACCAGTTTCTCAAACAATTAGGTCTACATCCTAACTGGCAATTTGTTGATGTGTATGGAATGGATCCTGAACTCCTTAGCATGGTACCAAGACCAGTGTGTGCAGTATTACTTCTCTTCCCTATCACAGAAAAGGTATTGTTAAGTAAGATACAGAGATTCTAGTAAATAGAAAATTCTTTTTTATTGGTTAATTAAAAATAATGTTCTTCTTTAAGAACAAATGACTCCCTTCTTGTATAAAAAGAGGAACTCTAGGGAGTGGAAATACCGTAAAAATCTAGTTTCATTAAAGAGATGATATTTAGATTTTGATTTATAAATTGACAATAAAGCCCTTAGTCTTTTAAATATGAGTGGTTTTCTTCTTTTATAAAATATGGTTAGTTTGCCTCAACTGTGTTTTGGTATGGCATTTAATCACATTTTGTTGTTTATACTTTAGAAACGTAAGTACTAGAATAATCTTAAATGTGTCTTAGAAAATGTATGAATAAGGAATATATTCAAGTTTTCAATACATAAAATATGTAAATTTTTTCAATATACACATATGTAAAAAGAAATCTTTGCTTTTTTTAAGGAGTTAGGTGTAACTAATGACATGGGTTACATTTTCAGAATAAACCTAATTTGGGTGGAAAACACTAAGATTAAATAGAGTTTAATTGGTAGATTTAGGATGTGTAAAGTTATATATATAACTATTATTAGATTTCTATTTAAATTCAAATCACCATATTTCAATCCTTTCTTCTACAATAATGTAATGCAGGTATGTGTATTATGGAGCCAGAACTTTTAAGTTCATTTTAATACAGCTTATGAGTCTATATCCTTCTAATTTTATTTTTAAACTTAGAAACAATAGGGGCCGACTGGTGGCTCAGGTGGTTGGAGCACTGGTGAGAGCTGCCATGAGCTGCTGTGAGCAGCCAACCAGCGAACGAGTTCCTCAGCCCCGGGGAGTGCAAGGCTTATAATACCAGCAAGGGCCAGGGAGTTGTGTCCTACACAACTAGACTGAGAAACAACAGCTTGAACTGGAGTTGGGGGAAGGGCGGAAAAAGAGGGGGAAAAAAACCTTAGAAACAATAGGATGAACTCAGAGCTTGTAAAAAATGAAGTAAATGTTTGGGAAGATGTGGGAGAAATAAGTGTTGATGACTTGGCATATACTCAGGTCATCAATTTCAGTAATAAATAGAGCCAGAAATTAAGAATTAGGTTTTGTTCAGTCCTAGAAATTCCTGGATAATTTTTTTTGTGCCCAAACTAATTAACCTCAGTTCAAGGTAAAATAAAAATACTGTGACATTTTTCTTTTCTACTTAAAGGTGCTACGAAACAAATTAATTAAAGAAGGGATGTTTCTTCATGTTTGCTGATTGTAATACTCATAGAAATTTGGAGTTAGAAATTTCTTGTGATTACCCAGTGTTAGATTAAACTACTTTTAGTGGTGAGGGTTGTGGTTATTCTGAACTTTGAGGAAGAGTTAGGACAAACACTTAAGTTTACCCTCTTTTAGTCTGTTATTTTCATCTTTTTTTAATTCCTGAAATAAGCCAATAGGCAGCTATTGGACCCCAGTTGTAAGGAGCAGTAAAAAAAATGAAAAAAAAAAAATCGGCTGCTGAAAGCTTAGGCTTTCTTAGTTGGTAAGCTACAAATGTGAGTTTATTGTATAAATTGGAAATTTCCCAAAGTGTTGACTTTTATGACCTCCTTTTTGTTTTTAAAGAATAAATGGGATTTGATCATTTTTAGTGGGTCATCAGTATTTATAAACGTTATCCTTATCAGTACTACTTCTTCATTTAGTGGATCATTAGGTAGTACCGAAAAGCTCATTGTGCCTACTACTACAAAGAACACAATTCTGAAATATTTATATAAGTGTTTATGAAAGTATAACTTATATAAATACATAAGTAGAGGATAAAGTGGCATGTGCCACTTTTTCATGTCTCTTAGAATTTGGTATATACCCATTTCAACTCGTGACATATTAAAGTCACTCAAAGGATATCTAGTGGATGTTTTAGAAGATAAGTGTTTTGGTCTTCTGCAATCTAGTTTAGGAACTGATTACGTACATAGTTTCAAATGGCTGAAGCATATTATGAATAGCAAAAGAACTGTCATGGATACCTTATTACCCTTTAAATAATGTCAATTTTGGGTTTTAAACGTGTGCTTTATAGTAGTGCTTACCAGCCAATGAATCACAGGTGAAGAAGCTATACATTTATTTCTTTCTGATATTTTTCTTGTCTCCTGACCATGTGTTTTCACTTAGTTCTGCCATAATCACTTTTCCTTTTGTCCTATACTTGCTGTATGTCATTTTAGGATTTTTTTTCTAAGCATTAAATCTTGTGAAATTATCAAATCTCATTTTGCTTTGTTATCAAGGAGCATTGATAGTAAACAACAACAAGAAAGTTAATTGTAGAACCATGTAAACATATCAACATAACACCTTACTACATTGAACCTTTCACAGTTTTTGCCAGTTGAACTTATATGAATGAAACAATGGTTCAGAATTTATTGTGAAAATGTTACTTAAAAATTTGATTTAGAAGCACATTCATAAAAATTATTTTTAAAAGCATACATATATTTGTTAGAAGCAGTTTCTTAATTATGGGTTTTCATAGACATCATTTGTTTCTTTTATGGCAGGGATCAGCAAACTTTTTCTGTAAAGGGCCAAATAGTAAATAATTTCAACTTTGTGGGCCTTAGAATCCCTTACAACTATTCAGCCTTCTAGTATGAAAACATCTGTAGACACTACTAAAATAAAACTTCATTTCTGAAAACAGGCTGTGGGCCAAATTTGACCTGAAGGCTGTAGTTTGCTGACTCTATTGGAATCTAAAACTTATAAGAAAACAACAGACAAAAGAATAAAATCATGTCTTTGCTGTCCCCCCTCGTCCTTCTCCTCACTCATTTTTAAAGCCTCTATTATTTTTAGCCATGTTTTACAAATGAGGCACAGAGACATTAAATAACTTGCCAGAATCTCACAGCTAATATGGGCAAAGCCAGGCAGTCAGGTGTGGAGCCCACACTTCTGACATTCATCATTTCTACTATGTTGTTTTTACAGCCACTTATAGATAATGGTGAATATTTGTTACAAATATTGTATGCTTATAAATATAGTGTGAAGTTTTAAACTATAGTGTGATTTAACAACATAGAAATGTAAAAAATAGAAAATAAAAATCCTCCAGTAATCTCTTATCTCAGAGATAACCTCTGTTAAGTTTTTGTGTAAACATGAGAATTATATTAGTATATATTGATCTAATAGCGCTCTGTAATCATAGGTAGATTTCTAAGTCAGAATATATGAATCTACTTTATTCTTTTAAAAATGCTTTATAGTGTTCCATTAAGATATATGTTAACCAAATACCCTTAGATGGATATTAGCATTTTTCAAGTTTTATGTTTAAGTCCTTTTTAATGTATTTTTTTCATATGCAGACTATTGACTTTTTCTTTAATAGTATGAAGTATTCAGAACAGAAGAGGAGGAAAAAATAAAATCTCAGGGACAAGATGTTACATCATCAGTGTATTTCATGAAGCAAACAATCAGCAATGCCTGCGGAACAATTGGACTGATCCATGCTATTGCCAACAATAAAGAGAAGATGCACTTTGGTAAATCATTTTCCATTACTGCTGCTTTCTCCCCTTAAGTTATAAGTTAACTTATTGAGCACTAGGTGGTGCTCTAGTTCTTTCTTTCAAAATACTAAATAAAGTATTTTTCCCGTTCTTTTATAATGGGACATATACCAGGGGTGCAAAAAAAACATACATTTTAAGAGATGTCATTTATGTATTACTTTTTGAAGTTGAATTGAATTACGGTAGCAATATGTAGTATGACGTTCACTCAAAAGATGGCGTTAATCAAATGATTGCTAGTGTCGTTCATTGTATTACAATTTTAATACAGTTTTTTCCTTTCTTAAAATGTATATACATTTTTTGTCACTGTCTGTATATACTGTTAGGAGAAATGTTAATCCTTGCATACGTTTATATTGTTGATAAATAGAGGCTTAACAAACAAAAACAACTTAGCCCCTATCGTTTACCTCAATATTCTTATATTCCTAATTTACAAGTGAAAGGGTTTTACTTGAAAAATAGGTAATATGCTTCTAGTATTTTCATATATCAGTCTCTTTGAGATATCAAGGCTTTTCAACTGTATGTTTTTAATATTCTCAGAATCTGGATCAGCCTTGAAAAAATTCCTGGAGGAGTCTGTGTCAATGAGCCCTGAAGAACGAGCCAGATACCTGGAGAACTATGATGTCAGTACCTTATTTCTGTCTTGGTTTCATATGTGGGCAAAATTTTGTGGAATTGTAGATCCCATTTAGGGGTTTGTCTTGAACCTGTAGTTTTGAACAATTACAGATTTTGTCATATCCATTAAAAAAGGCCTTTTGTACTTTTCAGGTAACATTACTGCAATGTCCATAAATGAGTCCAATTCTTTTCTATATCCAGAGCTGAATGAGAGAAAAAAAGCAGTTTGATTTATAAGTTTATAAAATATCTTATGGTTGACCATCCCTTACCATTCCCTCCCTATAATAACTATATGCCTGGCAATACCCTGTGTGTCTTTCACTGGGAATTTGGAGCAAGGTTGAAGACCAATGGTAAAAAAACAAAAGTTTAAAGGTAGATGGTATACCTAACTCTTTTATCAGTGTAATATTTTTGCATGTGGGAAAGACAGAGGCTACATAATCTAGTTTTAAATGATTGCACCATTTCATAGAATTTTCTTAGAATGATATTTATATTTTATTATTTTTGAAACCTGTTTTTTCTTTTGAAGGCTTTTTTAAAATTTATTTTTCAATTATAGTTAACATACAACATTATATTATGCTTTTATCTTTTAATAACATCATTAAGTAGATTGTAAATTCTCTGAAATTAAAAGTAGTGTAGTGCACAGATTATTTGACTAGAATAAAGCCTTACGCAGAGTTTGCCCAATAAATTCGTTGATTTAATTATCTTGTTTTTGCATTCTAATGCACCTTGATTATTTTAAATTGTTATTTCTTTAAAAAGCCTGCAGATCTCATAAGACATCTTTATTTACTTAAAAATAAAATAACCTAAAAGTCATCAGTAATCCCACCAAAGAGAGGTAGCCACATATTTTTTATAGGGAATATATATGTATATACACAATTTTTTAAAGCAAAAAATTTGATCACAGTGTAATATTGTTTTATAACTTGCTTTTTTCACTTAACTTATCACAAACGTATTACATACCAGTAAGTATATATTTGACATCATCAATTAATGGCTGCATAGCTTTTCATTGTATAATATTTTATTTAACCAATAAATTGTCATAAATTTAATATTTTTTTCTTTTTTTCCATGTTTAAAAAATACTATAAGGTGTATCATTGTAGCTAAATCTTTGCAAATATCCTTAATTATATATACTTAAGTACAGTTATATGCAAATATATAAACTTCTAGAAGTGAATTGCTGGATCAAACAGTTTGCATGTTTTGAAAGCTTTGATTCTTACTGCCAAATTGCCATTCATAAAGGTTGTACTTTCATCTGTAATTTACTACTTTGCCCATTTCTCTTCATCTTTGCTAATAGTGGGTATTATAAGAGCATTTGTTTTTAAGTTCAGGAAACTCAAATCTCTAGCTTCTGATAAACGCATGCCTTTGGCTGCACATTTCTAAACTGCTGACTGAAGCTGCATGATTAAGCATACATACAGCCAGAGCTGCAGAGGAGCATGTAACCTGGAGAAACAGATAAGCTAAGCTTCTTCAGTCTATACCTGTGAGATGCCTACCTTACTCTAGTCTCAGATGAATGAAGTGTTAAATGTTAATTCTAACAAACAAGTTAAATGACTCTCACTTACACCTGGAAATTACAAATAATCCGATATTCAGTTTCCTAAATATTCAGAGATTGTGGGTTGGAAAGTACAGCAATTCATTTAGTTACTCAGAAATCCTTAAATATTTAGTATGAACCTTTTCGTAAATGTCCCCCAATTTGTTGTTTCTTACAACACTTTAGATGTTAAAAGTTAGCATTGTTGTTTTCATTTAAAAAGAAGGATGTAGTCATTTTTTTCCTATTAATACCTTGTATTCTTATTACAGGCTATTCGAGTTACTCATGAGACCAGTGCCCATGAAGGTCAGACTGAGGTATTTCACATTTTTCAGAACTTTTCTTGCCATGTGTAAATTTCACCATAAATGTGTTGTATGGCATCTAGAAAACTACGTGGACTTTTGTATTCCTTTGAAGGAATTTGCTTAGGTAACAGTAGTCACGAAGCAGCACGAGGACATGTTTTGACAAATTGTTAACATGCACTTTGATGTCGGCCACCTCAGTTTGTTCAACCGTTTGCGTAGATTGCAGGTTAATGGGAAGGGGGCCTGTGTCTTCCCTCTCAGATTCCTTTGACTCGCAAGTATTTTGAGAAAAATACCTGTCCTG
This sequence comes from Rhinolophus ferrumequinum, assembly GCF_004115265.2. Lineage (NCBI taxonomy): Eukaryota > Metazoa > Chordata > Mammalia > Chiroptera > Rhinolophidae > Rhinolophus > Rhinolophus ferrumequinum. Next base: position 26,769,130 of record NC_046287.1, read on the forward strand.
TAGTACAGGGAGATAACCTATGTGATTTTCAGGAGTCTTCCTCACACCCAGCTTTTAGCAAAAGCCTGCATCATTCTCTTTGCTCAGTAAATCTGTTCTGGGGCAATGTAATGGTCTTTACCATCTTTTCTCTGTTAGCTAGTTCTTCAGCTAGGTTGCTTCTTTTCTCCTCTCGCCTCGTTTTTCATTCTGGTGATTTTCCTCATTCTCTTCTTCCATTTCTTGTTTTCTTTCACTTTTAATTAAAGTCATTTGGTGTATCGATAACACATTTAAGTGTTAACACCAGAGAATTATAAATTTTTATCTTTCTTATCCCATATGTGACTTGAGACCATGCTTTCTCATGTACAAAGATGGCATTGCCTTTTTGCTTTAAAAATACTTTAAAAATACCTGATTTAAAAAATAGTGAAATTAACTATTTCCACTATCTCCAAAAACATTTTTTTAAGGAGAAAACAATTTGATCTTTTCATAGATCAAACTGGGTAACTGAATGTTTATAAACCATTTAGGAATTTAAACATTAATTCTCCTTAATTATATCATACTTTCTCGTTTACTCTCTTCTGCTATCAGAAATATGGACTGTTGTTTTTTTGACTACAATTACACACATACACACACACACACACACACACACACACCCCATGTCTAAGTGGCACCAGACTGGAAATTTATGAAATGCTCTGTTTTTTGAATTACTTTATATGATCCTGAGCATGTTCTCCATAATTACCATGTTTTGCCTTTTTTGTTTATAAAAATTAATGCTGATGATGATCAGCATGAAATTTGTGAAATAAGAAAAATATTTGTAATACAGGAATTAAAGGCTTTAATACATGTTTACTTTAAAAAAAATGCTTTGCGATACCCTCTCTTGCCTCCTTTTTGGTGCTTTCTCTAAATTATGGCTTTAATGCCTCATTTGAGATAATGTTCACATCTCTTTTACGAGACCTAAACTCCTTCATTTTTTTTCTAATCTTAGTTGCCTCTTAGACATCACCTGAATGACCACCAATATTTTAGAATGTATTTATTCTTGTTTGAGTTTATCTTGTGTCTTAAACTTTTTCTTCCCTTTTATTTTCCCTGTTTCTTACAATACCGTAATTCTATTCTAATTCTCATTCATTTTTACACAGTTCTGCTGGATTATCTTTCCTAAAATGTAACCTGAATCATTTGACTGCTCAAATTTTTCTAGGGGTTCCCCACGTACAGGGAAAACAGTGATTCTCAGGTGAGATGGAGGTAGAAGTTAGGATTTTTTGGATGGCTTTTTCAAATTGTATTCCAACAAGAATTAATCTCTTCTGCTCCTTTCACATCTCCCATAGAGAATCACTGCTAGAGTGAGCCATATTTTTGATGTATATTATAGCTCCAATGTGTATTGGGGTGGGAAAAAAAAAGCATTTGAGAACCATTCCCCAAGCATATGCACAAAATTTCAGCCTCTTTAGCCTAGCTGTATTTAAGGTTTTTCTAATCCTTGTCCTTATAATTTATCAACATTGTTTTCTCTTTAAATGTTTCTCTTTAGCCATCCCTCACTTTATTGTTACCATGATTTATCTCTTGGAATTCCCGCTTCCTAAAAATATTCCTTCTGTCAATCTCTGTTCTTAATTCTATCCATCCTTCAAGGTTTGGCTTGAATACCACCTTCTGCATGAAGCAGTCCATATGACCCCTACTATTTGCATTTTAGCTATTTATTTTCATTTTTTTTCCTGAATACTCAGAATCTTTGTTTAGGTCCTAAAGTATCTGATAATACATAGATAACAAAATATTGCTATTAAGTCCTTTTGCCATTTATTTCATTTGTATAGTAACCATACTGAAAAAAGTCTCCAATTATTGGATTGTAATTTATATGTTACACTTACAAAACTAATATTTCTAGTGTTTAAATTCCGGTGATAGAGCACTTTTAAAAATGTCTTTCTGGGGGTGGCTCACTTGGCTAGAGCGTGGTGCAGCTAAGACCGAGGTTGCCGGTTCAATCCCCACATGGGCCACTGTGAGCTGCGCCCTCCTTACCAAAAAGAAAAAAGGAAAAGAAAAAGCAGGGAAAAAAATGTATTTCTGTGTTTTATAAAATAAAGCTGTAAATGACAATGATAAATAAGTTAAATGTGTATGTTAAAAAAATATCTACTGACTTGGACTGACGGGTTTATTTCTGTGCTCTCAATACAATTCCATTGATCTCTATATTTTCATATTTTTAAGATGCATATTTTTTCATATTTTAACAGCTCTGAAATTAGGATATATCTTACAGTTGATGTCATAATTTACTTGGTAGTATTCCCGTCTGAGTGGTACATAAAATGATACATCTTATAGCTAGCGATGCCTTAAATTTGATGAAATGTAGTATCAGATCTCCTTTACTACGGCTCGTAGACATGGGGTGGTGTCTGATTCTTTTGGGCATACTCCAAAGTATCCAACAACATTCCTTGCGCAGAGGCACAATGCCTATTTATTAATTCACCAGAATTCATTCAGAACTATCCTTAGTGGTGTAAAAACTACAAAAAAAAAAAAAAAAAAGGCTAAATCTTGGTTTTTCGTAGTCCCCTGAGTAAACAAAACATATCCATTAATCATTGTTCCTCAATAAGGCACTATTAACATTTTGGGAAAGGTTCAATTCTTTGTTGTCTGGGGCTATTTTGTGCATTCCAGGGTGGGATATAGATATTATATTCTAGTCACTGAAAGAACAAAAACCAACACTATACTTTTCCAAATCCAGTATCATGCAGCTTAAAACTCCTGTAGCAGGGACTATTTTTGTGATCATCTCATTTCTGGTTCATCCACCATCTAAGAGCTTAAGTCTTTGTCATTATTACTATCTCCACTGCTCTCTGTTCTAGCACACTGGTTTTTGTCAGTCCCTATAAATACCTCAGTCTTTCCCATTTGTTTTCATTTATGTGGGCTGTCATAACCAAATACCACAGACAGTGACTTAAACAACAGAAATGTATTTTCTCACAGATCTGGAGGCTAGAAGTCAATATCAAGGTGCCATCAGGTTTGGTTTCTGGTGAGCCTCTCTTCTTGACTTGCAGACAAGTGCCTTCTCACTGTGTCTTAACCTGACCTTTTCTCTCTGTGCTTAGGGAGAGAGAGAAGTCTCTTTTCTTACACCAGTGTACACCAGTGCTATGAGATTAGGGCCCCATCCTTATGACCTTATTTAACCTTAATTAGCTTCTTAAACCGCCCCCCCCCCCCAAATATAGTCACATTGGGGTTATGGCTTCAACATAAGATTTTGGGAGAACACAATTCAGTCTACAACACAGTCTTTGTGTTTTCTAACGACCTAGTATTCTTCTGGATGTAGCTCTCTTTTTTGCATAGTTGGAACCTTCTCATCCTTAAATCTTACTTTAAAGTCATTTTTCAGAGAGGCTTTCTTTCATCACTGTTAAGTCTGTCCATACCTGTGAATTTTCTGTGATAAAATCTTGTTTATTTTCTTCCTGATAATTTTTAAATAATCTGTACTACTTTCTTTTTTTTTCATTTATCTGTTTATTTACTAGAATATAACTCCCATGAGGGCATGGGCCTTTTTTGTTGTTGTCATATTTACCTTGACACCTAAGACAGTACTTGGCATATATAGGCATTTATGAGAAATTACATAGTATAAAAGTAAGGAGGACAAGATGTAGGTTTGTATACTGACTCTACTACGCTAAGGAATGTGTCTTTTAGTAACATAGGCGACATACTTTCCTCAGCAAAAAGGAAAATAATAGCATCTACTTTATAAGATTGCTGTGAAGATCAATGAAACTGAGAGCTAGTTCTTTAAAAAGATATACAAAATTGATAAACCTTTAACCAGACTCATCAAGAAAAAAAGAGAGAAGACCCAAATAAATAAAATCAGAAATGAAAGAGGTGAAGTGAAAACAGAACCACAGAAATACAAAAAAATTTACCAAAATAGTATGAGCAACTGTATGCTAACAAATTGGACAATCTGAAAGAAATGGATGAATTCCTAGAAAGATACAATCGTCAAATACTGAATCAAGAAGAAACAGAAAACTTGAACCGACTGATTACTACTAGTGAAATTGAATCAGAAATCACAAAACTCCCAACAAACAAAGTCCTGGGCTGGATGACTTCTCAGGTGAATTTTACCAAATATTCAAAGAAGAATTAAGACCTATTCTTCTCAAACAATAACAAAAAATTCAAGGGGAGGGAATGCTTTCAAGCTCATTCTATGAAGCCACCATTATTCTCATTTCAAAACCAGATAAACACATTACAAAAAAAGAAAATTATAGGTTAATATCCCTGATGAACATAGATGCAAAAATTCTCAACAAAATATTAGCAAACCGAATTCAGTAATATATTAAAAAAATCATACACCATGATCGAGTTAAACTTATTCCTGGGTTGTAGGGTTGGTTTAATATCTACAAATCAATTAGCATGATATACCACATAAACAGAATGAAAGATAAAAATCATATGATCATATCAATAGATACAGAAAAAGCATTTGAAAAAATCCAGCAACAATTTATGATAAAAACTCTTAGCAAAGTGGGAATAGAGGGACCATAATAAAGGTAATATATGACAGACACACAGCTAACATCATACTCAACGGGGAAAATCTAAAAGCATTTTCTTAAAGATCAGGAATAAGACAACAATGTTCACTTTCATCACTTTTATGTAACATAGTATTGGATGTATTGGCCACAGCAATCAGACAAGAAAACAAATAAAAGTCATCCATATTGAAAAGGAAGAAGTAAAACTGTCATTTGCAGATGACATGATACTATATAGAGAGAGAACCCCAAAAATTCCACCAAAACACTATTAGAACTGATAAATGAATTCAGTAAAGTGGCATGATACAAAATTAATATTCAGAAATCAGTTGCATTTTTATATACCAATAATGAACTATCAGAAAGAGAAAGTAAGAAAACAATCCCACTTACCACTGCATAAAAAGAAAAAAATACTTAGTAATAAACTTAACCAAGGACATAAAAGACATGTACTCAGAAAATGATAAGACAGTGAAGAAAGAAATTGAAGAAGATACAAACAAATGGAAGCGTATACTGTGCTAATGGATACGAAGAATTAACAGAGTTAAAATGTCCAAACTACCCAAAGCAATCTATAGATTCAGTGCAATCCCTATCAAAATACTAATGGCATTTTTCATAGAACTAGAAGAAATAACCCTAAAATTTATATGGAATCATAGAAGACCCCGAATTGCCATGGCAGTCTTGAGAAAGAACAAAATTGGATGTATTGTGCTACCTGATAACAAACTATACTTCAAGGCTATAGTAATCAAAACAACATGGTAGTAGCATAAAAACAGACATGTAGATCAATGGAACAGAACAGAGAGCCCAGAAATAAACCCATGCCTATATCGTCATTTAATCTGTGACAAAAGAGGCAAGAATATTCAATGAGGTAAAGACAGTGTTTTCAATAAATGGTATTGGGAAAACTGGACAGATACATGCAAAAAAAATGAAATTGGACCACTTCCTTATACCATGTACAGGAATAAACTCAAAATGGATTAAAGACTTAAATGTAAAACCCAAAACCATAAAACTCCTAGAAGAAAATATAGGCAGTAAACCCTTGGGCATTACTCTTTAGTAATATTATTTTTCTGATGTATCTTCTTGGACAAGAGAAACAAAAGAAAAAAATAAGCAACTGGGATTACATCAAACTAGAAAGTTTTTGCGCAGCAAAGGAAACCATGAGCAAAGCAAAAAAACAACCTACTGAAAGGGAGAAGATATTCATCAATGACACATCTGATAAGGGGTTAACATCCAAAATTTATAAAGAACTCATTCAACTGAAGAGCAACAAAACCAACAATTAAAAAATGGGCAGAGGACCTGAAATGACATTTCTCCAAAGAGGACATAGACATGGTCAATAGACATGAAAAGATGCTCAACATCACTAATCATCAGAGAAATGGAAATGAAAACCACCACGAGATAATCACCTCACACCTGTCAGAATGGCTATCATCAGTAAAACAACAAACGTGTTGGCGAGGATGTGAAGAAAAGGGAATCCTTGTGCACTTAGTGGGATTGCAAATTGGTGCAGCTACTATGGAAAACAGTATGGAGGTTCCTCAAAAAAATAAAAATAGAACTACCTTATGACCCAGCAATTCCACTCCTGGGTATTTACCCAAAGAAATCCAAAACACTAATTCAAAAAGATATATGCACCCCTATGTTTACTGCAACACTGTTCACAATAGCCAAGATATGGAAACAACCAAAATGCCCATCAATAGATGATTGGATAAAGAATAAGTGGTACATACCAGGGATGCCCCCCGCCCCCCAAAAAAACATATATACAAGTAGACACTTTGGTCAACATTGCTCAAGCAGTAGTTTGCCGTAATTAAAAGTGTCTGGACGCTGATAGTAACCACTCTGAGCACCTCTTGTAACTACCGAAGTCAAACGTGACTTGTATTCATCCTTTGTTATTGGTATATATTGAATATTACAATTGTAATACAATTTTCCTTAAAATGTGTATTCATTTTTTTTTGGCACCCTTTGTATATACAATGGAGTATTGCTCGGCCATAAAAAGAATGAAATCTTAGTATTTGTGACAATATGGATGGATTTAGAGGTTATTATGCTAAGTGAAATAAGTCAAACAGAAAGACAAATACTATGTCTCATTTATATATAGAATCTAAAGAACAAAATAAAGGACAGCAACAAAAACAGAAACAGATTCATAGATACAGAGAACAAACTGATGGTTATCAGATGGGAGGAGGTTTGGGAGGCTGGATGAAAAAGGTGAAGGGATGAAGTATAAATTGGTAGTTACAGAATAGTCACAGACATGTGAAGTACAGCACAGGGAATATATCAGCAATATTGTAATACTTACATATAGTGCCAAGTGGATACGAGACTAATTGGTGGAATCACTTCATAAATTACATAAATATCTAACTACTGTGCTGTATACCTGAAACTAATATAAAATAATATTGACTGTCAACTATAATTGAAAAAAATATATATATTTTAATTTAAAATAAAAATCACACACACACACACACAAACAAAACAGTTGAGATCAAACAATCCAGTGGGATTTTTTTTCCTTAACAGTTTTCGTGAACTTTTTCTTGTTTCATGAAAACCTTGTTCATAAATAATTCTTCATGGCTGTGTACTCTCATGTGAATGAACCATAATTTACTTTCCAGTTTCCTTAACTTTTGATGTTTTGATTGTTTTCATTTTTTCAAGTTAAAAATGTAACTTAATTGAATATCTTTGTTATTCACGTATTTATTCTGGTTTCTTTCTTTAAGACAGTTTCTTGTAGATAGAATTACCTTGAGTCAAAGAAATGAACATTTTTAAGGCTTTTGTTACATGATATGAAATTGTTTTTCTTTCATTTCATCAACCAAGTAACCTGTTTGGGCACTTACTGTGGTAGGAGCTGTATATACAAAAATGTTAAGATGTAGTTTGTGTCTTCAAGGATCTCTTCAGTGGTGATAGCCTCAAAAATAGCCTTTGCCGGCATTGAATTCTATTTTTAATATTTGGCTTGTTTGATAAGAGGGAAATAATATGTTTGATTGCTAATGACTATTCAAAGATCTTTTTAAAAGTTTATGACATGAATTTAAATCACTGTAAATTTAAATTGTAATTAATTTACAGTGAAATATGCAATGTATTTTGGTTAGTGTTATTCTCTAAGAGGTTTATTTGACTATTGGGTAAGCAATAAGTTAATTCTGATTTCAAGTATGTGTTCATATATATGCATACACAATTAAAGATAAATCTGTGTGTCTGGTGGGCTTTTTTGACCCAATCAATGCAAATTATAAGTGGGCAAAAATAGTGTCAAGTTTCATTTTCATTAAATGTATAAATATAGTTTGCATGGTTTCATTTTATTCTGGAGTATAGTTTCGTTAGTTTGCTTATGTTAGAATTACAAGGAGTTAATACGCTCACATTTATTGTCTTTCTTTAGGGGTTTATTTTCTTCTTGACTTTGAAAGAAACTGTGAAAGTATTAGGAAGAAACTTAGTTCTTATATAATATACATTTTAGGTTCCTGATTTTCTTGGACGAATCATGGAGACAGTAAATAGACTCTGATGAAAAATATGCATTTTAATCTATATAGTCCAGTTTTGTGAAGAAGTCTGAAATTGCAACTTTCTGATCTTTTCTCTTTTTTTTTCCCATTTACTTTCCATACTCCATTTTCTTTATTCCATTCCAACAAGAGTTAAAGCAGTCTTTTTTTGGCAATTTCATTTTATTTAATTCTTAAAATTGAGACAGACTCTAGAACTTCTATCCCAGCTCCTTTGCCTTTTATTTTTTTTATTGTTGTCATTTCTCTTGCATATCATTCCTTGAATGAAGGCATGATTAGAGTATGGATGGAGTTGAATGGGAGAGTTGAGTTTGAAGGAGAGAGTACAAATTAGGATTGGTTGTAGTGGGAAAAATAATATTGAAATGGTTCCTTTTGTTTCTCTAATTTCAAGCACTGACACCATGCCATGTATCCATGTATGTAGTCAGTTCTTCTTTATCTAATATCACTAAAAAAATGATTTAAAAATGGATCTAGTTGTTGAAAGGGTAAGGATGTAGTTACTACTCTGTCCTGTTTACACATTTTTTCCTTTCTTAGGTTAACAAATGTTTTGTCCGAAAATGGATCAAAATATTTTTTTTCCTTTTTAATTTTCCTTTCTTCATCTCCTTTTGTTTTCTTCTTTTTTTTCTTTTCCAATATCAGGGTTTTGAAAATGGAGCTATTAAACTGTTACTATTTTAAAGGAAATCTCTTAGCCTAAACCCATCAGTTTACTCTTCCAGATCTGACTAGATGTAACTCTTCTATCTAAAAACGTCTTCAGCAATAAAAATAGAGTCGAGGTTGAGTTTGAGGATGATGGGTTTTTGTGTTTGTTTTAAAGTACAGCTCTCCAAAACAGAGGGCAGTGTTAGAATTTAAGATTTTTTCATTTGTAGTAAATGAAAATCCTATTTGGGGCTATTCTTCAGATTGTAAAAAAATAAAATAAAATTTCTGGGACTTAGTTTGACCAGCTTAACGATGTTAAACTTGAGTTTAATTTAACATATAGAGATATAAGTAATTATATTAATAGCAATTTCTGACATGGAGAATTGTAAATGGAAGTGAGAAAACTCAGTTTTTAAACCAGTAGGGGATAAAAGTCAAGAGTATCTCGAAATCTTTGGGCATATTGATTTATTAGGTGAGCAAAATGAAGAAATGTGCCATTATCCAGTGGTATTTTGTGAATTGTGATACATAGCCCATGTTTGACTTCTTTGCCAACTAAACATGTAGGAAAATTTGCAATTTTTGCATAATCTGGTTTTACTTTCCTATTTTAAATTTGGACCTTGAATTTCATGTAAAGTATTGTACTGAACTTTACTTGAAAATATACAGAAATCCATTTAGAATTAATTTATAATTTTGGTTTTAAACTTTTAAAGTTTTATATATGTGTACATTCTCATACATATGCACACACATCCTCATACACATATGTATCACATTATAATTTTACTTCTTTTCATAGCCGTTAGCAGCCCTAGAGAAGTTACTAATTTTTTTTCCTTTTCATGTGTCTTCTTTTAGACTCAGTGGTATTTCTAAAGTCTGAAAGGACATGACAATGAAAGTACATGGAAGTAACAAAATTGTCATGATCAAGTGCATATTTCATCAACAGGTCAATAAAAGGAATCATGATTTCTAATGATCATCTAGTAAGAAGCTAAAATTCTTTTAAAAGCTAAAAGAAAAAAAAAAGGTTGAATTTCGTTTTCAGTATTTTAATTCTCATTTCTACCCTGTAAAGGGAAGGAGGCATTATGAAGAAAGTGCACATTGTTCTCTACTAGAGATCCACAATACTGTAGGGAGTCAAGCCAAAATATTCTCACCATGAAGTACTTGGCATTGCTGGAAACACTGGTCATCATTTTTGGATGCTGCAGTGTCAATCTTGACTATTCTTCAGTGTCATTTATTAGTGAATATGAGGGAAATTGAGGTGCTTATCATTTTTTTCCAAGTATTTTCATCTTAATTCTCACTGCTTTTGAAAGTATGGCTGTCGAAATGTTGGTTACTGAATGCATCTTTTGTGGTAGGCATTATACTAAGCACTATATGTAGCCTACTCTAATCTTCTCAATTTCTTAACATAGATATTACCCCATTTAATAGACTGGAAGACTAAAAGTTACTAACTTGTCCAAGGATACACAGCTACTAAGTACTGCCCATACTCTTAAGGAAACAAAATATATAGATATAGGTATCAAAATTGCTAAAACAAACACGAATAAAGTGAGTTTTTTTTTTAATTTATTTTTTTGTCCTAAAAGCAAAGTTATACAGAGCTAATAATTTAATGCAAATATGTAACAAAGTATAAATGAATATTCAGAGTTGTTCTGAATACTTTGTTCTTTATGACACAATAGCTAAGTTAGCTCTTATTCAGTAGTAGATTTTTCCTTATTTTAAACAAAATTTTACACATAAACCAACCACTGTCTTTTGGTAATCATGTTATGTATATTTTGCACTTGATCTTAGCCAAAAGGCCAGGAGCAATATGTTATGTATGTATTTTGGAAAACAGTAATTATTTTAAGTATCTACCAGATAACTATCCCTTTATGTTCAGGAAATTACATGGTTATAATATTTTTTTCTTAATAACCGGATGCCCATTAAAATGAGAAAATGTTTTAGATATAAGCCAAAATCTACTTACTTTATTTTAGCATGTTAGAATAATTTAGATTTAAGCACTTACGATAACTTACCAAACACTTGATTTCTTAATATAGAAGTACTTTTCGGCCACCCCTGTGGCCCTTTTTTTAATAGATCTGTATCATTTCTTTTTAGCTTATAATAGCATTTCTAATTCGTTGGTTATTATTAAATAGTTCAAAGAGTAATCTCTTTATTTTTTATACACACAGTGACATGTACATTAACTGAAGGAAAAGTGAACTGGCCTTTTAGACAGACACACTACCCCCCAACTTTTTATTAAAGGTTTGATTCATTTATTTTTAGCCTTCATGCCATTTCTAATTTTTTGTTACTATTAAGCAGTTTTAAATAGTCATTCACTCATTTTTACATGTACAAAGTGACATGTACCTTAATGGTGAAGGAATAATAATTTGGCCTTTTAGGACTCAGGTGTTTTGTTTTTGTTTGTTTGTTTGTTTGTTTGTTTGGTTGGTTGGTTGTTTTGAACTAGTTATACGTTTGAAAAATAGAAAGGTTTGAATAGTGTTTGGGGAATATAAATAGAGATAGTAATGGATTTGCATCTGTGAATCAGTTGATGGTTGGTTGAACCATCAACTGTTTGTGAATAGTTGACAATTGATGGGTGGTGGTTTTGTATGTAATGAAAACACTGAAATTGGAGCCAGGCGTCATGGGTTCTGCCTTTAGTTTTGACAGTCACTGGTTATAGGTCTTCCAGCAAGTCAACTGAGCCCTCGTGCTTCTAAAAAAAACCAAAAAACCCAGCACTGTCATGAATGCTTGTGGACTCACTCTCTGTATTTTTTATTTATTTTTTTTAATTCTGAGAGGATTTAAGTCAGAATCAGAATGCTTAAACATCTCTTGCAATGAATGTCTGTATCTACTTCCCCCATGCAAAAATAGTATATTAAATTCCTTTAGAGTTCTTTCTGAAGAGCAAAACATTTAACTTGCTTTGAAAATTCTTAGGGTTTCTGAAAAGCCTATTCTAGGTTTTTACAAACTGTAATGAAGAGATAGGTTTATATTACATGTAAAGTGGTGTATATGAAGTCACATTATCCTGTTGTAATACCCAACACAGTAAGCAGAGGGAACACAAGTTCAGTGTTAATGTCCTGATAAACAGTTATGTTAATAATAATTTTAATGAAATACATAATTTTTAAAGCAATCTTGTATTTCTGTACCAGAACTGAAAAACTGAGGAACTGAGTTCTTTATTTAGACACTCGAGAAAGTGAACTCTTTATTAAGACTTCTAAAAGACTCAAGAGTAAATTGTAGATATTTGATCTGTTTCAATTAGTGTGGAAAACAATGTGAAAACTTGGATATTTAGTCTTAAGATTCAGCTCATTTTAAATTTTTATATTTGAGAGCAAGGCTAACTTAATTACTTAAGCAACTGCATTGACAGCTAATGTTAGGAAAATCTAACATCTTTAACCTTTATAATTCTAAGAAGAAAGCCTAGAGATTTTAAGATTCCATAATAGCATACTTTCACCTATTGAAATATTACTCAAACGTCTTCCTGAATTATATAAACTTTCATTGTTATGTCTGTATTATGAATTAAATTGTCTTTACAGATTGTACAGTAGGAGAAAATATAGATATATATTATATTCATTTAGCATTAGGAGGTAAAAATAAATATGACTACAGTAAAAATTTGGAATTATTGGTTCTAATGTTTAACATCTCAACATATTAATTTACTTATTAAAAACAATACTTAGTGTGTTGTCATTCAAGCAGTAAGACAGTGGATTAAAGACTTTCCCTTCCCAAGAGCTTTACAAGGTAGTTACAAGTAAAATAGTCATAGTATAGTAATGTATGATCCTATTTTTTATGCTGTGGAACAGTTGCCAGATACACACGCGCGCACACACACACGAACACGAACCTTAATATGTGGAATATGTGGAACTCGTTTAGTGGGGTACACTTTTTTTAAAATTTTATTATCATTTTTAGTATATATATATACATATATATAATATATATATATATATCCCTTTCTCTCTCTCTTCTTTTTTCTTTTCCTTGCTCTACTTTTTCTCCTTCTTTCCATTTTTCTGTATTGATTTTTTTTTGGGGGGGGGAGGTGTTGCTATTTTTTGTTTTGTTTCTTTTGTTTTGCTTTTTGTATTTTTGATATCTTTGTGTCGAGTGTTAGTTGTTGGTGGTTTTTACATGTGAGCGTATTTGGGTTTTTTGTTGTTGTTGTTGTCGTTGTTGCACTAGTTGGTTTGTTTTGTTCTGAAATCACCCTGCACTAGGGCCCAGCCCAAGAGTCACAAGAATCAGCACACCCAGTGGCCAACTCCAGACCAAACCTACAAGCGGCACACCCAAAGGGAATTCTCTACAGGCACAAGAGCCCAAAGGGGCCAAGCCTCAGCTGAGGGGTCAACCCTCACACAGCAGCTCATACACTGTGGGCATAATCAATTCTCACAGCTAGTCCGCCTGGGAGTCAATCCCACTCACTGACAAGCCAAAAGCAATCAAAGCTCAACTTCAAGTGAGAATATACACAACACAAGGGACACCTCTGGCACACACGCACAAGAGAATAGGGAGACTGTACAATTCAAATATAAAGGACATATAAGTCCACCGAGCAAAGACGGAGAGACCTAGGGGATCTACCTAATACATTGAAGCAAACACAGAGAGTCAGCCAGAATGAGGAAACAAAGGAACATGTCCCAAATAAAAGAACAGAAGAAACTTTAAGAAATGGAACTAAATGAAATAGAGATAACCAACCTATCAGAGACAGAGTTTAGAACATTGACGATAGCATGTTTAAGGAACTTAGTGAGAACGTACAGAAGGATAGAGAAATCATAAAAAAACAACCAGTTAGAACGAAAGAATACAATAACTGAAATAAAGAACACACTCGAAGGAATTACCAGCAGGTTAGATGAAGCAGAGGATCGAATCAGCGATTTATAAGACAAGATAGCAGAGATCACCCAAGCAGAACAACAAGAAGAAAAAAGAATTAAAAAGCAATGAAAATAGTTTAAGAGATCTGTGGGGTAACATCAAGTGAAACAACATGTGCATCATAGGAATACCTGAAGGTGAAGAGAGGGAGCAAGGGATCAAGAATATATTTGAAGTAGTAATGACTGAAAACTTCCCTAAGCTGGGGAAGGGAATCGACACACAAGCCCAGGAAGTGCAGAGAGTTCCAACCAAGATGAACCCAAACAGGCCTATACCAAGACACATCATAGTTAAAATGGCAAAGGTTAAAGACAAAAGCGAATCCTAAAAGCAGCAAGAGACAGGCAGCAAGTTACTTACAAAGGTGCCCCCATCTAGTGGGGTATGCTTTTGAACTTATCCTTTCTGTTTTCATTACTTCCTTTCATAAAAGTTTACAGTGGAAAACGCGATGAGCAAAAAGAGGGCTAAAATCACCCATAGATAATGTGGTGGAGTTTGGGCAAAAATTATGTCTTTAAATAGAAATGATCATAATTTTTATGACCTTATGGGATTATGGTAAGAATCTACAGCACCTTTAGGGCATTTGGTACATAATAGTAAGTACTTAGTGGTAGCTATTATTATTGTTGACTGATGAACATATTGTTGACTGACTGAACACACACACCTATGTGAACATATTCACTACAACATAGTTTATAATTGTAGAAAACTAGAAACAACCTAAAAATGCAATAATATATTTATGGTATATCTTTTTAAGGAATAATATTTTGATATGAAAAGTAATATAGAAATATACTTATTGAAGTAAATAGATGCCCAAAATATATGGATAGTGAAAAAAGCAAAATGCTAAAAATTTTAACAAATTGCTAAAGCCCAAGGATGGGCTATCATGACACTGTGAAATCCCTATAAGTAGCCCCAAAAGGAGAGCTTACATTCACTCTTCACAGACCTCACTGAGTGCTCATGAGGTAGACTGGGTACAAGGCAGCAGAGAACCCTGATGTTCAGGCCTGGGAGAAGGGAGCAGATTCTACTTTGGGAAAGGCCCAGATACTTCTCCTTTATGGAACAAAATGTAAAGCCTGAGACAGAAAACCTTACCTGGGGATAGAACGGAAAAGCGGAGAGGCAGGAAACTCCTATGAGAGAAATCAATGGAGGAGGGAAGGATCCCTTAGAAAGCCTTGTTCTTGATATAGCCTACCTCTGATGGAGGCTGAACCAGATCAACAGAGAATGAATGCCTCCACTTTCCCACCATTGGACCTGCAGGCATCAATAAACAAGTTTCAAACGTGTGGGGATGGGTCAAGGACATGAAGAGACTTTTTTGTTGAAATATAGGCTCTAAATAAAAGTCTAAAACTGTGAGTGGAACAAGAACACTGAAAAAGAAAGTATCCAGCAACCCAGCTCCTACCCTAAGTAAAGGTAGTGTGAGATGAATTTTAATTCGGTAAGTAACCATAGCAAAAACAAAACCGAAACTAAGTTTGACTCAACTCCACACACTAAAGGCTTAGCAGAAGAAGAGCCATGCTCATTCCCAGGCAAAAATTTATTTTAGTCTCCGTGCTGCTACACACGATATGTGGCTTTTAACCAAATATTACAAGACAAAGAAGGAAACAAGAATAATAACACACTATCATGAAACAAAGCAATCAACAGAGTCTGACTCAGATATGATTCAGATGTTGGAACTGTCAGATGCAATTTAAAGTAAGTATGATTAATATGTTAAAGGCTTAAGTAGAAAAGGTGGACAGCATGTACCAATAGGTGGGGAAAATCAACATACCGTGTTTCCCCGAAAATAAGACTTAGCCGGACCATCGGCTCTGATGCGTCTTTTGGAGGAAAAATTAATATAAGACCCAGTATTACATTACATTACATTGCATTGCATTGCATTGTATTACATTACATTATATTATATTATATTATGGACCCAGTCTTATATATATTATATTATTATATATAAGACCCGGTCTTATATTAAAATAAGACCGGGTCTTATATCAATTTTTGCTCCAAAAGACGCATTAGAGCTGATGGTTCGGCTTGGTCTTATTTTCGGGGAAACACAGTAGAGAGAGAATCAAACAGAAATGCTAGTAATTAAAAACACAGTACCAGAAATGAAAAATGCTTTTAATGAGTTCTCCAGTAGACTCAACAAAATTAAGGAAAGAATCAGTAAATGTGAAAATAAATCATTAGAATTTTATGTAAACTGAGTCATAAAAATTAAAAATCATGGGGGAGAAAAAACTAACAACAAAAATCCCAGAGTATCCGAGAGCTGTGGGGTAATTGCAAACGATTTAATACATGAAAGTAGAATCCCAGAAGGAAAAGAGAGAGGTGGGGGTGAGGAGTGGGCATATGACCGAAAAAAAATGTATGAAGCACTATGTCCACATATTTTCAAAAAAAAAAAAAAAGGATATCAACAAGAATCTCTTCAAGAATCTCAGAGAATACTAGGTAATATTAATACCCCTACCCTCCAAAAAGAAAAATTATAGCAGAGTTCTCATCAGCAGTTACGTTACACAAGCCAGAACAATGAAATGGCATTTTTAAAGTGCTGAAAAAATTCCACAGAGCAAAAGTATCTTTTAAAAATAAAGAAGAAATAAAGACTTTGACACAAACAAATCATGAAAGAATTCATTACCAGCTTACCTGCAGTACAACTTGGATCTATACAAAGAATGGAGAGCACTGGAAATGGAACAATTAAAGGTAAATGTAAAATAAATTGTATTCTTCTTAAATTTGTTCTAGAAATAATTGACTGTCTAAATAAAAAATAGTAACAATGTACTATAAATTTATAGCATATGTAAAAATAAAATGTATGACAATACCGTAGCACAAGGAATGGGAGGAAGAAATTGCGATATTACTGCTGTAACATTCTTACACTACATATGAAGTGGTATAATAATATTTGAAGGTACACTGACTAAAGGTATATATTTTAAATCCTAGGGCAATTTGCTCAAAAAAGGTAAAAAGAAGTATAAACAATAAGACAGTGGTACAGATGAAATGGAATCATAAAAATAATCCAAAAAAGTTAGAAAAGGAACAAAGAACAGGTAGAAAAAATAGAGAACTGGCAAGATGACAGATTTTAATACAACCATATTAATAATTAAATGAAATTAATAAAATATAAATGGTCTAAATGTAAACACACATATTGAAAGAAAGATTATCATATTGGTAAGCTGCAAGACTCAATTATGTGCTGTCTAGAAGAAAGTCACTTTAAATATAAAGACATGGAAAAATTAAAATTAAAAGAATGGGAAAAGATGTACAGTGAAAATACCAAAAAAAACCCAAAACTGGAATATTAACATTCAATGAAGTAGACTTCAGAACAAGGTATATAACCTTTGATAAAGAAGGACATTGCCTAATGATAAGTAGGTCAATTCACCAAGAAGATATAACATGCATATAATATAAAGTTTGTGTATGTAGTTAAAAACAGCACTTCTAAATGTGAGGCAAAGACTGATAACACTGAAGGGAGAAATAGACAAGTCCATAATTACAGAAATTTCAACACTCATCTTAGTAACTGATAGAATAGACACAGAAAATTAGTAAGAACATAGAAGACCTGAATAATATAAAACAGTTTGGCCCTATTAACATTTATGGAAAACTCCATTCAATAACAGCTGATTATTCTTTTCAAGTGCACATAGGACGTTCACTAGGATAAGACCATATTCAGAATCAGGAAATAAACCTTAACAAATTTAAAACATTTTAAAATCATACAAAGACTGTGTCCTACTTATAATGGAATCGAATTAGAAATCAATAAAAAACCTATTTGGAAAATCCCCAAATATTTAGAAATTAAACAACACACTTCTAAATAGCTCATGGATCAAAGGAAGTCACAAAGGAAAATAGAAAACATTTTGAGTTGATTGAAAAATTTAAAAAAATAAAATAAAAAAAATTCAGGTTGCAGCTAAAGCAGAGATTAGAGAAAAATATATAACATTAAATGCTTACAGTAGAAAAGAAAAATCGGGTTAGAGAAATATCTATAGTATTAAATGCTTATAGTAGAAAAGAAAAAAGGCTTCAAATCAATTACTTAAGTTTTTACCTTAATGTAGCAAAAAATAAAGTAAGTCCAAAGTAAGCAGAAGAAAGAAATAATAAATATGAAAGTGAAAATCAATGAAATTCATTATAGTGCTAGAAGTTCTAGCCAACTCAAGGAAAGAAAAATAAATAAAAGCCATATATGTTAGAAAGAAAGAAGTAAAAATGTTTGTATTCACAGAGAACATGATTTTTTTTAATTTAGAAAACTGTTTATTAGAAAATAGATGAAGGGAGCTATATGTTAATGTCATAAAAGACAAAGACTGTTGGAAATATTCTAGGTTAAAGAATACTAAAGAGACATGACAAGTAAATTCAGTACCTGTTTTCTAGATTAAATCCTGAGGAAAAATGCTACAAAGGACATGAATAGATCAACTGATAAAATTAAAATATGGATGGAAGATTAGACTAAAGTATTATATAACTGTATAAAATTTGAAGGTCGTAAACACTGTTATGTAACAGAATTCTCTTCATCTTTGGAAATAATGAAGTATTAGAAGTAAAGGGCCATGATATACATAACTTACCCTCGAATGGTTCAGGAAAAAAAAAGTACATACAGAGCGAGGAAGAGAGAGAAGAGTTTAAGCAAGATGATGAAGGAAGTTAGGGTAAAATGTCATAGGCAAATCGAGGTGTTTCCTGTATTGTTGTTTTTGTAACTCTTTGTAAATTTGAAAGTTTTTTAAAGTTTTAAAAAAGGTTCTTCAAAAATGGCAAAAGAAGAGGGCCATCATACTTCAAACTGGAAATTACTTTTCTCACAGTAAGCAATAGTGGTGGATGAGGTAATGTCTGCTTCTAGAACAGAGAGTAGTTTTGCTTACTGCTTGCTATAAAACATCGGTTTCCCCCAGACTCAATGTTCCTCTCCTGTAATGCAGCCCACTCTGTGTAGCCATCCATCTGGGCCCTCTGCGCTGCCCTCATGTGAATTGACACAAACATACTGATGACGATGCTTCTTTCAGTGCTGTGAGTAATGTCCTTTTTCTCTGAATCAGGAGTCTCCTGTCTTCTGCCATCACCCATAAAGTAACAGGCCAACTTTTTAGATTGAAAGGGTAAAATCAAATCCCAGACCTGGTAGTCTAGTCCTCTGAACATGTTCTATTTGTTGCTATTTTTGTTCTTTTTCTTACACTGAATTCTTTGCTAGAATAACTTTCCCATTTCACCTGCCCAAACCTTACACATTTTTTCAGTGCACACCTTCAATTCTACTTCTGACTTAGTAATGTCTCCCTCCCCAGATTCTTAGAAAATTTTTGTTTTCTCCATTACTAATTGGTCACCTCTCTATTCCTCTTTTTCTTTATTTCTTTCTCTTTTTCATCTATATCCTTTTTCTTCTTCCCCATTCTTTCCTTCCCTCTCTCTCTTATTTAAATGTAATCAGATTGAACATGACAAACTTCTGATTAGACTGTGTCTGTGAGAGCAGACACTTTATTATATACACCTTTGTTTCCATATAGTCAAGTATAGGATTCTTTTATGTATTTCTGATTGACTGACTGATATTGTGATCACGTGACGTATTCACAAACATGTTTTTTAAACTCATCACAATGATAGCTTTGTTTTAGATTACTGTGTTATTTACATAGATCAAAAGTACTAAGTAGGATCATAAAATTTTCAGGGTTGAATGAGTCTTAGAAATCATTCAGAGAAAACCCTTTTATTTTCCTAAAGAGACTAAGTCTTGGTTAATGAAATCCATTATCACTAAGCAAGGGCTTATATTGCAATTCTTATTACTTCTTCTCACTATGATTATAAGTAGTTACAATTTTTTCATACTGCTTTAAATTATTTTTTTTATTTCATGTACTGGTGTTATTTATTGGAGGTGACAATTATAAAATTATCATTTGGATTACCATAAATAATTACTGTAAGCATGTTTATTTAATGGAAAACTGTTGGGTCAGATTTGGCTTTTGTGATACAATAGTGTACGAAAGGGTGACACTCAAAATGTCTAATTTTAAGAGGATTACTTCTCTCCTCATTAGAATCTGATCTAATAAGTTACTATTAAAGTCTTTCTCTTAGCCACTTAGGCTGTATACCATAGTGATTGATACCGTTGGAGTCTAGACCAAGAATTCCTGTGTTTTAATCCCAGCCCTGCCATGTGCTGGCAGTGAGCCTTGGTTATGTTACTTAACCTCTATGTGCTCTGATTTCTTATTTGTAAAAATGGAAATAATTATAGTACCTATCTCATGGGTTACTGGGAGATGAAATAAATGGATACTTAAAAATACTTAGAAATTGATACTTAAAAGAGTGCCTGGCACATAGCGATTGATACATATTTTAATTAAAATACTATTGTTTACTAAAAAATGGCTCATAGGACATGATCATTTCCATTTAACGTGTCAGCCAAAATGAGAGGATAGTTTATACAGGTCATCAGCTTCAGAGAGGTTTATTTCATTTCTCTTTATTTTTTGAAGTATTTTTGTTTTTCCCTTAGAGCTTATTCTCTCAAAGAAATTCTTTTTATCAGTGCTATCACCATACAGTTTTCTTCTACACATAATTCTTAGTGTGTTTTGTATGTGTTCCATGTTTTATGTGCGTGCATTCCTTTTTAAAAAATAATTTGATGTAATAAGTCCATTTTAGTGGCTTCCAAATAATCAGTTCCATGAGTCTGTGCTATGCAAATGAGGATTTGTGAATATTTTAGATGTGCCCTTACGGAAGCTATGGCATCTAACCTGATGCCATGGTTATGCCTTGGTTATACATTTCCACTCTGCCCGCTTTTAACCAAAATTCATTCACCATCTTTTTTTAAATTATGGTTGATTAAAAGTAGTAGACCATGTAAATACAAGCATGACCATACGTTGCTTTTAAGAATAAGTGATGGCCCAGTAACGTGGTCTAAGTGAAATGTTCTCTTTTTCAATTATGTAGTCGTCCTCGCCATCCTCATCACAGCCTCATTCTAGCCACTGCAGAACGAAGGCCTCATCATTGTGTCACCATGCATCCCTGCCCTGGGTCAAACGTAACCATGTAGACCCTGCAAAGGCTACCAGTCCATCTCTCCGTCTTCGTCGCTGGCGACCCTTCTTACGCCTACCATCTTTGGGTCTCCATTCTGTTGTAAGTGTAGTCAATCTTCCATCTCTTCTTCCAGTGACAAGGACAGTCCTTTTTATTCCCTTAAACTTCTTCCGTCTTCAAAGTGCTTTCCTCTTGGTTCACTCAACCATTAGCTTTCTCTCCCCCAATAAGATTGCAAACATACCTCTATGCTTTGCAGTCTAGCTTGACTTTCACCAGTGTCTTGGTGAACATCCATCTTTCCACTCCATGTCCTGCCAACATAAGGGTGCCTGCCTTTTGATGAGTACTGATCAACATTCATGATAATGTTTAAGTTCCTTTCAGTTGTTAAAGTGAATATGTATTCTCTTACCTTCATCTTTCCAATTTCATTTAGTTGACTCAGGTCAACAAATGCTGTGTACCTTCTGTGTTCTTTGCCATCTCTTTATTTATTTATTTATTTATTTCATGTTTCTGAACATGACTTTAGTCTCTTGTCATGCTCTGGGGTGCTTTACTTACTCTATCCTTAATCTAATCCTCCATGGTGTAGGGTGTTTCATCTAAGCTGTTTTATTCCTTGAGGTGGCTCAGGTACTTGGTTTAATCTTGATCCAGTCTTCCCTGCCTATTCAGTTTCTAACCGTCTTTCCAAGTAGGAGGTGAAGATTTTCTCCTTTGAATTGATGTAGGCTTCCCACTAATTTTATGATTTCTCCTTCTTTGGTTGATAATATTAGCAAACTATTAAAAAATACATTTGTTCTTGTAATCTTGCTAATTATCGTAAATGTTGAAGTTGATAGAATTCTACTAATTCTCAGAATTGAAATAAACTGCAGGATTCAGCACCTACTGATCTTCTCTCTCTGATGTTTTAAATTGTTAGTGGTAATGACTGGTTTGGTAGAGCCTACCTAGAAATGCTATATCTGAAAGTTTTGGAGTATGCCATACGTTTATAAGAAATTTAACACTTTATAAATCATGATGACTTTCGAAGCCAGAGGCAGTCTGATTACACATACATTTAATGCTTTAAAAAAAAAGAAGTTGGTGTCAAACATTCTTTCCTCCCCCGTATTTACTCCTGTAGCGCTGTACTCAAGTTATGAAGTGGTGTCTTGACACTTTCTTAAACATCTGCTTTTACCAAATATCAGTATGGTCATCCAAACAGCCTTTCATTTGTGCAACAAACTGATATCTATTTCATTATCTTCATTGGGTCACAATGTGCATTTGTCATTTTTATTCATTTTTTCATTTGATGTTTGTTGCTTCCCTGCCGTGCCATTTACTACTTGGCAAAGTAGGAGGTATAAGGTACATTAGATGATCACAGTAAAACCCTAATTTTGTAAATTCTGACTTGGGCACAATTTATTATAAATATGAATAAATTCCTTTGTACTTAAAATTATTCTAAATATAAATGAACATGTCACAAAAATTGTTTTTTCCTGTTTTATGTGTTTTTATATATTGTTGATCTTTTCTCCATATTAATTCCATTGCTTTATAGCTTCATAAATATTTTCATAGTCTAGTGGTTAACCACATGGATTCTAGAATGACACTGCCTGGATTTGAAACCAAATTACATCACTTTCTAGCTGTGTGACCTACAACATATTACTTAACACTTCTGTGCCTCAGATTTCTTGAGAGTAAAATGAGTATATATTACCGTGTACGGCCTATATGATGATTAATTGGTGAATACTTGTAACGTACTTAGAATAGTGCCTGGTATATATTAAGTGCCATACAATTATAATTTAAATTTAAAGCATTTTTTTAATAATTTGGCATTTCTATTTAGTATTTAATTAATTTTTATGTGATTAATTTGTTATATTTTTAGTTCTTTGAACTAAGTATTCTAAATTACGGAACTTCGTGAAAAATAATATATGTAAGTGCAGGTAAAAATGATCCAATCTGTAGCTTCTTGTTTTTGCCTTTTGTTTATTTATTGGTCACTTTTTTAAACAGAAAACTTATTGGAATTTGCTTTTTATTTATTCTTGTTTTGGGGTGGAATAATTTTTAAGCAATTGGATAATTGCAGATATTAGACTTTTGTGCTAATTAAAGTTGACCAAAGGAAAAGGCTCATAACAGGTACTGATGTTTTGTGGGAGTCTTAGAACTTTTGAGCTTTACTTGCCTTTTATAATAATTTGAAGGCCTTTCATGTCCTCCTTAGAGTGGTGTATTCTTCAATATGCACTTTTGGATAAAAGGTACAATGACTCACAATTTTGAGTCACTAGATGTAGTGATTTCTTACATTTGTGATAGTTTTAATATTGTAATAATACATAATATTTAGATAGCACTTAACAGTTTATGATGTACTTTCATTCATTTTATTTAAACTGCAAAACAGGTAAGAAACCCAATGCTCACAGGGATTGGTACATATTCAGATCTCTGACTCCAGTCGTATTACTTTAGCACGGTTGTATTTACTGACAAATATGACATATAGAAGCTATAATATATATTATTCTTAAGAAGAGATGGTTGTAAAGTAATTTTTGAAATCACAATAGCCAAAAGACTTAAAATACTTGATATCTTATTGGTGAATTATGTCTTAAAATAAGTAATATGAGATTCTTTCCTAGTTGGATAAATAATTCTTCCTAGTATTTTTTTAAATAGAATTGGATTTAGTTTGTAGCATTGCCTAGGTTTAGACTTGAAAAACTGGATTTTCTGCTGCTCATTGGTAAAATTAGGGTATTGGATTGAGTGATCACTAGTATATTTGATTCTCAGACCAGGAAAGTAAGGGAGTCATTATCACCATTTTTAAGTATTTGAAGAAATACCATACTCGAGAGCGATTAGACTTTTTATAAGATGATGGGAAACACTGGGAAACATTGTTTTAGCCTCAGTATGAGGGATAGCTTGAACAACATTGCCCAAAGATGGAATGCCCTCCCTCCAAAGCTAGAGGCAGTTCACTGTTGTTGGGGACTAACTACCACAAGATGGGGCCGTGGTAGAGAGGAGTCTAGTATTGGAGCAACAGTAAAACCAGTTAACATGGATTCCTACCAACTGCAGAATTCTTTAGTTCTAAGTTGAAGTTAGGAAGCCCTAGTTTGCCACATCAATTTTTGTTGTGGTTCTCTCATTCATAAACTTGAGGGAAGTAATTTCTGAAGAATACTGTGATGAGTCACTCTATCTGTAAATGTTTTAGAATAACATTGTAAATCCAAGATAATAATGTTTCTTTTGTACCTTTCAATTACTGCATCTGAAAAACTTCATATTGCAAAGACAACAATTATATAAAAAATTATATAATTACTGGAGGGTGAGAAACGTATACATTTTAGAGTTAAGATACTTATGTGTTACTTACAGGATGTTAAGAAATATGAGAAATAATTTGATTTATGCCTCTGTAAAACTTCTACCCCTAAAATTTGTACTTGAATTTATAGTGATCGTATTTCATTTCAAACCATTTAGATTTGATGTATAGCCAACACATACTAGTGTTAACGGTAATCAGTGCATGTTATAGACACTAGCAGTTAATCATGTATTTACTTTGCATATGTTACTTGAATGTCTAACAAATGTAGTAGATATTGCTCATGCAAATTGAATTTGGTAAGCCAAAAAAAAAAAAAAAAAGGAAAGAAATAAAGACAGACAGACCAAACCACCTAGGCATACTTTTAATTTCAAATAGTTCATTAAGCAAGCAAGAGAAAAAAATCATAGGCTACAGTTAATTATACTTTAATTTGCTCTTATCCTTTAATCTTCTGGATTATTTTCCTGCACCTATTCATTTTTAAACTTTATGAATCTAGGATGAATGAAGATACTTTTTTAAATTCTAACACTATTTACATTGCATTGTTCGAAAAATGAGATTATCAAGGTCAAGCCATTAAGGGGAGAACTTTCTTGGTGTCTTAAAATTAACTTGAAAAGAGGTTTTTTTTAAACTGTCTATGCTATTAAAATTTTTAAACACTTTTATAATCAAATTTCAAAAATTAGAGAAGTCACTTCATGCATTCATTTCAACTCAGCAAGTATGCATTGTGCATCTGCTATATACCAGGCATTGTGCTAAGCATTGGGGCTTTGAAGGTGAACAAATTTTAGGTTTTTAGGTTGTTGAGATTAAGAAAGATATGCTTTTAGTCAGACATTTTTCTTTTTGATGGGTAAGCATGTTGTTTAAATGTAAACATATTCATTCTTTGTCTACAATATCAAAGGTTAAACCTTTAATTATTTTGGATAACTACTCTCTCATGTCATTTGATATTACCGTGTTTCCCCGAAAATAAGACCAGGTCTTATATTAAGGTTTGCTCCAAAAGACGCACTAGAGCTTATGTTCAGGGGATGTCATCCTGAAAAATCATGCTAGGACTTATTTTCTGGTTAGGTCTTATTTTCGGGGAAACGGTATCTGTATGTGTTTACATGTACTTGATTGATTAGTTTGACTACTAACATATATAATACGTATTTTTCCTTCCTAGGCACCAAGTATAGATGAAAAAGTAGATCTTCATTTTATTGCGTTAGTTCACGTAGATGGGCATCTCTATGAATTAGGTAAGAACTTTTAAAATTTATTCTGGGGAAAGAAATGGGAAAGTCTGTATTTATGAGAAACAGAACCAACCATTGATATTTATTGTGTTTATTTAAATTAATCAATTGCCATATGACATTGAGTGGACATAATGAAAGCTCTCCATTTAAGACATTTTAGTAGAGAAAATAATTTTTTTTTGGTGTCAAGCAACTTACAATTCAAGAATGTTTGCATCCCACCTTTGCATTTTAGCAAAGCAGGAAAGTAAAAATCATGATAGGAAACTCTTGTAAGTCGCTTCAGTCTTTACTAAATTATTGAGTTGGTTATCATCAACATATGGATAAACCATCTTGATCCTGAAACTAATTTTAAAACTGTAATTTCCATGACTAGTTTTTGTATTCAGTAATGAGTATCATTAGTTTTCAGGCTTTTATATTACATCTGTTTTTTTAAAAGACTTTACAGAAGTCTACTTTTGGGCAACAACTTCCTAGGGCATGTGTCAAAGTAACCATGATTAATTACTTAGTAATTTGGCCTACACCTGCACTTACTTTATTAAAAGTTTAATTATAGGTAGACTATTTCACGGACTATATTGAAGAGATCCTCCTAATTTTAATTGCCTCATTCAGAGAGGGAACTTCTTATGATTCTTTCATAACTGGTATATAGTACTTGTGAGTCCTTTTTGTCCTCCATATGACCTTCTTGGGTTAAAAAAAAAAAGGCCAAATAATGAAACAAAAATGAAGTCCTTTTCAATATTAACATACCACTTTCATTTTCCTTACGTTATGTAAAGGCAGAAGAGTTCTGAAAGGACTGACATTGTGACTATAAATGTGGTTCATAAAATTTAAATGAATTTATGTTTGGAATATGGCAGCAGAATCATACACTTTATTAAAAAGAAATGGCTTTTTAATTAAAGGGCACAAGGAAAGGAAACAGCATAATATTTATAGAAATGTGTACCCCTGAAGGCTGTCTACTATTGTAGAGTGATTTGAGTAGGAATCAAACTGAAATGAAATCATTGTTATAGGAGTACATAAAAGACCTGCAGAGCACTTTGGAAGATACATGCTTTGCTAATTCCATCTATAAAATCTACATAGAGATAAGATATAATAGCGTATGGGGATTTCAAGTGTCTGATTGCTGGAAGCTTCATTTCTACTCTGAATTTTTAATAATAAAGAATAACTAGTAGAAGTGGAAATAAAGAGAGTGCTGAGACTTAACAGCATATTCTGTTGACTTCAAGAAAGTAGATGTAGGAAAGGCCAGAGAAACGATAAATATGATCCATAACCAGAGACTATAAAAGTAATAGTGACATTCAGGATGAGAGACTTAGTAATAGAACAAACAACATCAAAAATGTATTTTTTTTTTTAAAAAAAATCTCTGATCATTTCAGTGGGAAGCAAAGAGTTGTGTGAAAAACTCTATTTGACTGGTTAGCTAGCAGTAGAAGGAAAGACATTTCAAGGGTAAGCGTCATATAAGCTTCAAAGAATGGTCCTCTTTTATAGCATGCCAAAATCAACACGAAAGGATTTTTAAATTGGTTTGAAGTAAGAATATCAGGAAAGAAAGGCAGAACTACTGAAATCTTATTTGGTTTAGGTATTCTTTAGCAAGAATGATCAATATGGCTGATGGAGAATTAGAGCCTTTTGGGGCTTACATTCTTTAAATGAGTGTCAAGAACTTCAGAGTTCTAAAGAATAGCCATAATATTTGAGCTGTCAGAGAACAGGGAAAAGTAAAAGACAAATGAAGATGGGCAGTTGCAAGGGAAATTGGCTGTGGATGTGGATTCCTAATACAGTTAGAAAGAATGTTGTGCAACAGGAATGTTGTGTTAGTGAACAGAAAATAGTGATTAAGAGAACCGCATATGGTTTTAAGAAAACAAATCATTTCTAAGTAACCTTTTGTTTTGGTTTGTTTGGTTAATTTTTGCTCATATTTGTCTTTAAAAGTATCTGTTAGGTCAAGTCCATCACTACATACATATATATATATTGATTCAAAAGATTGTTATTATGTCTTTCAAAGTAAAAGTTATGTTTTATATAATTGCAAGCAAAGTAAATTCTATATCTGGCCTAGTAGGGGACATGTAGTAACTGCTTAAATAATATTTGTTTATTGGTTAAATGATTATATTATGCATATAACATGGTAAGTAATATTCATGTTGCTCCATTGTCCAATATAAAGACTTAATTTTTTAAAGAAAAAATTTTATTATGTTTAGAAGCCATGGAATTATATAAGGGATAGTGTTTTATGGATTAAACTTGAACTGCCACTTAGAAGACATCTGAGATTATAGATTTGAATATATAGATTATCAATTAACTTTGGGTTAGCATGAGTTTATATAATTCTGGAGTTTTTCATTTTTTCATAGTAGTTAAAAAGTACTAGTTTATTCAAGATGATTATGATTATGGTAAATTATTTTTGGTGGTCAGGAAAGTAATCCTGTATTATTTGATTATTGCTTTATAATACTGCCTTGGGGAACACAGTTACCAGGAGTAATATATAAACCTTGTGATGGCTTCCTTTCATTGGTGTAAACATGTCAATCTTACTTAGAAGCCTTCTGATTTAAATTTTAAAGTGAAGAAAGAATTTTTTCATATTTCTGAGGGTAAAAACGGGACCGTGACTTTTTAAAAAACTGACTTATTAATTTTGCATATTATTTTTAGGAAATTAAAGCCAATATGTATTTCTAATAAATTCTGTTTACGAACATAATTTAGGCTTTTATACATGGTAGCAAGGTTCTAATAGCTTTTAATGTTAAAAAATATTATAGGTAGCACATTTAAAATATTTGTTTTCGGATATATTATTTTAAATACCTTTTAACTTTTGCCTCACTGTGAGAAGGGGAAAGTGGAAGTTGAAAATACATTATCTTATACAAAGAGCTAAACAGTCAACTGTTGGTCTGTTTTTTACAGATGGACGGAAACCATTTCCAATCAACCATGGTGAAACTAGTGATGAAACGTTATTAGAGGTAACAGTAAAACTTGTTGGCCCACTTTAAGTGTTACTAATGTGCTTGTTATCTTCAAAACATCTCTGAAGGTCACTTGTATAACATTTTATCTGTGTTAGGATGCTTCCTTTTCCTTGCTCTCTTGAGAAAACCCAAAAGAAAAATTTGAACTAGTGTTAAAAAGCTACAGCAAAGACGTTTTCAGAGCTTTGTGTGAACAAGTGTCAAATGTAAAAAAGACAACAATAGTACTGAAAGAGTTGCTCATCATGTTCCATGTTTCACTGAATCCGAGGTACCATCATTTGTGTCTTGATCCTGATTTTAGAGATTTTTAAATTTATGAACAAATTGTGTGGCGTAGAATCAATGAAATAAGTAAGTGCCAGGTTAAAAGTTTCTTAAGAAAGAACACTGAATTTAAACTGTTGTTATTTATACTAAGCAGATTAGACCACAAACTGTGCATTCTTCTGGTGTGCTTTAAGTTATTTTTCATTTGGAAACAGAAGTCTGCATGTAATATTAGTATGAATTAGGAAAATGTGGAACATGTACTTATCATTTGTAAGTAAAACACTTGTTTATAAACTGAAAAATTATACATTTTCTTTTTCCTATAGGATGCCATAGAAGTTTGCAAGAAGTTTATGGAACGTGACCCTGATGAATTAAGATTCAATGCAATTGCTCTTTCTGCAGCATAGCTTGTCAGTAATGGAAACACCAAATACTGTATTACTTACAACATAAATTAAATTTTTGCTGCCATTCACTAACTCAAAAATTTTGATATTTTCATTAACTTGACTGATTAAACTTTATGTGAATTAAACTTTGACTTAACCTGTGTTTTACATTATTTTTGCCTCAAAGCTGACGTTATTTTCTTCCCTTTTCTTCCCAAGGATTTACCTTGTTTAATGACTAGCAATAGCTTTCTTACTCTTTTAAATTTTATAAGATGATTTGTCTTGGATAACACAGACACAATTTCCATCTGCCTAGTATGAATATATATTACCGTATTTTGCCGTGTATAATGAGCACTTTTTTGCACAAATTTGTGACGGAAAAATAAGGATGCTCATTATACATAGGTAGTACTAATTCTGTATCTATATAAATGTTTTAAATTATTTTATTTATGCTTATGAGTTAAAAGTATAACTCTAGAAACCAATAGTGATATCCATATGCAAAATAATACTCTGGAATATGATAATTGGTTTTATTGAACTTAAGACGAACTTGCAATTGCCAAGAGTTCTTGGCCTTCCATGATTTGTAAATATCGTAAATTTGTTACCGGTACATAAAATTTCTTGTAATACCTTGTATCTGTTCTTGTGTTTTGTAATTATTAACATAAAATTTCTTGTACCATAATATGTTAATAAATACTAAAATTCCTTTATAATACAAAAAACAAGTACCTAAATGTAAACAAATAAAAATTTGAATTAAAAAATTGAAAGATTTTTCTTCCCCCCTGTAAGTTTGGGCCAAAAACATGGGTGCGCATTATACATGGGAGCACATTATACACAGCAAAATACGGTGTATCATATATGTTTATTTATTTAGCGAATGTTTGTTGAGCATCCACTTGTAATGAGCTGGACACTGTTCTAAGTGCTGGAGATGCAGCAGTGAACCCTATCAGCAAGTTCTATAGTCATGGAGCTTATGTTCTTGTGAGGAGAGACAAACTCATGAATAGGATACATACCAATGACAGATGCTATGCAGAAAATTAAAGTTGGATTTGTGTTAGAGAGTGACTGAGTGTATACTTCAGATTTTGTGGTCAGGGAAGGTTTCTATGAGGAGGTAATTTTGAATTTTAGCTCTGAATAGCAAAAAGTAGCCAGTAATAGAAAGTTGGTAGGGAAGAATAGAGGGAATAATTAATTCAGCGTCCATACAGTGGGAAAATCTCATTGTGTTGTAGGACCAGAAAGAAGGTTCATATGACCAGAGCATAGAAAGTAGCGGAGAAAGTAGCAAGAGATGAGGTCAGAGAAGGAGGGGCTTAGGAGGGGATACAGGAATACAAGAAGAAGCATTTGGATTTATTACAGGTGTGATGATAAACAGTTGGAGGGTTTTAAGCAAGAGAGTGACCTGATTTGATTTATAATTTTAGAAGATCACTCTGACTACTCTTTGGATAACATATTGGGGAGAGGAGTAAGAAGAGAGGTAGAGAGACTTGTGAGGAGCCCAGTGGGTTTGTTCAGTGAGAGATGGTGATGGCTAGGTCTTAAAAGTACAGTAGATCCCCCTTATCGGGGATTTTACTTTCTGTGGCTTCAGTAGTTATCCACGGTCAAATGCAATCTGAAAATATTAAATGGAAAATTCCAGAAATAATTCATAAGTTTTAAATTGTGTGCTATTCTAAGTAACATGAAAATCTCCCACTGCCCCACTCCGTCCTGGGACGTGACCCATCCCTTTATCCCATGCATCCACGCTATATTTACTTGGCCTGTTAGTCACTTGGTAGCCAGCTCAGTTATCAGATTGACAGTTGTGGTAATCCAGTGCTCATGTTTAAAGCACAAGAGCAGTGATGCTGGCAATTTTGATATACCAGAGACGCCATAAAGTACTTCCTGTAAGTGAAAAGATATGCATGTATAGGGGAAAAAACAGTATATATAGGGTTTGGTGCTATCCACAGTTTCAGGCATCCACTGGAGTCTTGGAACATATGCCCATGGATAAACAGAAAGTATTGTAGTAATTTACATGGAGGTATGTGAGTGAATTTTGAGGAAGGAAGGGCTTCAGCTGAGTCTTGATACGTAGAAGGCAGTGGAAAGGTGGAAGGGTATTTATAAAACTCAGTCAAACAGGGTCGGTATGATGGGAATGTCCTGTATCTTTGTGAGAGTTTGGTTACACAGGTGTATACATTTATCAAAATTCATTGAATTTTTCATTTAAAGTCTACTTCGGTGTATATACATTTTACCTCCACTCCCATCCCCCCAAAAAAATGCAGAGTTGGGTTGGAAAGAGTATAGCCCTTAGGAGAGAAACGAGATTGGTCCAGAATGAAGTTCTGATAAAATTTTGAGTGTAAATGTTTATACAGGATTCACTGCGTTAATGTAGATTCCTGAGGCAGACCTACTAAATCAGAACCTGCATTTTCAATAAGATCTCTGGGCGATTCATATGCATATTAGATTTGGGAAGCACTGGATTAGAAGAAACAACTATAATAAGGAAGGTCATTTAGGAAGGTATTTAAATTGAACACGTTTCTATGGTGAAGAGGGCTTGAATGAAGTGATGTCAACAGGGATGAAGAAATAACCTGAAACAATTCTGTAAGCGCATGTAGCTGATGCTTTTGTCATGCCAAGTAACAAAACCTAGTGTTTTTTTATTATTTTGTTATAGTGTATGCATTTTGTACTCACATCTATCATATACATATATATATGTGTATATATATATATATTTCTTTTTTAAATTACAGTTGACATACAATATTATATTAGTTTCAGGTGTACAACACTGTGATTCGACATTTATATAACTTATAAAGTGATCACCCTGATAAATCCAGTACCCATCTGATGCCATACATAGTTATTACTACGGACTATATTCTCCATGCTATACTCTACATCCTGTCACTATTTTGTAACTACCAATGTGTACTTCTTAATCCTCCCCCACCCCCAAATCGCAACCGTCAAAATGTTCTCTGTATCTATGACCTTGTTTCTGTTTTGATTGTTCATTTTTCCTGTTCTCTAGAGTCCACACATAAGGGAAATCATATGACATTTGTCTTTCTCTGTCTCACTCAGCACAATACCCTCTAGATCCATCCACGTTGTTGCAGATGGCAAGATTTCATTCCTTTTTATGACTGAGTAATACTCCCTTGTATATATGTACCTTCTTTTTATCCATTCATCCATTGACGGAGACTCAGGCTGCCTCCATATTTTGGCCATTGTAAGCAATGCTGTAATGAACACATGAATACACATGTCCCCTCAAAGTAGCATTTTGGGTTTCTTCTGATAAATACCCTGAAGTGGGATTACTGATTCCTTCTTTGGCTCTTGTTACAGCCTTTGATTTAAAGTCTATTTTGTCTGGTATAGGTATTGCTATGCCAACTTTTTGTTTTCATTTCCATTTTCATGAAATATTTTTTTCCATCCTTTTACTTTCAGATTGTGTGTGCCTTTTGATTTGAAGTGAGTCTACTGTAGGCAGCATATGTAAAGGTTTTGTTTTCTTATCCATTCAGCCACCCTATGTTTTTTGGAACATTTAATCCATTTACATTTGAAGAAATTTTTGATAGATACCTGGTTATTGCCATGTTATTGTTTATATTTTTTATCTTTTTCTGTTTCTTCTTTTTAAAGAAGTTTCTTTAACATTCCTTGTAATACTGGTTTGGTAATAATGAACTCCTTTAGCTTTTTCTTGTCTGGGAAGCTCTTTATCTGTCCTTTGATTCTAAATGATAGCTTTGCTGGGTAGAGTAATCTTGGTTGTATGTAGGTCCATGCTTTTCATCACTTTGAATATTTGCTGCCAGTCCCTTCTGACTTGCAAAGTTTCTGTTGAGTAATCAGTTGACAATCTTACGGGAGCTCCCTTGTAGGTAACTCTCTTGCTGCTTTTAAGATTATGTCTTTAACCTTTGACATTTTAATTATAATGTGTCTTGGTGTGGGGCTCTTTGGGTTCATCTTGTTTGGGACTCTGCACTTCCTGGGCTTATATGTCTATTTCCTTCACCAGGTTAGGGAAGTTTCAGTCATCATTTCTTCAAATAGGTTTTCAATTCCTTGCTGTGTCATTTCTCCTTCTGGTACCCCTATGATTTGAATGTTGGTACTCTTCATGTTATCCCAGAGGCCCTTAAACTATCCTCATCTTTAAAATTATTATTTTCTTTTTGCTGTTCTGATTTGGTGTTTTCTGCTACCCCGTCTTCCAGAATGCTGATTTGCTCTTCTGCTTTATCTAATCTACTGTTGATTCCCTCTGACATATTCTTCATTTCAGTTACTGCATTCTTCATTTCTGACTGGTTATCTTTTATGTTTTCTGTCTCCATTTTTATGTTTTCTATCTCTTTGTTGAAGTTTTCCCTGAGATCATTGAGCATCCTTATAACCAGTGTTTGGATCTCTGTGTCTGGTAGATTGTCTGTCTCCGTTTTATTTTGTTCTTTTTCTGGAGCTTTGTTCTGTTCTTTCATTTAGGACATGTTTTTTGTCTCTCCAATTTGGTTACCTTCCTGTGTTTGCTTCTATGTATTAGGTAGAAATGCTGCATCTCCCAGTCATGGTAGAGTGGCCTTATGTAGTAGGTGTCCTCTGGGGCCCAGTGGCACAGTCTCCCTAGTCACCTGAGCAAGCTGCTCCAGGTGTGTCTCTTGTGTGGGTTCTGTGTGCCTTCCTATTGTAGTTGAGCCTTGGTTGCTGTTTGTGTATCAGTTGGAGGGATTGACCCTCAGGCTGATTGACTGTGAGGACTGGCTATAACTACAATGGAGGAACTATTATGCAAGGGCTGACCCTGCAGAGCAAGATTTGCTTTAGCAGGGCTTTGGTGCCTGCCCAGTCCGCCTTTTGGGTGTGTTTTCTTGTGGAAGTGGTTGAGTGGTGCTCTGGCATGGTCTGAATCTGGCCTCTGGGTGTGTTGGTTCTAGGGCCTCTTGGGAAGGGCTGTGTTGCAGGCTAAGGTCAGCTCTGCCTGTTCCCTGCAACAAAGTGCTCTGCAGATGGTTGTCTCCTGCTGTGCATGGAGGAGCCTGGGAGAAGCTAAGTTGCAAACTGAGGCTGGCTGCTGATAGTGCTGGGCTTGGGGCTGCTTAGCAAGAGGTACTGGGCATGATGAGGCCAGATGCTACTTGTTTGGGGTTTGTGAACCTTTGAGAGATTTTAGGAAAGTCCACAGCATAAGCCAAGACAAGCCATTTGTATGGGAAAGCCATTGGATACGGCTTGGGTGGGCCTGCAAATAGAGTGGGGCAGGGTCTCAGGGAATCACTAGGGTGGAACGAACAGTATTAGCAAGGTTGATGGAGGCAGCACACTGGGAGTGGGGAGCTCTTGTATATTATCTTAAGTATTTTAAATATTTCTAAGCAGTTTTGTACCTTGCTAGATTTCTCTTACTATATAATTTCTTAATAGGTTCTTAATGGCATCTCACTAAGAATTTACATAGTTTCTCAAAGTTTAATCTGAAGAATACTAACCTGGCTGACTGTTAATGGGCAAGAAGGATTTGAAGTTAAGTACTTTTTTAAAACATTGGATTAAAGTTAACTTTTAAAAACACAGATATATTGGGTGAGGGCAATTACAGAACTCAGAGCTTTTACAAAATTGTTGTATGCATTATGAATATAATTTCTAAAAATTTTATGGAACAACATGTAGGACTAGCATTCTTTTACACACACTTTAGGTGATACTTCCTTGTGGAATATAAAACTTGAAAATGTTCTTCCTTTTTAGGTTATGTCTAGAATTTTACTCCTTCAGCTTTATTTCCTATAATACTTTGTTTAGTCACTTTCATAAAACTTAGCACTTGTAGAGAGATTAATGGTTAATTTTGTATGGAAACTTATAGAAAGACGCTAAGGGTGATCAAGTTGTGTGTCATTTTTGATATTTTCGTTAATATCCGTAATATCTTTGAGGTGAATGGAACTAAAATGAAAACTGAAACTTGAAATGTTTTTGCGTGGTGGACTTTTGGAAGTTGACTGAACATCACCTTTCACCAGATGTAATAGTTTGCTTTAAATTATTGAAACAGGAGCATTTATGAACTCCATAATATTTAACCTCTAATATTTTTTCTGTGTTCATTTGTCACTAAAACATGTTATGTGTATTCAATGGTGAATCAAACTTTAATGTGTCTTAAGTGAAAACCATCTTAATTCTGTATGAAAATTGTTTAAACAAAGAAATCTGATTTATTTGTGTATAGGCTTTGTTAAGTAAGCTTTATAATTGAGCTGTATATAACATACAACCTGCTTATTTCATTTAATGAGAGCAATATAATTTAAGAGAGATTTTCAACTATTAATGTTTGCTAATATAGCTTTCAAAACAAGCATCTATAAGTTTAAGATTCTATATTGGTGCTTGTAAGAAAATTGCAAAATGGCGTATTTTCATCACTTTTTAAACTTCTCATAGAAATTTATTTCCTTTAGGGAAAGCATACACACACACACACACACACACACACACACAAACACACACACACACACACATATATGTACGTTTGTATATATTTGCATGTGTGTGTAAAAATACATGCTTTACCTGGGAACTAACATATGTATATGTGTGTATACATACACAGAGGGTGCCAAACAAATGTATACACATTTTAAGAAAGGAAAAAAACTGTATTAAAATTGTAATACAATGAATAACGCTAGCATTCATTTGATTAACACTATCTTTTGAGCAAATCTCATACTACATATTAATACCGTAATTCAGTTCAACTTCGAAAAGTAACACATAGATAACATCTCTTAAAATGTGTACATTTTTTGGCATCCCTGGTATATATATACATATGCGCATGCATGTATTTGTACACACACATGCTCACACACTTTCATACTTTGAAAAGGCAAATAACTTTGGTCTAAATTTTCTGTATAGTATTTAAATCCTTGACTGAAGTTAAAATAAATCTACTTTGAAAAGTGTGTAATTGTAAATGGTTTTTAGAGCTAATTTAGATGGCTTTATACACACTATATATAAAGTTTAATAGTTAATGTTTTTAGCTTGTAAGATTCCGTGGTAAGATATTAAAATATAGTTCCTTGTGCTCTCAAAAAAATTACTGCCAAAATCAAGTATAGAATATACTGTTTTCAGATGGCAGAAATTAAGTTTTATTTCTTTTCCTTCTTTTGATTTCAAAAATTTGACCTCTTAAGTGCATAAACATTGTGATGTAGAAGATTCAGTGTCATGGAGGCAATATATTTTTTTGGTGTCGATGGTGTCAGTTGATCACACCACTCCACCATACCTTAGTTTCTTGTACTTGTTCTGCTTTTGAATAAAAGTTATTCTAAATCTTTCTCTTGACTTCTTTGTTTAGGACAGTGAAACTGTCTGTTGCTTACATCTACTTGATAGGTGAGAATCCCCAGTATGATATTCCCACAATCCACACTTGGATATTATATGGGAAGTTATGTAAATAATAAAGGCTATATATCATGAGCATTACCTTATTGTCTAATTGATAAGGTGGTTGGGATTCCTTGGTTGAGAGCCATTTAATTTACTTTGCCTATATTGAAAGCTATTTTGCAAAATGGATTCTTTAAAATAATTTTAAATGCTTAAAATTATATAATGAAGGTTTTTAAATATATAATACAGACATGAGTATAAATTGAATTATTTAAAATAAAAATCCATGTGGTCACAAATAAATCCCAAATCATATGAATGACACATTTTAGTTGATTTAAAACTGTGCCCTTTATCCACATGTAAACATAGTTGGTATTTAATAAGTTATGTCCAATACTGCATCCTTTAAGAGCTAATGGGTCAGATCTCTGTGTCCTGCACAAGTTCTGTGACAACAAGATGAAAACAAATTGCTTGAGGGTTTATTTGTATCATAAACATGAAAGACTTGAAGCACATGCAAAGGTCGTAAATTAGACTGTTCTTAAAAAATGTTGTAAAACCTGTCTGCTGGGAAGTTGCATTGGCTACTGAGCCTCTTCTACATGTGGTAGAAGATGACAAAAGATTGCATTTGAATTTTCCTTTAGGGCTAAGCAGTAGGAAGTTATTTTTCTTTATTCTGCCCTGAATACTAAGTATTTGAAGCCAGAAATTCCTCCCATCCTCTACCACCACTATAGATCCAGTGTACACATTTGGTAATAGTATACCCAGTTAGTGGGAATGTAACATTTTTCATATGTTTTACCATTGAGACCAAAGCATGATATTTCCTGGTCTGGGTATAATTTAAAGGATACATTCTTTTGATAAATTGATTTGTTTTATAAACAAAATGCAAATGCCTAACATACTTCTTTAACGTGATAAAATGGTTGCTCTTATAGCCATTTTCTGGTATGGCTTAATAATCAGGTACATATGAAGTATTCAAGATAAGATCACAATTGTACTGATTTTAAGAACTTCAGAAAATATGGCTTATGGACAAAATAAACACAGAAAGAATGTTTACAGCCAACTGTTCACCTGTTTTACCTTGCTCTTTTCCATTTACAGAAGACAAGAGTATGTACCTTAATTGCTACAAGTATTCCAGTGAAGGCTTCTAGTTTTTCAGGCTAGTAATCATCAATTGTTTCCTAACTGTGCATGGAATGCCTGGAGAAAGTCATGTTTTTAGGTAAATTAATACAGCAAAGGAGAGAGAAATGTTTAGGCCAATTTATTCATATCTCTCTGATATTAATTCTATAGCTGATAGCTATGTAGTATTAGGAATTTGTTGAGCAACCTGGTTTTGAAATGGAGTTCAGTTGTTATCAAACCTTTTGGTTTCAGGAGCCCCTTAACATTCTTAAAAATTGAGGAACCCAGAGAACTTTTATAGGGGTTATATTTCTTGATCTGTAGGTATTAGAGATTAAAACAAATTTTTAAAATATTTGAGTTATTTAATACACCAATAATGACCTGTCAGAAACAGAAATTGAGAAAATCTCATTAACAACTGCATCTATCCATCTATCCATCTACCTATTTATCTATCTATATCTATATATCTATCTATCTATCTATCTATCTATCTATCTATCTATCTATCTATATAAATTTAACCAAGGAGGATAAAAGCTGTACTTGGAAAACTAGAAGACACTGAAGAAAGAAATTAAAGAAGATACAAATAAATGGAAGCATATATTGTGGTCATGGATAGGAAGAATTAACATTGTTCAAATGTCCATACTACCCAAAGCAATCTATAGATTTAATGCAATCCCTATCAAAATACCAATGGCGTTTTTCACAGAACTAGAACAAATAATCCTAAAATTTATATGGAACCACAAAAGACCCTAAATAACCACAACAATCTTGAGAAAGAAAAACAAAGTTGGAGGTATTACTCTACCTGATAACAAACTATACTACAAGGTTATAGTAATCAAAACAGCATGGTACTGGCATAAAAATAGACACGTCAATCAATGGAACAGAATAGAGAGCCCAGAAATAAACCCACACATATATGGTCATGTAATCTATGCAAAGGAGCCAAGAATATACAGTGGAGTAAAGACAATAAGTGGTGTTGGGAAAACTGCACAAATACATGCACAAAAATGAAAGTGGGCCACCTTCTTACACCATATATAAGAATAAACTCAAAATGGATTAAAGACTTAAATGTAAGACCCAAAACCATAAAAATCCTAGAAGAAAACATAGGCAGTAAAATCTCTGACATTGCTCTTAGTAATATATTTTTCTGATACATCTCCTTGGGTAAGAGAAAGAAAAGAAAAAAATAAACATTTGGGACAACATCAAACTAAAACGTTTTTGCACAGGAAAGGAAACCAACAAAATGAAAAGGCAGCTTACTGAATGGGAGAAGATATTTGCCAATGATGTATCTGATAAGAGGTTAATATCCAAAATTTATAAAGAACTCATGCAACTCAACACCAAAAAAAAATCCAATTAAAAAATGGGCAGAGGACCTGAATAGATATTTCTGCAAAGAGGACATAGACATGGTTAATAAACATATGAAAAGATGTTCAACGCCAGTAATCATCAGAAAAATACAAATTAAAACCACCTTGAGATATCACCTCACACATGTCAGAATGACTATCATTAATAAACTGACAAGGTTTGGTGAGGATATGGAGAAA
Organism: Rhinolophus ferrumequinum; assembly: GCF_004115265.2. Lineage (NCBI taxonomy): Eukaryota > Metazoa > Chordata > Mammalia > Chiroptera > Rhinolophidae > Rhinolophus > Rhinolophus ferrumequinum. Next base: position 26,808,869 of record NC_046287.1, read on the forward strand.
AGGGAACCTTCATACATTGTTGGTGGGATTGCAAATTGGTGCAGCCACTATAGAAAACAATTTGGAGGTTCCTCAAAAAATTAAAAATAGAATTAGCTTATGATCCAGCAATTTCATTTCTGGGTATTTATCTGAGGAAATCCAAAACACTAATTCAAAAATATATACGCACCCCTATGTTCATTGTTGCACTATTTACAATAGCCTCTAAGATATGGAGCAACCCAAGTGCCTGTAAGTAGACGGTTGGATAAAGAAGATGTGGTACATATGTACAATGGATTATTACTCAGCCATAAAAGAGAATGAAATCTTACCATTTGTGACAACATGGATGGACCTAGACAGTATTATACTAAGTGAAAAAAAGCCATGCTGAGAAAGACCAATATCATATGATCTCACTTATATGTGGAAACAAAATAAACAAACAGATACACAGAACAAACTGATGGTTGTCAGAGGGGTGGGGGATTGAGGAGCTGGGTTAACAAGGTGAATGGATTCAGGAAATACAAATTGGTAGTTACAAAATAGTCAGGGGATGTAAAGTACAGCAGAGAGAATGTAGTCAATAATAATGTTGCAACATTATTGTGCCAGGTGGGTACTAGAGTAATCGGGATTACTGCATAAATTATATAAATGTCTAACCCTATGCTGTACACCTGAAACTAGTATAAAATAATATTGAATGTCAAGTGCAACTAAAAAAATAATTAAAAACCAAAAAATATAATGCATAAAATATAGTGGTTCTACAAAAAAACAAAAACAGAAACAAAACAACAACAACAAACAAAAACATTAGGAGCTCTAAGAATTAGCTAAATGTCATTGGTTCCTGAACAGATCTCAGACTTTGGTTTTAGACATGGTTTGATTCTTGACCCTGATTCTGAGTAGTCTTTGGCAAAAAATTAACACCTCAAATAGAAGTACTCTCATGCAGGTTATTTTGGTGAGAATTGTAAGTGTAGTACGTAAAAGCCAGCATGAAAAAATGGTATCTGTTATTATCACAGTCACCCCAACAGTGCAATAAGCTATACTGAACATAATTTGAAGGTTTGTTTCATGAATCATCAGATTCACCTAATTTTCTAAAGAATTTAAATAAGAAGATGGAATGAATAGATTACATTTCACTTTCATGCACAAGGGAACTGTGCATATTTTTTCGGTAACTCAGAAATGGTTTAACGTCAAAAAAATCTGAGAATAGCTGACATTAGCAGACATGCAATTTAGCAAGGATGATTGGAATTTTGGTCTTTCCTATAATAATACTATACTGAAGCATACTGTTCATTAGGAAAATATTTTTATCTGAGTCTTTTACTCTTGGGGGCCAAGAATGCTATTTTTCTTTTTGATAGTTACGTTTACAAAAATCTGAATCACCCTGAACGATTATTTCAACATTTCAACTTATTATTTCTATTGGTGTTTCGTTTATAGCTATTTGAATTTTGATGAATTTCAATACAGTGCTAGCGTGACAAAACAAGGTCAGGTAAATTCAATGTATGGTTATGGTATAAACCTATTTTAACTTTTATTACAACTGCTATGAAGAAAATTAGGATACACAACATTTCCACTTTTTTTTAAATTAGTTTCAGGTATACAAAACAATGTAATAACTACACATTTCACCCCTCACAAAGTGATAACCTCCCTCCCCCAATCTATTGCCCCTCTGACATCGTATATAGCTGTTATAGTTCCACTGACTCTATTCCCTATGCTGTACTCCATATCCCGTGTCTATATATATAAAAAATTATAGTTGACATACAGTATTATTTAGCTTCAGCTTCAGGTGTACAGTGCAGTGGTCAAGCATCTACACAGTCCATGAAGTGGTCTCCCTAATAATACATGTGCCCATCTGACACCCTACCAACATTTCCACTTTTTACAGTTGTACTTCTTATGCTGAGAATGGACCTCTGAGCTCTGGAAATCTGGAGGCAACTGATCAGTGCTCCTGTCTGGGTATGTGTGGGCTGGCTGGGTGCCAGGGACGGAGTCGGCAGCACAGAGTGAATAGCTTCTTGACTGCTTCTATAGTGTTGTTTTGAAGGCACTAAACATAATGTCTCCATTTGGCTTACTTCAGGAACACATGCAGATGGAAGAGAGGAGGTCAGAAGGAGGTTAGGAAGTAAATACTGCAGTTGAGATAAAAATAAGGCCATTTTTCAGAGTATCCCCAGGCATATTTAATCTGAACTTTTATTGTCAGTTGCCACAATATTACAAATATTTATCCGTCTCTTATCAATTTTGTGATCATTGTTGATCTCTTGTACTGACAGAACATGCCTGGGTGGTAGAAGATATTAAGATAGCATAAGGCATGTTATAGTTTGAGAAGTGCTTTCCCATGCCAGGTGGTAAGGGAGATGCCAACCAAGCTACTCAAAGTCAGTTTCAGTTTTGTTTTGTGGACTCTGTATTATTAAGATCTTGCTGGATTTAGCTTTGAAAAATTTTTTTCTCATTTTTTTTCTAAATCTTGTACTTGTCTGTGACTACTACTTTCATAATGTGACTGCTTTTAAGAGCTTTAAGAATTATAAGCCCAGGGCTAACTTCCAAAGGGACCAAACTAGAAATGGATGTTTATGGTGGGTGTCACGTTGATTTATGGCCACTCTTCTAATATTAGATCTATTTAACAGATATGATAGTAAACATAGAGGATACTAATATCTGATTTTGAAAAATTTAGTTTTGCATAAGAAGAGTTTTATTTTCCCCTACTGTGTAGGCTGAATATCTCAAGATACCAATTAAAAGCAGATCTGAAAATTAATAACTCCTGCTCTTTCGATTTAGCATCCAGTATCCTTTTTTTTCTGGTCACTAGGGCTTACTCTTTGGCAAAACCTTTTTCTGGCATGAAATAGTACTGTAAAGATTTTTCTTTGTACAAATTGAAATGAAAGATTAATTTTATATTGCAAGTCTTTTGAAAATGTTATAAAATTTCTACAAGTCACTAGAAAAGCAAAAATAATCTTGTGTCTCTAAAATTTGAATTAAACTTAAAATATTCTTAGCATTTTATTGAGTATATATTTGTGTTTGATTTTTCTGGGAGCAGCATTTGTGTATTTTTGTATTTCTGCTAGCTAGCATAGGGCTTTGGAAACTCAGCAAACATTTGTTGCTCAATAAATATTTGTTGATTAGTTCATTTCCCCCATGTTAGTGTTTTAGCTTTCCCAGTCATGAATTTTTACACAGATAGAAATTTGGAGATTAAAAAAAATTCTGGAAGGACTATTCCCATTAAGGTAAAAATTTTTCTATAATTTCTAAGGCGGAATCAGGAGAGTGGACCTAAATCAACATGACACCTGCCATAAACATCTATTTCTAGTTTGATCCCTTTTAAAGGAGCCCTGGGCTTGTAATTCTTAAAACTTAAAAGCATGACTAGAGTGGAAACATGAATTATGAAGGTAGTACTCACAAGATTTAGAAAAAGAATGAGAAAAACATCACTGCATAATTTAATTTAACTTAAATTGGTAATTTTAGGTGTGATCAAGTAAAATATTTCAAAATGATGGAAACCATGGCTATTGAAGTTTACCAATTTAGATTTGTTTTATGAAAAAAAAATCTTGTGTTATAAGAAGGTAAAAATTACTGAAAATCTGACTGTGGTGTGATTAGCAATAAAGCTTTGGAATGTGAAGTAATGCTCAAATAACATTCTTCCCGGCCCATTCCAGCACTAGGAGAATAAAGTCAGTTCTTAAATGCAGATAACAACAAGGTGTCTCTGAGTACCCCGAAATCTTTGACCCTTTGTAGTGACACCTCCTTTTCATTTTCAAATAGATTGCTTTGAATGACCATCTCAAACTCTCCCTAATATCTCCAAGGATTCTCAAGAACACACAGTTCTCTAGCTAGCTCTGTTTCAATTGTATGGTTCTGCTGAATTGTCAATTTCTGTTTCAGTCTCTCATGTGTGACAGACAGTGACCCTTCACAGGTAGCACTTTGCTTAATGTGAGACATGAACTTACTCTTCAAGGCACCTCTAACATAAAGCTACTTATCCAGTGTACTGAAGGGCCCCACACTTCAGGAGAGAATTCGAATACAGCCCTGTCCACCACTACCTTAAACCCATACTTCGAATGGAATTCTTTCTGGAATCTAAGGCAAAAAAAATTAAACTCTTTGCAGGTATGTCCAGCTTCTCAGCCTTTCTCCCCTACCTCAAGGGCTATTCTGCTCTCATTCGGCAGAGAGAGCCCCTTTTATAAGTATTTCGCAGAGCCAGTCTCCACTTTACTTTCAGAATATTCCACTCACTACCTACAGGAGTTAGTTTCATTTTAGGACTCACTAGAGACACTAGATATAAGAATGCACACAGGACTTCACTTTCCACAGTCTGAGCTGTGGTAGAAGCGCTGGGGATGGTGGCATAGACCTAGACTAAAAAACTACGGGATGACTGTCAACACGACAAATGCTGTTTATGTTGAGGTTTTCTGTCCAGTAGGAAGTAAACATGACCTTTCTTATTCTTCCTGATGTGTTTTGATGTCCTCTGGGTGCCTTTGGGATAAAACACACACTCACGCAAGATCTTCCAGGGTCAAACAATTCGTCTCAGGGATCAGACAGTTTAAGTCCCTACAGCCATGGTGTCTTGCAAAGAATTTTCCTGTTCACAATAAATAGCCTTTTACATTTTACACAGCAAAGTTTCAGGCCTTTGCCCCATATTATTCTGATTATCTAGACTTTGCCCAGAGGTCTTTCTTGCAAAAATAAAATGGAACCGATTATAATACTTCAAATAACAGAGCCATGTAGCCCTAATAATGACTTTTAACTGTTCAAAGATTCAACCGAAGAAAGTATGTGAGGATGTAATCTGTGGGAATGAGAGTGTGGGGTGTGTGTATGTGTGTGTGTGTGTGTGTGTGTGTGTGTGTGTGTGTAGCCTTGATCCATATCAAAGTCTTAGGTGGGGCTTTCCCCCCAGTTAATTGTCTCAATAAGTAGAAATGGAGCAATAGATAGAGGTCTTCTCTCTCCATCCCTAGAAAGCCCCAATGTCAGATTTTTTTTTTTAAATCAGTTACATTTTTTTCCTGTCTCTTTCTGTCCACAGGGATTAAAGAAGTAGTTTCTAGTGGAGTCATGGATGGAGCATTCCTAGTGCAAGAACTCCTGGTTTGCTCATGAGTCTTGTGAGCGTTCTAAACCGAGCCCCGCATTTGAGGAAACCCCGCTACCTCGTTTCCTACAGAACCTGCTGACTGCGCTGGGTCCAAGGCTGGCATCTCTTGGGATTACTTGCAAGATTCGAGGGAACACCAGACCTGTCTCCACAGGGATGGAGATGTTGTGGCCATACCGGAACTCTGAAGAACAGCCAAGGGCTTCACTTCACAGCCATTGGTAAGGGTTCTTCTATGGCATGAGGGTGAGGGTGCGGTTTATTAGAGAGCGCTGTGATCTCATAAGCGAGGCCCCGATTAGGATAGTGGAACACCTAGGACCGCAGCTTGGATCTTTGGTTTCCAGACCAGTCCATTCTGTAGTTCTTGAATCCTTTCCTTTTTGAAGCTAATATATCATTGGTACCACCCAGCATTCACAGAAAAGAGATAATGAAGGGGTTAGTTAAAAAATTGTGCTTTGAACTTTTAGAAGTTTCCTATAATGGATGGGCTGTCTCTTCCCTGGGTCCAATTTCAAAATGTAAACAAAAAGGACAGTTACATTTCTAAAGTATTAATAATACAGTAAACAGCGTACTTAATTTCTGTCCCTGCCTTTTTAGCAGAACAATTTGAACAGATAGTAAGGTTGTTGCTCTTTTTAAGTAAACTTAATGAGAGGTGAGGTAGAACTTCTCTACCAAAACATAAAAACACAAAGGAAAAATAAATAAAAAGTCTGCACAGGACTATTTTTATCTTTGATTATCATTACTAAAGATAGCCTTTTAGGGAAAATCATTTCACTGGGCTTCAGGAAGAGAAGTTTAGTAAACACACATTCTCTCCTTCTTTCCCAGAAGCCCCGATAGTTTATTTTAAAGCTAATTCTAGGGTAAGTCCCTTTGATCTCACGGCTATCACTTAAAGAATTATAGTGTGGTTTTGCAATTCTGGCTAGAATTCAGGACTTACCATAAAAAAAAAAAAAGAGTCTTAGTTTTTATGTTAAATAATTTGAGTTCAATGATAGGAAATCTTTTACACATTAAGAAAAAAAACTCTTAAGATCTTTATAGTGGGAAGAAAATGACCAACTGCTCTTCAAATTATGGGGTTGGTCCCATGTTTTAAAAGCTACCATCTCAGTTGATCTCTTAATGAGATGTCTGAGCACACAGGGGGTAGGTCGATAAGAACCAAGTGCTTCTCCTCTCTCCCTTCTTGGTTAACCCAGCAGTCAGAGACAAATTTAGGACCCCTGCCTTCACTCACTGAGCAAAGCACTCATCATCATCCTGAGGTTGTACTGAAAATTTCCTCCAGGTATGTCTGCCTTTCAGGGGTATATAAGATGGATTCACCTTGTTTTTATTCTCTGTCTGCTTCCCGGAACATTTCCCACTTTTATCTTCATTTCTTAATCATTATCTGTAACATTTTGGCTTATTTTTGTCTCTGGCTTCCATTTCCTAAATATAGATTTGAACCTAGCTGTCTGAATATCATTATGCAAGTACTGACAACTTCACAATCCTCTGATTACTAACACCAAAGAATATATTTTTGTAGATAGAGATCAGATAATTAGGACTTTATCACTATATATTTATATTCTTTTTTGTTTAACTGAACTTTTATTTATTTTTCAAGCTTTATTGAGATAAATTTGACATGTAACATTGTGTAAGTTTAATGTGTACAATGTGATGATTTGATATATAACTGCAAAATGGTTACAACAATAAGGTTAGTTAACACCTCCATTACCTCATGTAATTCCATTTTTCTTTTCTTTTTTTTTTTTTGTGGTGAGAACATTTAAGACCTACTCTCTTGATAACTTTCAAGTATATAATTATAGTCACTATACTCTACATTAGAAACCCAGAACTTATTTATCTTATACCTGGAAGTTTATACTCTTTCACCAACATTTCCCCACTTCCCCCACTCCCTAGACCCTGGTCACCACCATTCTACTCTATTTCTAGAAGTTTGGCTTTTTTAAGACTCCACATATAAGTGGGAATGTACAATGTGTGTCTTTCTGTGACTGACTTATGTCACTTAGCATAATGCCCTCAAGGTCCATTCATGTTGTCCAAAAGGAGGATTTCCTTGTTTTTGTAATGACTAAGTAATATTCCTGTGTGTGTGTGTGTGTGTGTGTGTGTGTGTGTGTATCACATTTTCTTTATCCATTCACCTGTTGTTGTATGCTTAGGTTGTTTCCATATCTTGGCCTTTGTGAACAATGCTACAATGAATATGGGATATCGATATCTCTTTGAGACACTGATTTCATTTTCTTTGGATATATACCCAGAAGTGGAATTGCTGTGTCATATGGTGGAGCTATTTTTGAGGAACTTCTATACTGTTTTCCATAGTGGCTGCACCAATTTACATTCTCATCAATAGTGTACAAGCGTTCCCTTTTCTCTACATTCTCTCCAACAGTTATCTCTTGTCTTTTTGATAATAGTCATTCCAACAGGTATGAGGTGATATCTCATTGTGGTTTTGATTTGCATTTCCTTGAAGTGAGAGATATTGAGTGTCTTTTCATATACTGTTGACTATTGTATGTCTTCTTTGGGAAAATGTCTATTCATGTCCTTTGCCCCTTTTTGTATCACATTGTTGTTTTGCTATTGAGTTGTGTGAGTTCTTTATATATTTTGGATACTAACCCCTGATCAGATTTGGTAGATTGCCTTTTCATTTTGTGGATTGTTTCTTTTGCTGTACAGAAGTTTTTTAATTTGATGTAACCCCACTTGTTTATTTTTGCTTTTGTTGCCTGTGCTTTTGGTATCATATCCAAAACAATGATTGCCAAGACTTATGTCAAGTAGCTTTTGCCCTGTGTGTTCTTCTAGGAGTTTTACAGTTTCAGGTATTACAATTAATCCATTTAGGTTAAATTCTGTGTGTTATGTAAAGTAGGCATTCAATTTCATTCTTTTACATGTGAATATCCACTTTCCCCCAAATCGTTTATTGAATAAACTCTCCTTTCTCAATGAATATTTTTGGCTACCTTGTCAAATATTAGTTGAATATATATATATATATGTTTATTTCTGGACTCTTGATTATGTCCCATTGGTCTATGCATCTGTTTTCATGCCAGTGCAATAATGTTTTGATTATGATAGCTTTGTAATAAACTTTGTAATCAGGAAATGTAATGCCTCCATCTTTGTTCTTTCTCAAGTTTGCTTTGGGTATTCAGGGTCTTTTGTGATTCCATATGAATTTTAGGTTTATTTGTTCTATTTCTGGGAAAAAGGCCATTTGACAAGGATTGCATTGAATCTGTAGACCACTTTGAGTATTATGGATATTTTAACAATATTAATTCTTCCAATTCAAGAAGATAGAATATCTTTTAATTTATTAGTGTCTTTCAAATTTATTTCATCAATGTCTTATAGCTTTCATTGTACAGGTCTTTCACCTTCTTGGTTAAATTTATTCCTTAGTATTTTACTTTGTCTATACTATTACAAATGGAATTGTTCTCTTTATTTCTTTTTAAAATAGTTCATTGTTAGTGTATAGAAATGCAACTGATTTTTGTATGTTGATTTTGTATCCAGCAACTTTCCAAATTCTCTTTTAGTTCTAAGTTTTTTGACATCTTTAGAATGTTCTCTTTATACGATTATATCATCTATAAACTGAGACAATTGTCATTATATTTAGCAAAGTTTTTCATCCACCTTCTAGGAGTCATTCTTCCTGTTAATAAAGGTATTACATAAACATGAAAAATATACATCCAATCTAGATGTTGGCTACCATTCAACCCATAAGGCTGACACTTTATGAACCACAATCAACTACGGTGAGAAACTCAGTCCTTTTAGTAGAAGAATTTCCACTCTACCTGTCTCTTCTTGCAATTCTTTCCAGCCACCAGGACCCTTCTTTCTTAAAATCTTGGCTCCAGGCATCTTTCAGCCCAGTTCTCTTCTGCCCCTTCCTCCTTTATAATATAGAATTGCTTTCCCCCTTAATTCACATTAACTCCTCTCTGTTCTACGGCACCCATTTGCTTCAAGAAACTTGGGCCTGAGTTACACTGCTACTGTACCGAAGCATTAGCTAACAAAGCCACAAAGCCAGCCTCTCCCTGAAGAGCACTGGTTCTCAACTGGGGATGATTTGCACCCCCCCACCGCCACCCCCGCCAGGGACATTGAACAATGTCTGGGGACATTTTTGTTTCTCAGATCTATAGGAGTGCTATTAGCATTTCGTGGCGGCCAGGGATGCTGCTAAACATCCTACAATGCACAAGACAATCCCCCATAACAAAGAATTATCTGGGCCAAATTGACGATCATTTCTCAACTTCTGCTGAGAAACCCTGCTATAAAGAAATTCTTGTATTAGCTGCAGTAATCAGTGATATTTCCTACTGCGCTATCAATGTTTTATTACTTCTGTGCATTAAAAGTTATAAATTTTACACACCACACACACACACACACACACACACACACACATCAGCTCATAAATAGTTGTTGAATATCAGATATGTTTCAGGCAATGAGTCAGGCACTCCTAAGTTGCTCATGATTCAAGGAGGAAAATGGACAATCTAATACCTCATGAAAGGGGCTAAGACTATGTAAAGAAGAAATACTTAACCTAGCCCAAGATGATCTGCAAAGATTTTTTTGCAGGATTCTGAGAAGGAAGAGGCCTGAATTGAAACTGGAAGATTATATAGGAGAAAGCCAAACAAAGAGGGAGAGAACACATTTCTCACAAAGGGAAAAACACGGGTCAGGGCATGTGGTTAGAGAAGTGGGCAGTGGCAAATATTGAAGGATGCCACTTAATGTGCTGGCAGCCATTAGATGGTCCTTAAAGGCAACTGGGAGTCCTTGAATGAGGAGTTAATTAGGGGGAAGTATTGACGTGAAAAGATTTACATTTTAGAAAGGTCATACGATTTCTGAAATCTAGCTGAGAACTATTGAAGGCCTGAACTAAGGTAATGGGAAAATGGAAAAGAGGGGCCAATTGGAGAGATATTTAGGAAGTAAAATGGACAGGAATAGAAATGGGGTGGACATGGATATGAGAGATGAGGAAGTCCAGCATGAACCCCAGATTTTAGGCCTGGTACCATCTACCAAGTCAGGGAAGTCAGGGAGAGGTTGAAGTTTGTAGGACGAGATAAAAATTCAAATTTGGACATATCTTTGGGTCATACTAATTTTTCTCATTTATAAAAAGTGATATACATGGCCCTTGTTAAGAACAAACAAACAAAAGAAACTTGTTAAAGAGAGAGGACTACAAAATCTCCATTAGGAAATAGCCAGCACTAAAATTTGGGTGGAATTTTTTCCAGTTTGTTCTATGTGGAAAAATTATGCATTTAAAAAATGTAACCATAAGTTAGGGTGCTTTATACATTGCTTTTCTTCATTTTGGAATATACTTGAAACATCTCCCTATGTCATTGACTATTTTACATTTTTAATGATTGCAGAATATTTCACTCTGGAAAAAAACCATAATTTGCTCCACCATCTCTATTGTTGGAAGTTTACTATTTTTTTTATTTTTCTTTTTAAGTAGGGTGCAGCTCACAGTGGCCCATGCAGCAATCCAACCGGCAACCTTGGTGCCACCAACGCCACACTCTAACCAACTGTGAAAGAGGCCTGCAGGCTGTACAGACGCCACGTCTATGGAAAGGGCCCATCAGAGAGTTGTCCCATACTGGGTGGAAATGACTGGGCTTTTATAATCTCAAGTCACTCAATCACCAGGGAGCGCTGCTGTGGGAGGGGCATGACGTCTGGTGAGGCTGTGCCTTGCAGCTGAGACAGATCTCAAGGTGCTGCTAGATGGAGGCCTGTGCTCACGAGGCTCGTCCTCTAAAGGGAGGTTTGGATCATGCACGTGTGTATCCACACCACAGGTGCTTGTTTTGTGCATGTATCTGTGCTCATAGCTTTAGGATAAATTCCCAGACGTGGAATTGGTGCAGTACAGTGTGGGCATTTAGAAAACTTTTAATATTTATTGCCAGATTACCTTTAAAAAAGGTTGTATCACTTTTTTCCACCATCTCATTTCATCACTAATGGATAAGAACATGGCAGTTGTACTGTTCTTAAATCTTGAAAGATACCTCAAATTCCTTTGAAAAATAATGTTTTTGATGTTTTATCATTGTGATTTTTCCTTTAAATTCCCAAGGCAGGTTACCGTTCTCTATAGAGCTGTGCCCATCTTTCCAGAAGGATAAGACACTCTAATGACTGATGTTAGGATACAAAGAATTGGATTGGGATCTTCTGAGTTGCAAATTTGCACTACTAGAGAGACAGAAATGGCTGTTGCCTGAGCTGACTTGCAACAGAACCTGCAAGATCTTACAGCTCTTTCTGTGTATTTGAGCAAACAAAAGAAATTCCCATTTATTAGGAAAAATCCATGTTTGACAACTACTGTTAGACAGAGAGAGACTATTGGGAAATAACCATCATTTATTGAGCGTCTGCTCCATGCCAGCAATGCCCCGGGCTTGTTTATACACCATTATATGTAATTCCCATAAAACCTCTGAAGTAGTTATTATTACCACATTTTTTTTTTTTCAGACAAGAAAGCTAAAGCTCAGAGAGTTTGGTAACTTGGTAACCTCAGTCATTCAGATTCCAAAGCCTGTGCACTTCTTACCATCCTGGGCTGCTGTCCTCAAAGCTGTAAGTCAAGTTGCAGAGCAGTAGCAGTAAACAGTATAATATACCTGCATAGTAACTGTAGTAACAACAACTCTCATGAAGATTGAGGAATGTCTGTCTTCCCACTGGACTGGAAGTGCATGGGGTTTAGTATCTACATTTTTTTTTTCATTTTTCTATCACTCGAGACACCTAGCCCTTTGTATATATATATATATAAGGTGCTCCCTAAATATCTCACAGAACAGATCATGAATTGCGAGAAAGAGAACAAGATCTTGCCACTTTCTTTTATGCTCTCATCCTCATTTTGGGTTTGGTCTGATCATAGCATAGCCAGGAGGCAAAGAGATGTTCCCCTCAATAGCCTGACTTCAGCAAGAACAATTCTCAGCTCTTCTAAACAGACGCATGTGTTACCGACAGTGCCAATGAAAACAAAGTTGAATGAATAAATCTAACAAATAAAAACTATCCTCTAGTGTCCAATAGACATTTGAAACGATGCTCAACACCTCCAATCATCAGAGAAATGCAATTAAAACCACTATGAGATATCACTGCACACCTGCCAGAATGGCCATCATCAGTAGATCAACAAACAAGTGTTGGTGAGGATATAGAGAAAAGGGAACCCTCGTGCCTGTTGGTGGGATTGCAAATTGGTGCAGCCACTATGGAAAACAGTGTGGAGGGTCCTCAAAAATTTAAAAATAAAACTAACCTATGATCCAGCAATTCCACTTCTGGGTATTTAGCTGAAGAAATCCAAAACACTAATTTGAAAAGATATATTATGCACTCCTGTGGTTCATTGCAACATTATTTACAATAGCCAAGCTATGGAAGCAACCTAAGTGTCCATCGATAGACAATTAGATAAAGAAGATGTGCTACATATATACAGTGGAATATTTCTCAGCCCTAAAAAAGAATGAAATCTTTGTGACAACACAGATGGACCTAGAGCGTATTATGCTAAGTAAAATAAGTTAGACAGAGAAAGACAAATACCATATGATTTCACTTATATGTGGAATCTAAAAAGCAAAATAAACGTATAAAGCAGAAACAAACTCATAGGTATCATGTTTCCCCGAAAATAAGACCTAGCAGGACATCAGTTCTAATATGTCTTTTGGAGCAAAAATTAATATAAGACCCGGTATTATATTATATTATATTATATTATATTATATTATATTATATTAATTACATTATATTATATTATATATTAACCTGGTCTTATAGTAAAATAAGACTGGGTCTTATATTAACTTTTGCTCCAAGAGACTCATTAGAGCTGATTGTCCGGCTAGGTCTTATTTTTGGGGAAACATGGTAGAGAATAAACTGATTTTTGCTGGGTGGGAGGGTGTTGGGGGACAGGGTGGAAAACGTGAAGGGATTAAGAAGTACAAATTGGCCATTACGGAATAGTCATAGGGATGTAAAGTACAGTATACGGAATATAATTAGTAATATTGTCATAAATATGTATGGTGTCAGGCGGGTACTAGACTTATCCGGGGGATTACTTCATAAATTCTATAAATGTCTACCCACTATGCTGAATACCTGAAACTAATATAATATTTAATGTCAATTGTAATTGAAACACATATATATATATATTTATATATATATATCAATGTCAATTGTTATTGAAATATATATATTTACTTAAATATATATGTATATATATATTTATTTATTTAAAAAAGAGGCCACTGGGGAAAAACAGCAACATACCAACCATCCTCTAGAAGTCACACCAGTGGGGAAAAAAGTTAGTAAAGTCTTTATGCAGAAGAGTAAATGGGTTCCAATCCAGGCTGTGGATCTAACATCTAGGTAACAGGAAATACAGAGGAAAGAGAATTATGTTGAAGATACCACAAAGAAGCCATAAGACAAATCCAGAAGGCTGCCCTGGTTTCTTTAACAAGACAATGTCATTCTTAAACTAGGGGAGTGAGGAGAACGAGGAGGCTATTCTAGGTTAAAAAAGATGTAACCAAATGCAATGTGTGGTCGTTCTTTGGACTCTGGTCTGAGTAAATAAGTTGTAAAAGACATTTTGGGATCAGCTGGGGAAATTTGAGTCTGAATTGGGTATAACTTTATATTAGGTAATTATTGTTAGCTTTAGTTACTTGTGAAAATGGTAATATGGTTATGTAGAAAGTGTCCTTTTAAACATGAGATGTATATTGTGATATTTAGGAGTGAAATATCACAATATCTATCTATCTTTACTTTAAAACTTCAGCAGAAAAGGTGATGAAATAAGGTAAAAATGAAAATAATTGTTAAATATTTGACATAGTTTTCATTGTAAAGAGTAAACAAACAACCAGAAAAGAAGAGGGGACGCGGAGGACAAGGATTGCTTCCTAAAAGGGGTAAGAATCCATTCTTCCAATCGACGTGTGGTCTGGATAGGGCTTCAGGACCTGAGCAGGTCCCTAGGGAGCCAAGACAGATGAGCAGGGTCCTTTCGGATCTGATTTGTGTATGAAAAGAACACAAATAAGCCAACCCAAGAGGCTACGACCCTCCAGCCCTGAGCAACTACCCAAGGACTCTGCGGACACTGTCACCTCACTGTCCCCTGAGTGTACCCAAACCACGACGCTCAGGGTGAGGGCGGTCAGATGGCCTGATCTCGGCCTAGAGGGTGAAGGGCAGGAGAAAGCAGGGTACCCTTCCGCTCGAACCCTTTACAAGGAGACGAGGCTGGAGTGGCAGGTACCTTCCACTTCACCCACCAGGAAGCAGGGCGGAGCGGGCCTGGCCCAAGCGGGGCGAAATGGGCGGCACGTGCCCAAGACACTACCCTCACCTGCCGCCAGGAGGGCCCGGGCGGCCGCGGTGGGGGCGGAGAGCTTGGGGAGGGGGCGGCCGCGCACCTGGCGGCGGAGCCCGCACGCCGCACGGCCGGCTCTTAGTGAGCGGGAGCCGCGCGCAGCGGGTGCGGCCGCAGGTGAGGGCAGCGGGCCGGGCCGGTCCCCGCGGGGGAAGTTTCTTGGCCGAGAAAGGTGCAATTGTGTGCAGCTATTCCTGGTATGTCAGGCGGGCCCGGAGGCCTCGAGCCGCGGGGGAGCCGCTTCCAGGGGTCCCGAGAGAGAGACAGAGAAGGCGGCCAGGGGAGCGGAGGCGGGAAGGATGCGGGCTCGGGGGCGCATCCCCTCGGGGCGGAGCTGCGGTCCAAGCGGGCAGCGCGGGAGCGGGAGCGTGGCCCGGGCCCCGGCCTCTGGTTGACGGTGGCATCTCCTGGCCCAGACAGTCTCACCACAAAGGCGGCTGCGGCCGGGGAGCCCTGGAGAGCTGCAGGGGGGCGGAAGGAAGCGGCGACTCGGCGGCCCCGGGTGGGCTGGGGCGGGGCCATTCCGGGGAGGGCGGCGACAGCACTGCGACTTTTGAAGTCCAAACAGTTGTTGGTGCTGCGCGCCGCCTCTGGTCGCCCTGCCAGGCTGCCCGTGTCCCCGCGGACCTTGGGTCGTTTACAGGAGTTTAGAGAAAGCCACGTCTTCAAGTTTTTGCGGGTTCGAAACCTTCCCGAGCTGCAGATCGCAACAAAAGGAAGGAGAACCCGGGCGTCTCGCGGGCAGATCAGAGGCGCGGGCGGCGGCTGAGACGCGCGCGAGACCCCCGCCCCTCCGCGCGCCCACGGACTCTCTCTCTCCCTCTTGCCCTAGTCCTGGAAGCGATGGAGGAGGCCGAAGGCGACTGCGCCGTAGCGTTCGCTGAGGCCCAGAGATGGGTGGAGGTGAGTGCTTTTGCTCCGCTCCTTTCCGTTCGGGTTTGCGTGCGTGAAGAGATGAGGGCGACCCCGGCCCCTCTGCGCCTCAGTCTCTTCCTGGGACAGTCCCGGGCGCGAGGCAGCCGGCTGGTCTACGTGTACAGTTTTGGGGGACTTTGCAAGTTCTGATTCTCCTGTCTTTGAACGTCCATCTAAACTTAGCGCTGTCCTACCCTCGACGGTCTTCGCAGGCTTCCCCAGAGCTCCTCTGCCGGGACACAGTCGAGCGCTGGCCCACCGGGGATCGGGGTCCGCGCATCCCTGGGGATCAGCCTACGAAGGCACCGGGACGCCTGGGATGTCTCTCTGCGGGGCAGAGACGGCCCAGGGTCCTCGGGTGCGTTTCTTGGGGTGACCTGAGTGGGTGCCGGACACATACCTGCACGGGTAGTGTATTAAGTGTGTGTTGGGTGGGTGGGTGGGTGGGTAGAAGAGTTTAGGCACCTATGGCGCACCTGGAGAGATGCTTTCTTCCAGGCAGCTTCCGGAGCCTGGGGGTGGGAGTCAGGGCTTGTACTTCTTTAAAGTCGGCATTAATGAGATAAGATACCCTGGGGTTATTCACCGAAGGGTTGTTACTTTCCCAGCTGTGCCTCAGAAACAAGATCATTCATTCCCTTTTTTTCTCATTGAAAAGGAGATGGTCTCTTGGAGGCTTCTTCATCATCTTAGGGTTAACATCTGTAGAATATTAGCACCTGGACTTCTATCCGTTATTCTACTGAACGAAAAAGATGACTTTTTTAATGATGCTGAAGACATCTTCCCAGCAGATGTGAATCAGGAACAGCTGCTTGTTAGAAAACTGTTGCCTACGCCAGCCTTGTAGTCTTTTAGGAGTTATTGATGCCACGTGCTGGTTTATTCATATTTAATTTATTTCATATTCAATTAATTCATATTTAAATATAGATTAACATATTTAAAAATTCAAATTAGGTTTAGAGATTATTTCACAGGAAAAAGAGCATATTTTAAGAATTCCAAAGCAAGCTGCTTAAAAATAATTCATTTGTACTTAAATAAGTGTATATAAGTGGAAAAAATAAAGAGAATAAACGTTCAATGTTACATTTCTTACGCTAAATAAAGTAATGTGAAATCTGAGTAGCATTACCCACCAGACTGTAGAAGAGGTCTAAAAAATTAGCTTCTAGTGTTTTCTGGGCCTAAACTTTAAGCTAGTCTGAAGGTGACTTAGAAAGGTGTGAGAGGAGTGCATGGGAAGGTTGGGAGAAGAATAAGCCTTGTATTTTGAATTGAAATGAGAGTAGAAAAATTCCAGCAATGTAGTTAAGAGAAATAACTTTCCTCATTCATAAACTTAGAAAAGTCAAAGCTTCCAAAGGTAATTTTCCATTAGCAGTGTTTGTTCTGCATACTTTTAGAAAAAAAACTAACTAACTTGCCCTTTTTGTGCTTGAGTATTGTGGATGAAGGGAGAAAGAAGGGAAGAAATATGGAGACATTTTGGAGTTTTACATACCTCCTGTGTAGAGTTTATATCTATGCTTTGTTTTTGCTTCAGGAAATCTGTGAGTATGGATGATTTCACACCCTTTTCTTTTTTAGTATGCACATTTTTAAAGTCTAAAAATCCCTTGTTTATCATAGCTTGCTTATAATTGTTTGGATTTCTGTGAGAAAGTTGTGTCTAATAAACTCAGGGAAGTATTTTGTGATAAAAGATATTCATAGTGCATGATAAATATGTTCATCTTCCCACTTCCATTCCACCCCATTCAAAGTGTTTTTCAGCAATGATTTGGCAACTCTGTAAAGTGTTTTGTTCATCATTAGCAGAGAGCCAAATCTTTCTAAAGGTTTTGGCATATCATTTTAATATAATTAATGAAACTAAAATTAAGTGATTTTTTTTTTCTCTATGCCACAGGGAGCAAGGCAGTCCGTTCATTGAAGATATGTGAATAATGGACATTACATACACTTTGGTATACTCTGGGCATTTGAAGTGACAGCAGTGTGTTCACTCTTAGGTTTATTTAATTATTTTTATTTAGTATCCAAAGTTACTTGTCTCCTTAGCTTTGCCTTTACAACCAAAGCACATATTTTAAAATATTGTTCTTGCCAAAAAAAGCAGGATGAATGACTCCCTCATTGCCACAGCCTCTTTAACTCTGAGAACCCTTAATTTGAAGAAAAAATATTGTTTCCAAAGTGTATTTTATAAAGTATTTTGGAAAGCAAGGAAGATTATAGTGTAAGTCATTCTCCTGCTTGCTAATATTCTGGCTCATTTTTTTCTTTCTGTTATACTTTCCTCTACATATATTGAAGTGTAAGTGGGTCGTTTACATATGTGTGTCGATATGCACCTATACATATGTTTTATATTACATGTATGGTACATATGCTGTAATCTACCTTTATTCTCACCTTCACCTTTGAATAGCCCAAGGTCAAGAAACTCCAGTTATCTTGTAAAACTTTGAACGATGACCAGAGTCGCCGTCAATATGTCCTTGCCATTTCCATTCTCCATTTGTGATTTTAAATAGCTAATGTATTATTGCCACAACCAAAGTTAAAGTTTTATTTATCTTATTTTTTGGGGGAAGGGGAGGAGAAAGAGTGAGGTAGGTAAGGGCTAGTGGTTGTTATTCTGCCACTTACTATCTTTTTATGACTATTTCTGTACTTGATACTTTAGAGTGTGTATATATACATGTATATATATATGTGTGTATATATATATATACATATATATACATATATACATATGTATATATACTTCTAGTTAGTTTAATTTTTCAGTTAAAAACAAATGTAGGAATGGCACCCTTTAAGGTAACTCGACATAATGATATTGGATATTATCTGGTTGGAAATGCTGTTCGGAATATTAATAATGTAGCAGAGCTGGTTTATGATTAAACACTGGTTTAAAACCAAATAGTATAATGGTTTGAGGCAAAGGCAGAGGGGAAGCTTAATTCTAGCAAGGTCACGGAGTGGGTGAAGTGGTAGAAAATGCAGGCTGGACCCTCTAATTTTGGTGCTTTTCTGCAGCACCTTTTAATTTTGTAGACCTAATCGTTTCCTCTGCCTCTCGTTTTTGGGACATTAAAATGCCTTGTAGTAAACAGACAAAATGCCAATGAGACTGAAAACTGGGTATATGGCTCATTGCATTGGTTGGTCACCAGCTTCCAGTCTGTGAGTTAATGTTACTCTCTGGGTTGATGTTTAAATATAGCAGTCGTTTTTATGGCTGGAGCAGAAGAGCCACTATAATTCATCACCTTCCTGCTCACCTGCTCTTCCTCTTATCTCTGAGTTCAATTCTTTCAGTATCGCTGTCACTTTGTAGAAGGACCAAAGGGATGCCACAGAGCTCATTGCCAAGCCTGGCACCAGAATGTGAATCCTCCCTTAGTTGCTTCCAAGTGATCTGTTTCTCCACCTGCCCCCTCCCCACCGTTGCTTACCTTTGGTACTAAAATATTAAAGAATTGTACTCTGTGGGTCCCCCATTAAGACAGGCAAAATCCTTCCAAGTGGTTTTCCTCTTTCCCTGTAAACTGCATCCCTTGTACTGGTGGTTTCCATTCTGTGGTCTGGTCGGGAAGGGTTTGCCTGGTGTACGTAAATCCTCATCGCACACCAGTGTGCTCTGTAGACTAAACGAAGCTTTCATGGATTGGTGCCATCGCTTTCCAGATATATGAGAGTGACATAAACATTCATTTAAAAATGTTACTGACTTCATAGAAGCTTTTTTGATCATTGCATATAATTATAATTAACAGATACTAATCCTGAAATTCCTGTGATGGTAAAAATTTCTCAAAATGCTTACATGTTAGAAAGCAGTGCTTATACTAGCTCCTGCAGCCAAAATTATTTTTTCAAAATACAAACCTGATTTTGTTATCCTCGTTTCCTGGGGAGTCAAGAGAAGATTTTTAAAATCCACAATCCTTAAATAATGCTGTGCTGTGAAGTATCCCATTCACAACTCTTTACAATCTGTTCTCTGCCTATATAGCTATCTTTATTTTGGGGTCATTTTCTCCGAAACTATTTTTGTAGTTGCCAGACAGTATAGAGATAAAGAGTGTAATTTTGTACATTACATACCAAGTACTAATTTATCATTTTACTGGGAGTTTTTACCTTTTGACCACCTTAAGCCAATTTACTGTGACTATAGTTAACCATTGCTGTATGGTGTATTTAAAAGGTACTAAGAGAGTAAATCTTCTCATCAGAAGGGAAAAAGGGGAAAAGGTGGGTTTTTTTTTTTTTTTTTTTGTAACTGTATGAGGAGATGGATGTTAACTAAGCTTATTGTGGTAACATTTTGCAATATTTGTATGTCAAGACATGCAGTACCCCTTAAATGCATACAGAGCTGTATGTCAACTATAACTCAATACAAATGAACAAAAAGGGGAGGGAGGGGAAGAGCACAGTTTGGAATCAAATCATTGTTTAAGTCCTGGCTCTGCTACTTACCTCCTGTGGGCCTCAGTTTTCAGTTTTCTTCTCTGGACCTCCCTTGCAGGTTGTGCCGGTTAAATGAGTTGCTGACCATAAAGCAGTCAGTGCTCCCTAGCCATTGCCTGTTTCCCCCCACACAGGATGCTGTTTTCTCACCTCCAGATTGTGGTGCATGGACTACTCCTTATGTCTTACGGACCTAATCCCCATTACTCCTCTTCATTCCTCCATCCTTGGGCTATAATCAACCTTTATGTGACGCCTTTTCTGAACCACTAAACCTCCACCCGCATCATTCCTTCCTCTCCTCCCTGCTTGTGTTGATCTTTCTTTCTGCACTGTTGGTGTAATTCCATCCATTTTTCCATATTCGATGGTGAACTCACTAAGGCAGGAACAGTATCTTATCTTTTGCTTGAGGATTTGGCATGGTGCCTGATAAACATGAAAGTGTAATCTTAAGGTTGTAGCTTTCACAAAATTCAAAAATAAGGTTTAAGGACCAGCACCATCAGATAATTGCTATAATGGAAGTCTGTGCGATGTGTAGGGATGACATTTAGGAGGAGCCTGAGTCTGCCTGGAGAGTCAGGCAGCCTCACAGAGGAGGCGGCATTTGAGCTGAGGCTGGAGTGGGGCTAACACATTTGCCCACTGGGCTGGGACATCGTGGCTTCATAACTAGTGAGATCTCGTAGTTGCATTTATCACAAATTCAAGGACTTGCTGAGAGTTGTTTTATTTTTACTTTGGTAATGTCTCCATGCAGTGAAATGCACAGATTTTAAGTGTGCAGCTGCGGGAGTTTTGTCAAATGTATATACCCATATAACCAGCATCCAAATCAAGACATAGAACGTTTTAATCACTCAGAAAAGTTCCTTTCCAGAAGGACACATCAGCCTGCACCCCTCCTATAGGCAACTGCTCTTCTGATTTCTAGCATCATAGATTTCTCAGGGTAGTTTTGCACAACCGTTAAATGGCTCGATATCAATTTGTTCCTGTTTTTCTTTATGCCACATTTTCTCATTTCTTGAACCCATCTTTATTTGGCAAATAAGAAAGTATTCTAGGACAGGACAGATGGTAGGAGATGAGGGAGTTCACCAAATCGTCTTGGAAGGAACTGATTCACACAAATAGGAACCAGGGTCGGGATGCCGTAAGAATCGCCTGACTCCTGGAAGTTTAAACCAATAAGTCAAGGTATTTCCTGAGGAACTGGGAGGATTCCTTACAGTGTCAGTCATTCTGGAAGCTTCCAAAGTACTGGTGTACTGAAAGCTAAAAAATGGACCTCTTTTAAAGTGTAGGATATTACAAAGAACTTGTACCTTGAATAAAGCAAAATGGTCTTGAACCAGTTAGAAAAGTGAACTAAGTGGGCCAAAGAGAATGAATGATTTTCTGGTCCTTGATATACATCACCAAGTTACCCTCTGAAAGCTTTGTTGCAAAACCATGAACGGGGTGAAGGACCCAGCTTCTCCATATTCTGACCAGAATTGAAAAATTGTCATTTGCATTTTCTCTCTAAATAAATAGATGAATAGATGCATGATCTATTTTTCTCTCATATCACTAATGATGTGAAGCATTTATCTAAGAGATGACTCATTGGGTTTCTTCCAGCGAGAAAGGATGAAGCTGAAACAAGAAAGGTTCTGTCCCCTCTGAATAAGGTCACAAAAGGGTCAGAGGGTCCCTGGCCTGGTGAGGCAAGTCTCCAAGATCATGGGCATAGTAGGGCCATTAAGGAAGTGCCTCCTGAGTTGTTTTCCTTTTGGGTTGTCTGGCGATAGACCTTGGGAATTCTCAACATAATTGTGAGTTGAAGAATTGCACAATTGGCCGTTTCAAGGAAGTGAAGCACCATGATGTTTCTTCAGCCATTTGTATAGCCCAGGAATTCTTACAGCTTCTCCTAGGCTGAGAGGAATAATGCTGAGTGTGTGGCAGGGAGTGTGTGCCAATCCATTTGGTTCCTGGTCTTCCACGCAATGCTCTTGTGCCATCTCCCTCTGGATGCCGAGAGTGCTTCGGCTGGTAAGCGACTGCTACTGAGACTAACTGGTTCCTTTTACCTCCCGCTTCCTTTTTAAACTGCTTCTCATCATACCATCATTTGAATTACAGAAAAGCAGTAGTTTTGAGCATGTTAGTTAAGGAAAACAAAGCAACGTCAGCAAATTTGCCTAACTCAGTTTGGAGGGCATAGACTTTGTAGGGTGAACTCTTTCATCTGTTATCATCTGCAGACTGAGTTGTCTGTTGTTCTTCGGTCCTACGGTCCCTGACAGAAAGTTCTCAAATGCTTCTTGAAGGAATGAATGTTTTGTGTCCAGTCACCATGGTTGGCCTATTTAATTGATGTTTGCAGGTCACCTTAAGCCTGTTAACTGTCACAAATGTATTTGTGCCCAAGGAAATGATAAATTATGCGTGCCTGTGCTTACTCTTTAGTTCTTGAAGGTAATTATTGGGTGTGTTTCTCTAGAAACACTTTTGATGTACCCCAAGCTCTTAATAAGGATAATAGCTGTCACATACGCACAACTCTGAGAACAGAGACTTAATGCACTCAGTCTGGCACTTTGCTCTAAGGAGATGGGTGTTAGCAAGTTCTGCAGATGGATCCCAACACAGCCCCATAAACAGCCTTTCCAGATTGTGAAATCCTCCCTGATGGGGTGCTTGAAGACTGGTTCTAATTCCCGGGTACAGGATGCTTGAGTGAATTTAGATGATGATGCACAGGACGAGACATTATGTCTGTCTTTAAGTACAGTGGGGATTTTCATAAGGAGAGAGGTTAGAAAAATTTTGTGTGGGTTTAAAGGGCAGAACTGGTAATAACTGGTCACAGTGAGACTTTTTGGCTCAAGTCTTCTGAGGACCCTTCTATAAACAAGAGCGGTCCTACACCAGAGCAGGCTGATGTGAATGGTGAGATACCCACTAGTGAAGGTTTTACAAGAGAAGGTGCATAACTGACATTGAAAGCAAGGGGTGTTTTTTCCCACCACGTGCGGGACGTGTGGCCAGGGCATTATACCTGCATACCTTTATAATGAAGGACTATTGTTACGCCAGGGTTTTTTTTTTTTCTTTTTCTTTCAGATGCGGAAAAAGGGGTGAGAGGTAAAATAATTTGCTCAAGGAAACACTAGAACTAGTAGGTGGTGACTGAGGATTTGAACCCACACAATTTGACTCCACAGCCTTACCTCTTAATCACCATACTGCCCGACTGAGTGACACTAGTCAGTAAATTGTGGTAAAGTCTTTATAAATCAGGAAGAGAATGGGCTCTCAGTCTCTATTCCTTCTCAAGCTGTCAGATGAGCTCTTTTCCATTTACAACTAGTCCTGTGTGTACCACTACAGCTTCTATCTTGTGGTGTGAGTCCCTAGAAGCAGATGATGATCAATTATTACATAAGCTACTGAATTGCTATAGGCGCCTTTAGCAATTGCAGACCTTAGACTCATATGTTACATCTGAGTAGACTCATATGGTGCATCTGAGTGAATGGATTACTGCTCAGCAGACCATTTGAAGTGTTACAAAAGGGAAGCATTTTTATATGGTGACATCGAGTTATATTTTGAGCTAGAGTAGGATATAAATTATAGCTAACTAGTCTATTCTATAAATCAATTTACAAAAGTATCAGTATTTTCTCTTATATGACCTAGTAGTCCATGACTTACTGAAAATTCTAGGCTGTCATTGTACAGTGTTTTTGAAATACGTGTCAACATTTTTGATGATACTTTGTACTTAGTGTTTTAGATATGTAAGTACTGAAGCAAAGACCATAATTAAAGATTTTGCCTTCTTGACTAGATTGAAATTTGACCTAGTTGTCATGAGATATCTGAATTATTTTGTAACACCACCATTTCACAGTACTCAAAGGAAGGGCAGGTATTGCTCACCTCATTATAAACTTTGATTCTGGAATTCTTTCTCATTAGGGTTTAAAGTCATTCTACCTGAGGAGGGAGAAAATAAGAAAACATTTTACTTTTACTTCTTGACTGGTGTGCAATCAATTTGCAACATATACTATTGTCCAAAGGAAAATATTGTCCATCTACCAACAGCATCAGGCACAATTGGTCACACCTTCCTTCTTGAACCATTTCCTTCCATTACTCTCTGGATTTTTCTTTTACTTAGTGTTTCTGATTTTACTTTGCTGAATCCTCCCAATTATTTTGATCATAAATATTACAGTGTTCTTTGGCTCATCTTTCCATGTCTTTTCTTTGTCTACAATCTCTTCTTAGCAGATATTATCAAATTCATAGCTTTATACACCTTGTATGTGCGGATGACCTCCACATCTATATTCCTGGTCCTGACAATATTTCTAACCTATATATCTATCTGTATACCTATACCTATACTTATACCTATACCTCTAACTGTGTTTACACCTCTACTATGTCTGTCTACACTCAAGATTTCCAACCACTGGTCAAATAGGCACATCACGTTCAAAATAATTATTAGTTCCTCCCCCTCCCTGCCATTTACCTACTCATTCCCCTAATATTTCCCACTTAGTATATGGCGCCACTGTTCACCCACTTGCTCAGGTCCCCAACTTTGAAGTCATTATTTTTATCACACTCCATATCCGTCAAGAAATCCAGTGGGCTGTATCTTCAACTATATCCAGAATCTGACCACTTCTCGCCATATCCGCTATCACCTACCTGTTTCCAAAGAAACAACCAGATTCCTCTTTAAAAATGTGATCCAGAGGTAATATATCCAACTTGCCTTCTCTTCCCCCCGTAACGGCTGCTCATGACAGGTAGAATAAACTCTGAAGTTTTAAACCATGGTCTATAGGGTCCTACATGACCTGTTCCCTGTTTGCCTATCTCATCGCTGCTCCTATTCTTTGTCTTACTTACCATGCTCCAGTCAGACTGGCTTCCTCCTGTTCCTCAAATGCACAAAGAAGGCTTTTGTTTTAGAGCCTGTGTGTTGCTGTTCCTTCTGCATGAATCCGTGTCCCTCACTTATTCACGTCTCAGCTTAACGGATACCTCCTTATCCCCCGCTTCCTCCCTACAAAATAACTGTCCTTGTCACTCCATACACTTCTATTTCGTAGCACTTGTCATCCCTTGCTTTTGTATGATGTGTATTTTTTTGTTTGGCTGTTACCCCCACTAGAAGATAAGTGCCTATGTGCAAGGGCTTCATTTGTTTCCCAGCCTGGACTAGTGCCAGCTACTTAGTAGGCCCTCAGTATATATCCGTTGGATAAATAAATGGATAAATGAACAAATGTCTTTTAAGTCTTGATACTTGAAATCTTTTTACTCCTGTGATATGACTGACTTTCTGGCTACGCTTCATTCAACAAGACAAGTGGTTTTATTATATTAGGCTTCTTTTTTTTCTTTTTCCAGTGCAGTTCTAGATTGAGCAAATTTAAAGCATGTTTTTAAAAAAGCACATTTAAAGCATGAGAAATGGACTTTGTTCATCCAATTGTAAAGATGCCCAGAGGTAAACAAGTATCATGAGAAAATTAAACGTCCCCGAAAATTGGAAGATGAGTCTCCTTAGCTGAATATCCTGCACTGGGACAAGACATTACAATTAAACTTTGGGATATTAATCATAAAAAGATCTCACAACTCACTGATTACTGAGCTCCAGCTTGAGTATGGGCTGTACCCAGGTGCTAATTGGAGACAGAGAAGCAGGAAATAGTTTTACCTTGTTTAGAAATAAAATAAAATCATTTAAAATTTGACAACAAGAACGTTTCCTCCATTGCCCCAACGCAAACCTCAGAGGCCTACTGCATGCTGTCAAAGTGCTGCATTTTATACCAGATTTTCCAGGAATCATTCTGAAATGGTGTAAAACTGAGGAGTAGAGGCTGTCGAAAGAGTTTTGTTCAGAACTGAGGGAAAAAGGAAAGATGAAACCCCTGTCTGTTTTCATTCAAAATGACTTTGTTAACTTTCTGCTTTTTAGAATGATTCCTCCTAGCTGTCATATGAAATAGGTGATACTGTTCTTTTTATAAATATATGTATTTTTGACAGATGAGAAGAGAGTGACTCAGGGAAGGTAAGTTTCTTTCCTACCACTGCACAGCTGATTCTGATAGAAGAACCGTTATTTGAAGTTAAGTTTTTCTAACAGAAAAACTCAAGCCCTCAAGCACTTCATTCGCCTTCCTGTCTTTCTTTCCCTCTTTTATGGTTCTGCCTGCCGTCTGGGCACACACACACCCTGTTATGCTGGTCGCCAGTCCATGTGCCCTCCTCTGTTTCTCTTGTTTTTCTTCTTTCAAAGTCGGGGCTAAGTTAGAAAGCAGAGGAAAATGCTCAGACTTGATATAAAATGGTAGTGAAAATTCCCATTAAGATATGAATAACTTCCTGCTGTTGGGATGTGATGAGCTTAGAACAGGGGTGTCCAAACTGGGGCCCGCGGGCCAACTGCGGCCGCGATCCATTGTTAATTGGCCCGCAGCGCATTCCAAAAATATATTTAGTTTACTTAAATAAACCAGGTGAGGCAATACGTACTTCACCTCGAGTGAGTGGCCCGGCTTTTGGTGTATTTTACCGCATATGGCTCTTGGTAAAAAATGTTGAAAAAAGTCTGGACACCCCTGGCTTAGAGGCAGTGTGTGTGTGTGTGTGTGTGTGTGTGTGTGTGTGTGATGAGGGAGGGAACTTCCTGTGGTGGCTCCTGCTGGGGCGTGTGTTGATTGGGAGGGGACAGTTGCAGGGCAGCGTGGGAGAAAACGACACGTTGAACAGCCCATCTGCAGGAAGTTTGAGGATGGGAAAAGCACGTGGGAACTATTACGTGGGAGCTGGACCAGAAAAATGATGGGTGGAAAGTAATGTGGAGGGCACCTGAGTTGGTTAGAGGTGGTACTAGCATGAACAAGGGTCCGTTGGGTTGTCCTCTTGGCAGGACCATGAAGCTAGAAGTCTGCTTAGTGTGGAAGGTACTGAGAATTATAAGACCAAATTGTAGATAAAGACTTGATTTTATTTTTCTCTAAATGACACATCAGCTGATGTTGGAGCCCATGGGACAGAGTGGGTCAGTGGAGGGGAAAGACTGTGTCACACAGGGAGAGGAACAAGAACTAAGCCTTGGGAAATGTCTTCTACTAAGAGGACAGGAAGAGAAAAGGAAATCCTAAGGAAAGGAAATCGTAGGAAATCCTATGGCTGCTAAGGAAAGTCCTGGTCAGAAAGCTAAGTAGAAAACTAGAAAGTGTTAGGGATCCTTAAAGGAAGCCTTGGTTCCATGAGAGAGAGAGAGTGGAAGAGGATTATCAACAGTGTTCAAGACTAGAAGAAGTGATCAAGGGAAAAGAAAATGGGGACGAGGCTATTGAATTTGGTGAGAGAGCAGCCTCTCACTTGTTGAAAGTGCAGCTTTGGAGTGTTTGTATGAGAGCCAAACCAAGCTTCAGAAAATCCTTCTGGAAAGTCTTTGTGTAGTGGCAGATGCACCATGAGAGAAGAGGTAGAAGAGTTACCAAGAAATCAATATTTTCTTCATTTAGGTTAACAAAACCATTCCCTGCCCTCAGCCAAATTGTTAGAGATATTAGAGGCACAAATCCTTCATATTTAAGGGAAGTATGCTTTGGGACAAGAGGTCTGAAGGAATCATTGTGGTCTGTTATATAAAGTAGTAAAGTTAAATCCCACTACTATATTTTAGAAATCTGTGACCTTAATGTGCTAAAGATCATCTGGAAGTCACTCTAATCTTCTTCTGAATTTTTTTCTTTTTTTCTAAACCGGGAAAGTGTCTCTCTGTTCCTAGGGTTTTTAGCTGATAATCATTTGAAGATATTTTGTTTTTAATGTTTACAATAAATATTAAATGTTTAGAATAAATGTATCTTAGTTTGGTTTAGTAACTCTGAAGCTTAAAGTCATATTAATCTGGAAACAGATGGTAATAAGAAAGGAAATGAAGCATTTCTAACTTTTAAATATAGATACACAGTTGCCGTGAAAGTGTACATTTCTGGCACATTGTGTCTTTGTTTCTTTGTAGCGTTCTAACATGGTGTAGTGGAAAGAGTGGCAGGGTTTTGGGGAATACTGCCTAAGAACGTGGCAAATCCCAGAGTAAAATGTGTGACCATGCAGCAACATCTGTAAGCCTAAATTCCTACAACTAGACAATGAGGATTGCTAAATGGTGATAAGGCGTAGAAAGAAAAGAATGTGGAATATATGTAGGTACTCAACAAATGGTAAATGCCATTATTATTATTATTATTCTACTTAAATTTGTATATAATTAGAAAATGGATTATTACATGATAACTTTTTTCTCTTTCCTAGAATGGCTGATTTTTAAAGTTTTTTGTGTGTATGTGTTTGTAAGTGTGTGTGAATCCCACAATGCAGTTGGATAACTTACTGTTTATTCTAACTCTGATTTGTGAATATTGGTTTTTAGTTAAGTCCTTTCTATGCTGTTCTTAAGCTGTGATAAAAATCCTTTCACCTGTGAGAAACTGATGTTGGAATGAACAAGTGTCTTAAGAGTAATGAGTTCTGTTTCTTGATGGTACTTCTGTCATCTTCTCTCTAGGACTCCTCATGTTCGTTTTAGCACCTCTTTGCTGTTGATTCTTTCCTGTCAATGGACTTAGAATATAATCTAAGTCAACTTGCCGAGACCATTTAAGCTGAACAAAAAAAATTCCGTATTTTTTGCCGTATGTTCTTGTACTCACTGCTCCCTTCCATTTAGCTATTATCTATTGAAGGTTCACATTAGAGAATAGGATGAGTAGATTCAATGCGTTACGTTTCTTCTTTTCATTACACAAACAAAAAAAAACTTTTTTGAAGTGTCAATATATTACTGTTATCTCAATTATTCTTTGTTCTTTATGCATCTTTTTTTATCCTTTAAGTTGCTTTTCATGTTTTGTGTGTGTGTCTTTGAGTCATCCTTTTAATTTAGTCCTTCTGCTGTGTTCAATTTGGAAGAGACAATTGTAAGATCTTTCCAAGAAGGACATTTTATGATGTCTCACTTAACATGAGCCTAATGAGCTCATGTTAGAAAAGCTCATTTTAGAAAAGAGAAGCTTCTATAGTTTCCATGAAGAAGAGAAATGCATTTTTAGGTATTTTATTCAAAGGATAAAGTTTATACAACTGTCTGTTTTTAAGCCAATTTGCAAACATTTTTAGACTTGGAAAATGCTTGTAAGTCTTTAAAGGTATAACTTGCCAAATAGCTGATACTTTTGAAATTTGGCCTTAGTTCTGGTAAAAGAATGTGGTTGACAGCCACACTGCAATTTACAGTAATCCTTTTTTGTGTAAGGAAATGAATCTACTTTGCTTAATAAATTCCAGATGAGTTTCTGGCTTCTTGATTATTACCAAGTCATTTAAAATTCAGGTTTCATTATTCATTTTAGTTACAGCAACCCTCTTTATGTTTGTAATGGCCAATGTGACGTTAAAATTCTTTGCAAAACTGAAACACTCTGGGGAAAATTGCATTTTGGGTTGGGTCATTTTGGGGCCCAAGCTTATGTATGATGTGGCCAGTGCCTCAGCACTTGCCATGATGTGGGACCAAAAGTGTCAGTTATCTCTGCTTGTGGGTAGTCCAGGCTGGAAGGAGACCAGTTTGAAGACCCATCAGGAAGTTCGGCTGGTGCCATGAAGGAGAACTTTTCATTGGTCTACTTACTTTTCTTTGGTCACCCTTATCATCAAGACAATCTGGAAAATGTTTTTCCTGAACACATCACTGCTTCCAAGACTACTGGGGTTCTGTTACTGAGGAAGAAAATGCTGACCACGTTGGGTTGACAGTGAAGTTTCTGCTACACTTATTTTTCTTATCATTCCTTTCTCATAGCATTTTTTTTTTTTGTTATGATTGCAATCTAGTGTCTTAGCTCACTGAAGATATAGTTTTTTTTTTCTTGTTCTCTGCATTGTCTCTGTTTCTTACAAATTCTCTTTCTGTACTTTTTCCCCCTTTTGGCTTTGATCTCTTTTAAGTTGAAAGCTTCTTTTAAACCTCTAATGATCCTTGTCCAACTGTTCTCTATATTTCTCTATATTTCATCTTCCTCACTACCCCTCTCCTACTGGAAGGACCTGTAGCCTCTAAACTCTGGGTCTTTTTCTAGGGAAACTTGCCTGCTTTGCTTCTGAAGTATCCCTTTGCATGTCCTGAGGTTGAAATTTCCCTCGTTCTGCTCACTCAGTTACCACTCCTCCATTTACTTTTATTTTTTATTAGTTTCAGGTGTACAAATCAATGTAATAGACATTTCACCCCTCACGAAGTGATAAACTCCTCCCCCAATCTACTACCCCTCTGACATCATATATAGCTGTTACATTTCCACTGATTATTCCCTATGCTGTACTCTACATCCCGTGACTATATACCATATTTCCCCAAAAATAAGACGTAGCTGGACCATCAGCGCTAATGCGTCTTTTGGAGCAAAAATTAATATAAGAGCCAGTCTTATTTTAAAATAATATAAGACTGGGTCTTATATAATATACTATAATATCAGACCAGGTCTTATATTAATATTTGCTCCAAAAGATGTATTAGAGCTGATGGTCAAGCTACGTCTTATTTTCGGGGAAACACGGTATATTAAATTATAGTTGACATACAATATTATTCAGCTTCAGCTTCAGGTGTGCAGTGCAGTGGTCAAACATCTACACTTCATGGATGGTGTAGATGCTTGTCCATTTACTTTCCATCTTCCAAAGTTTGTTCAAGTTTTCTTCTACTGTTGTGTCTTTTCTGGTTGCCTTTGTCCTTGTGGGTTAAAGCTTCAAATTTCTATGCTGTCATTTTGGTGGGGTTTCGGAAGGATGTGTGTGTGTGTGTGTGTGTGTATGATGTGCTTCATAGAATAAAAGAATAAAAAAAATCATGGATTGAATGAGGGCTACAATTATTGTCGAGGTATAATTTCACACAAGTAAAATAAATGTCACCTTATTTAAATTACAAAAAATCCTGCCTTATTGTAAAATTGAACTGAGAAGATGCATATGTATCTTAAATCAACGCACTGTAGTGAGGTAGATTTTAAATCATCAATAAAGGGAGGGTGACTAGTGGACAAGCGGAAAATGAGCATCAGGAAAATAAACTAAAGCCTAGATAAGGTACTATTTCTGCCATACGGTCTCATGTCTGTGCTGGTAATGATTCATAAACTTCATCTTTCTAGCCGTCATTTCAGAGACAGAACCATGACCTCATCCATGCTTTTCACAGCCTTGCTTTTACACACGCTCTTTTATTCACTTGAAGGGCTGAATGTGGGGGGAGAACATGAACATGCCTTGAACTTGTCCCTTCATGGAAGAAAAACAAGGAAGTTGCCGTATGTTGAGTACCTACGTTCTAGTCATTTCAAACAGCTGCCTTCTGCAGATAAGAAAACGGAAGATCAGATAGCCTAAGTAACCTGCCCAAGGAAAAGCGAGCCATGCACCCCGCTCCTGGCTTCAGGCCTGGTGTCCTCTCTGTGCCATCACATCGCTTCCAATGACAGTCCTTTCTGTGTTTCCCTAACCTAGAACACCACTTCTGTGGCACTTCACTTGTAATCAGTTGTCCATCTTTCCTGCCAGCTTCTTTTTCTTGTTCTTTTCATTACCTAATGAAGATATAAGATTTATTTTCCCCCAGTTTTACGAGATATAATTGACATATTACTTTGTGTTTGTTTAAGATGTACACCATAATGATTTGTTATATGTATAGATTGTAAAGTGATTACCACAATAAGTTTAGTTACCATCCATAAATCTCATAGAGTTGCATGTTGTTTTCCTTCTGATGAAGACTTGAAGATCTTCTCTCTCGATGACTTTCAAATATAAAATAGAGTGTTGCTAACTGTCGTCACCACGCAGTACATTATGCCACAAGCTTCTTGAGGGGAGTTGCCAAACCACCCAGGACCAAACACAGTGTCTTCAGCCTTGATGATGGCTCAGTAGAAATTTCTTGAAAGAAACATCGTTGAACGAATTCAGTGCTTTGCATGTCATATTGGCACTGTAAATTCTTAATGAATGAGAAATGAGAGTGGCTTTGATCTGTAGCTTCTGGAAAGAAGAAATGTTGAGTAAGAGAAGGAAAGCCCTCAGTACAACTGGAAGCAGTCTGTAATGGCCTCTGATATTTTGTAGTTAAAGGGGGTACACTTCACGTCTCTGGTGGTGGAGCCCAATAAATCGTTTTCTGTTATTCTAATGAATTTAGACCACTGATTCTCGTACGTTAATCAAAAGATAATTCACAACTTGACATTAGAAGTATTAGAGGCATTTATATGTTACTCAAATATAAAATAGGTAAGATTGCACTAATCAATCGTGATCTAAAGTTAGTGAATAATTAAAATTCATTGTGTACTTCCGTCTCTTTGCAGCCATTAGTAGATCTCTCCATGGCAAATGTCATGAAATCATAAGACAACACTGAATCTAGTTTTCTTAACATATGAAAAAATGTACCTTTCTCATTGTAATCATTACTATCCTATCCTCTACTCTTCCCCCAAATAAGAAATTTGGACTATACATATCAAGATTCTAGCAGGAAATCAACCATAATTCACATTATTCAAATGAAGAGACTTTAAAGAAGGAAAGCTCTTACAAATGTAGGAAGAGGGAAGGAAACCAACAAGGGATATTAAGGCACAGAAGGTAGCAACAGTGGAAAGGCATCTTCCTGCGTGGCTGAGAAGGTTGGAGAAGGAAGTACTTTTGCTGAAACCAGAAAACCAAATCTGGGCCATTGGGGAGGACAGACAGATGGGAGTTTTAGTTGTGAAGGTTATTGAGAAGGAGTGGGGAAAAAATAGTGAAAAAATATCCTGATCCTTATGTTATTATTATTATTACATTTTTTAACCTCCATCTAATACATCCCAATGGCCAAATCCAATCAGAGGCCAATTGACTAAATAACCAAGATGGTGGAGTCCTCAGAGGGCGCCTCCTGTGGCACAGGAAGGGAGTAAAATCAGTTCTGGGAGAAGCTAGAAAATAGACAGGGGACAGGGGCAAGCAAAGGAACTAACAGGCATAGAATACATTTATCCCTCATTGTCTCTTCCCCTGCAGCCCAACTTTAGGTCTGGACTGAGAATTTTCCTTGCAGGATTTTATTCTTAGAGTGATTATTTAATATTATGTGTCTCAGTGTCATTACTCAGCATCTTAGTCTACCATTGATTCATCCCTTCATTTATCTCAAAACCTCTGATACATGCTTAGTTTATACTTATTTCTCAGATAGTTCCCTTAGATCCTATTTTGGTTGAAGTTTCTGAATCTTTGCATATCTGGATATATCTATTACCTATTTGAGGTGTGATCACAAAATACAGTGACTGTTTAAATTTTTAAAAATTATTACAGTAAAAGACACATTGCCATTAATCCCCCTCAAAATACTCTGCCTCCCTTTGAACACACTTATCCCATCATTCTTGCCACTTTCTGAAGCAGTTCTGGAAGTCCTCTTTCGTGAGTGTCGTTAGTTGTGCTCTCATGGCTGCCTCGATGTCCTGAATCAATTCAAAATGTTTACCTTTCATGGTCATTCTGACTTTGGGGAAGAACCTGAAGTTGCACGGTGCCAGATCCGGTGAATAAGGTGGACGAGGACACACCGTATGTTTTTATTTGACAGACATTGCCGTACCAGAAGTGATGTGTGACACAAAGCATTGTCATGATGGAGGATGAAGTAAAGATACTCATGAAAGAGGACTTCCAGAACTGATTCTGAAAGTGGCAAGAACAATGGATACATGTATTTGAAGCGAGGGGGAGTATTTTGAGGGGGATTAATGGCAATGTGTCTTCTACTGTAACACATTTATTTTTAATTTAAACATTCACCATATTTTTAAATCACACCTCATAGATGAATAATTGCTTGTCTGGGTGTAGACTTTTTAGATTGCAGACTTCATCCCTCTGAGTTGTCCACAATCTTCTCGTTTCTAGTGCTGTAAATCAGAAGTCCGTTGTAATTTTTCTCTGGAAGCGTGTTATATTTTTTTCCTTATCAGAGTATATCAGATTTTGTCTGACTCAGTGAAAGTTGATTCTATTTGTTTATCACTCACATCTTTCTGCAACTCCTTTTTTTTGTGTATAGGTCTCCCACAACTCTCCCCAAAGTCTTCTCTTTGTAGATGTGCCCTGTGGTTGCTATTTCTTTGAGACCTCTGCTCTTGGTAAGGCTAATGCTTCAGTTCATCTGCTAATTACACACACACACACACACTCGTGTGTGTATATATGTTTTTGGTTACAAAAGGAGGGTTTTTTTGATATTGACTTGAATTTCCTGAAGTGCTTGTTTTCTTTGCTCTTGTTACCTGAGTCTTCCACTAGCTCTATTTCATTAGGGCTCAGAAGGATTTTTCTTGTTTGTTCCTGCTTTGGCGGCTGGACCCCCATATGTATGTGATGACTTTGCCTCATCTCCTCATTGCAGCTCAGGTTCAGCCTCGAGGCTTCACTGTGTGAGGGAGGCTCGGCAGATTCTGTCCACATGGTGGGCGGTGAATCTACAGGTGGGTTCTTGTTCTATCTTGAGACACCAGCAGGAAACGTCTCTGCTACTACC
Organism: Rhinolophus ferrumequinum; assembly: GCF_004115265.2. NCBI lineage: Eukaryota > Metazoa > Chordata > Mammalia > Chiroptera > Rhinolophidae > Rhinolophus > Rhinolophus ferrumequinum. Next base: position 26,843,774 of record NC_046287.1, read on the forward strand.
GGTAGGTGTCTTTATGATCTTTTACCCTTTTGTGGAGGGGACACATGCTACCTGCTCTCATCCTGGAGGTCATGGAAATTGGCTTCAGGTCTGTCTGTGGGTCCAGAGGAGGTGAATGGCTTGAATTTGAAGTTGGGGCAGGAAAAACGGCTGCATTTAATATACTATCACCTCTAGTATGTTTACAAATATTTTAGGCTCTGTGTAGATGTGCTATTAATATTTATCATGTGTTTGACCATCTATCCAGCAATTTAGAGTGGTTATTCACCTTTGAATCATGTTTAAAAGTTTTTCTTTAATTTTAGCATATTTTAATGCATGAAGATGTTTTTACATTTCAAACCTGGACTCTAACATTTTCTCTTAAATTATGACTTTGGAAAAAATGCAAGCATATTTTGCATTCTAAGGAGTTGTCATAGTTATGCTTTCTGAGATGCCATGTTTAGCCTGTGGTTAACAGACTATAGAACGTTTATAGTTAGAATCAGTGGAGAGAGATCCCAGCTGACAAGTTTCATGTGGTTGTAAAACTTGTGGCTCTTGGAAAGGTTACATCAATTTTGTTGCCTACAAAGGAGCTTATTTCAGGATCGGCACACTGGCAACCTCTCTGAGGACCTGCCCCACAAAGAAGATTAGGCTTCAGGATCCTTCTTTTTCCTTCCCTTCTTGAATCAACAGTTCAGGGATGAGCCAGGCATCCCTCGTTACTATTACACTGCTCTGTGTGAATATTGGACCAAAAAGATAATCTTAGTTTTCTGGAGTATTGGTTCTCAACTGGGGGTGATTTTGTCCCCAGGTGACATTTGGGAATGTCTGGAGACATTTTTATTGTTACAGTTGGAATGGGGGTGCTACTGACCTAGTGGGTAGAGTTCATGCTGCAAACCCTCGTACAATATACAGGTCAGATCTCATGCCAAAGATTGATGTGGCCCCAAAGGCCAATAGTACGGAAGTGGAGAAATACTGTTCTTGAGTCTAGACTTTCCCCCAAATATTTTTTGGCACAATGTATTTTAAAACAGAACTTTATCCATAATTAAAAAACCTATTAAAAAGACTTGAAAAATAAACAAATATACCCTGTTCACAGATGGAATAAAACATTATAAAGATGCCAATGCTCCCCAAATTGATCTTATTTATCAGGTTATATCTAGGAACTTCATAGTTTTGCTGCTGCTCTCTCTGAGTGGTATCTTATTCAATTATATCTTCTAATGGTTAGAATAGAAAAATGTTATTGAGAAGTTTTTCTTGAATTTGAAAACTCTCTCATTAGTGCTAAGGTTGATTGGTTTTCTTCTGTAGATAATTGAATCATCTCTAAATGATGACAATTTAATCCTTTTCCTTGCAGTCTCTCATATCTTTTGCTTACCCCATTGGTCAGGTTCTACAGCATTATGTGGTATCTTTGACTTGTTCCTATCTTAATAGGACTGCATCAAAGCTTTCTCTTTTCTACTGTTCTACTTTATGCTATACTTTTGGGTATATATGGTTACAAAATCAATTTATGGGCCTTTCTATTCTTGGCTTTGAGGATATTTCCATAATCAGATATTGAATTTTATCACATAAATTTTCATCATCTTTTAAAATTATCTGATTTTTCCCCCTCTAATCCATTTATATGGTGAAATATACTGATAGGTGTTCCAATATTAAGCTACCCTTGCTTTCTTGGAATAAACCCTTTGTGATGATTTGAAAAATACTCTGTTATCTTTTATTACTTGATATTTTTCCAAGATTTTTCTCATTTATATTCTTAGGTGAATTAGCCCTATATTTTTCTTTTTGGGCATTATTTAGAATTGGATCAAGATTTTATTAGTCTCTTAAAAATGAATTGTGATACTTCCTCTTATTCTGACATGTGTGACAACATTTAAAGATGGGCGAATTTCAGGGAAACACTGATTAAAACTCCGTTTCTTGCATTTATTTTGGCATTTCATATGATTCCAGAAATCTGTCCATCCTATTTAGATTCTCAAATTGTGGCTAATAGTTTATACTATTCTTAAACAACAACAACAACAACAACAACAACAAAACTTTATATATTTACAGGAAAAATACTCACTGAGCATATCTACTGCATTCTAGATAATATAGTTGATGGGGATTTGGCAACAAATAAGTAGATAAAAGTCTTCAGCCTCATGGGGCAGGCTTGCATTTTGGGGGAGAAGATAAAAAAATAAACAAGCTGACATTATATTAGATCTTCGTTATTTGCTCCTTTTCAGTCTGTATTTTGCTCATTGTAGTTTATTCTCTCTCGTTCTCTCTCTCCACACTATTCAGCGGTATGTATGTGTTATTGACCATTTCGAAGAACCAATTTTGGTTGTATTTACTCCTTTTTTGGTATGTATTCAAAGAATGGCATTTCCATTTCATTGTTTCTGCCCTTCTCTTTAATATCAATCTTCTTATCTTGGCTTCTACTCTTGCTTTGCCCAACTTCTTAAGTGGCTAGCTGATGGAGTGGGATGCCTGAAGATACTGTGCTGGGAGACTCACTGCATCTTGCCTCTTCTCTCCTCTCTGGGCCTTTCCTTTACCACTTTTGTTTTCTTCAGACCCCTCTGCTCATCAGTGTGGTTGGGGCACCTTGGTCTCAGGAAGCTGTAGAGTAGGTGTGAGTAGAAGGGACCTTTGGTCCTAAATATCGCTCGTTTAGTTTGTTCTGGTCTCTACTCTTAGAAACCCATTCTTTGGAGTTTTGGAGATTTTATTTCCGAGTCCCCCTCCTGAGTAGTACAGAGCTGCCTTATTTCTTGTCAGGATTTTCAGGTGGACTTAACCAATCGCTGGTACTTTGTCAATGGAATTTAGAATGTCAGTAAGGGAGTATGGAGTCCCCATGAGTGGGGTTAATTCAATGCCACAGACAGTTTTGCAAACTTGTATTTTCACATTTAGTCTTCTTACTGTTCACTTTAAATCCCTATTCTAAGAAGTTTTTATTATTCTCTCCAGCATTCATCTTCCTTCTACATATTATTGTCCTACTTTATTTTTACCTGTAGTGTATATATATCCATCTCTTTTAAAAATAGTGATTTTGGCTTAGCTTTGTCTCCTGTTCCAGTGTGGAGAACAGGAGACTTGAAAGACTGAGAAACCCTGGTTTTTTCATCTTCATGTTTCCCATAGTACTTTGTAAACAAAATTACTGAAGTTTTCTGTGCTTTAGTTTTCTTATTGCAAAATGGTAGTAAAACCTGCCTTATGGGGTTTGGAGGATGAGGCAAGGCAAGTAGAAAGCTGTTTTAATTGGAGCAGTGAAGGAATCCAGAAGATGTGAACACCAGAAGTAAGGAGAGGCACCAAATTCCAGAAAGGTAACCAAGACACTGTGGGAGTGCACAAAGGAATGAACAGTGAAGAGTCACCAGACACGACTTCCAACCACTGCCACCTGTTTCTAGTTTCTCGTCCTCCTCTTGCTGGAGGCATACCGGGGGTGCGTGAAAAATGTCCTTGTGCCCTTACTGTCCCTTTCGGAGTGCATCTGCCCTGGAAGCAGGTGTTCCCTGTCTCCTTCTATGCTGCAGCTTTAATTTTATTTGTATTTTAACAACTTTATTGAGATATAATTTACATCCCGTAAAATCTTGTGCTTTATGCAAGATTCTTAAGCAGCACCCCCACATTCTCCTAACTACATGGGATTACTTTTAAAGTTGAACAGCATTTTTTTTTTTAAATGGGTGTGACTTTCTGGTACTAGAAATCATAAATTATCAATGTTTTGTTCTTATTTTCCTGCCCTTTACATTTCCTTTTATTTTTAAAATTCCTTGTTACTTGCTATTTTAATATTTAGTGGAAAGTGACACAGTTGAACTGAATGGCTACTCCTGACCATGAGTCACCCTTAATCATGTGTTAAACTAAATTTTTTAATGGTCCAAAGGTTCTTCTGTGCGGTACTCATGGAATTTTTAGAAACCAATCATTTAACAAAGACTGTAATTTTCAGCTGTGCTTTTGCTTTCTTATTTACCTTTACATTCTCCAAGCATTAGACTATTTTCATAATTACCCTGTGAAGGCCAGAGAGGAGCTAATGATTAACCCTTGAAAGAGGACCTGTGTGAGGAAAGATGTGGATTTAAGTGTCCCAGGTTCACATCTCTCATCCTGATGTTAGTGCTTTGGGGCTTTTAAGTGCTTTCCTGCGTTTTTCATCTGATCCTTTTTGAAGGATCTTCTTTAGGAGTAGCAGATGAAGTTCGCATTTTTCCAGATGAGGAAACGGAAGCCCACCTAAGGGACCTCTATACAGCTTCCGAGGGATGGAGCTGAGGGCCTCTGGTTTGAATCCTAATATCATTCATATTAGTAGATCGAGTATATTTTCCTATGGGCTATTCTACTTGTTAATTAAAAGTAAAAGGAAAGTTTTTTTAATACTCAATTTTAACCCAGTGAGTATTTGTTGATTTTCTGGTATGGGCGTAGGAGAAAGAAGAAATTATCCTTGTGAAGAAAGCATCTGGCCTCGGGGAGTTAAACCAATCCTAGACTGTTCACAAAGGAAGGGAACCTCTTATTAATTCCCTTTAAATACTTCCCCACCCTTTCCCCCCCCTTTTGGAAGTTTTCTGACTTTAATGCTGAGAGTTTAAAGGAGCACTTGTAGCATCATCTGGCTAAATAATGTCTTTAAAATGACCAGTGCATCGGGTTTTTCATGTGCTTTTGATGCTGACAGTAATGGAAAGGACTTGTTATACGAGTATAAGGGACGATATTAAAGATTACTAATGAGCTTTTGAAATGTTCTTCATCACTATGTGTACAGTTTATTTGATCACAGCCAATGTAATGAATTTGTTTTCATTGCTAAAGAATTTTCTGAGATATCTATATTTTAAATTCAGATTTGTAAAATATTTAGTCATACCTTTTTTTCCAAAGTTCAGGCATAAGTTCCTTTTTATATATTACATGCTTCTTTAATCCAATATAATTTTAAGTTGTGTTGAATTAAACTTTTGTAGTTTTAATGTTTCAAACTATCAGTTAAGAAATCTGAATTTAAAATAGTGAGTGCAATAATACTAAAGTTACTAAAATAAAGTGCTGATGTGTTTATTTACCTGCCTTGGGTAATGGTTTGGTGGGGCTAGTCCTACCGGTCTTAGCATGGTTGGGGTCAAATGCTAATTGTAAGATGAAATGGGTTTAAACTTACCTTTAATTGTCTTGAAGCTAATCATTTACAAACTGTTATGCTGAAGGACACAGGATAAAGATATTGCATACTGCTGAAAGGAAAAACAACAAAACTAACTGCAGCAACAACGAAAATTCTTCTGAGGTGTAATAAAAAAAATGGGACATAAAATTATTGTACTAAAAATTTAATTATTGCTTGTTTGTTTTTAAGAATCAAAATAGGACTTCTAAATGTTTAAATAAGAACCTTTAAAGTTTCAAAATGTTGTGAAGTATCAGTACTGAGGGTGAATACTGTAGTTTTTGGACCATTTCTGATCTGTATGTCAAATGTTTAAGATACAAAGCACTTCTATACCACTTCTGATAAAAATTAGAAAAACATTACATAGTAGGAGTTTTTATATAAGGTAAATCCAGTAGCTTAATGACTAGGGAACAATTAATATCTTTGTTCCCCGTGTCTAGTTCATGTCTAGAACTTAACATTTGCCAAATAAAAAACTTGATTTACTCTTTACTAACTCTTCATGATACATCTGGAATCCAATAACAAGGTTGATTTTAATTTAGATAACCGCTGGTCCTTGAAAAGATCTTTCTAAATATCTTTGTAAGGTAACAATAGATATATGTGTTCCTGGTCATAATTTTTTGGGGCAATTTTGTTTCATGGTTGAGGTTGATAGCCGAAAAACATAGTTTTCAATTAGAAAAATAAATTATGTGCCTCATTTTTGTGTAGTTACTATTATCAACCTAAATAAAGAGGTAAACTGAGGCAAATGCAAATGACCAGAAATTGAGTTTATTTGGGAGTCGCAAAGGAATTGAAATTTGGAAAATGCATGCTGTAGCAAGTTGCAGGAGAGTCCTTTGAGGATTTGGGGCAGTCTGTATACACAGTCAAGGAGTGCAAAGAGGGGGCAGCCCAGCCAGAGTCCTAACAGTATGTTCATTGGCTTGAGGATGGGGAGGGATTGTTGGCAAATGTTCATTGGCCAGGAAGTAGTTTTCAGTCTCCTGTAAGGCAGGCGTTTCCAGGAAATCAGTTTCTCAGTTCTTGAGTTCCATTCTTCTGAGGGCGTATGCATGACATTCTTCATTTCATAGCCTCCAGTTCCGTTTTAGATTGAAACCCTTTCATACTATGAAAATGTGAAATAATGGATGACTTCCAATTTGTGTTGCATGAGACACACTGATAGAGTAAAATAAGGTTATCTACTTTGACAATATATATCTATTATTTAGGGTTGATGATTTTCATGACTTCTTTTTTTAAGCTATTTTCTTTCTAGACATTCTTTGATGCTCTCCCTTGTGCCAAGATGCTTTTTCCAGTGTTACTTTCTGTGATATTTTCTCTCTGCTCTCCAGTTTTTTCCCTTTATTTTTATATCCCATAAATGGGATTTTGGGATAGAGAAAGGGGAATGTAAAAAGTCTGTCAATGAATTCTTAAATATTATTTTTTAATCTAAAACTTGCCTTGATTTTAATTTTACTAAAGTTGGCTAAAAGAACATTGGGAAAAAAGGAAAGAAAAGTTTTCTAGTCTTTTAATTCTATCTTAATATAGTCAAACATTTCGACATATGTTACATGGATTATTTATTTATTGACCTCATAATCCCTATCTTTTACATATTCTGCGCTCATAGTACAAAATCAGTATAAGATAGTATTTCTGGAGCCAACCTGGCAAGCCTTGTTTATATGATCATCCCTAAGGGGCCCTCTGGCTGGTGAAAATGCATGTATTTTCCATTACCTAGTTTAAATTAGCATAATGATACGATGTCAGATATGTGTATAGAATAAACTTTTTTAGTATTGTTTGTTTTTGAGGAAATAAAAATGGCTTCTCAAATTATACTAAATACTTCATAGTAGTTTTAAATTTGTTCTCATGCTTTTATTTGTAGGTGGACTACCCTATTAGATTTTCAGTAATTTCATTAGAAATTTAAAGCTTTCAGAAAATTTTCAAAGGTTTTGATTGATGTAAGTTTTAGAATCAGAGCTCAGAAACAAATCTGTTCTGATACTTTCTTTTTTCTTAAGGCTGTGATTTTCTTTCTGTGGTGTAGTTATTGTTCTTATATATCCTGGATATTTGGAAATAGTAATTTAGGTACTTTGTAAACTTTATATGGGGAAAGATCAAATTTACTTTTGGATTGTTATTTTGTAAATTAATAAAATTTTAATCTGAATGGATTAAATTACTTGTTAGAATTCTAATTTAGAGGCAATTTGTATCTATATGCTTGGCCCACATTTTATATATTCTGTAGCTATTCAGTGTTGGAGGCTAGATACCAGAAATGAATATAGTAAGGATTTCTACAGGTGTTGGTAGTTATTTAACTAAAAGTACGTTTTCTATTTAAGATGATATTTTCTGTGTTATGAAGAGTGTTAGAGGATATTTAGAAGAAAACTCATAAAGGATTAAGATTTTTCCCCCCAATAATGTTTGGTGTAAGAATGTTCTAATGTGCTTTTAACTGAAATTGAAGTTAAAGAAAATGTAAAACGGAAGTTAAAAACTTACACCTAAAACAGCTTGTTGTTGATATACACCATGCTTACAACTTACACTGAAATACATTTTAAAAATTGACAATAAATTGGTAAACTGGTTTATATTTGGGAATTGGATATTACTCTATTTTGTGATTGTAATTTTTTTTTTTTTAAATGAGGTTTCCCCAATGTCTTCATTATTTGTGTCAGGATTTCAACACTTTAAAAACGGGAAATCTTCCTAAAGTAATCTCAATTCTTACCTGTTAGTTCTAGAATGAGTTTAAAAATCTTGATGACCCAGGATGGTGTAGTTACGGTTGATGCTATCCTGCGTCCTTACTGTGCTCCTAAGGCCATTCCAGGCTTCCTGCAAAAACAAAAAGACAGTATGTTCTCCCTTCTTTATTTTCATTCAGTAACGGGTCCTAGGCTGTTAAGAAAGAGGACTCAGCTGTTGGACATTTTATTCTCCATGCCTGGGGACTATACTCCTCTGTAGCTGCTCTTCTTGACAAACAAGTGTGTGATATTTGTCGCTCTATTGTTGGTCTCTCCCATTTACTTCCCTCTTCAATTTTTTTCATTGTTTATTTTGTAACCTTTATGAGAAAAACAGTCAATCAGAGTGCTTTTTCATTTCTCTGTGAGAATTAGACTATCTTAACTCCACACATGTCTTAGAATTTTTCATGGAGACACCACATTGTTCCTAGATATTTCTTTGAGAGCTATTTCTTCCCTGTTAGAAATTATTTCTGTCACCCTATCCTTTTGTCCCCAGATACCTTCTCTGTACTTTCTCTGAACTCTCAGAGACCTGACATGCTTATACTTCGGTACCTGAGATTTTATTATACGTGTAAAGGAGAACCTCCTAATAAGTTTGAGGTTGGGAAGTAGAGTGAAGAGCATGCTTGTAGCCTCACAGGACAGATTAACTTCTGTATTTAGAGTTTGCAGGTATGGCTGACTTTATTTATTCATTAAATTAGCATTCATTAAGGATCATGTGTGTGCTAAAAGCATGAATGAAATTCTGGGCCTTATTCTGGGATACAGAAATGAATGGCTTCCATGATTATTTCTTGGTTTAGTTGTCTGATACGTATCATGAGGCACATAGGCAGAGAGAGCTATGGGAGAGGAGAGGAGACATCAGAAGCAGACGATTGGGGAAAAATTAGGACAGCTTTCTAAAGAGGCAAACTTAATGAATCCGTGTCCTGGGAATGAGTAGGTTTCTAACTAGGAAATGTGGAACTGAAAGCCTTTTCTTCTAAGGGAACAGGTTGCGCTGAATGTGAGGGAGACTGGTGTTCCCGGGGACTCCCCGAATTCTAGCTGGAGGAGTGGCGAGGAGCGGCGAGACACCAGTGTGGACCATGTCAAGCAGCAGTTTTCCAGGTGGTTTCTGAGACCTGTAGGTCCCTGAGACACTTGTGTGTGTGTGGAGGGGAGTCTATACGTTCAAAACAATATTAAGATTTTATTTGGCTTTTTCACCCTAATTCTCTCCAGAGTATGCTAAGAATTTTCCAGAGGCTACATGATGTGTGATGACATCATTGCTCTCATGTTTAATGGGGTATGGACTTGTGGATTCTTGTGTTTGAAAAATTTCTCACTTTAAATTTCTAAAACAGTAAATAGTGATAGATAAGCCTACATACATAAGCAAAAGCTCTTTGGGGCCTTCAATAATTTTTAAGAGTTGCGTCCTGAGACCCAAAAGTCTGAGAATGAATGCTGTTCTAAAGACTTTGGATTTTATTTTAAGTGCCACAGGGAGTCATTTAGTGACTTTTGCGAGACGGTGACGTGATCAGTATTTTTAGAGCCTGGGATGAAGTGCTTACAGGCCAGACTGGGGCAGAGAGAATCGTCAAGCAGCTGTTGCTGTAATTTAGGAGAGATACAAGGGCTCCAGCTACTTTCTGTTGGGATAGATGTGGTGGTATAAATAATTGTAGAGAGATCTAAAGTACCGAGAATCAGTAGCTCTGGAATGTTTGTGTGAGGAAGAAGTCCTGCTCACTCCCAGGTTTTTGACATGGGATGCTGGCACCCAGTGGAGTATCGTGAACTGAGTGGACTGCTTTCTTCTGTCTGCACTTGAAAGGTATGTTGCACTCTTCTCTGGCTTCCTTCCATTGTCTCTCATGAGAAGAGCTTGTAATTCAAATCAGTGCACTTCTGTATGCAATGTGTCATTTTCCTCTGGTGGTTTTCTAGATTTCCTGGTATTTGCTTATCTGCTTGAATTGCTAAATTCATTTCCCAATTTTTGAGGAAATTTTGGCCATTATTTTATCAAAAATCTTTTTCTTCCATATTCTCTATCTCTCTCCTTCTTTTTCCACCTGTTATTGTAAGTTACTGTAAGATAATTTACAAATATCTTGATGTCTTTAGTAATTTAAACAATGGACCAAAAATTTCTTTCTACCAGGATAGCAGTAATCCTGCTGGCTGAATTCTCCTTCTTTTCCCCTTACTTGAGCAGGGAACTTGATTTTCATTAATTCAGAGCTGCAGTGCCCCAGATGATTTCAATCAACTCTTTTGTGATGACAGCATGGCGGGTGTGATTGAAAGTCAAGGTCAATTTGTCAGTCATCTCATAAGCATTCTTGCTAGCATTGTCCGTGGCTATCATTCTGGCATTTTGGATTCCTTTAGAGAATAGCAGATGATGTTGGCCAGATTGTATTCTTGGTAATTCTGCAGCCCGTCAGCATCAATATCATCGTAGACACTCATGCTTTCAGCACTTGCATTGCTAGTGAGGGAAACGGTGGGCTTTCCTTCTGTCTCAAAAGAGGTGACAGATCTGAATCGATTAAAGATGCTAGGTCCTTCATCAAATTCATATCCAGAATTTAATAATTCTAGGGCAGTGATTGATGCATCTCCAAAAGTAGGGGGTTTTCTTCCCACTTCCTTTCATGTCACCGGCCACTGGTCAGAATGAGTCTTATGAACTATAGCCCTAATTTTATCACCAATCCCAACAATCTTAACTTCTTTCCTGGCTGTTCATCTGTTTAGCAATCCAAGAATGGATAGCCCGCAAAGCCCTCCATCTGAGGATGTTTCTTCTTGTCGTCAGGCACCTTAACATCAGCGTTTTCGTACAGAGCCAAAGATGCTCTTCCATACACTTGAGCTGGTTTCAGCTCCTTCTCAGCTCGGGCGTATTTTGCTGCTGTTAGCATTTTTATAGACTTGGTGATTTTCTGGGTGGTTTTAATTGACTTGAGTCACCTGGTAATATCTTTCAAACTTGCCATATTTTGAACTTGGATCCATCGTGGTTGTGTGGCCCGGCGCGGAGAGCCCAGCAATGCCTGCCCAAGAAAACATGGTGGTACTGGCCCCGCTGAAGGTCAGTCCTCTCTCTCCTTCTGTGACATCAATTACAGTTGTTACCCAATTATGTTAGACATTTTAATGTCCCACAGGTCCCTAAGATTCATTTTTTTCAATTTTTCATCTTTCTGTTCTTCAGATTGAATAATTTTTCTATTGATCTGTCTTCAGTACATCACCAATATCTTGAGGAAGTTCACTGACTCTTTTGTCCCATTTTATGTTAATCCCATCTAGTGAAGTTTTTATTTCATATACTTTATTTTTCAGTTGCTGAATTTTCATTTAGTATTTCTGTTGTCATTGTTACAGTTTATATTTCTCTCCTGAGAGTTCCTTTCAGTATTATTGTGAGCCTTTTTTCCTTTCTATACCTGAGAATTGGAATGCTAGCTGCTTTAAAAATGCTTGCTTGCTAATTAGAACTTTGGTGTCTCCCTTGATTGTCCTTTTCCTTGGGAAGGAACCCGTTTCCTCCTTCTTTTATCTCAAGTAATTTGGATCGTGTCCTGGACATTATAAATGACATGTTGTAGGAGCTCTCAATTTTGTTACATTTTTGCAAAAAAAACACGTATTTTTGTCTTCTTGTTTGTTTGGTTAAAGCAGACACTTAATTTGGCTGGACTCAAAGTGCCAATTCTGTTTTTCCTATCATGGTGGCAGCTTAAATCTCAGTTCAGCTTTTTCCCTTCAGCGGAAAGCTTGGAGTCTGCCTGCACATCTGCGACTCAGTGGCCATCTGAGATTGGGAAGAAGTTTTATACTTCATTCTCTCTTGCTCTCTTGCCTGGAATTTCTCATTTTCCAGTGACTGACTGTTCGGGACTCTGCCCTCTAGTTCTGAGCCAGTGAGACTGTTTTTTGTTTGTTTTTTTGTTTAGCAGAAAGTGAGCCACGTGTGTGCACAGACTGAGGTGTGTCCTCACGCTATAAACCTTAAAAAAACTGGAAACTCATCCGTGCAGTTCCTTCTTCCACATGTCAGCTCACCTTCAGTAACTGCCTGCGTTTATTTGCTCTCCAGTGTTGTCAGAAAACTGTTTTTCTGTATCTGTAAGTACTGCATTTATAGTTTTTATCTGTGGGAGAGTTGGTCTGATACCACGTTTCCCCAAAAAGAAGACCTAGCTGGACCATCAGCTCTAATGCGTCTTTTGGAGCAAAAATTAATATAAGACCCGATATTATATTATATTATATTATATTATGTTATGCCTGGTCTTATAGTAAAATAAGACTGGGTCTTATATTAGTTTTTGCTCCAAAAGATGCATTAGAGCTGATTGTTCGTTTTTGGGGAAACACGTGTAGGAGGTACTTGTCCTAGAAATTTTGTTGGCAGTACTAATTGAGGAAGAGAGATTATAAAGACAGCCAAATTAAGTGAGTGGTAGGGAAGTGAGGCAGGATGATGAATTTAATTTTGGTCATGTTGAGTATGTTGGTAACCAAAGTGGAGTTACCCACCAAGCGGTAGTTCTGCATGTGTGAATCTTGGAAGTGTGGGTGGGCTGGAGATACGGATTTAGGCATATCTAAGCATGCTGGTGATGACGGACATCGTGAGAGTGGATAAGCAAGGAGGGATGTTTTGAGAGAGCGTTGACCTGTATTCACAACCCTGGGGAACAACCATGTTTAAGAGGTAGAGCTAGGAAGGGCAATCCAGGAAGGAGATTCAAAGTGTAAGTGGAGTAAGGGAAAGTTGTAACAGAAACCAAGCCAGTGGGCAGCAGTTCTTCACTTGGGATCCACTGATCCAGTTGGTCCCGGATTATTAAGTTTCAGGGGGTTTCTGAACTCTCTACTGTGTGTGTGTGTTTGTGAGTGTGTGTGTGTGTTGTGTGTGTGTGTGAGTGTGATTTTACTGGGGCGAAGGTCCATAGCATTCATCAGATTTCTAAAAAGGTCTGTGGGATTGTGACCTACAAACACTTAAATGTTGAAATAAACAGTATCAGATTGAAGCTCAGAAAAATGACTGAAAAATCTCTAATCTGCAACTTTGGAGCTCACTCGTGGCTTAGCGCATTTCAGAGTGAAGGTGGAAGACAGTTTGGAATTCACTGAGAAGTAAATTGGAGATGCAGAGGTAAGGATCAGCCGGATAGAATTCTCTTTCAGGAAGTCTGGATGATAAGGCAAGGAGAGATTGCATGATAGAGAGGAATCAGATCAAGAAAAACATTGCACTGGCCTCATCTGTCACAGGCCACTTGCCATTCTATCCCCATTGCACTTATGTGCTGAGTTTTTCAGTTTGTGAAAGCTGCTCTATGGTCCAACTCTGCTTGTGTAGGCTGGCGTGCATACATTTACAGCTTTTGATCCCAAAGTGGTTATGAGCTACATGAAAACAGGACTGACTTTTCTCTTTATTTCTGGTGTTCTTTCCCGATAGCACCTTTTATTGTACCCTGCATGTAGAAAAGACTTCACATGGCTCACTAGGAAAGATTTCAGGATATGGGATAGGCCCGTGAGCTAGTGGAAACAGGGGTCCCAGTGCCAAGAGTGTAGAGCACATCTCTGGTGCAAGGTTTCCCTTCCAGCTCTGCCTCGATACTCTCAGGTCTCCAGGGGGATTGCAGCTTGTGTCCACTACAGGCTTGACTTCCTAAGGTTTACCCCTTATAGGCCCTTAGAACAAGAGAAGGCCTTAAAAACTTTGTCCAGGACAAGTAGGGAAGTATGGTATGTATATCCCCCTCTCCTGCCTTTGGTCCTCTTTTCTTAATAGACGAGAAGTGTGATTAGATGGGAAGACACTGACTGAACTAGGATGGGAATTAGAAAGGTAGGCTGAAGTAGGGGGCTGAGGTTTCGTAGCTTTCTGAACTCATCCTGATGTCCTTATGTTAAAGGAAAGTTGCAAAATAGTTGCTGTGGCTTGTTCCTCTCACTTTTAGTTTCTGCCCCTGAGAAGTAGAATACTTTCCTGCTTCCCAGTGTGCTCCCCTCCCCTAAGCCAGTGAATTTAATAAAAATTCTTGTTCCGTCTAGCCCCAAGGAAGTTATCAAGTGTCATTGTTTTCCTAATACCAGATAATGCTGGAAATAGTTGATCAACAAATGAATGAGAGCCAATTCACCATCAACATTTAATTCTTATAGAAATTTATTAAAAAAATGGATCTATAGTGGGTTAAATTTATGGTAGATATTTTAGACCCTACCCTGCTTAGGCTCTTTGCCAAAGAGTAAAATATATCAGCTCAGCTTTGGAGTTCAGTTCCACAGCCAGCCTGCTGCCTTGCTTACCTCCACGAAAGCTCTGCATCACCTTGAGCTGGCAAACCTTGGTGGGAAAGTGCAGCTTAACTGTACAGTGTAACTAAAACACATAGTCACACGGCCTCTGAGAAATCTGAATGCTTTGGGTAGTCTGCATATTTCATTTTTTGTTTAATTTTTAAAAGCACAAATGGAAATTTAGTATATACACTATTTTGTTCCTTGGTTTTGATACTTAATAGTATAATCTGATGGCCCTTATATATTGCCACATAAAAGGCTTTAAAAAGTTTTTTTTTTTTTTAAGTTGGAAAATCTACTATTTGTAGTTATTGTACTTCATTGAATGGATGAACTGGACTTAATCTAACCTGTCTTCTTTTGATAGATATTTAAGTTTGTTCTGATATTTGTAATTATAAGCACTAATGCTTCAATAAGTAACATTGGGCATAGGTCATTTCACATGCATGTAGTTATAATTGTAGGATGGTTCCTAGCTGCTGAATTGTTGGGTTTCTTTTCTAGAGGGTTGCCACACATGTAGGAGAGGATCTGTTACCCCTATTCTTATTCTTGGGCAATCAAAAACATGATGGTGGTATCTAGTGGTTTTGATTTTGTAGTTGTCTGATAAGCAAGATCGATCATCTCAATATGTTTAAGGGCAATCTGTGTCTTCTCTGTTAACTCTTTATTTCCATTCCTCTTCTGTAGGAGCTTTTTATTAATGAAAGAAATTGGCTTTTTGTTTAGCATGTGAGTAATTTTTTTGTGTGTGTTGGTTTGTGTTTTGACTGTGTTTTGTTTTTCCATGAAGAAAACTTTTTTTTATCTGTCTGTAGTTGAGTTTATTAATCTTTCCTTTTATGGTTCCTGGGTTTTTGTGTCATAAAGACCTTTTTCATTCCTAGAGTATAAAAATTCTCCCAATTTCTTTAGGTTATTTGTAGATTCACTTTGTATGCTTTAAAATCATTGATTTATCTGGAATTAAATTACATTTAAGGTATGAACTATGGATCTAACTTTATTTTTCCCTCAGATAGCGACCCAGGTGATTCACTATTTTTTTTTTTTTTGATATGATGTACGTACCAATGGCAGACATTATAGGTTGTTTACCTGATATTCATTCTTCTCTCTTCGCCATCTGAACCCTGATGTTTATGTGAATGTTAGTAAATTCAGAGAAAAAAGTTTGCCTTCTCAGACACCCTTGTGCTAAGATCACCATGAGTCATGGAGGACTAGGGGATAGAGTATCCAGAAGAACTGTCACCTGGCTGGCAAAGAGGGATGAACTGACGGCATCACCCTTTGGTCTTACCTTCCCTGTTTTCCTGCTTCATGAGGATGTAAGGTGCAGAGGTCCAGTGTCTGTGGACCATCATGGAAATTACTGTGGATTACACTTTGAGAAACACTGCTATGGATGCTATGAAATTCACACGTGTAATTGTGTAAAATGGAACAGCAGTAAAAAACACTTGTGAAAAAAGTTCCAATCTCTGGCAGCAGAGGTCAGAGCGCTTCTGTGAACGCTGGCAAACACAAAGCAGAGTGAAATACAACGGAAGAATGCAACTGAGTGGGAGGACTCAATTCTCAGTTTTTATTCCTAATATGCTGGCCTTCCCCAAACTGTGCTTGAGAGTTAGGGTATACACACTCTACACTGAAATATGATGGCATTTCAAACCAGATATGTTGGTTTTCTCATTTAGCCTACTTTTTGAAAGGAGAGAAGACCTGCTTAGAGGAGATGATCCATTTAGTTTCAGCATATGGATAACATATTCTGATTAGAGTAGTGGAATAAGTCATATCTAATCTTTTAAAAATAGAGATTTAGTTGTAAAGAAAATACAAGGAATAATTTAATGAAATTACTGGATTAAATCTGCCAGCAACAGCAAATAGTTTGTAGTGAGTATATGGTTTCAGAGTCAATTTCAACTCCCTACTCCTGTTATTTATAATTTTATCTTCCATTTAAATTATACAGAAGAATGTTCAAGTGTATTTTTACCCTGTATTTTCTTTTAGTTATAAAGTCTTTTGTAAACCAAATTTAAGCTAGGATCCTTGGCTGTAAAACAAATATTTTCATAAAACGATATTTAAATAAACTTGTTTAAGAAATTGGCTTCATTTTTTTTTTTTTTTCAGATTGCTACACCTTTTTCCCCCATCCTAATCTTAGCATTTTCTTTTAGTTCCACAAATAAACTAAACATGCTCTTTTGGCAGAAACTTTCTTGTCTATGGTTTTGGTGGGAGTTTGAACCAACAAGGAAAATCCTAAGACATCTCTGTTGCAAGAAGCAAACTCTGAAGTGATGGGTGACTGCTCTGAGAGCACGCTCTGTATCTAAATGTTACCCAGCCCTTCACTGCTGGAATGCTATTCTTTAAAGAGACAAAGAGTGAGTTATTAACTTAGTTGAATAAGGTGGTCAATGAGACATGATGTTGTAACTCATAAAATGAAAGAATTATTTTATAAATTGGCCTCCCCATTTGTAAATCTCTCTTCCTTGTAACACACACGCACACACAGGGATGTCATTTACAGACTTCTTCTTAGAAGAAACAAAGTAATAATTAAGATAGTGGGAAAATTTACAAAGTTTTCCCTAAAAGTGCACACATTTGTGAAAGACTGCATATACAATATCAGGTGACTAATAGATAAATATGTATGCATTGTTAGACATAGTCACATTCCTATTGAAAGTATCCTTAGCTTCCTGCCTGGAGCATACGAGATGATTAGTAAATGTTGGTGGAATGGATGAATAAAATTATGCTCTCAAGTAGAGCATGTTAATTTTTAAATATGGCTTTCTCCAGACTGAAAATTTGATGTATTTGATAAAACAGTGACTTTCGCTACTCATTAGTCTCTATGATTATTAATGTGATTATAGTGAACAAAAAAAGATTCTTCAGGGCTTGCATTTTTCAGGGCAATTATACACAAAGGAATCAAGCATTCCAAACTGGCTTCTTTCCATTACTATGAATACCTTCTCAGCATCTCTGACTGTGGGGGAAGTGTACCTGGAAGCAACGTAGCAGGTAATGTAACACCAGGGCGGGGAGCAGGAATTTGTTAGGTGTTGATTCTCTTTTGAATTCTATGAATGTCCCTTGCTTTGTATCAATCCACACCTGAAGATTAGGTTTGCTCTGCTATGGATAAAACATTCCTTATTTAATGCATTCCACAGCAGCTACCAATTGAATGTGAAACTCAAACCTTGTTTCACTAGCTAACAAAGATGAGAAGGCATTGCATTATTAAAGCTTTTAGCCACTAAGAGGGGTGCTAGGTAAATAAGTTGAGGACAACCCCCCCCATTGTTTCTAAAACAAAAACAACTATTCAGGGGTGGTACTTTTTTGTAATAAGGTGACAATTCTTCGATGATTGCACTTAACGGCTTTCTTACAATCTATTAAATGTATAAAACTGTAACTTGGACTTAAGTTGAAGCTTTTAATATGAAAACTATGAGGTTTTTCCTTTGGATCAAATCCTGGTAGTACAACTTTTATTTTTGTGCCCGAGGTATGTAAGAACAACTTATCTTGCTTTTTAAGAAAAGTCTTTGAAGACCTTCTTTGTGTATAGATGGAGCCCAAGTATTTTTTTTTGTCCTGGATTTGTTTTCCATGGCTGACTAATTCAGAAGTGACATAGCTAATAATATATACATTAAGCACCAGTAAAGACTGGCATATTGGAATGGTGGCATAGTTGTTGAAGGATATAGACCATGAAAAGTCTTCTCTAAAAAATCTGCTCTAATACTTTTGATTAATTAGAGATTCATTTACTTAACTTTTTTTTTTTAATTGCAGTTATTCTCTGGGAGACTTAACCATTCATTGTCATTTAATTCTTATCATTATCTCACATTTTGAATACACTTGGGATATGTTTTGTGTTGATTTATGTTTATAAGCTACTTTATGTTTAGACATTCATTCAATAAATATTTGAGTACCTACTAGGAGCCAATGCCTTTTCTAGGTATTTGGGATATATTCATGAAGAAACCAAACATACAGAATAAGAATTAAATTTGTAACAAAGTTCAGCCAAATATACTGAGTTTGCTGAAAATCTTGTAGTAGAAATTAGCTAGATTGCTTGTGTGTTCAAATAAAAGGCTGTGCATTTATCCCTGCAACCTTGTTTTTTTGAGGAATGCTTTCTAATGGGGTTCCACAGAGCAGAGCTCTCCATGATGACTTTTGGGAGATGGGGATGACATTTGCAGAATAGATGGCTTTTCGGATTTGCAGAATCTTGTGTCACCCCCCCCACCCCCGCATCTCACCCCAAACCCCCTTTATTAGATCTGCTCTACTCCCATCAGTTTACATAGTTTCCTTTAAAAATAAATGTTCTACTCTAGGCTATAAGGGAATAGCCTATTACTGCAGAGCGTTAGCAAATGGATAATTATTTTTTCCTGTTTGAAATTTGCCTTCAGCACAGTGGTTTAGATGTTCCATGATTAACCTTTGTTGTCATGTTAATCTGTCATGTTCATCTATGAGTTTAATTTCTTTCTTGTCTTTCTTGCTTGGTAAAACTGTTCAGGACACTAACTAGATGATTTTCCGAAATTTGTAGCTCTGTTAGAATTGGAAGTTTGGAAAAGACCTTACTCAGCAGCTGGTACTTGATCATGTTTATTATGCCCACTCCCTCCAGTGATAGAGTCTTTGTTCACAGTTGTTTTGTCTTTGTAGCAGACCGGATTCTGCCCAGATCAGCTAGAGTTGCTGAGCCTTGGAAAGGAGCAAGGCTTATTCAGATGCGGAAATGGCGGAAGGGTATTTCTGCCAGCTCTTGCCAGATTAATGCTGTGAAACACTCTCCAAGTGTAGTCATCGAACTACCTGCATCAAAGTAATCTAGAATGCTTGTTAGAGCTGCAAATTCCCAGCTCCCGCCTGAAGTATGAGCAGATGGTCCCGGTGATTCCTCGTTCCCAGTACAGTTTAAGAGTCACTGTCTTAAACCTCTTAATATCAGCTGAGATAATGGCAACATTTCTAATAGCTGTTTCACATTGATGCCTCTTACCTTTTCTTATTGAGGTATAATTTTCAGTGAAATTCGCCCTTTTTAGCGTACTGAAACAGATGCAGTGCCATCACTCCCCCCAAATTCCTTATGCACCTTTTTGTAGTCGACCCTTTGTTCCTCACCCCCTGTCCCTGGTAACCACTGATCTGTTTCCATCTTTGTAGGTCCTTCTGGTTTTAGCATTTTGAGAATGTTATATACACGGAATCATACTATTTATAGCCATTAGAGTCTGGCTTCTTTCACTTAGCGTAATGCATTTGAGACTCATCGATGTTGTTGTTTTTATCAGTATTTCATTCTTTCTTGTAGCTGAGGAGTATTCCTAGAATGGATATACCACAGTTTATTGATTCCAATTTGAAAGACATTCGAGTTATTTCTAGTTTTTGGCAATTATGAGCCACTATGAACATTCATGACAAGCTTTTTATTTCACTTGACTAAATGCTTGAGGAGTTGATTGATGGGTCTTATTGTAAGTGTATGTTTAACAGAAATCGACACACTGTTTTCCACGTTGGCCGCACCATTTTGCATTCCTACCAGTAATGTAGGAGTGTCTGTTTCTTTTACACCCTTGTCAACACTTGTTATTGTGAATTCTTAAAATTGTAGCCATTCTAAAATGTAGTACTTGTATGTTTGTAGGTGTGCAGTAGTACATCCTACTGGTTTTAATTTGCATTTTCCTAATGACTGACTATTTTATTTGAGCACGCAGCATCCTCTGTTGGACACTAGGCCATAGCTCTCCCCTCCCCCAGGGATTTATGGATGTCAGGACAAATGACATGCAGGTACCAATGAATGTGAAATAAATTTTATTACTCACGTAATAAATAGCAAAAAGATTCACCAAGGGGAAGTGCTTGAGTTTTGTCTGGAGTGAAACATGGTGAGGAAGGTGTTGGTAGTTTGGGATTTTTATCATGGTGAAAGGATGGAGCCTGAATAGGCTCCTTTGTCAGCCAGGTTTGTGTGGTCTGAAATTTCCATCGGTGCCAAGGGGACTGATGGTGCAGGTGGGCTTTCTAATTGGGTTGTCGGTGTGGGACAAAGAGGAAAGGGGAGCGCTGGGGACTTGAAAGCTGTCAGAGGTCACACAGACTCCCTTGAGTCTTTCTCTTTATTTACACTAATGATGTTGAACACCTTTTTTGTATGCTTACTTGCCATCCATGTATCTTCTTTGATGAAGTATTTGTTCAGATTATTTGCCCATTTTTTAAAATTGGGTTGTGTGTTTTCTAGAGTTCTACATTCTAGATACAAGTCCTTTTCAATTATGTTTTGCAAACATTTCTCCCAGTGATTTGATTTTCTTTTCATTCACTTAACAGTGTCCTTCAAGCCTTCAATGAGTAGAAGTTATGTCCCAGCACTAATTATTGTAATTCTTCTTACATTAAGAATTACATACCCTCCTGTTTTTCTCAACAGATTCCTGTTTAGCTGTGCCACTCTTCTCTAGTACTTTTAAACCCATGGCAGTATCTTTAAATATATGCATTGTCAGTGTAGAGTAGTGGAAAAGATTATTTTCCATGTATCCAAACCTTGTCATTTTGAAATTTCTTAGTATATTTTTTTCTTTTTAAAGGTTTTCTTTTTTTCTTTTTTTTTTTACCATGGAAGGTAGAAAGTCTTGGGGGAAGGACCTAGAAGTTGGGTAACCTTCTTGTTAAAATTTGGTTCCATAAGAGAAAAAAATAGAGGCTTTGCAATTCTATGGCATAACTAGAGTGGCAGAGCCTGAACTGAATAGCAGATGTGTGTGATCCAAAGCTTGGGCTTGTTACTATATACTGTCCATTCTTCACTCACCATTTTACTTTTCTTTGTCTCTTTCACTGCAGAACCTTCGTTTTCTCATCTTGTTCGTGTATTAGTGATTTACAGGTTACAAAGAGCTTCAGATGTCAGCTATGATGTTATCTTCAAGGTTTAATTTTCTGTGATGGGATTTCTTAGACTGAATCTGGTAAATTCCACCTATCTCCAGCTATTTGTAAATTATTGTGTAAAGCCAGCGATATTGGAAAATTTAAGCATGTTTTCTATAACTTCCCAATTCTTTGTCCTTCAGGTAATCTCCCCAGAATTTTTTAGATAATGAGAAAATGTGTTGCCTCTGAGTGTGCCTTGGTTTAGACTTTCCATGGAATTTGCCTTTATTTCATTTTGCGTAGACTTAGTAAACATCCTGTAGAAGATGGACATGAACTTGGAGTAACCTGGGTTTGTGAACCCTACTGGCCACTGGGAATGAAGCTGCAAGGCCGTTATGGAGTGTTCTTTCCCCCTTCTGGCTGGAGTTGACTCGTGTTTGTGTGAAGTGGAAGGAAACTAAAGCCTCATCCCACACTATTGTCTTCCAAAAGAATGCCAAGGAAAGAAACCAATTAAAAGATGAAAGCCTGGCAGTTTATTTTAATCTCATCTGCCTGTCCTGGGTGGCTTCCAGGCCTTGTCAAGGAGAGGAAGCAGTGGAGCCTGTGGAATATTTACTTGGGTTTGTCCTATGGAAACTAATTCAGTGCTCAGCTGTTCATGGTTTGTACCAAATGGCTCATGAAGAATACACTGAAATGCAAGCCATGCTTTCAGGCTTCCTTTTGAATGCATAGCTCCCTGAGGCCTGTGATGGCCTTTGACAGAGCCAAACATTTAAGAATGAGAGACGATGCAAGAAGCTTTTAATGGCTTGGCTATAGATGAAGTGTCTGTGGGCTGTGTCAAATGACAAAAAAAAAAAGAAAAAAATCAGGTAAATAATGGGTTTGATGTTCTTTATTCAAGGGCATACAATCGTGGGATGGGAGAGGGCTGCACCTCACAAGCGGTGGAGCAATGTTCCGGAGGGATTGGGGCCAGAGTGAGTTTTATAGAGTATTTGAAGCAGCAACATGGAACCAGGCCGTGATTGGCTAGGAGTTTGGGGATTTCCTTATAAGGCTAAGGAGGTCCTGTTTTCTAGGGTAAGGCGAGCTTGCTAAAGCTCAGTTGTAGAATTCTGATTGGTGTATGTTAAGTTCTTTGACAGGTGTTTCCTGTAAATGCAGGCTGACTTAGGTTTAGATTCAGGCTACTGGACGGCGTCCATTTTGTGGGTCCCCACATACGAAGTAATTTCATCATCAGTAATTATGTCTAAGAAAGAGGAGGTGATAAATAGGGAAGACATAGCTACTTAGTTATACCAATTTACTGGGAAATGAGGCCCCATCAAATCAAGATTTCCCTCTTACCTTTGTCTTTACCCCCTGTCAGGGGTAAAATATATTGAACTCGACTTTGTGGGAGGGGTTTTCGGTATGACAGAAGGGTCTAGGTAAAGTTTGTGGAAACAATGTCTGAAAACAGATCCTTACAGTGAAAGAACTGGAGAAACATTTGGGAGAAGGCGGGTGCATGTGAAATCAGTCTTCCTATGGGGAATGAGGGCACCCTACAGGTTGTGCCTGCATGATCCCCGTTTTGGATTTATTATGAGGTGACTACCAGTTATGAAGGAGAGCTAAAACTTGGCTGTATTAGAATCTGTTTTGTTAGAAATATTTGTCATGTCTGATCTGACTCTTTAAGTGGCTGGAATAAAGGATAGGTAAGTTTTAAAGGAGACGGACTTGAGAAAGTTCTAGAATACAAAGTACAATTTTGAATATAGGCATACCTCATTTTATTGTACTTAGCTATATTGCATTTTACAGGTATTATGCTTTTTACAAATTGAAGGTAAGGCCCTCTACCAGCAAAGTGTTTACAACTCACTAGAGGTTTAAAGGATGGTTAGCATTATTTAGCAATAAAGTACTTTTAAATTAAGTTTTATATATATATATATACATATATATATAAATATATATGTATATATATATAAATAAACATTGCTTTTTTAGACCTAATGCTTTTGCATACTTAGTAGACTACAGCAAAGTGTAAACATAACTGTTATATGTTATGCATTGGGAAACCAAAAAATTTATTTGACTTGCTATATTGCAATATTCGCTTTATTGCAGAGGTCTGGAACTGAACCCACAATCACTCCGAGGTATGCCTGTAATTTGGAAGAAAGCCTTAGTGAGGGATAGTGCTTCTTGGCCACCAGAGGGCAGTATTCATTTAACAAATATTTACTGAACTCCGTATTTTATTAGAGTTCACTGAGAACTTTGGGAAAGGAAAGCAACGACTGGAATGAAGACAACTTTGTTTTACATACACCCCACTCCCTTTCTCTACCTGGCTACCTTCAATAAATATTTTTTCTCTCAAACTTTTTCTTTCTCTCCAAGCAGAGTTATTCCACAGCATTCAGTACATATTTCTATGTAGCACTTCTTATATTTTCTTTAGTATGCTTAGATTTCTTGTACAATACAAATAACAAAAAAGCTCCATTTCATTTGGATAAACTCCTTAGAAAAAGATTGAAAAAAAATTGATAATTAGCTCCCATATTTTTTCTACTTCTGTCAATTTCCCAATACATTTAACCCAAGCAGGAAAATCTTTTCAGTAAATTAAGGAGTTGGAGCTGACAAATATATTGAAGAATACCAGCCAAGTTACATAGATCTCATTGTTGTTTTTGTTTCCCATCTATTCTTTGCTTCAAACCTCCATACAAGTTTATTTTCTCAAAATTTTCAGCATCCAACAGCATTCAACAAAATTTTCAGCATTCAACAAAGTTGCAGCTGGCAGTAGCTTTGACAACTTTTACACCAAGCTCTCTGGTAGCTCACTGGTTGCCGAGTTGCTCAGCTTTCTCCATTTTCCAGTTGTACGCAGCCTGGCCTATGCTATGGAAGGCCTGACTTGTCCATTTTAAACATTTTTCTTCAAACCTGTCCCTGATTCAAATGTTGAATACATTCCTTCCACTGGGTTTTATTTAAAGATTATTTCCTAAAGGATGCCCCTTCATTCTTCAGTTGATCGTCTCTGGAGAGTTTCTCTTCCTCAGCACCCTCAATCGTGAGGTTGGAGTTTTATGCTTGGAATGTTTTTCATGTAATTCTTGAAATTTATTCCACATATTTAAGGAAATTCCAGAACAGCACACTTCACATGCATTTATATTTGCCTTTGTTTCAGTGTTTGGTCCTTCTGTAGGGAAATCTAAGATCTGTTTTTCTAATTATCTGATCTTTCTCTTCCTGTGAGTTTGCTTCATCTTTAGAGTTCAATGCAACATCACATCACTTAGGCCAAGAGGAAGCAGCCCGCTTCACATCTTTTCTTAAAGTTCCAGACTTCAAGAGGGTCGCCCTAGAAAGGTACACCTTCTCCTGCCTGGCTGCACACCCAGAAGTCTAGGCTCTGGGGGGCAGAGCTTCATTCCAGGTTTGGCAAGACTTCCTTCCTAGGTACAGAACTCAATGCTCAGGAATCAGGTAGAATTTCTAGCCTGTTGACATTTCCATGAACGGTAGGTGTTTTCCAGGATACAGTGATTACAAACACAGTCCATTTTCCCAATCGGGAGAGTCCTCACCCCTCTCACTTTGATTAGGGTGGGACGGAGAAAGCTTTTCCCACCAAAGGTCTGGGAGGCCTCTGAGGTGCTCCTTTTGAGGAACTTGTAGGCCAGGCTGATGTCTTCTCTGGCCCAGATCACCTATCTGGGCCTGTTACCAGAAGCGCAAGCCCATATTTTATCGTGTGCTTCTCCTGTATTTGTAAGATCCTCCAGGGCACGCTGTGTATATTTGTATCTATCTCAGCATTTAACACTAATGTATTTGAATGAGTGAATGAAAACACTTGAAAATTTGTCAGTGACAACAGTTGCAAACTTTTTCTATAAGAGGCCAGATAATAAATATTTGAGGCTTTGGGGACCATGGATCTCTATTAGGACTACTCAACTCTCTGCCCATTGTAGTGAGAAATCTCATTGCAATTGATTGGCATCTGTGTTCCAATAAAACTTTATTTATAAAATAAATCAGGATTTATTTATAAAACATAAATAAATACAACTTTATTGTGTTAGGCCTGGGTTTGTCCCATAGGCTCTAGTTTGCCCATTGCCTGGCTTAAGATGTGGTTTTCCATAAAATTAGGTTTATAAGTTATTTTGTCTACCACATTGCTTTAACAAACACTAACCAAAGGCATCAAGTACATTGATTTTGTTGATTGGATGGATAAATAATTGTTTCCAAAGGCTGAATAATAATTCCTACTTTTTCTGATAATGCTTCAAGGAAGTTTTCAGAGAATATGTAGGGGCTCATCTTTACGTTGTATTTGTGTACATATATATATATATATATATATATATATATATATAAAATTATAGTTAATACTAGAGATTTAATTTTAGTAAATGAAAAGTTTTGATATGTCCATTTGGAGTATACTCTTTAAGCAAAACTGGCAGGTTTTTCTAAGCTGAATTGTGACTGAGGAGAGTGTTTTTAATTTTAAAAGCTTAAAAAAAATAGTTCTGCTTCAGGTAATGTGAATATAGCCAAAATATCACACTGTTTGTAGACCAATGACCTAATGTTTGAAGTATTATCCATCTCGTCAATCTCCTGGGTGTGGGTAGAGTAGAGGATGTTTGTTCAGTTTAGTTTCAGAATACAGAAAGGTGTTTATAATAAGAAAAAAATGCAGGATTTCTATGGTCTTGGCCTTACTTAGTGTCATGAGTTAGTTAACTGTTAAATGTAATATGGAAATGTTTACTATAATTTCAAGGTCATCCTTGCAGCCCGCTAACCTCGTGTCCTTCCTGTCAGCCTTTGTTACTACCTAAGATGGAAGAGTTTTGGTCATGGTTCTCAACACTTGACCTTCTGGCCGAGTGCCCATGCTACCTCCCAGATCTTTCCACTCTGTCCTCTGGAACAAATTTTGGTGAACACCTGACCTTTACCCCTTTCCTAACCTTTTCCTTTACCTCTTTGTTGTGAGAAAAACCCAGTCCTCTTTTTCTCCTATAGTCTTTCCCAGTCCCATTGGCTGTCTTGCCCACACCCTGCATACCTCAGGGCTGGAACAAGTGTCCACTTTTAGACAGTTAGCCTGACATGTTCACATAAGAATATCTGTGCCTTATACCATTTAAAAAAAGATTTTTATTAAAATATAGCTAACATACAAAATTATATTAGTTTCAGTTGTACACCATAGTTATTCAACATTCATAGACCTAAAGAAGTGATCACCATGATAAATCCAGCAACCATCTGATACTGTACTATGCTATCACACCATTGTTGAGTATATTCCCTAAGCTGTACAGTACATCCCCATGACTTATTTGTTTTATACCTGGAAAATTTTAACTTCTTATGTCCTTTCACCTTTCCCCCCGCTCTTATTCAATTTTTCAATTACATTTGACATCCAATATTATTTTATATTAATTGCAGGTGTATAGCATAGTGGTTAGAAATTTATATTATTTACGAGGTGATCCCCCTGACTAGTCTAGTATCCATCTGGTGCAATACATAGTTATTACCATGTTATTTATTGAGTATATTCCCTATGCTTTACTTTTACTTTTTTTACATCACCATGACTATTTTGTAACTATCAATTTATACTTCTTAATGACTTCACCTTTTTCACTCTGCCCCACCAAACCCCCTCCCGTCCATCACCCTGGTAAATCTAGTGCCCATCTGACACCATGCATAGTTATTACAATATTATTGACTATGATCCTTATGGTGTACCCTATATCCCCATTATACAGTTTGGCTAAACTATCCCAGATCTCTCATTATTATGCTGACCTCTGATTTGCTCCTCTTTATTCCAAGAAGTCCTGAGCACCTGCCTCATGACTTACTCCCACCCTCACTCCGCCATCATCCTGGGTGAATACAGTGGGGACCGTATTCAAGTTCTCTTATCTCCCAATCCATGACTTCTACTTCTACTCCAGCCACTTTCCTTGATGTCCTAATCCAGGATATAGTTGTTTCTTGGGAGGGCTTCACTTTTGCTTTATGAAATCTCAATATCTTACTCAGTAGCTTGCCCAATCTCTTACCTTGCAGCTTCAAGTAAATCTGCTTAGTGAAAACCCTTTACGTTCTTTTTTCTCACCAGCTACCCCGTCTCTGCTTCCTTCCCCTGTTTAGTGTAGTCTGCACAGTCTAATGCTAAGATACTTTCTTGACAATGTCTTCAGACTCGCTCTGTTGTCCTCCCACATCTACCTGGGAATACCTGCCTGTTGACAGTCTGCTCAGGTATTCTTGATCTGCACTAGCTACAGATTGCCTAGACCATACTTCTGTGCAGTGAGTCACAAACCAACACACCCCAGGTAGTTTCAAGGTTGTTTGTCCACTCATTGTCTCTTATGTAAGAGCTTATCATCTACTCATGCCCCCAGGATTGCTCCTATTCCATAGATTCTCTTTCAGTTGCTTTGGGATCCTGCACGTATGCATTTAGCTACTCATGTTCCTTCTGAACCATCGAGTTTTAGCTCTTTCAACCTGGCGCTCCACTTCATACCAGTCATCAAATGGCTATGCTGTCTCAAACAGTATCTTCCTGGAGAATAACCTCTCTCTAGGAGATTTATCTTATTTCCTCAGGCTTTTATAGAAGGCAGATAACACGAGTGACCTTCAGTCTTATTTTGACTTCAGGGAGTTAAAGATGACCTTTTAGGCAAAAGTGAAGCAATTCAGAAGCATCTTCCCTTGCTTAGACAAGCTAGAGTTAGTGAGGCACTGTACATATTCTTGTGCAAACCCGTCTACTCATTTTGAGGATTCAGAGTTTTTTGTTATAGAAGCTGTAACTTTACTTGATCTCTCACGTTGAGATGCCAGAAAGTGGCATGTACAGTTCTCCCTAATTCATGACTAGAGCTATTATTTTGGGTCAAGTGTGTGGTGGCTGTATCTTCAGGCCTATTGTGGTAATTCAATTAATACAGTGTCCTGGAGCATCAGCTTAAGGTTCAAAACAGTACCATTAGTATTCATGACATGAACTATCATTTTCATCCGTGAAAGCACTTATGAAACACAGTTTGAAAAATGTACAAATATAGATGAGTAAATAATGGAGGCAATTTTAAGTCTTTTTATGTAGCAGTGACATTTGTTCTATTATTAGCCTGTTTCTGGAATATGGGCTTTCATTGTGTGGCCATTAAGGAATTCATAAAAATTTCATCTCTCCTGTGTAGGTCTCCATTGTCCGTGGCTGCCATCTGTCTCTGCTTCAGGCTGGGGTGATAATTATTTCATGTGGCTCTCCCAATCCTCCTCCCTACCTTCACTGAATCTCTTTTCCTTTTCCTCCAGCTTGTCTGTGCTCTGACTCTAGTCTCTGTTCTAGGTTATATGATAACTGTCATTAGTCTCTGTTAGGGGAGGAAAATAGTCAACGCTGATTTTCGGCTTTTCCATTTCCCCTGAAGACGTTAGTTGGGCCTCTCATGTGCTGCCAGAAGCTCCCAGAGTGCTTTTCCACAGCAAAGGCACCGTCTGTGTGATCAAGGACTCTTGTTTCTGCATTACGGTTTGAGAGGCAGGGAGGCTTGTTTGCTTTCTCTGCTTCTCCTACTTTCCAGGCTATCTTCTGCGATGTCAGGCAGCTTCTTGGTCTTTCTCTATCTTATCACACCTTTTTTTTCCCAAAGGGTCAAAATCTTTTTCCTGAGCTGTGCTCTTTGAGTCTCTGATTCTGAATTAAACCTGCTCTGTATACCTCAAGTCACAATTTCTCTTTTCTTTGAATCCTTTTGCCTTAAGGAGAAGTGATATAACATACTTTTTTAATTACTCACACATACTTGTTTTGCGTGTTACACAGTGGGGGAGGGCAGGGGACGATGTGTAAACCCTCAGCGGAGGTTCCTGACCTCAACAAAGTTTCAACCTAGAACAGAGGAGAAGATGAGCAAATAATGATGACCTACGGCAGAATGGTGGTAATTACTGAATGAGTGGCTCAGAAAATCAGGGCCATGAAAGATGTGGAGGGAGAAGGAATTTAGGGGGTTGTGGTGCTTGGGAAAGACAATGGAGAGGTATAGTTTGAGTTATTAGATGGAGGGATGAAGGGCATTGGAGGATGTTGAGTTCTTGTGTTTATGGTGAGTCCAGGGTTCGTGTGTGACAATCCGGGGGTGGAAGGCTTAAAGGTAGGTAGGAAGGCCTTCCTCCACAGGCCAAATGGATCTTTGGACGATTTTGAGAAATGGGTTTTTTGGTGACACATCCTTTTTGATTTTTTAAGGAATGGTGGGCAGGCATCACAATGCAGAGTAGAGCAGGAGGAGATTGAGGCGGAGAAATGAGGAGAAGATCATGGACGTGTTACATCTGCTAGAAGAGAAATATAGAACTGGATGGAGAGGGAGAGAATTGCATGGATTTGGAGGGATAAGGAAGGTGCACTCTGATGCTTTGGGAGATGGTTCGTGTCATGATTTCAAGAACTGAGGTGTGGCAGTTCAGTCTTGGGTGAGAGGGTGAGGCCTCTTTTGCATGCTGGCTTTGGGGTGACCTGAGGCTGTTCAAGAGGAAAACCCGAGTGGGAGCTGTAAATGAGAGGCTGGAGGGCGGCCTCCTGGGAAGGACCAGGGTTGTAAGTTTAGGACTACCTGCTTAGAGTTTCTACTTAAATTGACAAAGTTTAGAAGGTGGCGGAAGAGCACCAGGTAGGTGAGATGAAGATGAATTTGAAGGAGGGAGTGGTTGGCAGATCAAGCTTCAGTTTCGAGGAGGATGAAGTCATCATCTTTGCGAAGCCTTCCAAATTAACCCATACTCTCGTGCCTCCCACATAGCCTGTCACACCCAACTGCGCTCTGCCATGGATCCTTCTCGGTTTTGCCTAAACAGGCAAAGATCTTCAGTGTGTTATGATTGGCTGTCTGCCCATATTATTTCCCTCTAAACTTAAGTTCTAGAGTTGGTGAACAGCATCCATGTATCACGTAAATTTATGAGCTTCACAGGACCCAGATTCATGAGTACCCTGGTGCTCTGTGGGATGAGACCGAAATCATCCAGAGTATTGAGAGAAATCTTATAAATCTCACCCAGTCAAGGTGAATTACATATGTATGGCCTCTGGCCATTTTCTATATCAGGAGTTTACTTTTTCCAAAAATGCAGATCATTCCATTTTGGGAAATTTCATTATAGTAGAAAGTTGTTCCGTGTAGTGGGTCCCAAATCTACACTTAAACCGATTGTATACGTTGATTTGCAAATTTTTCCACAGAAAGTCTCAAGATCTATTTGTGCGTTCCAAAGCCAGTTTTGTAGGAACACATCAGAAGCTCTTGTAGAATTAACCAGGTGACAGACTGGTGGTATTATATTACTTAAAACAAAACAAAACAAACCAAAACAAAACAGCTTTATTGAGGTATAATTGAAAAATAAAACTGTAAGATATTTCTATTTTCTTTTCTCCAAATATAACTTGATGTTGTGTTTTTAAGCTGTTTTGCTGTATTTTTTGATATACCTGGTTCTAGACAGTAGTCCCAGGGCTGCAGTTTATACCTCTGCAATAGCACAACCGTGCCAGCAGGTGGTAGCAAACAGGAACTGATTTCTCCTTGGTTTCCTTAGACTTTCAATGAAGAACCAAAGTATTTAGAGCCGTGAGATGTGATTATTTAGTACAAATTGTTTTCTTACAAGGAAATAAAGACTCCTATGAGCCCTACATACCTAACACTAGAACAATGTTTATGAGAGACCGTTCTTAGCCAGACACAGGAAGGGGGCGCTTCAGGAAAATGTGGACTTCAGAGGTCAGTCCAGGCCCTTTGAATCAGGAGCTCTTAGAGAAAGGACTGGGACCTGCATTGTTTCACAAGCAGGTGATTCTTCTACACACTAAATTCGGAGTCAACAAGTAGACTCCTTCTTAAGGATATGGAATTGTGCTAGGCCTTGAGGATACAAAGAAGAAATGACATAGTTTCAAACTATGGCTGCCGGTGCCCGTCAGGTGGGTGGGGTCTGTCACTGTATAGAGAAAGCGTTCTCTTCAGAGCAGCCAGCCCTTTCCTCAGGGGCAGCCAGTTGTACCCACTGTTGCCAGACCATTTCTTTTTGAAAGAGAAGCTGGCCATCCAGATCTTTGTTTTATATTTCCCAACTCGAACATACTGTGTGGACCAGACAAACCATGCCTACTGGTTGGAGTCAGCCTGTAAGCTGTGATATCTCCTTTAGGAATTCAGGCCAGTAAGGGAGCCCTGAAGGAGAATATGCATTTGCCATGATGTGAACGTCATGGGTTGACGTGAGTAGAAGGTGCAGTGGAGAGGCAGCGGGAGCAACAGAGCTTGAGGCTGGTCTAGCAGACTTTCTGAAGGTGAGTGCTCAAGGTCGCCAATATTTGGGGAAAATAAACCCATTCATTAATATGGGCAGCATCCTCCCTCTGTTATCCTAACAGGGAACACGCGCATCTATGTTTTTATGTCTCAATCTACCGGAATAGTGTTAAAAAAATTACTTTCAGTGATTCAACTTTTATAACCTTGAGGCAAATGAGTTCAGTAAAGAGGAGTAAAATTATTACTCAGTCAAGGATATTTTAAACTAATAATTATCTACGATGTAGAGCCATCAGCATATCTACTTTTGAGCTAAATAAACTGGAAAATTTGTTGGCACCTATTAAAGCCCTGGAAGGAATCTAGGAGAAACTTTGTTACTGTAAGTCGTTTTAGTAAAACTGATTTCTTAACCATGCTGTTGTTGGGATTATAATTCATTTGAAGCAGAAGTTAATGTGGAGGTGCCATAAGCCATAAGCCCGTGCACTGTGGCCCAGTTTCTTACACCTTAAGTGTGTTTTCTGCTTTGAAAACGTAAGTAAAGTGAATTATGAAAAAAGGCCATGCATGCACTTTAGAAAACTTAGAGTTGTGGAATTGTTTAGCTATAATGTAAAGACGGCACATTTAAAAACAGAAAAATAGCTGCAAATATATAAAAGGAAATACTTTAAGTTAATATTAAAGCATCTCTGTGTGTGAGGTAGGAGGGCTGGAAATTCCACTTTCCACATTTAGACCTATTCCTATAAAATTATATATAACTTTTTGAGGGAGGGAGGCACTTTGAGTACAGAAATTAATAACTTACATTGATTTTCTGTGTATGGGGTATGAGATGGCATCACAGGCCTTTTGCAACTATCTTTTAAAAACCCATCTTGATTGAATTTGAATGAAATACACAATTTTCTAAGTGTACAATTCATTGAGTTTTTTTAAGAACATATTTACTGAGGTATAATTCCCATACCATAAAATTCACTCCTTTAAAGTGTACAAAAACATTGCTTTTTAGTGTATTTACAGTGTTGTGCAACCATCACCACTGCCTAGTTCCAGAACATTTTCCTCAGCCCCAGAGAAACCCTGTACCCATGATCAGTTACTTCCCATTCCTCCCTTATCCTAAACGCTGGCAATCACTAATCTCCTGTCTGTTTCTGTGGGTTTGCCTATTCTGGGCATTTCAAATAAATGGAGTCATATAATAGGTGGGGTTTTGTGTCTGACTTCTTTCACGTAGCCTCACGTTTTCAAGATTTATCCATGTTGTAGTATATACGAGTACTTCATTCCATTTTATGACTGAATGATATTCCGTTGTGTCATTATACCATATTCGATTTATTCATCAATGGATGAACGTTTGGGTTGTTTTCATATTTACGGTTCATGTGAATAATGCTGCTATGCACATTCATATGCAGGTTTTTGTGTGGACGTATGCTTTTATTTCTTTTGGATACCTGGGAATAGAGAATTCCTAGAAATTTATTGCTGATTGGAAGGGAGGTTGATGAGTAGGTACCAGAAGAATTACATTGTTAACCTGTAGTAGGAATCCATGAAGAATCATTTATAGAACTTCTGTGTTACAGGTCACGTCAACCCCATCCCTTAATATCAAACTTATACTGGAGAGTAAAGTATATCTTAGGTACCAAGGTGTAACTATCAATTTGAATTTCATATAAAATAAGTAGTGACTCTCACCTATAATAAGACACACTATTTCTGAAAATGAATGTTTCCCACAGCGATGACTCTCAGTAATCCACAGGAGATAAGCAGGTAATTGTTGAGACTTGCTAATGTGTGTGAGACATTTCTGCAAAAAACAATGACGTCTCTTGAGTCTTGAGAACCTATGATTATATTAAGCATTTGAACTATACTTAACATGTACTGATAATGGATGTTCACATCTGTGTGTGCCTTGCGTGCTAGTTATTTAAAAACTTCTTGATCTAGAAAAAAGTAATAATTTATGTGTAGACTTTGGTAGACTTTTCCCTTGGAATATTTTCCCTGTTGTCTGCAACAGCGTAAATTGGAGTATGAACCTGTACTTATAGACGAAATGTACTTTATACGCTACCCGTTTGCTAGTTTCTGTGATTGTTAACAGAACAAAGAGAGCTGTAAAGTTGAGCGCATTTTTGTGTGTGTTTTTAGTGAACTTAACTAGGGCTCAGGTTGTCCTGGATTTCCTATCTAGGTGAAACCTGGCATGTAAATTACGATCCTGGAGCAAATCTTCCTCTCTTGCCTTGGTTTTATTTCGTTCTTTACAGTTGCTTTTTATTTCTAGCTTATTAATAATTGTGGTTGAGCAAAAATAATTTGAGACTGGAAGCTAAAAACTGGTAATGATATAAGGCAGTGGCCACTTCTCCTGGATCAGAAATTGTGTTTAAACTCATCTTTTTCGGGTCCCCAAAATCTGATTGTACCTGACATTTAGCCTAATGATGACTGAGGAAGGATTTGGAGTGTTTATAAAGACAATTGGCTTTTAATTGCCCAGAGACACAAGTGAGAGATTCACATTTTGCTGGCTTTGTTTTTCCTTCCTGGCTACGTGAAGACTTGTGGGTCTTTCCCAAGAGAAGGTGAAGTGGGAGCTGTAATTTACACTAGACACTGAGACAAAAGGCTGAAGTGGGACAGTGGGGCAGGGAAACTGTTTTGATTTTTGACCGCTAGGAGGCTTTTAGATTCCGTTTATCATTCAGTGAACTGTGCAATTCTGATTACCGCTATCTCGGAAGACTGCAAGTTGGCTTTGGTTTTGCTATCAAGTGATCTTAGTATTGGCAAAAATGGTCCTGATATACTCTGGGATGTTATGTAGCACAATGCCCAGTCTTAGGAGAGACTTGAGAACTTCGCCACTAAAAGCAATGTTATTTGCTGAATACACAGCATGGGTTGACTAGGAACATGCTGTAATTCAGAGGGTTAACCACGTTTTTGAGAGATGCCTCGGCTTAAAATGCCATTTTAACCACATATTTCAAAACAGGGTTAGACTTTCAAAGAGGAATTTTTAAGAATTGCTACATCTGATGTTTTATATTCCTCGTGCCAAGCACCATGCCAGGTACGTGCTTAGCTGTTGTCATTCCCTGATTTTGGAATAGATGAATAAATGAGTACTTTCTTAGTATCTTTGGTTAAGACACACTATTAAGTGGAAAGTTAAGTTCTAGCCTATTCTTTAGTCTGGAAACATTTTCCTGTAGCAAATCAACAATAGTGACAAACTTCTAGCTTTGAAGGTTTCATTCAAGAATATTCCCTTTCAAAAAGGTGTATCACTAGAGTGACATGTTTTCATGGGCTCTTGTATGTTTTTGTTCTTGATCTATGGACAAAACCATGCTGTCATTCCTACACAGTAGAAGGCTACTTTAATAGGTGAGTTTAGGAACTGAGGCAGGTTCTCCCTCCAAAACACAACCAATTCTCCCGCCCTCAGACACCTGAAACTTAGTCATCAGTGTTGTCTTTATTTTTGTCTTGTTTTTCCTTGCTTAAATATGAGCAATATTTAGTAAATATTTTCACTAAAATATTCATAGGAAGAGTAATTAGCTTGAACATAAATGATCAGTATGTGTAAGCCATGTTTCAGGAAATGAGAAGTTGGGTAAGACAGTCCTGCCCTTGAGAGTATGCAGTGTAGACTTGGCCAGAAGCATATGGAAGTAGGTCGCTAATTATGTTGTAGAGTTCACTCAGTGCTTTCACAGACACTCTCATTTGATGCTCAATTCTTGTTATGTTGGGAGCTACTTATTGACCTAGGTTCTCAACTTATGCAACTGTATCGTAGCTCAGCTTCTTCATGTATAAATGGGGTAAGAGCACCCACCACATAAGATTGTTTTGAAGATTAAGGGAGATTGTGCACAAGAAAAGAGAGTAAGTGTTGGTTGTCATCATCCGGGAAACTGAGGCCTGGGAAAGTTAGGAAACTTTATTACGCAAGGAACAAGGAAAGAGCCTGGACTTCTGTCTCAACTTTTCTGATTCCAACTTTCTCTTTTTATTTTTTTAGCCCATTCTGTGGGAAGAACTGGCTTCTCTAACATCATGAATAACTTTTTCAATAATTTTACTCTGGCAAAGAACTAGGAGGTAGGCATTTGTTCTATTTAAATTATGTTTAGTTTTTAGTTAATGTTTTTGACTGTGTGCCATAATCCTTGCACTTGTAAGTTTTTGGCATGTATGACCAAGGCAATCTGTCAGTTACTGCATCATAAACAATGATACAGATATCTTATGGAATTCATTATAAAAATTGGTCCTATTTTGTGGAGTCATAGGATTATATAATGGTTGTTTCAACAATGAAGTTTAATGGAAGAAAGGAGGGAGCGGTATTTTTTAATTCCTTGACAGTTTTAAAGACAGACTGAAAAGCATGGCAGCTCCTTCATATGTGCTAGCCTTGGGCTTCTTGCAGTGGAAACAATGCATCTTTCATTTGAAGGTGAACACTCAGTTATCTCTTTGAGTGGAAAATTAAGGCAGACACATATTTTGTGAATTGTTTCATGATGCAGATCCTGTGTTCCACAGTGGCTTTTGATGGTAAATATTTCTTGTTTTTTTGTTTGTTTTGTTTTTTGCATTACTTATGTTGAAATGATTGGCATGGTGATGAATGTTGTGAATGTTGTGTCTGTATCTTAAATATGATCTAGTAGCTGATCAATCAATTAGTAGGTAACAATTTGGAATCAACTCTGAGCCCAGCTCATCACCTAGATTTAGTCAGCAACCATCTCTTTTTTAAAACAAGCTCAAACGGGCACTGTGGTTTTGCACTATGATTTGCACAAAAATGTGGTAGAGATTGCTTTGGGATTCTAGATGTCTTTAAAATGGCTGCTCAAAAGGAATTGAAAAATTTGAACGAGTGCCTGCTGACTTGCTTTAATGGGTGTTTTGCTGATAACCCGTCTGGTATAAGTAGTCTTTGAGACATTCCCAGAATGTTTGGGATTTAAATCATGTGGATTATGTGGTCAGAATTGGAACGGAGAGATGTAGCTTTAGAGAAAGGTGGTGCTTATATTGGTGGGAAAATCTCATCCAGCAAGAGGATTAAAATGAAACCATAAACAAAAGAGTAAAGGGTATGACTATAATTCCGTTTGTTAATTAAATTAATATGTTCATAGGAAAAGAAATAACTTTTGAAACTTGTGAACTTGGCACTGGTTGCTTGTAGATTTAGCTGATAGATATTTTCTTCCACAAAATATGCCCTTTAAAACACTTCGTATCAAGGGCTTTTCTCTGGAGGCTAGGTGGTAGGACAGGTTTGGCAGCAGTGTTTGTGCAAAGCATGTTTTCAGCATGCTGCTCTGCCCTTAATATGCTTGGGAGAGTAATTATAACTTCACAGGAAGCATCTTGCCCAAGATTCCTTGGGCCCTGTCGCTCCTTAGTTTTCGTTTCAACAGGATGGCCAGTCGGTGCATAGGGCCACATGGCTGGAAGAAGCAGTAGCCTCAGCTATAGTGTGCGGTCTGTTTTTTTTTTTTTTTTTTTTTTTTTTTTAAGAGAAGTCAAATATTTTCACATATCATTTGTGTACTGTGAAGAAGATAGGGCAAATATTTCTTTCCCTTTAAAAATTAGGGGACTAAATAGTGATTTGTCAGAAGAAATATATAGAGTAAGATGGGTCCAGGATTAAATCCCAGATCTTCTCATCTGATGTACATCTCAGGTTATTTAAGGTGGTAATGATTTTATTTAATTGTGTTAAGAAATATGGAAAGAGGCAAGGAAGAGGAAAAAAACCAAGTTTTTATAGAAGGCAAGGTGTGGCTGTTGAATACATAGTAATTACTCCTGTCGGTGTTGACTTTTGATAACTCAAGTGGGAAACACATCTCAATTTAGTTCCTATGAATCACAACCTCATTACATAAAATGGATCACACCTCAAATAACTTGCTAATGAGTAAGGTTCTGAATTATTGGAAAACGCAATGAGTAATTGTTAGATTAGAACTACTAGATGAACACTTGTTCTTTCAAAATTCTGGAATGTATCGTTCAGCACACTGAATTCTTCTTAAAATCAGGATGGGTTGGTATTCTAAAATATGATCTATTTTTGTGGCACAAACTGCCTTCACTATATTTTGAGTCCGTTATAGATCTCTGTGATTTTTATAGTCTCCAGGATACAAAAGGTATTCTCGTAGATCTCTATTGTGTGGTAACTCAGTCTCTTTCTTTAAGTAAAAGGATATTACATCCGGCAAAATGGACTTTGTTTGCGAAGATGAAACTTTGTCTTTGTTCTACAGATGGAGAGTAACAGCTGATAATATTAGATAACACTAGTGAATGGTCCTCCTGAGTCAGGCAAGTGCTGAGTGCTTCATATGCAGGGTCTCATTTAATTCTCAGAGTAACCCTGTGAGACAGATATTTTGTACCTCCATTACACAGACTGAAAAGCTGAGGTTGAACAGCTTGTCCAGAGTTACAGGCAAGAGATGGCAGAGCCAGGGTTCACAGGCTGCAGACCACCCCCATCCGGCCTTACGCAGCAGTGGTAGATGCCCTGTTGTGTGTTTCTTATTAAGGAATGTGGCCCAGACAGCTGCTGTAGACGGACAAGTTCTGATGTAAATTTATACTTTTTTTTTTTTGGTTTAAGACTTTTGGAACACTATTTTTGTTTTAGTTCCTTAGGAGGGGTCTTAGATGAGTTTATATTTATATGAATTGCTAATTAAGAATTTTACTTTACAATCAGATGCTTTGAGTTATTGTGGTAGCTATTTGAACATTGTTCATATACAGTTTGAACATTTTTTAATGTTCATAACAATGTCCAGAGAAACTTAGAATATTTTAAGAGAATTTTTCATTTTATTGGAGTTTAGAGTTCAATATTCTCTCTCTCTCTCTCACCCCCTCTCTTTCAGACAGACAGACAGACAGACACACACACACACACACACACACACACACACTAATTATGCATTAAGGTACCAATCTCTTTTGTCCAGGAAAATTCAAAAATTTTAATTGAATTTTTTTATTTATTGAGTTACTATTTATACCCTTAACAGGGGACAATTCTTTTTGAAGGCATATTGCATAGTAAAATATACTAATTTAGATTTTAAAAGGCCTAAATACAGATTGAAAACAATTTTTTTTTTAGTTTTGAAACATTTAGTATCTGATTCAACTGAGACACTTTCATAACTGAATACTTATAATATGCTGTAGGTTTTTCGTGTCTCTTACATGTGGATGATTCTGTAACTTTCTAGAAAACTAAACTTTCTGAGCCTCAATGTTCTCACTGGTGAAATGAGAATAGTAAAGATAATTAAATTTAAGGACTGTGTGGATTTCATAGATAATGAGAAAAATTACCTGGCATAAAAACTGGTGTCTCTCTTCTTTTATTTTTTAGATGTAGGAGGTACAGAAAATTGACTGGAATCTGATAGATTTTGACGTCTTTTGAATGTTGTTTTTAAAAAAATATTAATTTGTGTATCTATTGAATAAAAATCACCTCTGGTTGTAATAAATATTAAAGTTAGCCCATAATTCCACCACTTAGAAATAATCACTGTTAATATATTTATTCCATATTTATTTATACAATGCATACTTATACATGTATAGTAATTGGGATCATACTCCATGAGTTATTTCATAAATTGCTTTATAATTAACATATTAAGGATTCTTTACAAATAATCTACTTTCATGGCATGAATTTAAATTTCATGTAGTTTTCTGTTTGATGGTTATATATCATAATGTAACCCATTTCTTATTGTTGGGCATTCAGGATGTTTGTAATTGTTGCTATTATGCATAATACTGTGAAGCAGTTCTATTTATGTCTTTGTGTTCTTGTCCTGTTGTCTTAATATAAAGTGCTACGTCTGTACACAGTGTGCCTGAAAGGATGCATATTTAAGA
Organism: Rhinolophus ferrumequinum; assembly: GCF_004115265.2. Lineage (NCBI taxonomy): Eukaryota > Metazoa > Chordata > Mammalia > Chiroptera > Rhinolophidae > Rhinolophus > Rhinolophus ferrumequinum. The sequence goes on from NC_046287.1 coordinate 26,883,538, forward strand.
CTTCAGATTCATAGCACAAATTGCCTCTAGACTGATGGTATCATTTTATATTATCTTCAGTATTTTACAGAGCATGCCAGATTCCCATGTCCCCAAAATGTAGATAATTAAATAAAAATCTTTGTTTAGTTTTCCTATTGTTTTCTTTATAAATACATTATAAATAGAGTCTGGTATTATATTATGATTATTTAGATTTCGGTAAGCATACACACACACACACACACACACACACACACACACACACAAACAAACGCACAGAAGAGTACCTTAATATCTTGATATATGGAAAGGGGTGGTCTGAAATCTGTGTGCTATGATTTTGCCTTTCTGTAGTCTTTTTGGGGAAATGAATCGTTCTGGATAGTTAGGTTCTCTGAATAGCTCTGTATATTCCATTATTTCTATTTAATTAATTAATATTCCAAATACAATTCAGCCTTGTTTATATGGTGCAGAGGTATTCTTTTGAGGGTTAATTATTGGAGTGTGTTGTCAGAGTATTAACAATGCATGTAATGAGGTTAAGCATATATTGATGCTGGCTACCTTCAGATATTTGATTGCACAGCATCTTGGCCAGTACAAGCTAATAAGCAGGTGATGTTTTCCCTGCTTCAGATGAGTAGAATGGATTCAGAGAGGCTATTTAACTTGCTTAAGATCACACAGCTATTAGGTAATGACAGTGGGGATTGAGTATACTTTTGTCTGACTTGAGTTCTTTCTCTTTCCATTTTGTCACTTGCTGCACTCTGCCCTCTTGATTGGCCCATCCAGTGCTGTTGACTGTTAATCTTTACTGCTGTCCATGTGTCTGTAGGGCACAGCCTTCTTTCTTGTAAAGTACTGCCTCTATGAGAATAGAGCTGCTAGATTGTTTCAGGGAGGACAATTAAGTGTTGGTGGCACTGAGCCACTTTCCTATGATTAGAGAAAATGGACTTTGACATCTGCTTTGATGTTCGTGGGACTTTTGATGCTGTTTGGCTTTGGACGGGAGTTCCCAGATAAATGTCATATTACTATATTTTCACTGGTTGGGATCAGTGCTCATATTGCATTTGTGTTGGATCTGTTTGGGGAAAACTCAAGAGTTTGTGCTACACAGGTTACCTGGGATAATCCACAGGCCACTTAAGGTTATCTCTCAAAAAATGTACCGTTCTGTTTGGATATGTTCTACTGTGCTTTTAAACTTTGTGTCTTACTTATGTGGCTGTGAGCTTCTTGAGGGAAGAGCTGCCTGATTGTTGTTTTTTTTTAATATCTCTCTACCCAGTGTCCAGGTAAATGCTTGTAACAGAGACACTCAGCATATGTTTCATTCCTGCAGCAATGTAGCCCTTCTGTGGATTAATGCTGTGTATAGGAAGGGATCTTCTATTTGTTCCTGCATTTGAGTGTGTCACTTCCTGGCCCTGGATCCTGTCCATATTTATAGAACCAGCTTATGAGACACTAACTTTAGTTCTAAGATCAACCATTATTTTGTCAGTTAATAGATAGTATGACTAGCTATAGCTCTGTTGGGCATTGTGGAAATGATGCAGAAGACACATAGCAATTCTAGGTGGATGGAAAAGCTAGCAGTGGTGAGTCAGGACAGCAGGGGCCCTGTGGCTCACCGAGCATTTAAGGTGAATGAATTTCCCAGTCAGGTTTCCAAGACCATATTTCTCCCTGAAGTGGCAGATGGAGCAGGGACTCCTGCTGGCAGGTGGTGGGTACGTCTCTCGGGGGGCTGGTGTCACTGCTGTTACAGTGCCTCCTGCCCACTCCCGTAGCTGGGGACTCAGTCCCAGGAGTGGTTCTTGGAGCAGCTTTTCCCCACTATGGCCTCCATTTTCTCTGCTACTGTGTCCTCTATGGAATCCCCATCCCTCCACCCTGAAGAGACAGAATCTGTAGATATTGTCCCAGCAGTTTCACTAAGATCATTGGTGGTGGTAACGTTAGGTGGCCTGTTCTTATGTAATAGCCGTAAGTGGGGGAATTGTTTAAAATTAGTACCTTCTATCCTTTGTGTCTTTTGTCTCTTTGGATTCGGATTTAATAATCTTCTCCTTAGGATGCTTCAGTAAATAACTCTTTCCTCAAATCACGGCCATTTCATGAATACATTTAAGGAGAGTTATGTCGTCTGCTATTTAGTTTTGTAATGAAACTTAACTGAAGGTTGGAATTGAAATTAGTGCTGTGCATATATAGTGGTATTATAAGTTTATGTCTTAATCTGTTTTTATTTACTCTTAATAGAACAGATTGTCCACAGGATTTTTTCTTTTTAATAGAAAATATGTTTGAAATTTAGCTTCTAACTTTTGTCATCCATCCAGTCTATAGTATAGAAAACGCTCATTGTGGTTTTTCCTGTTTATATTTTTTATACTAAAGTAGTTAACCTCTCTCTTTGTAACATAGAACCACATACAATTTTTTATAAGGAATAACTTTTGATATATGCGTATCCTTCAATTATCATGTTAAATGCATATTAATTAATCTAGTGCTGGATTTGACTTGTGTATTGCTCCTGATTAACAGAAAATAAATGCCCAAATCTGTCTTTCAGGCAGTGACAGAGAAGAATTTTGAAGCAAAGGATTTTCGAGCCTCTCTAGAGAATGGTGTTCTGTTGTGTGAGTAAGTATTTAAAGCATTTAAATATTTCAAAAGCAAAGGTGTGTGTATGTGTGTGTGTGTGTGTGTGTGTGTGTGTGTGTGTGTGTGAGGAAGTGTATTCACTCCCCTCTCCATGGCTACCATAGTCACAGATGTTTTCTTGGCAACAAGTGAGATTTGATCCCTGCAAATTGACACTCCCATAGGACCAGACAGTAGGAAGTGGTTATCAGTCTCTGTATCTAAAGATAGCATTGGTGAAATATATATTATTTTAAATTAGTAAACAAGAAAGATTCTATTATTGCTTGATGGGCCAGTAGGAGTGGGTGGTTGAGGAGAAAGCCTTATTACACTGCACCAGCCATCACTTACTCTGATTATTTTAATGTACGGAATTGTTGGGTTTAAAAGTTAATATAAAACACTTTTTTCTTCATCAATAAACAGTGATGATTGTAGAACAAATTTAGACAGTAGAAAATTTTTCTTTTAAGCTTTATGTGGAGTCATTACATGACCACAATCAATTTGAGTCATGGGCCATTGATTTACTTAATGTATTATTGAGAATCACATCCCCGCTTTGGTTATCATACGTAAAATAGGATGGTGCCATGATCGATGGTATGAGGCCTATATTATATGTTTAGTGTAATGGTTTGTTCCCCAATGGCTGTGTAGTACAGTTAGCCAAGTATGTGACCTTTGGCGGTGAGGCGTAGGCAGCCCTGTAAGGTGTAAGGATGAAGGTGTCAGGGTCCAGGTTGTAGAAGTGAGCAAATAAATGATAAGAATGTACTTGAGTATGCACCCACATTTTTGAACGCTCTTAAGTATACCGATCTAGACACTTACTGCATAGGTATTTATGGAATCTGTCCGCAAGTAAGCACTGGGAGTGTATGTGCTTGTACTTAGATGATTTTGATTATTCTGTTAAAACAAGGTTGTTTGCAGCAAAGATCAGGAATCAAAGGGCCTAGGTTTGATTCTTTGCTCCATTACTTTGGACATTTGAGCAAGTGACTTAATATCTGAGCCTTATTTTCTCACCTATAAAGTGGAGATCAGGATATCTGGTTTGCCTACTTAACAGGGTTGCAAAGTTCCGTAAGACATACGGAACTTCATAGGTTTTTTTTTTTTTTTTTTTCATAGGTTTTTATAAACTATCAAACTTTGTGTAAATACAGGTTGTTGCTAGGAAGATGGTGGCCATGTAGATAATAGTCTCTACTTCATCTGCTCTTTTGATAGCTGTTCAAACTTCTTTGTCTGACAGCAATATTATTAAGTTGAACTGTATGAAGTTGTCCATATTTAACCATCTGTGACCTACAGAAATGTCAAGTTCATGTGGTTCCAGCTAATATGTCTTAGGACAGGCATACGAAGAAGCTTAAGGGATGTATCTTGACCTCTTCTGATGTCACATTCAGAACTGTCATTGCCAAATAGTGTTTAAACTAATTTTAGTAGGCCATGTGGTCAGCCCAGTTGGTCACTGATAAGAAATTAATTAATCTTGATTTGAAAACTGAATGATTTAAATGTGTTCAGAAGATGGAGTGGCAAAAATGTCTCAGAAAGACATTTTTGTGAAAACCACCTTTGCTATAGACCATTTAGAGGTTTGCAGCCAAATAACTTTGATGTCAGTTGTAAGCCCCAGAAGTCAGGTGGGTTTAGGCAGGAGGTGTGCCTATGAGGCATGGAGTTGCTCAAGACATGTGAGAGCAAACGGCCCAAATAGTTGATCTTTCCAAAGAAGTCACTTTGTGGTTATATACTATTGAACAGTAACTCAAAGCATTTTTAGGGAACCCCCTTTTGGGAGGCATTCCATAGCTGGGTCATTAAACATACTTGATAGTGACAACTTAGTTTTTGATTTAAAATGCAATTTATGCATGAGGCTGGGCTCTGAATGATTTAAAGTGATTTCTGAAAACTGTACCCAACCTGTTACCAGGGAGAATATTCACAATTGATGGGAAACTATTTTGACCACAAGCAGTACTGTTAGAATAAATATATAAGTTCTACCTTAAAGGTCACGTGCACACACAACATTGGGATGTATGTTTAGAAATATATTGTGTTTTTTTTTAAAACGTCACTTTAATTTACAACTTCCCAAAGCTCATTCTTAGATTGTTTCCTAACTGCAATAACACCAGCTTGGCTTTTGTGCATTACCAGGTAAATCTAATCAATCTGTTTAGTACCCAGTATTCCTTAAATGAATGTTTCCCAAATGTAGCATAACTGAACATTAAACCTGGAAGTCAGCAATTGTAGTTCACTGTGGGACACGAAAGTACTGCATGATACTTGTATTAAAAAGATGTTTTTCTTAATTCTGAATCACATTGTTTTAGCTATTGGTTAATGAAGGCATGTTAATCTAAAAGGTATAGTTTTGGGGGGAAAAAGTCCAGGTAACTGTATTCTGTATAAATCCATAGCTAAAGAAAGCCTACCTGGTTGGTCTATAAGCAGGCATCACCGTTTGAGCACATCCACCTGAGTTATGATGCCTACGAGGGAAGCAAAATCCATTGTTCAGAAGCCTAGTATTATAAGCCCAGACTTTAAATTAATGGTAAATACAGTGATTGGTCTGTTGGAGAGTTTTGCCCACAAGAGATCTAGAGTTTTAGCTGAAATATGATCAGGATATTTAAAAAATCTGAATTCATTTTCTTACAGGAAAATCTGACTTCTGTTTGGCTCACTGCTAGAAAAACTACCAATCCTTGTGAAATATAGGGTCTGCTTGTAGCCTATCAAAAATCTCTAGGCATCCTTGTTCATTACTACCATTAAAGAGTTTTCTTGTAATTTTATCTAGTAATTTCAGTCCTTTATCGTTTAGTAATAGTTAATCCTTTTGAACTGGCATTCTGAAATATCAAAGTGAAGAGTTGGAAGAAGTGAGCTTATTTTAGCTTTCACCCATCTGGCAGTGTACTGACATTTCTGATAGTCTAAATTGGGTATAAATTGAGCACTGAGGCGTCAGACAAGGTATACATCTGAGTAATGAGGATATTATGTGCATTTATTGCCTTTTAATCTAATTTACTACTGAAATTAGTATCTTCTGTTAATTATTATAGTATCATTTAGTGGGATATAATGATTTGAGGGCTAAAGAATACTCTGCTGGTTAAAGCCTGTTATAGTAATTCTTTTACCTTATACCTTAAATAGGTACTCTCACTTGGCTTTACTAAACAATGAGATGGGAACAAGATCTAATTTGGGTTTTTTCCCTAATTAATAAAAGGATTGACAGGAGCCTATAAGGTCATTTCAGGTCAACAGGCTATCGAAGTAGGTTTTTGATGGAATGAAGGCTCTTGTTATAATTTTTTATGAATTTTATTAATACTACTCATGACTTTGTCTGCTGTCTTCAATGTTTATTAATGTTTATGAGGACCATCTTACTGTATAGTTAAAAATATATGAGGTTTGCTACTGCATACCTGTCCACAATCCTCTCTTGCTCTGTGGTTCTAACAGAATTATTTCTCTTTGCTAAACATATTTAGTGGAATGTCCAGCTTGATACGAGCTAGGAATTTCACACTTATGAGAGTAATCTTAGAAATATTCAAATGAAAACATTCTTTATTCTCCTTTTCGAAATAAGAAGATTTATTTGAAGATAATCCTATTGGGTGTGTCTCTCGGTAGTCAGTCTGTACTTCCCATTCCTGGAATAATGCCCTGTCTTTGCTGTGTCCCAAGTTAGCTATGCCTCAGAAGGTTATGCCTTTTATTGAGAAAACTCATCTCACACTGTCACCAGGCCTTGTTTTTCATGGCTTGCAGCTTGGAAAGAGTGGAGGGAGAGGTTCACTTATTGATTTGAGAAATCCCATTTCTGTTTATATCTGCTACCATGTTATGACTATGCTATCTGCCCAAAAGTACCATAATATTTTGTCAAAGATTTATTCAATAGAAGAAGAAAAAATGTTTAAAAATACTATTAATTTACTCTGAGACACTTAGGTGATTGTTTTAAGACATCAGACAAGATAGAGAAGTTTGTCACTTTTTATTTATGCCAACAGAACTCCGTCCTTTGTTAGGGTATGGGATGTTCACATAGTGAATGACAGTGACATTCGTGGGACCTTGTGCCTTCTCTGCAGTGCTCCATGTGAAGCCAAGAGGCTCTTGTGTAACAGCGAAGGCTTTTTCTTAGAGCTCTTTCTGGTTTTGAATTTCCTGAGGAGGACAATTGTCTCCCTACAGCTCTCCAGCTTGCCAACACTGTCTATTAATCCTGATTCATATTGTAGCCATTTGAAATTTAAGTAATATATAAAAACTATTTTTTCCACTTACAGTAGTATATACTTTGATGTTTCCATATCATTTGATAACCCAACAGTAGGTAAACAAAGATGCAAGTGTTCAAGTTCATAAAGATAATTTAAAAAGTTAAAAAAAAAAAACTTTTTCTTCATGGTAGTATTTTGTGGTTGCCATCTGTGTACTCTCTTTTTCAGCTTCATAGTCAATTTTTTTCTGTAACTCTATATCTACATATAGCGAAGACATCACTTAAAAAAAGTATATCATGTTGAAGGTGAGATTGGCAAACATCAATTCAAAAATTCACTTCTGTTATGGTATTATGGTAATCACATTGTTCAGACTTATTGCAAATTTTGCAGAAGTTTTTTCATATTGTGGCTGCAAACTTGAAGGTAGAAAGTTCACCTATGTTTTGTGAACCTGCATGTACCATAGGCTTTCTAAATACTAATGACTAAGAGGAGAATATATAATGTTTCAGCGATAGGGCCTTTGAGAAATAGATGAAAATGAAGGTTCACTAAAAACAAAAGGGAGAAATATATGTGCTAAATGTATATGATGTAAACAATTTATATTCAAGTTGATCAGCAAGAGGTTATTGAAGTAGGTTTTTGATGCCATGAAGGCTTTCAGGTGGACACATGGAAAACGATGCGTTGGTCATGAAATGGTGCAAGTCTGGGGATTCTGGGAAGTGCAATGAGAAGTAGATAAAGGGAATGAATATGGTGATAAGGACAAATATATAATGGCATCACATAAATTAAAAATCGAGTCATTATCTTAACAAGAGACTTAATCTCTATCATTTTTATGTACCAACAATTGTCAGTCAGAAAATTAGATGAGATCTAGTGGATAAAAGGAATAGTGATAAAGGTAAGAACATTATTTACTTTGAAGACATGTGGGACTTATTTTATATATAGAAAATAAAATGGTAAGCTATAAGGTTTAAGAAATGGAATAAAAAGCTACATTTCTGTATAGGGTAATAGATGTCAAAGTTAGTTTATAGTTTTAATCTAATACCCCTATAAAATCTAGTCAGATTTTTCTTAGAATTAAGAATTAGTTTAACATTATATGAAATAATAAACAAGTGAGCATACGAAAAATAAAAATTTCTGTGGAATAAGCCTGACCCAATATTAAAACACACGACAAAACATGACAAAGCACAGTGTTTAATAATTATGGATTGATTTATAAATGTACGTATTAATGTAATAGCAGGGTCCAGAAAAACCTTCTTATAGGTAAGAATTTGTGATAAAAGAGATAAGAGAAAATGGAGAAGAGATGAATCATTCAGCTCATTGTATTGGGATAAATAATTATGTAAGAATTAATTTAAAAACTCATATACAGGAATACAGTCTAGATTAAAATAACAAGAAGCTGGAAAAATACACTTGACGAGTTAAAAAAAGCTTTGGAGGCAGTTTAAACTTCAAAGGAATAGGAAAAAAATAGATTTGAATATAGAAATAAATTAATATTTGGCAAATACCATTCTGAGAAAAATATTTTGAGCAAAAAAATGACTTAGAGATTACCAGAGTTCAAATAAATTGATAAGATACACATTTCAAAACCTCAATAGACAAGTGAGCAAAGTATATGACCAAATAATTCACAAATGAAGAAATAGTACAAGAGGTAAACAGTAAAACTTTCACCTTCATTAGTAAGAAATAATTATGCTAAAATCAGATACTATTTTTAGTTGAAAGTAGTAAATAATTTGAAATCTGTTATAAAATGCTTATATTGTGGCAAAATCGTCCATAATATTCTCAAAATGACCACTTGAATATAAACTGGTATAGCTCTGAAAAACAATTTGGCCATACCTATCAAGTAATTATATGCTATTTTATTTAATGATATAAACATGTTTCTCATAAAAATTGTAAGACTTCCCAATAATCCTTTTGGGAATCTAAGAAAAGATTACAAAATGGAGGAAATGATATTTAAAAGCACCTTCATAGTGGAAAGTATTAAAAACATCTAAGATGTAATATGTAAAATTGGTAAAAATTGTTACATCTCTTAAGAGTGGAGGTCATAAAAGCTGCAGCACTATGGCAGTCATGCACAGGTGGCTTACAGGCAGAGGGAGACTGTCGCTGTTATTGAAAATGAGAACAGTGTCACTGTTACATCATGCCAGAAGGGAGGCACATGAATGCTGCCTGCTGGTGCAAAAGCAAGTTGATTCATATTGCCAAATTCCTGTCCAAACAAGTTATCAATAGCATAGCACTGATGATTTTACTTCTAGAAATAAAATATAAGAAACAATAAATATAATCCATAAAATTGTGGTAAGTTTGCATGATGAGAGATGATTACTAGAATTAGTGGGGTGATCACCTTGTAAGGTACAAAAATGTCGAATCACTATATTGTACACCTGAAACGAATATAACTAATATCATATTGTATACCAACTATACACTTAACTAAAAAGTAAAAAAAGAAAGAGATGGTAAGGAGCAGGGATAAAGAAAACACATACAAACATTTTGCATCAAAGCATTTTTACAGTGGCAAAAACTGGAGAGAACCTAAGTACAACTATAAAAGAGTGACATGTCACTCTCATTTACATGAAAGGATAGAGGAGAATTTAGGGACGTTACTTAAGAGTAAAGGACAGGACAGGGACGGGAACCCCCTGTCCTGCGAGACATCATTTGTTATTGATGCGGACCGGGGAAATTCCTGTTACTCAGGGAGATCCATTAGTAGTATAGAAACCTGCTGTCGGACTGCTCAAGCTTTGCTGACTCACCTCAAGATGCTTCAGGCATAACAGGCTAAATAAGGAAGTCCTATTACAATAAAATGATAATTATAAATTGCATTGATACTGACTTGTTGCTGTTCCACACACTTTCCCATGTTAGCATGTATTGTTACCTATTTAGTTGTGTGGTAGGTAATTCAGCAGTATTCAAAATTACTACAACAGGAATTCTACAAATTGAACTTACGCTAATTCTACTACCAGTCTTTGAAAATACTAAGGTCATCATAGACATTTATATTGAATGCTTTTACACTTTGAAATTTTAAATTACATATGCTTATTACTTTACCCATGGAAATGTAATCACTAACTACTCAGTGCTATTTTTCAAATATTACAACTTATGAATTTAGGTGAAGGTAATTAATTTAAAATCTTAATAAGGAATTTACTTAAGATCCAGTCCAACAGTTATAGAACATTTTTAATGTAAATTCTGGTTCATCCAACAGAAGGGACTGTACTCAGGTCACTAAAATTTATGCTATCGGTGTATATTATTTCTGTGGGCAATGTAATAAAGTAAAAATTCAAGTTTGACTGTCTGGCAACAGGAAAAATAACAGAAGGGAGATGTTCTTGTTGGGCGAAGCAAAAAAAAACATTGCTAGCATTTGAATGGAATTAAAGGTCAAGTTTTTCTAAATATATTTGAATCATTCACAGAAAAAATTCTGCACTAAAAGTTAGACAGTGCATTTGAGCAAATATTTTAAAGCACCTACTACGTACCAGGTACCTTGCAAAGTGCTAGGAGATGTCGTTTGGATCAAGTGACTATTCTTGTGCTTAGTAGCTTCCCTGGCTTATTGCTGTGCTGCTGATACCAGCACAGTGTTCTCTCTCTCTCTAGTAAGCATTCAAATGTTTGTTGAGTAGAGTTTGCATCTAGAGAAAACTAGGCAAGTGAGTGTCAAATAACAGATAAAACAAAAATCATTGCTATTTATAAAGAAGTGTAATATCTTTATAAAATCTTTAAGAAAATTTAGTTACTAATAGGAGAAGTTTGACTACTGTAGGGGTATATGTTTAAGAAATGTGGACTCAAAATCAATGTACAAAAATCCACTGTGTTCCTGTATACTAATAATGAAATTTCAGAAAAAGTAGCAATTCATTTTTCAATTGCAACAAAAAGGATAAAATACCTAGGAATAAACTTAACAAAGGATGTGAAGGATCTATAGACTAAAAACTATAAGACAATATTGAAAGAAATTGAAGAAGACACAAAGAAATAAAAAGTTACTTCATTTTGTGGATTGGAAGAATCAACATAGTTAAAATGGCCATATTACCCAAAGCAATATACATATTTAATGCAATCCCCATCAAAATCCCAATGGCATTTTTTTAAAGAAATAGAACAACAACAAAAAAATCATCAGATTTGTATGATCACAAAAGACCCTGAATAGTCAAAACAATCCTAAGAAAAAAGGACAAAGCTGGAGGTATCATACTCCCTGACTTCAATTTATACTACAAAGCAACAACAGTCAAAACAGCATGGTGATGGTACAAAAACAGACACCAGTGGAATAGAATTGATAATCGAGAAATAAACCCACATGTATATGGGCAGATAATTTTCGACAACGGAGCCAAAAATATATAATGGAGAAAAGAAAGCCTCCTCAATAAATGGTGCTGGGAAAATTGGAAAGCTACGTGCAGAAGAATGAAACTAGGTTGCTGTCTGTCATCATATACCAAAATTAACTCCAAATGGATGAAAAACCTAAATATAAGACCTGAAACAATAAATTGCATAGAAGAAAGTATTGATACTAAACTTATGGCCCTTGGGTTCAGAGAGGATTTTATGAATTTGACCTCAAAGGCAAGGGAAGTAAAAGCAAAAAAGGAACTATATAAATGAGACTATATAAAACTTCAAAACTTCTGCACAGCAAAAGAAACCGTCAGCAAAGCAAAGAGGCAGACAACCAAATGGGAGAAGATATTTGCAAACACCACCTCCGATAAACGGTTAATATGCAAAATATATAAAGAACTCATACAACTCAACAACAAAATAAAATAAACAATCCAATTAAAAAATGGGCAGAGAACCTGAACAAACACTTCTCCCAAGAAGACATACACACAGGCAACAGATATATGAAAAGATGCTCAACTTCACTAACTATTAGGGGAATACAAATCAAAACCACAATGAGATACCACCTCACACCTGTTAAAATGGCTATCATCAGCAAGACAACTAATAACAAGTGTTGGAGATGTTGCAGGGAAAAAAAAAACCCTATGGTGAGAATGTAAATTGGTATAGATACTATGGAAAACAGTATGGATTGAGAATCTCAAAAAACTAAGAATAGAATTACCATACAACCCAGCAATCTCTCTTCTGGGTATCTACCCCAAAATTTGAAAACATTTATCTGTAACGATAATATGTATCCCTATGTTCATTTCAGCATTATTTATGGTGGCCAAGGCATGGAAACAACTGAAGTGTCCTTTGGTAGGTGATTGGATAAAGAAGATGTGGTACATATATACAATGGAATATTACTCAGCCACAAGAAAAGATGACATACTGCCATTTGTGACAATACAGATGGATCTTGAGATTATCATGCTAAGCGAAATAAGACAGAAAAAGTCAAGAACCATATGGCTTCACTCACATGTGGGATATAAAACTGAAAGCAACAAATGAGCAAGGACAAAGAAAGAAACATGATTTAGTGGTTACCAAAGGGTGAGGTGGGAGAATAGGGTAGAGGAAGTCATGCATATAGTGAAGGAAAGAGAATTGACTTTCAGTGGTGAACACACAATGCAGTACATAGATGATGTATTACAGGAATGTACACTTGAAACTATATAATTTTACTAACCAGTGTCACCCCAATAAATTTAATAAAAATAAAAAATGTGGTTGACAGAAGGATATCAGAAATGTATGTGTGAGTGACTAACCAAGTAATACATAGGTTAAAAAGTTCACTCTCAGAGTATTGATGTGCTCTTTGATGCCAGTGTCTCTGGTACATTTGGAAAGTCTTTGGAAATAGGAAGTCAGAAGATGTCCCTCCATTTTGTACCTCTACTGAGTAAGAAATAATTGCTTGGCTTATTTTTTCCACATCAGAGCTTTCTGATAAAGGGAAAAATGAGGTTTGGTGTTTGGAAATAGCTTCTTTTGACGAATAGACTGAGCATCAAATTCTAGTTCCAATTAAAACCTACAACTGAGCTAGACATCATATTCAGCTTTACCTTTGAGTCTTACCTCTGAGCTTTATTTAAAGTCACAGTCCAGTCACTGGTGACAAGCTTTTTGAACAGAGCCGTCTTTCTAGCATCTGTTGTTGTATAACTCAGCTCCTTTGGAGGGAGTGGACAGTGGTTTGAGGAGGAGAAGAAAAGGAAGTAGATAACAACTTGGAGGCACGAGCTGAAGGAGAGGGGTTGGAGGCCTTCTTGCAAGAGTGCTCTACCATGGGAGATAAGAAATGACTTGGTATTTTCTGTTGCGGTTTAATCTGACCAAGAGAGCAAACCTCCGGTGTGCTGTCACAGCACGTCACCAGGTTTATGCCGTAACTGAGGGAAGGAAGGCTTGGGGGAGTAGCTGCATGATTCCACACAGGGTTAGAGGGAGGGAACATAGGGACACAGGCAGAGAAAATGGTCTCCTGACTGCCTCTAGTTCCTTGTGCACGGAGGCACATCTGGAAGGTTATCGTGTCATCTGATTCTTGAATACAGCCAGTCACCTGAAGTCAGTGTTGCTTTTAGCAATATGTGTAATTGAAGAACACTTATTATGCAAAGAATTTTTATTTGCAAAAGCGAGTAGTATTTCTTTTATGTGACACTTGAATTTTATTTGACAGAAGACTATGCCCTTATTCCTTTAGATATACTTAAGTTTCACAGAAATTTAAATTTTATGAAGCATGTATTAATATTTCTCCCTAGAAGAAATGTCCTTAAAGTTCTTCCTTTAATTATATAAAAATAATGACTCCTGGTTCATAATTTCATTGGATGTTCACTGTTTGCCAAAACCATATGTGCATTTTGTCCACATCCTAGTGCTTAGAACTGATAACATTTTAACAATTGACAAAAATAAAACAGCATTTTCCTCTAGTTGACATTGCTTTTTAGAGGGTATGTTGTTATCCAGAGTGTTGTTTTTTCCTTGTGGTTATTTCTGTGTTTGTACACATACTAGAAGGCTCAGGATTGGAGAAGAACACCAACCCACTGTGTATATATTGCTTCTAAGTAATAGCTCTGGACCCTTCTGATGAGGAAGAAGTCAACTCATTATTGGGAGGCAACATTTATCTGTGTTGTTTCCTTTACCTCTATCCCTTATTTCCTTTAGCTGACTTAATTGAGAGTAAGCTGTGTTATTTTCCAACCCAGAAACTGTATTTAAAAAAAAATGCTCTTCATATTACTAACACTATAATACAGAAATGATACGTGAAGTCAACAGGTAAATTGAATCATGTGGACAAAGTCTCCAGTGACTCATATGGGTGGAGGAGGAATGGATGACTCTTTCTCTAACAAAGCCAACTAATGCCAGACTTTCTTGACATTTTATATCCCCAGCTCATATGGTTCTTTAACTTTTATATTACTAAAAGATTACATTTTAAGATCCAAATTACTATAGGAAAGTCACTGTCAAGTAGTGGTCAAGGGCCACAAATGTCTTGATTTATACTATGCCAGAATTATGTTCCTATTCAGTAATGTTTCAGTTATTGGTTCTTCTATGCATTGCAAGAATGCCACCAGTAATAAAATTTAAGAAATGCCTGGTTAATCGGAAACAACTAGAATTAATTTGGAACTCTTGTTTCTTATAAACCTGCTCAATTATTTTCTAGCTCCTCAGCTAGTGATTCTAGAAATATAAAGTTGCCATGAAAAGGAGAAAACCTTTCTTCCTACATGGCTTTCAGTGTACAAATAAGAAATTGGGAATCATGGAGTTAACAGTTCTAGGAAATGCTTAAAGTTGAGGGGATGGTTTTATTATCTGTATTAAATTGTCTAAAGATCATTGTGTGAGGAAACTATGAAAACAGAACAATCTCTTTTGTTCACTAGGCTAAATCTTCAGAAGCCACTGTTTTGTCATTTTGAATCCTGTTAAACAACATTCTGAAGGTTATTAAATTGAGCCTTTTGCCTTTTTTATTTTTAGCACACTCAAGTGTATATATAAATCTCTGGAATGTTGAAAGAGTGGCATTCCACAAGTGTCAGATTTTTTTTTTCTGTCTCCCATTGTGAAGAGAAGACTCGTAAATTAAGAATGTTTTAATTCTTTCTCCTTTATTTGCTTTTCTGTTGGAGCTCTCTTACAGAATAAAGAATTGGTTTCCTTTCCTTTCTTTCTTTCTTTTATTTTCCTTTTTTCTTTTTTTTGTGGATGGATTATTGAATAGGAAAGTCACTGTTTCAAGTTGTTGTTTTCTGGCAGTGATTAATGATTAATTAACCAAGCTAGCATTAATCGAAAGACATTATTATAGTATTAAATTTCTATGTGGTCTGGTATTGTATTAGTGAACAACAAAAAAGTAGAATTCACAATAATCTAGATTTAGAACCAATAAGTGTACTCTAAGTTGTAGTTGTCAAAGCTGTATTCTTTTCATAGTATTCTAGAGTATGGAGACACATATATCTTTGCAAATTTCTGTAGCAACTTAAATTTGTTCAATAGTAGATTCCGAGGTGACTGTTAATCTATTTTGGGGAGTTCTAGTACATTTAATTTGTTACCCTGTCATATTGCTATGGTAACAAAGCAGTCAGTCATGGGGTTCCAATGAGGTTCCAATAAGAACTAGTTGGCTAGGAGGATGAGTTCCACTTTACTCTTTAGATCCGGCAAAATAGGATGGTTTTGAAGCTACCTTTTAAAATAAGGATTGGTTTGAGGAAAAAAAATCAATTAAAATGATTAATAAAAAAAAAGTATTCTTAGGGCCAACTGAACTAAATTATAATGAAGAGATTCCTAAACTGACTATTTGAAACAATGAAATATTACCTTTCTTTAACAAATGGAGAATTAACTATTTTTAAGGACATGGGTTTGGATATAGAAGTATGTCTGTATGGTTTAAGAGGACCGCGCCCCATTTTTGCAGGGCTGTTCTCCTTAATATGTTTCTTGACTTGTTTTCTTGGTTCTTTGCTTTCTGTTGGGTTCTTGGCTCTGAATAACATATTGGGGATGGAATAGTGGCACATACGATTTTTGAGAATGTTAAAAAGAACACTAAGCTGATGATATTGGCATTCTTGTAATTGCATATCTTATTTCTTTATTTGCTTTCAGTTTGATTAATAAGCTTAAACCTGGTGTCATTAAGAAGATCAATAGACTGTCCACACCAATAGCAGGTTTGGTAAGTAATAAATTATCTACTAAACTAGATTTCTTTGTTTTTGAAATGTAAATAGATGGGCATAGACAGATTCTCTTTTCTGGAATTATAGAAATTAAGTTTGGGTTTTCTTGCTCAAGAAAATTGTGTTTAGTGATGTCCTCCTTGTGCCTTTAGTTCCTCTGTCTGTGTACCTTCTGCTGGGAGGCTTTTATTTTATGTTTGTTTTGATTTTTGTGCCCTCAGACTTCATATATTCCCTGCCTTGGCTTATTTCTTCCACAAATTGTATTTGTTTGAGATTATGTTCCTTTGAAGCTCAGCCTGCATACATTGTTTGCTGGTTGACCTCAATTTAGGGAAACTGTTCGATGTTCACCAGTTGTTATGTTTCTGGTACTTCCTGCTTATGCGTTACACTCACTCAGCACACAGATCATGGGATGTATTTGCAAAATACTGATGATCTGCTTGCTCAATACTCAAGACTTTTGCTTCATATAATAGATTTCCTACCAACATCCTATATGATGCTGGACAATCACTGTCTTCCTCTTTGTCTCAGTAATATCCATAAAATGACTAGGGATGATTCTCTAGATTTTTTTTTGGCTTTAAATTTGGAATTTTACATGTGAGAAATATTCCACATTGTCCTGTTAAGGTGAGACTGTGTCTTTGGAAAGAAGTAATTTATAATTAAGTACAAATGGTGGATAATTTTCAAAATGTTAGCAATAACTAAGAATGAAGGTTGATGATAGGAGTCAGTTAAAAAAAATTAATTTCACAAAACACTGCAGTTTAAAAGCTAATAATTGGAAGGTAAAAAACACACACATTCTTTTGGGAATAGTCAAGCTGGGCTTATAATACATTCCAGAACCTTCTATTTGGCTACCATGTATATGCAGATATTAAAGGCATGAAGTATTAAAGGTAGTGGTACCAAAATTTCTGGGCTTGCAGCTGTCATGACAACCTCATCAAAATTTTGACAGGAATGACTTGGTTGCAGAGTGTTCATTATTAGGAAATATCTGTCTAGCAGTATATGAATATATAGTAATATATGGATATGCATCACTTCTAATAATAGAGTGAGTTGGGAGGTACTAAGGAATAAAAGTAAAGAAATTTGGTTTTTAAAGTCTTTCTAGGAAGAACATTCAGTTTAATAAACAAAATAGGCCTTATATGAAATTAACGTTAATGAAATAACTTCAGTGAAAACTGAAAGTTTGAACTGTATCGAAAGTACTCTCTATCATTTCAAATGCCTTGAGTTATTCTTAGACAGTTTAATGCGTAGATTTTAAACTATAATTTCTTGGATCAATTACATGCATTTTAAATGAAATTAGCCTTGGATCTCAAACAGCCTGCATATTTGGAATGCTCGAATTGTGGTGGTTTGTTGTTGTTGGCCACTAGAGGTTCTATTTAATCTTCTGATTCCATGAATGAGATGAAATCACTAGTGTATTTTTAAATCCAAAAATCTCTCAAAATATTTCTATTTCAAGCATGAGAAATTCTATCTGGTTTGGATTTTATCTCTAGAAACTAAAATGAAATGTATTTCCGGCATATTAAATAGGATGATTTTCCAAATACAGGACAATGAGCATTTTCAATTGTATGTAGGAGCATTAAGAGTGACCACAGCCACAGAAATGGGCTAAGCCCAATTGGTTTGAAGTTATCGTCATGCCTCATTTGACCATTTCCTGTGATGCTTGTGTATCAGGATGGTTATATCAAACCTTGAAAGCCTTCATTTTAAGTGTGAGTAAGAGCTCCAGCATCTACTTGGTAGGATTGTTATGAGGTATAGATAGTCTGACACACAGTTTTTCAATGAATGTTCTTTTGTAGCTCATTCATTCTTTCAACAAGTGAGTGTCTTGTAGGTCAAGAATTTTTCTAGTTTTTAGGGATATATTTGAGGAACAAAGATACATAAGGACCTTACCTTCAAAGTGCTTTCATTTGAATGGGGGAGCAGGGACCAGGCAAATAAATTCACAATTTAGCAAGAAAGCACCTGATAATAAATGTGCTGCAGAGAATTACAGTAGACTGGGGCTTTGTTGGACACTCATGAGCAGTTATAGTGAGACTATGAAGAGTGACCTCTAAGAATTTGTTAAGAAAGAATATGTCAGGAGAAGCGTCAGATTTTGACACTTTTAGAAGAAAGATGAAGAAGCTGAGCCAGACTCTTCATACTAGTAACTTTTGTGTTCACAGCACGTAACTGATACAAATAGGAGGCCAAAGATTTTTTTGAGTGAATGAATGAATGAACAAGATTTCCACTGTGAAAAATGATAGGCTCTAGAATTAGGTCTTTGATGAGATAGGTTGAATTATGTTTCCCTTTCTCCCCCTACCAAAGGTATATCTTGAAGTCCTAAACCCCAATACTTCAGAATTTGACTGTATTTGGGAATAGGGTCACTGCAGCTGATATAACTAGTTAAGATGAGGTCGTACTGGAGTAGAGTGGCCCCTAATCTAATATGGCTGGTGTTTCTATAATAAGATGGCCATTTGAAGACAAATACACAGAGGAGAAATGCCTTGTGACAACTGAGGATTTTGAGTGCTGTAGCTAGAGGTAAAGGAACACCGAAGATTGTCGGCAAACCACTAGAAGCACGGAAGAATGCCCCTGCAGTCTTTGTAGGGAGCATGGCTTTTTGGACACCTTGCTTTTGGACTTCTTGACTCCAGAACTGTGAGATAATAAATCTCTGTTTTAAGCCACCAACTTTGTCGTAGTTTGTTATGGAAGCCCTAGGAAACTAATAAAGACAGGTAAATGTTTTAGTTAAAACATGCTTTAAAAAAAACCAACAAAAAACTTTTTATTTTGAAATAAGTATAGATTCACAGGAAGTTGCAAAAAAATAAGTAAATAAAAATAAACACAGTACAGAGAGGTCCATTTTCCCCAAATGATAACATCTTGCATAACTGTGGTACAATATTAAACCCAGGAAATTGACATTGGTATGTTCAAAAACTTTAATCAGAATTCACCAGTCTTACAAGCAGTTAATGCTTCTTTAGTAACAAAGAGCAGAGATGCTTTCAAGCTAAGTGCGATGAAGAGTTTTATTTTAAGGATTTTTCAGAAGACTTGCCCATTAATTCAGTATTCAGCAGAAACATGGCAGCTGCATTCCACATGATTACTTTTTTCCTGTTGGAAATGGTGCTTATTAGTTGAGGTTACCAGGGGAGGAATCTGAACGGATCAGATTACCTTTCCTTTGCAGGCTACAAGTATCCTAAGTCACTGGCCAGCCTGTGCATGAGTTCCTTGAGAAGAGCCGACTTGGGCAAATGGGCTGTGGTCAGGAGTGTTGGTTCCCTTTGGCTCACTCAGTTCAGGTGTGTGGGTTGAAGTGGGTTCTGCGAATGTGGTTTGTGTGGGGTAGATACACCACGTTAAGTCAAATACAGTCAGAATCACGCCATTTCTGTGTAAGAGTTTGTTAAGCTGAGTGATTACAGTGCTCCAAGCCCCTTGTCCATTACTTTTTTCTTATTTTCTTTCCTTTAGCTATAACTTTTCCATTTCATGTAAGTTATTATACATACATAGCTTTGGAGCCAAGGCAATGGATTTACCCTTTGCACATGGACCTGTGTGAAAAACGTGGAATATCCCCTGAGCAATGACAATGAAGAAAGAAATGTTGAGATAATTTCAAAATATATTGAATGCTTTGCTTGAAGCATTCATAATTATTTTTTCTTTGGGAAGGCAGTAACTGTGTTCCCAAAGAGATGTGGCTTTTCTCACTTGACTGAGTTTTATTTTATTAAGAAATTGATTTCTCTTTATCTTTTCTGTTCTTTATGTTTTTTACAAAGCCCTGCTTAAAAAAAGGAAAAAAAAAATCTAACCCAGGAGTTTTGAGTCTTCCAAAACATTAGCTGGTGTTAAATGTGAGCATGTTCAGATCATTGAAACTCAAACTTTGTTTGGGAATAAAAAAAAAAATTTGACCTCAAAACAAAACCCTGAGAAACAGGCAAGATATTCTGAGGGTGAAAAGAGCCGTTGAGCCAGAATAATGTTTACCATCTGATGTGTTAGTGTATGTGAAATACAATACGAGTAGAATGTTTGCATCATCCCTGGCCTCTACTCACTAGATGCCAGTAGCACCATGCCCCCAAGCCCTCACTTGTGACAGCTGAAAATGTCTCCTGACATTTGGCACTGGTTGGTGCCAATGATCCCTATGGGATAAAACCATCCCTGGTTGAGACCCATTGAGCTAAAGAATCAAGAAAGTAAGCACTACCCCTTTCCATGGGTTAGTGTGCCAGCTGCCTATAGGTCTGATTCTCATTTCAATTGCAATTTCCCTGTGAAAAGCAATGAATGGTTTTCCAGAAAACTTGGTTGGAACTATTCATTTGTGAGCATATTTGTGTCTATCAGTGGGCTCAATAGAAAAATCCTCAGTATATCCACTCTTGCATCAAAAATATGGGCTGAATTTGAACATCTTTGCCCTAAAGTGTTACTCTTTCAGATTATATTCAAGAATGGAACGTGTAAGGTGTGACTGTATGGGTTGGGAAGGTTGTCTTATTCAAGAACGCTATAGAATGTGGTAGAATGCAGGAAATGCAAAGATACCAGCTAGCTTAAGCTCTTTTGGATGTGTCAGTTTCCCTAGCCTACATCATGGCTACTTCAAGAAATAAGGCAAGTTTATGGGTCCAGGGTCCAGTCTTACTGCCATTTCTCACAAGGTTATTAGTGGTTAGTGTTCTTAAAGCTGTGTACAATCATTTCTCTTTCATCTTCACTCTCTTATACACTTGGGTGTCAGGAAAGTAGTGCAACCCAGGCTGTGTCAAGATCACTGTTGAAACATCTACTTGTTCCCTTCCAGCAGTAGTAGAGAATTCGCCTGAGGAATTGGCTGTAGAATTTAAATATTCTTTTCCAGGTTTTATGTGCTTTTCTAAAAACCACTCTCAGGCAGTGACTATGTTTATCCCATTCTTTTTCCCAGGGGTAGAGGAGCCAAAGGTGTTGGGAGAAGGGAGGTGTGTGGGACACTGAGCTTGTGAGCTCTTTCTGCAAATAAAAACAAATTAAAAAAGTGAGACCTCATGTGTTTTCAGGGAAAAAAGCCCATTTCTGTTTCCTTTCCCATCCAAGTTGAAGTAATGCAAGTGTGAATATAATTACTATTTTCATTCAAGGGTGGCACTTTCCTGGGTAGGAGGCAGGAATAAATTTTGTATGGTTGAAGAGAAAATACTCGAGGAATAATGGAGTGGAATATAAAATTGGACGAGCAGCCAATATATGCCTTGCTTGAAAGAGTGGTGACTGAGGGTTGGTTGCTCTGTGCTGGGTCGAACCCAGTGTGTGTTTCAGAGGGAATATGTGTCTAGTTGCTAAAAAGCAATATACTTTTGTGACTATATTTGGATGTTGATGTATACAAAACACTGATAACAAGTGGGAAGATTGTAATGTAGAGCTAGTTTAAAATAACCATTTAATGATAAGATCAATAGTGTTTATTTTCTGTTCTTGAATTTTATTACTGATTTTGTAGATTTGGTTGAGGAGATCTTCCAACCTAGCCAATTTGGGAGAGGCTTTCACCAAGCAAATTCTTTTTGATCCACTCATCCTTGCCTGTTTGATTGCTTAGTCAATAAGAGACACATTCATACAGAGCTGATTCTGGTTGCCGCGGTCCCCATCTCCAAATGGATGGGGAATGACACTGGGGTCCTCTCCCATAACACTAGTCTGCCTTAACTCTTACTTAGTTTTCATGTTCTTGATTTCCTCACAATTGATAAATAATGAAAGCTAGATGTTACCATAAATGACCATGCTCTTTAATTTTTGTTCATTTCTCAACTGTCACTGTATTGGAACAATTTTATATATTCTATTTCCTAATGGAGCCAGTGATGGTTAAATGATATTAATAAACTTGAGTAAAACTCAATTGTGGTCTCGTTATTAAAACTATGCTAAAGAAATGTTTTTATTTCAATGGGAGGGCGAACGACTGTTACAAGTTGTGTAACAGTGTTACACTGTGTTACACTGTTACAAGTTGTGTAATTATGCCTCAAACACTGAAATTTAAACTATTCTTATTTTACTAGTTTGTCAATGTCATTGTTTTCTTTAAAAAGAAAACAATGACAAAAACATGCTATATTACTTTTTCTTCTTAATAAAGGTATAGGAGAGTACCAGTATAGTATTACCAATATTAGTGTATTATTTACACTTGTATAAAAAAACCATAGGCTAAAAGTTAGGCATTTACTAAAAATAAGACCACTGTATGCATTGAAAATGATATTTTCCATGGTTGTATTTTAATTAAAATTTTTTTCTAATGTATAGTTTACTGGAATATTTGTGTATCATCATCTGTATTTTTAAATAGTTTGGCGTTATCCAATATTCAAGTCTGAGAAAATAGGCTGAATGTGGATTGTGCATAGTCTGTCTTCAAGGTAACAAATATTAGATTTTAAATATCCAAATACCTTAACACCTCCACATAAAAGACATATAAATAAGTCAAAAATGGTTGAGTTATTTATAAAGTATTTTTAGGCGATTATTTTTCAAAAGTCTCTCCCTCTAACTCTCAATTAAAGATAAGTATCACCAAGAGTGAAAACTTAAAAACGTAGTGCCACTTTGAAGTTGTTCCCCGTACACTCATAATGAGGCAGCACCGTAAATCAGGAAACTCCTGTTTTATTTCTAGCCCTAATCTCTTAGTCATGGCGTTGGCACAAGTTTAGGAGCACTTCCCTAGAATTCCAAAACTTGTTTTTCAATCTAAGATGAACGTTTATATACCAGCATTCAGCCTTGAGGGCAATCATTTTTTAAACATTAATGACTTAGAATTCTTCAAGCAACACTATAGTTAATGTGTGAAGTTAAAAAAAAAAAAATGATTCAGAGTAGGATTGTATCACCCATGACCATTTTATTCAGATACAGACAGTTGGCACATGTCTCTTCAGGCACCTTTTTGTTATGTAGAAATTGCAAAAGGAAGAGCAAATGAGATTAATACGAAATAAAACCCAGGTATGAGGTCACTGGTCACTTGAGGGTTTTAGGCCCAGGACTATCTCTCCCTTCCTAAAAATATTTATTTTTTTACTTGTTTATTTATTTATTTATTTACACCTATTGTGTCCCCGGCACTGTTCTAGGAACTTCGGACACACACCCACAAACAAGGCAGAGAAAGTTCCTCCCTAATGGAGCACAGTCAGTAAGTCAATAATGACCTGTCAGGTGCCAATAATTATTATATTATGAAGAATATAATATACCTTATCAGTTACCAATAATTACACTGTAAAAATGAAGCAAATGAGTAGAGAATGATTGAGCGCATGTATGAGAAGTATTTCAGAGAAGGTGGTCAGGGACATCTGATTTCTAGAGTTGACATTTGATCAGGGGTGTGAATGAAGCGAGGGAGTGCGAAAATATGGGGATGGGTGGGAGTTTTCCAGTTAGAAGGAAAAGAGGGGGATCAAGGCAGGATCAAGCTGGACCAGCAAGGATGACTGTGGGTCTACAACTGAGTGAGACAAAGAGGTAGGCCAGCAGCATTTTCAAAAGCTTCCTGGACTTTGGTGAGTTGATTTCATTTTACTCTGAAATGTGGTGAGAAGCCACTGGGGGCTTCTGAGAGCAATTTAGTTTGTTGGTAGAGATCACTGCTTGCCTGTGGTGAAGGATGCACATGTTTGTGAATATATTAAAAATCACTGAGTCGTACACTTTAAATGGGTGAATTGTATGGTATATAAATTATATCTAAAAATCAACTGGAAAAAATATCACCGGTTGGTGTGTGAAGGATAGAATGAAGGAAATCGAGAAGAGAAGCAGGAAAGCCAGGTTAAAGAACAGTTTCAGTAGTTGTGATAATTAATTTTGTGTATCAACTTGACGGTGCCATGGATGTCCAGATATTTTGTGAAACTTTACTCTTGGTGTGTCTGTGAGGGTGTTTTTGGAAGACATTAACAGTTGAATTGGTAGACTGAGTCAAGCAGATTTCCCTCCCTTATACGGGTGGGTCTTATCTAATCAGTTGCAGGCCTGGCTACAACAAAAAGGCTGACCCTCCTGTGAGAAAGAGGAAACGAGTCCTGCTTTAGTGAATGCGTTGGGATATTGGTCCTCCTGCCTTCATACTTGAACTAAAACGTCAGCCTCTTCTTGGTCTCCAGCCTGCTGGCTTTTGAACTGAAACTTACATCATTCCCTTGACTCTCCTGGTTCTCAGGCCTCTGGATGTAGACTAGGACTACACCGTCAGCTCTCCTGGGTGTCTGGCTTCTAGATGGGCTGTCATGGGACTTTGGATCCTCCATAATCTCATAGACTTTATAACATTGTACAATTACAGTGAGGGAATCTTTGGAATATTTGACAGAGAAGACTGAAAAGTGAGTCAGCTTCATAAAGCAGGGAGGGCAAAGCCTGGGCCTGGAAAAGCCTAAACAAGATCTGATGATTGAGACACATAACCTATAAGAGTGATTCTGTGGAAGAGGGGGAGTGGGAACAGCTGCACCGCAGGAACTCCAGTTCTCAGGGAGCGCTCAAGTTTGCTATGGAGTTCATTCAACAGGCTGTATTGCTTCATAAAGTGTGCCTGTTGGTGTCATTATGACGCATTTCTTTAAGCAATTACTTATCTATTTGGAGCATAGAACATGAATAATTTGAGGACAGAACTTTTCTTTCTTTTATTCTACCATTTTGGGTCACCCCCCCACCCCCATCCCCGACCCTCCACCTCTGACAACCATCAATCTATTATCAGACAGAACTTCTTAAGCATTTATTTCAGCATTTTTTTTTTTAAAGAGCAGGTAAGTTTTAGAATTCATTTTTGGTGTTAAGTTTATTTTGCATAATATGCAAGACTATACACAGTTTCATGCTGCGGTCTGACGAAGCCTGTTAACTGCTTCTATGTAGTTGTGGCCCGAGCTAGTTAAGCATTTCAGTAACGATCCTTCTGCTAGAGCACTCAGGCCTCATTCCCTGACCTGCTGCTACCCTAACTTGCCATCTCGCAGTTCTGCCTCTTGGTCTGGTTTTTGTTCCTTCTCTGCCAACAGTGCTGGAGACGAATCAAATCACCAAGCTTCTGGCATAATTATCATGGATAGTCTCCTGGGCCCTCAGTGTCACTTGGCTGGTTCCTAGCTGGTTCCTGTTCCTATTTTCACATGTGACAAAACTTGACAAATGCTCTCCTTGTCCTCAGTTCCTTTGCTGTTAGCCAGCAAATGACTGAGGCTTTTCTTTGTAGAGAAATAAGGCCCCAAATAAAACTTAAAAAACAAACAAACAGAAAACAAATTAGCTGCTTATTTTTATCACAAATAGCTATTGAATTTGGATCTCGGAGTGTTTACCTACATATGATAGTCATAAAATGTAGGTGTTTCTTCACAGTTTACATTTATTAGCTAAGCCCTAAAATAGAGGATGAATTTTCCAAAATAATAAAACAAGTTGTCAACCGACCAAAATTATGACTTAACTGGTTTCTTAATGGAAACTGTATAATTACAATGCAAATTTGGGTATATTGTCATTTCTCGGCTGCTTGGGAGTTGCTCTAAGATAATTTGAATGGTCACAAGTAGTGTGCTCACAATTAGAGTATCGTAAGAATGGAATTCAAGTACTCTTGGTGACGGCCTAATGGTGAGCTCTGTCATCCCTAGGTGATTCGTGGTCACACTAAGGAGAAACGCTCCTTTCAGTCATGTTTGGAAACATTTTTCTTGTATTGTTCTTTGTCAGAAAACTTATGTCTACAAAGACTCAAATCACCTGGAGGACCTTCTTAGAAGGTAGATTCTGACCCAGCAGGTCTGGGTGGGGCCTGAGAGTCTGCATCTCTAACAGCTCCGAGGAGATGCCCAGGCTGCTGGTGCAAGGACCACACATCGAGTAGCAAGAGTCTAGTGCAGCTGCTCTCCAGTCTGACTTTGCAGCAGCCTTGCTTGAGTAGAGACTCCGCGTGCTCCCTCTGGTGATGCGGATGTGGCTGACCGGAGCCAGTTACTCTAAACCATGGACTTAGCTCAGCTTCTTGGCCTGAAACAGTGGTGACAACCCCTTGATTGCTGGCATATACTTGCTAACTTTTTGGCTCTGTCAGTTCCAAGGGGAGAGGAGGTAGGGGCTTTGGTGCCCTATCCTAAATAGGATGAGAATGAGGTCACCAGCTCTCTTGGGTAAACTGATCTGAACCATCGTGTGCTCAGGTTCAGAGGAAGTCGATAATACGCTCTCTTTTTAAATTGAAACATCTTTCTTAGAGTAGGCATAGAACATAGAACCGCAGAGGGAATAACAGGCCAAAGTGAGCACAGGACGAGCATTTGGGTCTTGGATGGAGATCACATCCAGGTGATGTCGTTCTGGGAGCTTCGGGTGTCACCTACATGTCCATCAGGTCACAGCCCTGATCACGGCTTCACTGCTTTTCAGAATTAGTTAGGATTTTGATCTTAAAGACCCCATTTTTGTTTATGACAGCTCTTTACCTCTACACTCAGGAAATACTTGCATAAGGTCTAACTGGTTTGATGTTATGAGTAGACAGCTCCCCATTTGTTGTGATATTAAGGTTTCTTGATACAAAGTATGCCTGCTACATGTTGGAAGTCATCACACTTTAAATTTTATCAGGCAGGATGCTTTACAAAGCATACACTTTGATGAGGAGTTAGTCTTTTGTGTAACAAAATTATTCAATGTGGAAGAGAAAAAAATAGACCATAATGCTATTTATGTAAATTAGACTACACAAATAAATTGACACTTTAAAGGACATTTACTTTTTTAAGCACAATAGAGAAGGCACCTTTTAAAAAATAATTTATGGAGGTGAAATTTACATAATATAAAATTAGGCATTTTAAGGTGAACAATTCAGTGGCATTTAATACATTCACAGTGTTTAACCACAAAACATTTCTGTCATTCCCAAGTAAAACCTCTCCCCTATTAAGTGGTTTCTCCCCATTTTATCCTTCACCCCCAACCTTGGCAACCACTAATCTGCATGCTGTCTTTATGGATTTATGTATCCTGGATATCTCGTATAAACGGAGTGTGTGACTTTTAATTTAATACAATGTTTTAGAGGTTCATCCATGCCGTAGCATGTATCATCACTACATTCCTTTTTATGGCTGAATAGTATTTCACTGTATGGATATATCACAGCTTGTTTATCCATTTATCTGTTAATGGACATCTTAGTTGTTTCCACCTTTTGACTGCTGTGAATAGTGTAATCAATATGCATGTACGGGCAGACCTCAGAGATATCATGGGTTTGGTTCCACACCCTCTCAATAAAGCGAGTATCAAAAGAAAGTGAGTCGTGATCTTTTTGCTGGTGGAGGGTCTTGCCTTTAATTTGTAAAAACTGCAACATCGGTGAAGTACAGTAAAGCTTAGAGCAATAAAACAAGCTTGGACATGTACTTGTTTGAACATCTCTTTTTGATTCTTCAGGGTATACACTTAGGGAGAAGACATCTTTTAATAAAGAGCAGTAGGGTATAGGATGAGGAAGAAAACAGTAAAAAAACAAGAACGAAAATGCGAGAGCCTTTATATTGCCTGATAAGGTCTTATATGATTAATTCAACTCTGGGGCCCTGACACTCTCCCCAACTACTTCCATTCCTGATAAAACAGCAAGGAAACCTGCCTAGGTGACGTGGGAAAATGTTACTGATAAATGCTTTTGGAAGGAAAATGGGAGGAAAGGCTTTGATAGGGGAAGTATTACCAAAGACCTATGTTACCTCTGAGTCTAGTGTTAGAATATTCGTTTTGGCCTCATGTTCTCCTTTTCATAACTCTCTTTTCGGGATTTATAATAGAGATAGAGAAAAGTTAAGACTCCATAGAAATGCATAATTCTGTTCATGTTTAAAACTGGAAAATGCTGGGAGGAATTGGAACATGGTCCTACATTTGGGGCCAGGAGAACAAGAGTGAGAACTGCTCTCCCCACCTCGCCTCCTGCCAGAAACGGAGCATCCTAACATCAGAGGGTTGGGAGATGGTTGCTTTGGGGAAAGTGAAGGAAAACTTGAGTAGGAAACAAGACTATTAGGGTAGCATTAAGAAGGAAAGCTTTTGGATTTGGGGTGATCCATGCCTTATAGTAAATGGCTAGTCTTCAGTGTCACTTATTTACTCTTTAGCCCCCTGGAGTTTATGTTCACTAAGATTTCTCCATTAGATTGTTAGATTCTTTTGGCAGTTTTCATCTTTGCCATGTTGGAGCTCTTGCAGCATCGTACTCTCCCATCTTGAGACTCTCTCTTCCCTTGTTTTCCATAATGCTATTCACTTCTGCTTTTCCTCTGATTTCTCTGGTTGCTAGATTTTTGTTTTTTCTTTCTTGTCTCCTTTTTTTTTCATAACTGCCTCTTAAATATTGGTGTCTGATTGTGAATCTTTCTCTAGCTTTGCTTTTCCTAAGATGGCTCATCCACATCCTTAATTTCAACTACTGCCAACATGTGCTTGATTTCCCAAACCATGTTTTAAGATCAGATACCATTAATGGGCTCTATACCGAATTTGCCATTAGCTGGACGTCTTGATGTGGATATCTGAAACGCAGTGTCTCTAAAACAGTTTATTATTCTACTCCAAATGAATAATCAATCTGTATTCTTTATTATGTAAGCGTTGTAGCCAATCTCTATAGTGGTCCCAACAATTCTCACATGATATCTATCCCTTTGTTACCTGTAAATTGTACTTAATAAACTAAGTGATCTAAAAAGATTTCCAAGTGAAGTGGTCAAGTGCTGCCTGGCTTCCTCTTGCTGATTACAGTAAAACGTGCGAGAGTGAAGGATACAATGATAAACATGAGAGGCACAAGAATTGTTTTGAAAATTATCAGAACCCTTGGTCAGTAAATGATGCTAGAACTAAGGAATGGCCTTCAGGCGAAGATCAAATTCAGAGCAATGGCAGGAAAACAAGGTTTAAAGATGAAGCTGAGGGTGTGGTGGTAGAATTCTTTTGAGATCTTAGAAAGATCCAAAGTGGTGTCTTGGAGATTTGTCTAGTCAATCATTTGGGCTTCCAAGATGCTTAAGGGTGACGCCCCTCAGTCATCTTTGAAGACCAAGATAGAGAATGGCTTCTTTTGAAGGGATTTGTAGGGGTGGCTTTTTTGTGTGTGTGTCTGATGGAATGAAGTCCATAAGGTTCACAGAAGACTTAGCGTATTTTTGAGAAAATTGTATTTGCAGAAACATTGTAAACTTAGACTGAAAGGGACAGAGGACTACAAAATGAAGAGACCTTTAGTTCTCCAAACTTGTATGAGGAAGAAACAGATGGGGAAAAGTTAACACTGCTGCAAATGCAGGCTACTTTTAAAGGAAATGGAAAAATGATTTTTAAGGTGAACCAAGGGTCCGGAGGGTGAAGCAAAAAACCGTAAAGAAGTATTCCCTGGCCTGGAATCCTAGTAAATGGCCTGCCAGTCTATGCCTTGCAGGATTCAGAATTTGTAGACCAGTGACTCCTGTGTGGTGTTCATTTCTCCACACTTTGAACTGGAGTGTCTCTAATGGCCACCCTTCACCTGTCCCACTATTGTATTTTGGGTGTGGTGAGGGCAGGTAACTAGTCTTTTTAGTTCACTGGCTTTCAAGTTGAGAGGAACTGTGCTCTAGGGCTATACTTAAGAAACTCTACCTGAGGCACGTCATGCACACCTGGATCTGCTTTAGATGGTGAGATTCCAGACGGTGAGCTCACCTTTTAAAGGAATGTGAGTTTTCCATGTCTTGGGAAGGGTTAGTGTATTTTACATGTGGGAAGGACATGAATCATTGGGGCCAGAAAAATGAACTGTGGTCTCCAGTCCCCAAGATGGTCCCCGATAATTCTTACCTCCTGCTATTTATATTCTTGTGTAGTCCTCCTTACACTGAATAGGGCTAACCTATGCAACCAACAGGATACTGAGGAAATGATGGTGTGACTTGAAAAGCTAGGTCATCAAACAGTGCAGCTTCCATCTTGCTTTCTCTTGGATCATTCTCCCTGTCAAGCAGCCCTATGGAGATGTCCATTTTGTAAAGAACTGAAGCTTTCTACCAATCACCAGCCCTGGTTTAACAGCCACCTGAGCTGAGTGAGTCATCTTGGAAGCTGCTCCTTCAAATCCCCGGAGAACCTTCAGCTGACTGAGGCCCCACCTGACATTTCTTCAGCAACCTGAGAGACCCCAAGCCAGAACCATCCCATTTAGGCCACTCCCAAATTCCTGACCTTCAGAAGCTCTATGAAATCATAAGGTCTATTGTGTTAAGCTGCTAAATTCTGGGATAATTTGCTGTGCAGCAGTAGATGACCGGTAGAGGTACTACAGTGCGCTAATGTAAATCTGGAAATCTTTGTACGTTTTTGTGGCTTCCTCATCCTGCCTCAATTGTTATCAAGTGCTGTTGTTCTTGACTCATTCACCTCTCTCTAATTTACCCTCGTCCTCTCCACCACCACCTCTTATGACTACCCTCATAATTGATTCAAGGACAAGGGGTGGAGAGGAGATTGGAGAGAATTTGTGTGTTTATATAGGTCTGTTTTCATTCGTCGTCATGGAACAACTTAAGCCTGAAAGGAACTATTGCAGATCTCCAGGGATCGTCTTCTTTGGGGTTTATTTTTGAGGAGCCACTCTTGGTCCTCCAAGTGTATGAACTGCAGATGTTTAGAGCAGGCTTTTTCCATAAAGTATTTTATGTAAGTTGGGCTGTGAAATATTTGGGTGGAAGGGCTGGGCTAGGAAGGGCTAGGCTTCCCTGACCATGAAGAGAGAAGTATGTGCCCTTGGTAATGGGTTACAGATCCACAAACTAATCACAAATGAGGAAAATGGGGCCAGAAAGGTTAACTGATGTTTCCAAAGCCACACAGTTGATTAGTGGTAGAGCTAACTTGCAGTCCTGGCTACCTGTCCAATGAGATAAGATTTGTTTCAGGGTTGTCTTTTGTTTTTACTTTTGTTTATCTTTGCTAGTAGTTTCAAGTGAAAATGATTCCATTAACAGAACTAAATGCTTCCCTTTTAATATGTTGAGCTGGGTGTGGCTTCTTGATGATGTTTCACCAAACTTGACAATTTTATAATTTTATATCTCCCTTTAGGCAACTCTTTGCCTATGTCCTTTGAAATCACATAATAGATTATTATACCAATAGGCTCCAGTCCAGTAAGCATGATTTAGGTTACAACTCTGATCTTAGTACCACCTGTTCCTGCTGCATAGGTCATGTGTGTCTTTATGAAGTTTGTTTTAAACTTGAGCATCCTCAAACTGTTGAAAAGATTCAGCTTTTTAATATAAAGGCTTTCTTTATGAATAGAATTTATCCATATTGTATTTTTTTCTTTGTCTCTAATGAAGTGTAGTCACTTCACTTTAAGTGGTTCTTTCTAAATACTATGGACGGGTTTTGAGGCAGGTGTGATTTTTATGTATCTATCCTTATCAATCTGTACATATTTGTCAACTGAATGAATGCTATTAGGTTTTTATAAAATATGTGAAGAATTATTTTGACTGTCAGTTCAATGGGTTTACTTTTAGTTTAACTTTGTTTTAATGTTTTATAACATTTTAAACACTCAGAACCAAATTGAATTTGTGGGAAGAACTTCTTATGGATTATTTTCCCTTTTTGGATATGAGATGTACATCTTGTAGGATTTGGGGTACTGTTATATCAAACCATTTACTCTTGTCTACTTGTCCAAGGGCTACTATTTGAACTATTAATTTGAATCATTTGGTAATTACAAATAATGTAGTTTTTAGAAATTATATGAGTTTAGCAACAAAATGATCACTTTTGTTCCCCTGGAATTTGCCAATACATTATTTCCCTTTTTTCCACATAAAGTCAGGTTAAACACAGGTTAAACTGAGCTGTTCAACTTTTGACTTGTAAGTTCCTTTTATCTTTGTCCTCTTATTTAAAATGAATCATAGATTTCAGCTTTCAGCCAGGTAATTCATGCTGCCTTTTCCTGGTAGTACGCTAGAATAACCTCCCACCTCAACAAAACTTTTTTTTAATGTACTTGAGTTTCCTAGCAATCAGTGTTTCTTTTCTATCACCATACATTTCTTTGCCCTTTCCCTAAATCCAACCCTGAAGAATTCAAGCTGTTGAATTTAACCTCTTCGTCTTTCTCTCTTTATCATTCCCTCCTACTTGGCTGTACCATTCTGCCTTTTCTTCCTGTAGGAATGAGCCTGTCAAAGTGGGAAAAGAGTAATTTCTTTCTCCAAGTGGTGGGTTGCCTTCTGGTCCCTCACAACCAGCTGTTAGGGAAGGAGGTGAGGTTTCAGGGAGACGCTGAGGCTCCCACCACAGATGGGGTGTTGCCAGCATGTGTAAGTGGACAGACGTGTGTTGGCATGCGAGGAAGCCATTCTCTTGCCTGAAAAACCCTAACACAGTGAAGATAAAGAGACCACGTGGGATCATCACAAGCTCAACCCCGGAAAGGGTTTTCTTTAAGAGGAGTAAAGGTGGAAGTTCAAGCTAATTCTGCTCACCAAATGTGTGTCTCTGAAATGTACCTGACTGTAAAATAGAATATATTGTAGAAGTGTCTGGGTCACAGTTCACATGGTCGAAAAGCATTGGTTTGTGAATGGATGATTTTAGTTTTGAAATCAGATATGAGAACAACCTAGATTTTCATTTTCTGGAGGCAGTTCCTGAGGCAGGTGCAGGGCGTGAGCCATGTACCACACCTAAACTACGTGATTTAGCCAATGAACACGAGGCTTCTCCTGGGTCCTATAGTATGGTTTCCCTGTCTGTCAAGAGCCGGCTCGGCAACCAAACCCAGATTCCAGGTGTGGTATTCCGCAGTCTTTCTGTAATTTGTAATCATAGAAACAGAATGTTCCTCCTCTTATTTCCTCCCTGCCAACAGTTTCTGGGTGGGTGAATGTCAGCTGGAGTTATTTTTAAAGAGAAGAGGTGAAGCTTGTCGTGCAAAGCTGGGAAGAGGGCGTTTGTTTGCAGAGCAGAGCTGACATCAAAGTGTAGATTACTGCTCAGTGGCTAGGCACTTGTCCTATAACAGGTAATGTTTAACCTGTCAGTCACAAAGATCACAGAAACGGCGTATGCCCGGGCTTAAGATAGCACTACCGTTTATGCGCTGGAAGACTGAAAGGCTATACATGCCCATGTATTTTTTCTAATACATGTATTCATCGGTTTTGCTGCCTCCTTTTTTTGTGTGTGTTTTGCTGGCTGTAATTGGACTTTGAAGCTTGGAAATTATATCATAAAATTTTGTAACCTTTGAGAGAGAGCTCGGCTAAGCAATCACTTTCCACTTCTTTTCACAGGATAATATAAACGTTTTTTTGAAAGCTTGTGAACAGATTGGATTGAAAGAAGCCCAGCTTTTCCATCCTGGAGATCTACAGGATTTATCTAATCGAGTCACTGTCAAGTAAGTTTCACTGGCTTGTTCTGTATGTTTTAAACCTAGGGCTTGGAGCTTAAGTGAAAAGAATAACTGAGAGTTCCTGATGACTAAAAAACATCTCTGTCTTCCTCTGTTCTCATTCCCAAGCAGACTACTTAAAAAATAGCTCAGGAACTGTGACTGTAAAGCTGTAATCGGTAACATGTCACCGTCTTATTTTAAATCTCTATCCTAACTAAAATGGTAGTTTATATTTTCATGCTTGTACAACAAGGTAGTGTTTGGTTGCTAATGGGAAGGATACTCATCATGTTTATAAAGCTAATTTAGAAGTTAGATTTCACAGAGTAAGACGAGTTATTTCAAAATAGTTTTTATATTTGGAATTAAGACATACTTGCTAACATTAACGTGAGAGCGGGACACTAATTAGAGACTTTCTAATTATTTGGAAGGCAGCAGTGCCTAGGACCAAGCTATAAAGCTAATGATCTTGTCAGTTGTGGCTGATTTTTAAAAAATGAATTGGTTTTCACTCTTTTGGATATGAGATGTGCATCTTACAGGATTTGGGGTACTGGTATATCAAACCATTTACTCTTGTCTACTTGTCCAAGGCTACTATTGCAACTATTTAGATGAGAAAGTCTGAATGGGGGATGCACAGGTGTTGCTCTTAGATTTTAGATGGAAAATGGTGTTCATGTATGACTGACTGTACGGTTTCAAGAAATCTAGTTTTAAGCTCTTGTGAGATTCCAGCCCCCCCACCCTGGAAATCTAATTTGCTTTCAGTGAATTAGGACTAACTGCTGTTACTAGATAAATGTGACAGGAAAATGATTTAATTTTGTAATAATGACTGCCTCCTTATGTCGTGGCTCTTAAACCAAATTAACATTTTCCATGGAAAAAGTAGAATAAAGTGTTTATAGAAATAACAGAAATGGAAAAATTAGTTTCTGTGAATTCAGGCGAAGATTTAGTTTATATGGTTAGTATCCCTGTTGTTATAGCTTCAATAGTTATTTAAAAATTGACTGTTGAATCTTAAATATGGCCATTTTTCTCCCCTTAAGGAGAAAATAGCACTGTATATACATATATTTTATAGTACACCTTGTCATTCAGTAGTATAACCCCAAGTCCCAGGTAAGATTAATCATTTAAAAGCCTAACAATACATGTGAACAAGCCATTTTGAACCTCTGTGCTTCAGTGCTGTTGAATCAGACTTTCTAAACGACAGAGCAGTGATATGTGCAGCATCAGGATGTGTGTGTCGGCATTTCTGATTAATTGGAATAATGGAGCGATCCTAAATTTCAACCCTAAATGTCATGTTTACTTCGGCAGTATGCGAGGTCATCTCTAGTTTCTCTGAAAAATAACCATGGAAAAATCTGTTTTATTTTTTTTCCTAATCGCCATTCTCTCATGAGACCTATCTGATGGGCAAAG
The DNA here is from genome assembly GCF_004115265.2 of Rhinolophus ferrumequinum. Taxonomy (NCBI): domain Eukaryota; kingdom Metazoa; phylum Chordata; class Mammalia; order Chiroptera; family Rhinolophidae; genus Rhinolophus; species Rhinolophus ferrumequinum. Next base: position 26,918,790 of record NC_046287.1, read on the forward strand.
ACATTTTTGACTTGGAAAGTCTTTTTCTTAAGTTGTTGCTGTCTATTAAGAATAGATGTCCTTCCCCCTTAAAATCATACTGTTTTGAAACTCTATAGCCGAAGTTTGAGGAGGCTGCAGGCTAGGCAAAACATGTTTGTTGGCTCCTAGTTCCAGCGGTGCTCTGAGCAAAGCTTGCCTGGAGCCTGTTTTGTGGAATGCTGGGTCTAAAGTGGTTAGGAAAAACCAAATCTGGACTCAGCTATCAGTGAAGTCACTGACAAACTGAAACCGGGAGGTCACGTAGTTACAGCTGTAGTAGGAAGTATGCAGAACTGCTTGTTTCAGTTGAAACCACAAGATCATAAAAGTAAGGTGTGCCTAAGCAGTCTGAGTGCGATCTCCTGAGTGAGAACCTTGATTCTTTTTGAGACCATTTCCTCTAATAATTCCATCTTGTTGGACCAAAGAGCACAGGGTCCACCCCGAGTCAGCTGCAGCGGAATTGAAGGGTTTTGAGCCATGAGGATGGGGTTTTAAAAATGTTGGCCACAGCTCTTATGCTCTGTGACAGTATTCTTATCAAAAGGAATCAGGTCTAAAGGAAAGCAAATGATTGCTTACTAAGTAGAAATTAATGCATGTCATTTTCGTTTTTGTTCTTATATAATGTAGAGATTCCTGTAGGTCAAATCCTGTCCTGTCCTTATTGTAGATTCAGCGAGTTGGTGTTGGTTAGACTGATGGCTCTCTACTGGGGACAGTTTTGTCCCCATTGGGACCCTTGGCGATACCTGGAGATACATTTGGTTGACATAGCTAGGGTGGGTGTGCTACTGGCATATAATGTGTCAAGAATGCTGCTAAATACTCTTTAATGAGCAGGACAGTCCCCATCACAAAGAATTTTCTGATCCCAAATATCCGTAGTGCTAAGGTTGAGAAACCCTAACTTAGAATTCCTTACTTATTTCTAGACTTCCAGCAGTATAATCATTAATCATGTGAAACGAAGAATACTGACTGACAGATTTTAACGTTCAGCTAAAATCTGATTTTTTTACTTGCTAACACATAATTTAAATATTTCTGTGTTAGTATATTTTTCCACTTACAAGGGAAGGCTTACTATAATTCGCGTGTACAGTTATGTGTGAGTATTTTGACATTATTTTGCTCATCTGTATACGTTAAAATTAGCAAAGAATGTGACAAACTATTTGGTTATGTTAAATGCTTTATCAAAACTTAGCTTCTAAGACTGCTTTAATTCATAGACCTGTTGTTGATCTTGCTGCAAGTGCAGTCTAAGATTCATGTTTGCTTGTCATACTGAGAGCAAATAAGAAAGGGCAGTTTATACCTTCCATGTTGGCAAATATGAGGTATTTTTTGTTAGTGGACAGCAGTGATAAAAGCATAGATGGCATATGGAGCCTAGGATTGTGGTGTGTCGTGAGAATGAGTGGCGGGAGCAGAAGCAATCAATTTAAAGAACCTTTGCTATTGAATAATGTCAATAATCTAGATGCTAACTATAATACAAAACCTTATTTTCCAGCAACTTGAGATATTTGATTTGAAATAATAATTTTTCACTAGTCAAACAGAACTAAGGGACTGTATATTTCTGAAATTATACATATTAATAAGTGGTCTAATTTTCTAACTGAATTAGTTTACTTCTTGCAGGATGTAGTTTGAATTTTTCCAAGCATGTTTGAATTACTCCATTTATTCTTGGATTACATATCTTCAAAAAGTCAATTGATACTTTTAATTTTAATATTCCTGACTTTAATGGATAGGATCCATCTTTGCTACTTTTCTTCCCAAAAGGCTAAATAATAAAATTTGTGACTCAGCCTCCACGAATGATAGATTGAAGTTGAACTTATCCTAGGTGTTCACTGAGATATTTCCATCCATTAATGGAGGCCATGAAATTTAGCTTCTGTACCAATGAATAACTGCATTATTATTAGTAACCATATTAAATATTCACACCGAACTCAGAAACACTACCCAATCCACAGAGAAGAAGTGGTGTGGCTCCCACAGGTCTCTGTTTGCCCCCTTTCTATTAAAGGCCGTATGAGAGCAAGCCTGGTGACCACAATGCCATGCCATAGCACACTGGCAAGCTCCTACAGCAAATGTCACGGTCTTTGTGGTGGCTGCTCGTCACTAAGAGGCACAAAGCAATTGCTTGTTGTAGGAAGCAACTCAATAGAGTAGCCCAGAGGTCCTGTATTGGAGGAATGGAAGTTGGCAGAAAGGTAGGGTTGAACATTACAGGTTTTAATTTTATATGTCCAGCAACTTGGCTCTGAAACTAAGCCCTGCATCTAAACTATTGCTCTAACCAATTAGATACTGAAAATTTTTAAGCTGAGAATTTGAACAGATTATAAACATTTTTTCCCCTTTCTACACGTTTTTTCTTTCTACCCACTTATCATTCAAATCTAGTTTTTAGCACTTCCTTAGATACCTTCTGTTCAAAATGCAGTTACAGGATGGCAATGCTTTTGACCACAGTATTTCAGTCATGCAAAGAAAATTTATTTTCTAGTACAGACTTATTCTTTCATTATTTAGGGTACTAATTAATATTTTAGGTTTAAGATGTAACTTTAACTGCTGATATTGACTTTTTTAAAAAAAGACCTATTTATCAAATGGAGGGTACAGAAATGAAGAATCTTTTTTACACATGCTAGTTGCCAAAGGAACAGTTGTTGGAGGCAACATTAGTGTTAACATATTTCCCTTGTGAAAATAAAGAAGGTTCAGAATGGTATTTTAAGGATTTAACTGTTCTCTAAAGCTTCCAAAAGGGTGTTTGATTTTGCATCAATACTGTAAGGCCATTTCTTAGGAACCAGGTTCTCAGATGGCATTCTTTTAACAGTTCGGCAATCGGACTTGACATGTGAATATATGTATGTATATTTATTTAAGATTTTTATTCATGTAAGTAAAAGTGTACCTACTTTTAATTATGTAATTTCTGCCTTTTCCTAACTTACTTAAACCTGGTTTTACATTTTTTTTCCCCTCAGATCTTTCAAATGAATTTCTCAACAGCTTAATGTTCTTTTAAAAAAGGAAAAAGGCAAACTTAATGATATCCAAACTTGGCTCTGTAATTTGAGCATGGTGACTTCCACCTGTCAATTCGTGTTACTATTTTAGAATGTTCCCTTCCTACCAAGTAATTAGAAGAGAATAAAATAGAAAGGAAGTTTGCTGCACCACACATGTCTCTATCCCATTCAGTTATTCTCTGACATTAGGTAGCTACTGAAAGGTGGACATTAACTCCTTGGGTTGCCAAAGGCTCTGTTTAAGGCCAGCAGTGAAAATGTATGGCCATGTTTTCAAATATTCTCTAATTGCAAAATTAGAGTATCTAACAGTCTGCTTAGCTGCAGAGAAAGGTGGTGGGATGAGAGGCAGGTTTGAGGCTTGGACAATCTATAGAATAACTACAGTTTTATCTGGTATTTGTCCCTCTCCATTTCTAGTTCTTAATTAATTTCTTGGGTAGATAAACAAGTTTCTAGCCGCCAGCTCTCCTTCTTCAACTCTCCACTCCCTCAAATCAAAAAAGCCATGGGGCCTGCTTCTGTCTTGCCTTGCTGTGTCAGACTCCATGTTATGGACTTTTCTATCCACGGTCTTTATCTTCACAAGTAACATGACCAATATTCATTGTTCCAAAGAGTCTCACTAGGTAGCTCATCTGATAGCAGTTGTTATAGGTCAATTCATGGGAGGATGATTAGAATATGCTTCCCTTGACCAGATAGCATTTGTTTTATAACAAGGATCTTCAAAGGTTTAAACCAAAGAAATAGGTATTTTTTTGTTGAAAAGCTTTCTTCTGTCTTTCAAGATATTATCTGTAGGGCTGACTGTGTTGTATTAGTCATACTTTTAAAATTACGTATTCTATAATGTCTGTAGTTCAATCAGTCATTTTTGAAAATGAGAGCATCACCAGTCACGAGAGATGTTAAGCATTGTTGTTGTTTTTTGAGTTTCATGCTATATTCTGGTATGATTTAACTGATTACTTGTGTGAGGTGTGTGTGCTTACATCCATTTCCAGAGCTACAGAGTAGAAAATGGCACTTAATCCAGTAAGGAGAAATTTGGGTTTTACAGAAGTCACCTCACTTGTTTGTCATACAACAAACATTGATTCAGCATCTTCTCTGTGGCATATGCTTATATACACATAAATAAAATAGAGTCCTGCCCTTAGTGGGGTTCACATTATAATTGAGAAAATGTCCCCTTAAGCTTGCAGTTAGAATACATTGTGTTAAGATAAATGCACAGATTCTCGGGGAATATAGAATTGAACAGTTATTTCAACTTTTTAATCAGGGAACACTCCAATTGGAAGTGACATCGGTTTTTCATCTGGGCTTTCAAAGCACTTATTTTCATCTACATCTAATTTTTTCCTAGATTTGAAACTATTTCAGGACAAGGGCAATACATCATTCCCTGTATCTCCTTAGTTCCTGACATCTCATGTTAAATGTTCATTTGAAAATTAGATTTGAATTACAAAGAATTCCTGGAAATTTTAAAACCTGGCTTTAAACATGAGAACTGATTATTCTTTCAGAGTTTCCTCTTTTTATTTTTATCTTTCAAAATTGTAAAGCAGATTTGGAAAGCAGTAATTGAACTTTTGGTTTCAATTGCCTTTTACCTATTATTCCAGAACAATGATAGGCATATTACAACATAATCTAAAATTTATACAATTTAAAAGAATGTGTGTTTTCTCTCAATGTGTGAGTAATAAACTAAAATTGGAACTTTGGACCATGTGTCTCTCAAAGTCATTGGTGGACAATTTAATCCTTATGCTGGTGTGCAAATGATAACTAATAATGTTTAATTGACATTTGAGGGGTGTTCCACACTTATATGAAGTTTTAGAAACTAATGTTTTCATATTACTATTACCAATCACTTTTCATTTACCAGCGTGGGCCAGGGAACTGTGTCCTACACAACGAGACTGAGAAACAACGGCTTGAAACCAGAGGGGGAGAGGTGGGAAGTGGGCGCAAGAAGGGGAAAAAAAATACCGAAGCCGCCCTTGCAAATTACCTTTGACTTTGGCATGATAAAAATCATTTGAAGAATATGAGCACACAGAAGCTTGGAGATTTCTTAACCATTCATTTGAACTGTTTCTGCTATACCCCAGAGTGAGTTTCTCAGTCACTTTCCCCCAGGATACAATAAGAAGTTCAGTCCACGTGCATCAACTATCATGAACAGATAAGCTTGGATGAGAGCAGGGATTTAGGTGGGCTTAATCCTGTCCCATTAAGTCACTTGGTGGCCAAGTAACCTTAGGTTACTTTTGGTTCCTGTGATCACTTTGCTTCGTGAACAAAACAGATGTAATTGCTGCTGTCTTGGAGTTTAGCAAATAATAAATCCCATCTGGAGGAATAACCCTAGCTATTCATATACAAGGATGTTGTAATGATTACATGAATTCAGGTATGTAAAGTGTGTAGTGCTGAGTCGACAGTAGTGCTCAGTAAATGCTATTGGATTATAATTGTGGTCGTTTTCATAATTCAGCTTTCTCTTCTCGACCCTGTGAAGATCTGTCCCTTAGAAGAACATGGAGGAAAATAATCTGGCCTCTGGCAACTTAAATTATGATCATTAGCCATAGGCTTCTTTTTTTATGAGAATTTAGGCCATCTAAACTTATCTTCTTGTAATTGGGAGCAGATATTAAAACATGTACATTTTTCTGACATTTATGTTTCGTCAGCCTTTTACAATTTGTCTATTTTGTTAGCCTAGCAAAGGGGAAGCCAGAGAGGAGACATTTACAATATTTGCTCTTGCCCCTGTGTATGTAGGACCAATACAATTTTATGATTTTTTTTGAGACTTCAATTTGTTGTGTATTTTCTGAAATATTGTAAATATTTTAATTTGATTTGGATCTGTTTCTTTAAATTGTTTATTTTCACATTTTAAAAACAAGCAAACCAAAAAAAGATCAACCAAACACAAAACCAAAACCAAAACCACTTTCATGAAACCACAACTGATTACAACACCAACCTAAATCTAAAACTTCACTTTGTCTTTTTGGTGTGTTTTTATTATCCCACTTTTCTTCGTTTCTGTGAGAAGTGTATCATTTTGGTCATGAGGAAGCTATATATATCCTTTAGCTAGGCAAGATCAGACACTGTTCTCTGAAAGGCTTTTGCAGGGCTTATGAATTATTCCTTTTGGAATAGGCATTCATAATCTTGACTTTACTGAACTCAAATGCACATTGCAGCCATGTCTCACACCGGGCAAAAGACTTAACTGCTACTTTTGGGTGTCCCCCATCTGTTTTGTCCATCAAAAGGCTTCTATACCAATGGCATACAAAGTCTTTTAAAAAATATGTCAACATTTCTGGTTTTCACCCTGGTCACTAAAAAATTATAAATAGCAATAGGCACCATTAGGTCAAAAGGCTCGCTTGTTATTTAGTTCCAACTGGATTTGTGTACAATGAAAAATAGTCAAACCAGGAAGTATATTTATGTTAATGTACTCTGACATAAGGTTATAACTTGATTTTTCTCTTTCAAAAAGTAGAGCCTATCAAATGTGAAATAGAATATGTATAAAAGCTTATTCACCATTTATTGATTATTTTTAAGAGTTTAGGTTAATGTAGTCACTCTATTTTGAGGGGTAATTGCCCTGGTATAATTTCTATCATCTTGAGCAGCTATTCCAGGTAGAATTGGCTGCTAATCGACTTGGCATCCATTTCTCAGAGACATAAACCTTTCTGAGTATTTCTACTGAACTGGGAGGCAGGGTGATGTGTCATCTTTCTTTTTTTCCTTTGGAAAAGTTTAGTACCATTTCTTTAAACACCACTGACCTAATATGCACAGTAAACCAATGAAAACATGTTTCAAAAGTGTTAGTGCAAAACCATTAATTTTAGGAACACATAAAAAAGTAAACTTACCATATAAATAACCCATATTAATGTTATTCTTAAATGTAAATGATAGTGTAATAAAATTCCATTTAAAAAAGGAGTAGATTAAAAACATGCTTTGAACACATGTCAGGTAAGCCAATTTTTTTTAAGTTAAAAAAGGAAAATATTTGGGGATCTGGTCAGCTGGGAGAAGCAGCTGCTTTAAATTAAGCTCTGTTTGCATTAACCCACTGTCATTTTAACAAGTGTTTGTTCTGTGCTTTGAGCAATTTGGGGTAGTGTGGGGACAGAGTCCCAGAGAGCAGTTTCCAGGCTCTCGGCCTCATGTGGAAAGGTGCTAGCTAGGTTATTAGAAGGCCATCAGCTGTAATCAGATGGCCATCCGCTGTGGCTGGGTGGCCATCAGCTGTTACCCGTTAGCCATTAGCCACTAATATAACTGTCGTGGCTACACTGGCAAGGAGGTTGGTTGGTTGGTTGGTTGGTTGGTTGGCTGGCAGGCAGGCAGGTAGAGATGTGGAAGGCAGATTGCGGGTCATGTGGCTCCTGCTTCCTGTGTCTCCAACCCAGCCACCAGCGAGACTATAATGGTGTGATTCCCCTATCTATGGCTCCGTGGGTAGTGATGTTCCTTTCTGGCCTCACCATATCCTGTGTTCTTGTGCTGGGAGCGGGACCTGAGTCGCTGCATGACACATGGCGCAACGAGCAGGGTATGGTGCCGGCCAAAGCTCTCCAAAGGGCATTGGAACAGTTTGTGTTTATGAACACTCAGTCTCAGGAAGCCCGTGAGGAGTGTGCCGGGAGCAGGAGAAGATGTGGACGGTTCTCTGACCAGCATAGAAAAAGCTGTGCAGCTGCTGGAGAGCTGGACATCTGTGAAGGGGTGGGAAGACGTGGACTGTTCTCCGACCAGCATAGGCCGGAGAAAGCGAAGGTCCTTGTGGCTGTGTGGGCTGAGAAGTGCTTGCTGAGGCATCCCAGATGCAGGACTTGTAGTCCCAGGAAGAAATGCTTGCTGAGTTCTCGCTGGAGGATGCGGGTGAGTTTAAGGTTATTCCTCACCCCCAGCTTGGGGAGGACTTGGAACCCTCACCCTGTGGAGAGAGCACACATTGTAAGATCAACGCACAGCCTTGGCGAATAACTGTGGACTATGTGGACTTGAAAAAGGTGATGCCACCTGTGCATGCTGCAGTGCCTGCCATCCCTGATTTGATGGACTACTTGCTAGTTTGCTTGGGAATGTATCACCATGTAGTGGAACTGGTGGATGTTTACTTTCTGTGTCTCACCCGGCTGCCAGCGAGACTGTGGTGCAGGAAGACCCCTTGTTGGGGTATAGGCGGATATTTACTTCCTGTGTCTTCTCAACTAGCTGCCGTGGAGAATATGTAAGCACCTTGCCTGTGAACCATATTGTTCTAGCATGGTACCCTGAGAAACCCTGGCTGTGCCCAGAAAGACTGGTGGTGCCCTGAGCAACCCTGCCTGTGCCCAGAGGGTAGGTGGACATCTAGGGACACCCTCTGGGACCTTACTTGAACTGGACTGAAACTTTTTCTCGTGAGCTGAATTCCTGACACAGGACCCCTCATGGAAGACACTTGTCATGTAGATTGTGAGGCAAGACCCTGGCGGAGTAGAGTGTGGGGACAGAGTCCCAGAGAGCAGTTCCCAGGCTCTCGGCCTCACGTGGAAAGGTGCTGGCTTGGTTATTAGATGGTCATCAGCTGTAATCAGATGGTCATCCACTGTGGCTGGGTGGCCATCGGCTGTTACCAGTTAGCCATTAGCCACTAATATAATTGCTGTGGCTATGCTAGGGGGTTGGTTGGTTGGCAGAGAAGTGGACGGCAGATTGCGGGTCATGTGGCTCCTGCTTCCTCTGTCTCCAACCCAGCCGCCAGTGAGAATACAGTGGTATGACTCCCCTACCTATGACTCCACTGGTGTTCCTTTCTGGCCTCACCATATCCTGTGTTCTTGTGTGGGGAGCAGGAGCGGAGACCCTGCATGATGGATAAATCCCTAAATAAATATCAAATATTAATATCACTGTTAATACACTTCACTATTTCATTACATTATAATAATATTGATAGCTGCTAGATATTTTTGGAAAGGCTTCTGTTCTGCATTTTTTTCTTTCCCATTTACTGAGATATAGAAATAATCTTCAAAAGAATCAGAGTATCTGGGTAAACAATTTGGCTGACATATTACTCAACTTTTTTTGGCTTAATATTGAGAAGGAAAAATCTCTATTAGGTAGCTGTTATCTCATGCTTTATTTTGTGTATAATAGTGTGTATTCACCTTTAAAATATTGTTCAATAGAGCACACGTATGCACACACACACACACACACATTAAATAAGAGCATAAGTGCACATTTGTATAAGGCTTCACAAAATGAGGCATCGATCTGAAGGGCTCTGGGATCCTTGGTTATTTTGGTGATGAACTCATTTCACCAAAGTAGCTTGGTCCGTGTCTTGGAGAAGAAATAGGAATAATATGGGTGTCCAGAGCTAGCCTTTCCCAGATTATTAATAAATAGAGCTCTATTTCCTTGGTCATATTTTCCATTCTTCTTTTCATTCTACTTACAGGAAAAGGAAGAAAAACTTTTATTAAAGACTCTGATGACATCCATTGCTGTAAGCCTTGGGCTGCTGGAGACAGAGATTACTGCTTCAAGGGTGGATAGAAGCAGCACAATCCTGACAGGCTGGGTTGGGTGGGTACGTGAGGCTTAGCCTAGGGTATTGAGTCCTCTCACCTGTAGTAGACCTTTTATCTTGTGGCTTATCAACCACACCCATTGGATGGTTAACTTTTACCAGGAATACACCGGAATCCTGGATGGGTAGGAAACAAACAGTGCCTAACTTCTTCCTACCTCTACCTTAAAACCCAAAGTGGAAAAGATAAAAAGCGCTTTTGAATCATAATTGTTTGCTTTTATTCTTAAGGAGCATGGGGGCATTCATAGTTTACAGCTCTAAGGAAATGCTGGATTTGGAGTGATGAATAGCAACTAGGTGAGGAAATCACTGTACTAGAGTATCCAGAGTATCTCAGAGGTATTCCTGTCATAGCTGTTCCGTTAGGTTTAGACGAACTGGATAATAAGAGCTATCAGGCACTGTCAGACGTTTAGTTATTTCTAATCTAGTAACTGCCCAGCCAGATTATTTTCATTTTGCTTCAGATACGTGAAGTGAAAAGAGTCGGAAAGGTGATTTGCTTGGCTATATGACCTTGGGCAAAATAATGGAGTGAGGATTTTAATTCAGGTGGTGTTTTAGCCTATAAAGTTTGGACTCCTTCCACCGTATTGTCCAAACAGACTTAAACAGCCTTTAAAAAATATACTGTAATTTTTTTCTAATGCTATGTGACTAAAATTGTCATGAGTTGCTTTTTTAACCAGGCCACCTATACCCAAAATGGATTTGTGTACATGATTGGTATTACCTCATTTGACACATGGCAAATATCTTTGCGTTATGATTTGATAGCTTTTTTGCCTAGTTTGTGAGCTAAGTAACTTTATTTGGACATAACTCTACAATATGCCTTTAAATCTAAGATCAGTGATTATAAGACCTCCTAATTTTAGGAATGTTAAATTAATACATCTGTGCCTTAGAACAGAAATATGCTACATGTGTAGTTTTTAACACTGGCTAGTTGAGAAACAATAAAGTATAATATTTAGATTTTATTTCTATGTTTATATGTGCTTGATAGGTTTTATGACTGTCATGCAGATATTTATGAATGTTCAATTGTATTTGACATGACGGAATATTTCTGCTAAAGGCTGAGGACTGTGAAACCTTACTAATCTAAATTGGTCAGGATCATACCACCACACTTTGACCTTTATATCACTGGCATGGACCCTGTCCTTAAAAATGCAACTGGTCAATACATTCTATTTAGAATCATTTCTTGTTTACCAAGATTTTGATGCTCTATTTTACTTAATATTGTTAAAATGAAACTAAACCATGACTGTCTCCTCAAAACATCCTTGGCTGGGAATAAATACTTATAAAAAATATAAAGTGGGATCTTATTTTTCTTACACTTTAGGTCATTGCATATTAAATTGCATACAAAGACTTAATGATAATTTAAAGTCCTGATTGAAGCGCAAACTGTAACCAAAAAGATAAATTATAGTCATGTCACCTAGTGTATTAAAGAAGAGAAGTGAATTCAGTACATTGCCCAGAGTTCTGCTATCGGTGTAGCCATTGGAGGGTTTGAAGCAGGTGGTAAGCATAAAGCATCCAGTGTAACAATAAATAGCACAGTCTAATGCCAGTAAGATAAAACTCCTCTCTCACTGCAGAAAAAAGAGTGGGGATCAGATAGTGACTCAGAAAAGCAAAGTCCAAGAAATGACTCAGGTACAGAAGCACTTTAAGAATTCCTTTACCAAGGCCTACAATAAATGGAGTGATCACTTCTTCTCTTACTAAGTCGTTAGGCATAATTTGTTGCTAGTGGTTAAATATAAACCAACAGGAATGATTGTCTTTTATTAGTAGGAAGAAATATTAAACTTATGAATGTGTTGTTTTAGAGTACCAAGTACACATGAAACTAATAGTAGCCCTAGATATGGATAGAGCCGACGAATACAAACAAGGAGAACTCTCTTTTAAAGAACTAGTGGGATGGGTTAGATGCAATAATAGAAAATACTTGTTTTAAAGCTATCAGATGTGTAAATGGAGGAAAAATACTGCTTTTGAGAGTGGGAGTGGAGGAGAGTGAAAAGAAAATAACGTTTGAATGCTTTGCTTAATGCCTTGTGTAATGTTATAACCACTTTATAAGATAGGGTGTTTGCCTGAGTTTACAGATATGGAAGCTGAGAGGCTCAGTGGCTTGCTCAAGGTCATGTGCTAAGTGTTCACCATGTTTTCCCAAAAAGAAGACCTAGCCAGATGATCAGCTCTAATGCGTCTTTTGGAGCAAAAATTAATATAAGTCCCGGTCTTATTTTACTATAAGACCGAGTCTTATATAATATAATATAATAGTGGGTCTTATATTAATTTTTGCTCCAAAAGTTGCGTTAGAGCTGATTGTCCGGGTAGGTCTTCTTTTTGGGGAAACACGGTAGTGGCTTGCTGAAGGACACGTGCTTAGTTTAGTGAAAGTGGGAACCTTCATTATGACTTCCCACCCAGTGTTCTTTTCATTATAAAATTCTGCTTCTAAGTGTGTCCTAATGAAAGATAACAAGACTTAATAAAGACATTCTTTAACATGTTAATGTGTATCTGTCAGACATGAGCTCCCTGAAGTTGTTCCGTAGGAAGGAAGTTCTGGAATACAAAGGATTTTGTAATTTTTAGAAGCTATGGTGAGAAACCACCCAAACTGTTAGAGTTAGAATACTTTACACAAGTGCTTCTCAAGCATCTATGTACATACGAACTCCTTGGGACCTGGTTCAAATGCACATCGGGTTTCATTAGGTCTGGGCAGGGCTGTGATTCTGTATTTCTAGGAAGCTTTCCAGGTCATGCCAATGAGGACTACACTCTGGGTAACATGGATTTAGGCAATACACAGTAGGGATCACACACCGGAGTGAAGGTTTAACTAAGGTTGTGGGGGAAATGTAAGCTTGGGTGTGGATCTAAAAGATGAGTAGGATTTGAGTGAGAGGTGGAAGACGTCTTTAAGAAGATTGGCACAGAGGTGAGATGTTCTAGTCAAACATTTACAGAGCCTCCTACATGTAAAGCAGTGAGTAAAGTTAAATAAAGTGTCCACCCTTGAGGCCTTCACTTTTTTTTCTTGGTGTCTGGGGGAAGCACAAGGCATGAGTCTAGTCCAGTTTGGCAGATTGGATGACAGGTAGGTTGGGACCAACTTGAGTGGTACCTTGAGTATCCTGACGAAGTAGTTTAAACGTTATCTCACAGGTAGTGGGATTATTACCAAAGTTGTCTGAGCAGAAAGTTAAAATGTTAAAATTAGAGATTTGGAAAGATTGTGTAATAAGTAGTACACAAAACGGATTGAATGAGAACTAGCTTTGGAGGCTGGAGAGATGTTAGGAAATTGTTGCAGTTCATGAGTGTTTGGATAAGGAAGCCAACTGCCGAAAGCTGTAGAAATGCCCGAGATGAGTGAAGTACGACATTGATGAGGGTTGATTAGAGTGCAGGAGCAAGAAGAATCAGCTTTTGAGCTTGTGCAGCCACTAGCAGAAACAGGAAAGAGAGCCCATTTAGGGGCAACATGGAAATGAGCTTTTAACAGGGTGGGTTGGAGGTGACAATAGAGCATCCAAATGGAAATGTAGGAGTTGTCAATGTTATTTGCTCAGTAATTATGGCTGGCTCTATAGATTTGGGAGTCATCTGTGAAGAGATAATAGGCATTTGTAGGAAAAGGAAGCCCAGCTCTGAGAAAGTGAGGGTGGAGAGAGAAGTATAGGTGACTAAGGACTCAGTCTTTCCTTCCTCTCCACTTCAATTGTCCTTATAAATGTACATCTATTTCTGACTGTTCTGTTCCATTGATCTACATACCTAAACTTCTACAGAACTGCATACTGTCTTGATAACCATAGCTTCATACATTTTCTTTTTTCCTTCTTTTAAAGTGAGATAAAAATTCCCTCTTTTTGTTGAAATTCAAATTTTGTTTTTCTGTAGTGCCTTCTGGAAATGTTAGGCCTGATTTCCTCTCCTAGGAACTACTACGCTTTGGAATAACTGTCAGTGGGAATGTCACCCCTTCAATGGACACATTATGGGCTTGTCTTCTGGACCCCTCTGGATATTAAATCAGTGTAGAGACTCCAACATCTCTGTAAGTCCTAGCATTGGGGCCCTTAAATTGTAAATACTACTGTGTGGTATCCACAACCCGGGCCGGTGTTGGCCGTACCCAACCCCACTCATTTGCTTTATAGTACATTTTCTTACAGCATGAGTAGGAGTTGTTGCTTGGTTCTTTCTTGTCATCTTTTAAATCTAAACTCTGCATCTCTTGTAAACAAATGTTCAGACAAGAATATATACAGCAGAACAGACAATTCCATGCCCATTGCTTCCAGATTCCTACATCAAAATATACTTATCTTCCTGTTTTCCCACCACCCCTGCAAGCCATACTCTCAAAGAGCACTGAAAACAAACTCACAGAGTCTGCAAAATGATATATCTGATTCAGCCTGACACAATTTTATAATCAAAAACTGCTTCTACTTTTATCCATCAAAGTTGGAAAAATAACACTATTTTAGGGCATGTGTATCACAGGAAATTTGACTCAGTAAATGAATACATAAATGAATGGATGAGTTTAACAAAGGCTTATTGAGCTTCTATGTGTCCGGCATGGGGGATTCTGTTTTGTGGTGTAAAGGACAAAATCTTGCCATTTTTAATTATGTATTCTAATAGGGAAGACAATAATGAATGAACATACAAGGTAATGTGAGGATGATGACGCAATAAAGCAGAGAATGGACAGCGCATGTCAGGAAAGGTTCTTTTGGATATTATATTTTAAGCATATGTTTAGATAAAATTCGATGTTCAGTAGATATTAAAGGCACTAATAAAACTAGCTGTTGGAATTAATAGTATATTCTATTAGAATCATAAAGTTTTGATAAACTTATCTTTTGAAAAATGTTCACTGATTTGAAGCTTTAGTGTACTTTAAAGTTGGCACATTAACTTCTGAAGGTTGGGATGCATCTGTGTTGGGTACACGTGAGACTTTTCCTCCTCTTCACCTGTACCCCACATCTGTCAGGCAGCTGGCTGGCAGGGCTTGGGATGTTGCATTTAGATTTCACCCTCACAAATAAATTGAGGGTTCAGTGTTTGTTTTTCTCTTAAGGTTTTCATATGGTTTGAATTCAAGGGAGCTCGCTTTGATCAGTTGATTAAATGCTTATGGTATTTTAACTCTTCATTTTCATACACAGATAAAGTATGTTGTCTATTACTCTCCTCACATCTTGCGGGCATACTTGAACTGTGCGTTCTCACTCATGACCCCACCATGGTTCCCACTTATTCACCATGTCAAGTCCAAGTACCCTTCAGACTTTTAAAAAATTCTGCTTTCTAATCACTTGTTGCTTATCTACCTGCATTTTTATATCCCTTCCACACCAGCTCTGTCAACCAGTTAGGCCAGCTTTCTCTTTTTTGTCTCCCCTAGACAGCCATTTTTGCAGGCCAGGCTACATCTTGCCTCATTCAGGAAGCGCTCCCTTATTAGGAGTGGAAGTCATTTGCCTGGCTACTAGGCCCAATTCAGCCAACACTGGCTATGTGGTCTTCAGCCAGTTCCCTTGTTCTCTTTGTCCTTCCATTTCTTTACCTTTAAAATGGAGGACAACAGTAGTACCTATTACATAGGAACCATTGTGAGGATTAAATGAGTTGTTAGGGGTAAAGAGCTTAGATGCCTGACACATAGGAAATATTCTATATATGTTAGCTATTTGATGAACTACTACTGATCCTTTTTATAAAATTTTAGACTAGTGTGTGTTCTCTGAACTCCATGGTATGTATAATCTACGTAACCACTTTCTTATATTATTTCCTACTTCATTTTTTTCACCTTTATGGTAGGTTTTTAAAGTCCTACTATATCCCGAGCTAGATTGAATTATAAAAGTACTTGGTGGATGATGAGCAGGTAAGCGCATGAACGCAATGGAGAGAACAAAGAACACTGAGGGGTGGTTATGGTCCCCGTGCATGAAGTGTTTAAGGAGAGGGTTAGACATGCTAAGAGAAAATACCCCTGAGTTGCTGTTTTTCTTTCTTTCTTGACTCTCTTACATATGCGTTAACTTATGAATTTTCTCTTGGTAATCTTTTTTTTTTATTGTTGTGAGAATGCTTATGAGATCTACCTTATTGACAAATTAATTCATAAGTGCACAATACAGTGTCAGCTATATAGACATAATGTTGTACCAGCAGAACTCTAGAACTTATTCATCTTTTTTAACTGAAACTACATACCTGCTGAACAGCAATACCTTATTTCTCCTTGTCCTCCAGACCCTGGCAACTACCATTCTACTAGTATCTATTTTTGTGATACCCATCTGTTTTGTGAGACCATTTTAGGTACCCCATTTAAGTGGAATCATGCAATATTTGTCTTTTCAGTGACTGGCTTAATTCACTTAGTATACTGTTCTCCAGGTTCATCCATGTTGTTGCATATGGCAGGATTTCCACTTCTGGGCATATATCCAAAAGAATAGAAATCAGGATCATGAAGAACTCTCTGCACTCCCATGTTCATTACAGTGTTATTCACAATAGCCAAAATATGGCAGCAACCTAAATGTCTGTCAATGGCTGAATGGATAAAGAAAATGTGGCATATACATGCAATGGAATATTATTGTCTCATAGTAATCTTAATTCTGTATGTTTACCTTAGTTTAAGTCCTTAGTCTCATATTTCCAATAATAGCTTACATAATAAAATGCAGATAGAAATGACTTTGTGATTAAAAATGTGGCTGAATCTTATAAAGATTGTAAGGATGTCTTTCTTAAATGAACTAAACAATATGATTTTATCCTTGGGAGAATGAGGCAGAAGGGAAAGTACAGAATCTGTCCATATGAGGAGAAAGAAGAGGGAGAAAGCAGTATATGTGCAGGAAGGAAGTGTGGCAGAGGGACTGGTGTCTCCCTTTCCCAAGAGACAATGGTGTGACCCATTCCTACAGACTGAATCTATGCAACATAAAATAATAGGGAAAGGAATACCTCTAAATATTTTTTCCTTCTTTCTCTTTTGTTCTTTGATACTTAGAGTAAATGAAGAATCATATGTCAATGAAATTTAAATCTTAAGAAATGGAAGGCTATAGATTTAAGGATAACTAATGATCTCATCATAATCCTTGGATATTTTGGATACTATAACAATTATAAATATTTGGATTTGGTTTCCATAATATAAACAGGTAATATTTAACAGTGTTCTTATAATGAAAAAGCTGAAAGCAAAACTGTTTGTTTCTGCATCCTAAATATAAAGTATATAAAATTGAATAGTCCACTAAAAATTTATTCATGCCTTAATCTAGTCTATTATTAGGAATGATTGTTTTTACTATTTCCTTAAAGATTTTAAATGGATAATTTGTCCTTTTAATTTTAGTAACAGTTGTATTAAAGAAAACTATAGATGTAGGAGGGACATTATCTCATTAAAAAGTTAGCAGTAAATTATCTTGTCTAAAGATCTCCAGTCTTAATGAAATTCATTCATTCATAAAACAATGAGAATTGAGAAGAACTTATCTTAGATAAGAATTGAGAAGAACTTATCTTAGATAAACTTTTGAATTTCTAAATATTGATTTCCCTCCCAAAAGTTTATGATTCTCTTTCCGCTCCCTTAATCCTAAGTAAATAATTTTACAATCTGGTGTTTGCTCTCTTTCTTGTATTCTATTGAAACTTCAAGAAGAAACTTGTTAGGGGTTACATCAGTTGAAAACTTATTTTTTTATTATGTGTGAGAATTGCTTTTAGGGAATGGCTTTGATAACCTACTAATTTTCTACTACCGATGAACTCAATTACGATTTTAAAGGAATTTTTAATTTCTTAAGACTCTTCAAAATTGACATACATCTGTAAGGAGATAAATATTGTATTCAAAAAGTTGTCAGCCTTCAGCTCTGGAGCACATTACCCCACAATTATAATCAAGGTACTACATCGGGACATCTGTTTATATTTGTTTAGAATGCTTCGTCATGTCATGCAGTTGAGGTGATGAGGTGACTGTTCACTGTTTCATTTGAACTTCCCAGAAAGGCTTTCTAGGGAGACTCATAAAACTCTATGTTGTCTTTCATATCAATTTTAAAATTATAGTGGGCATAGTTAATTTGGGAAACATACTTTTAGGGAATATTTCTTTGTAAGATGTAAAAATCAGAACATCTGTGCTGGACGGTACTAAAGAGAATCTCATCCAACGCAGTCCTTTTCACAGAAGAGGAAAAAGATGGCTGAGAAGAGGTCAGACGGCCAGCCAGTGAGCTAAGACTGGTTTCCTACCTCCTGGGTGTCATTATTTCTACTCTGTCTCAATGCCTCGATGTCTCAACCAGAGCAGCAAAAGACTTGAATGAGATTAATATTTCATTTCACCTAGTTTTAACTTCATTTGTTTTCTTTTTCTTTCTTTCTTTCTTTTTTTAATGTTTTAGCCCACTGGGGGCAGTTTTTTAAATTTTATTTTAATTTTTTATTGGGGAATATTGGGGAACAGTGTGTTTTCCAGGGCCCATCAGCTTCAAGTCAAGTCATTGTCCTTCAATCTAATGGAGGGTGCAGCTCATCTCTAAGTCCAGTCGCCGTTTTCAGTCTTAGTTGCAGGGGGTGCAGCCCACCATCCCATGCAGGAATTGAACCGGCAACCTTATTGTTAAGATCTCACGCTCTAACCAACTTAGCGATCTGGCCGCTCCACTGGCAGCTCAGCGGCAGCTCATTGTCTTCAATCTAGTTGTGGAGGGCGCAGCTCACTGGCCCATGTGGGAATCGAACCCGCAACCCTGTTGTTAAGAGCTCAGGCTCTAATCAACTGAGCCATCAGGCCGCTCCTAACCTCGTTTCTTATTTCAATGAGTGGTGTCTTTAGTATACGTACTTTATCTACATTTAAATTTATTATCTGTTTCAGATTTAATAATTTGCATAAAATAAGGGCTAGATTTAAACTTCAAAGGCAACCACCTGCTTTAATCTGACCAGATTATATTCACATTATTTCACATTTTAGAATATATTTTAGAAAGATGTTTACCAATGGCAATTTAATTTGTCTGTGCAGCCATCGTACGTTTTTCTTTACTCATGTTTTGTACCTGTTTTCAACAAGTTGATCTGTGTTACTGTTTGTTAGTGGTGCCTTATGACTCCATTTGTACACAGCTATTTTGCAGGAAGCAATTGCGGGTTATAATTTTGTGTGTAGCGTTTTCTAATAAGTGCCTTAGATTCATGCTCATTTAATCTCTTGCCACATTCAGATGAGTGAGTCCACTACTTAATTCAGACTTTCTTTTTAACTGGGGAAAAAAATTAGAGATTAGGTAATACAAAAATATGTCGAGGCTCAGCTTCTCGTCCATTAGCTTTCTTCAGAGACATAAAACTGGGATGCATGATATTATGCAGAAATTACGGGTGCAACAAAATTAACTTATTTTAACCTTCTGAATAGCATTCCTTTAAAGCTGTCGGTGGTTGACTTTTCAGAAAACTTATAGACGAAATCACTTCTGTGCTTCTTGAAACATTTTATTCTATGGAGTTGATGCCTGTTTTTTATGCTTGGGTGTTCTCTTCTGCATCCCACCGAATGCTGCTGCTTATGGAGTGCTAAGTAATGAACTCAGTGACCTTCCCTGTTTTTTAGATCTCTGGACCAAGACATCCTGAGAACTAGCTTAGTGTGCAGTGATAGCAGCAAACCAAATGCATTTGTGTGTGTGGTGCTCTCTTAAGCACCTCTGAGTACAGTGAAGTACAATGAGGTTTTTTAGTCAACACTTGAAAATCACTGGTAGTTTCAGTCTTTTCACTTAACTTTGAGTTTCTTTTTATTCTTTGTTTTAAATTCTAGTTGGATAAGTCTAGAGGAATTAAGTTTCAGTTTAACTTCCTTTTTCAAAGAGGCAGCTAAACTAGTTGAAGCTGTAGTTTCACTTAAGATGTAGTTTTGACTTTGGTATATCTCAGTGGCTGTCAATCATGAGCATGCATCAGAATCACCTGGAGGGCTCACTGAGACAATATTACTGGACCCTTAAGTCCAGAGGTGTTGATTCAGTAGGTATGGAGTAGGGCCTGAGAAATTTCATTTCTAACAAGTTCTGAGGTCCTATGGATGCTGCTGATCTGGGAATCATGGTTTGAGAACCTCTGTTCTAGGGGATAAACCAATGGGAACTACTCAAAGAGAAAGTCTGTGAAA
Source organism: Rhinolophus ferrumequinum (assembly GCF_004115265.2). Lineage (NCBI taxonomy): Eukaryota > Metazoa > Chordata > Mammalia > Chiroptera > Rhinolophidae > Rhinolophus > Rhinolophus ferrumequinum. The sequence goes on from NC_046287.1 coordinate 26,938,825, forward strand.
TTATCCTCAGAATATTTTTACTTCAGCTTACATAGATATTTAACAAAACCCCCAGTGTATGAATAATATTTGAGAAAAGAAAATGAGATTAGTCCCCAAAGTTCCTTTGGAGGTGGTGAGACATCCGTAATGTATACGTATGGATGAATAATGGTATGGCTCCATATTTGTATGAGCTATTGGGTCTCTAAAGTGATCATGTTTCAGCTACATGGCATTGCCTCATGGGAATTTCCTGGAAATTGACATTTAAGAGTTAAATGTGTGACAGATTCTGGACATTTTAGGTTGAAGGAATGCCATATGTGGCTCTGGAGTGAGAATAAACAGGTTCTGAAGCCAGAATAGGATGGGATGCAATAGGAAATGGCTGAAAGTTGGAAATGGGGGATATAACTAAAATTAAGTTCAAGGTTAAAGCCCAGGGAGCTTTATAATTTAATGTGGATGAGAGGGAATAAATGACTTGGTCAAAATGGCTCCTTAAAAATGATTCTGGATGCTTGGTAGGATAGATTTTTAGAGAGAAGAGGCTGAAGATTATTCTTTCTGGTAATATTTCAGTGCCTGCATTTTAAGGTACTGAGCCAGAGATAAACAGCATTCTCTCTGAATTCATGGAGTTCACAGTTCAGTGGGAGAGACTGGGAAGATATCCGTGATACTTCATAATATTATATAATGGGATGCTTTAAAAGTAGTCTGTGCTAGGGTACCCATAGGCTTACATGGGAGAGGCCTCTTGGTGAAGATAAGAAGGCTTCAAAGACTGGTGACATTTGAGCTTAACTGAAAAGGATGAGACAGTTCAAAAGAGAGAGAGAACAGTCAAGACCTTCCAGGAAGAGAAAACCTCCTGTTGTCTCTTACTTGGAGGTGGGAAAGATCAGGGCTGTTGAGAGAGTTCCAGAGATGTTTTATGGAAAGAGTTTTTGGTTTATGCTGGAGCAAGTCAAGACATGAGGTGACTAAGAGTGGCCAGATCATAAATGAGAAGTATACACTTTGTACTTTATTCAAAGGAAGTAAGAAGCCATGAGAAATAAGGATTTTAAGGGAGAAGATATGGAGAGGATTCCATTTTAGGAAGGTTCTTGAGGCATCACTGTGGAGGGAAAATGAGGAGATGTGGAGAGAGACTGAAGAAAAGAAATGGATACCTCTGAGAAAAAGATGAATTCAAGAAATATTTAGGAGCTAGGGTTGATAGGATTTGGTTAGTGGGCCGGTGAGAGTTTAAGGGAGAAGAAATTGTTTGGCTTAGTGTTTTCTGGGAGGGAAGCTTGAGGCCCTTCACCAGGGCAGATCATGTGGAAGGATGAATATGTTTGGGGATTAGATGATGCCTGCACTTATGGAGAATGCACTACATTTTAATTTGGAGCTGGGATAATGATTGTGGGATGTAAAGGGCATATCTGAGAAAAGGTGTCGGGGAAGTATTGAGTTTGGTTTGGACTAAATACTGTGAAGGGAGAGAGGTAGAAAACTCAGATTTGTTAGTCTCAAAAGTTTCAAAAAGGTATTCACAAATAAAACTGGAAAATTGAAATTGATCACAATAAATGTTAGCTAGTCTGAAGGCTGTTTGGATTGAATGTGTATAGAACTTGAAAGTTAATGGAGAGACAGTGTTATATTAATCTGAATTTGAAAGCCAATTATGTTATTCCTTTGAATCCTGTCCATTTTTTTTTTAAAAGTTTATACAGGGTGATTGGTGATACCTTGATAATATTCTGAAATTTCAAGTGTTATATGGAAGGCTAAGTAGGAAATGGTAAATCTATCAGAGGTAGTATATGTAAATGGAAAATTTTAAATAATGCACGGTCTTGACTTTCTAATGAAAGACAGGTAGCTTTACACAAATTGCAAGGAAAAATAATCAATATTTGTTTTTAATTTAATATTTTATTTTTCTTAGATAATTAGTCAATTTCTCAAACTTTATTTATTTCTACATTGGTTTTATTAATCTTGGGATATTTGGAAAATGTATTCACAGAGAAAAAAAATTATCCATTATCTCATTCCTTTTTCTAATCTCATTGGTAGTGCTTTCTCTGCTATGGAAAAGGTGTTGTCTTTGTGGATTTTTTTTAATTTACTGGATTTTTAAAAACTTGTTGGAGTTAAATAGTTTCATACGTGAATTTACTGACAAAATTCAACTTTGAACTGAGTTTCACTGACACAAATTAGATGCAAGTGGCACTGTTGGCAGTGGTTGGCTGTGGATGAAAGTGAAAATGGAGAATAGGCAGTAGGTGCCTTTTTTTAGCCAAATAATACTCATATTCCTATGAATAGGCTTTGAAGTGACATAGGTTTGGGTTTGAATTATAACTGTATGAGAAAGGTAACTTCTAGAAAATTGCTTCATCTCATTGGATTTGGTCCCACATCTGTAAAATGGGGATACCACTAAATCTAGAGCTATATTGGAGGTGAAGTTAAGCTGCAAGTGAAATGCATTATGCAATGCTGATGTAGTCCTGTTAGTTTCCTGTTGCCACTGTAACCAATTACCACAATTTGTTGTTAGTGACTTAAAACAACACAAATTTATTCTCTTACAGTTCTGGCGTTCATATGCTAAAATGAGTCTTAAGGGGCTAAAGTCAAGGTGTCAGCAGGGCCAGGGCTGGTTCCTTCTTGAGCCTGCAGGGAGGGAGAATCAGTTCTTAGTTTCTTTCCCTTCTAGAAGAGACAGCTGGCCTTCATTCTTTGACTCCTGGCTGCATCACTCCAATCTCTGCCTCTGTGGTTACAACCTCTGTATACAGTAGTCAAATTCCCCTCTTCTTCTCCCTCATAAGGACACTTGTAATTCCATTTAGGGCTCACTTCGATAATCCAGGGTATCTCCTCATTGCAAGATCCTTAACTTAATCACATTCTGTGGATGCTGCTGATCTGGGAACCATGGTTTGAGAATTGCTGTTCTAGGGGATAAACCAATGGGAACTAGTCAAAGAGAAAGTATGTGAAATTATTATCCTCAGAATTTTTTTATTTCAGCTTACATAGATATTTAACAAAACCCCCAGTGTATGAATAATATTTGAGAAAATAAAATGAGATTAGTCCCCAAAGTTCCTTTGGAGGTGGTGAGACATCAGTAATGAATACGTACGAATGAATAATGTTATGGCTCCATATTTGTATGAGCTATTGGGTCTCTAAAGTGATCATGTTTTGGCTACATGGCAAAATCCCTTTTGCCATATAAGGTAACCTCATATTCCAGGAATTAGGATACGAACAACTTAGGGGTGGAAGACGTTCATTATTCAGCCCACCACAGTATTCAGTAAATTATCAATATTGTGAATAAGGAATAAAGAATTAGAAATGGAATGTTTTTGTTTAAGAATCTATATAGTACAATATGAATTATCCATATACTATGTATATTACATACAGATGTATTTTAAAGAATGTTCCTAACCATTCTGTAGTGTATGAAAAATGGGATTTAAAATGTATAAATATTAGATAGTGGCTTAAATAAGATTTAATTGGAGGAGCATCTACATTGGTCAGACTCTATAGGTGTCGTCAGTGGGATGTGACTATCAAAGTAGCAGTTTCACACACGTTTGTGTCTTTCTACAATGTCAGACATTATTAGAATACAGCCATGGATCTAGTCCTACTGACTTGGTTTACCATGGGCGTTAACCAAGGCTCTGGCCAGAGAATAGCCTCCACTAGTCGAGATAGAGTGGTTTCACACAAGAAGGTCATACAGGTTTGTAAGCAATGGGGTTAGGAAAGGCGAACAGAGTCTTACGAAAGAAGGATGAGAGAGTCTGGTGTTCAGCGAGAGTCCCTATGGCACTGGGTGTGTAGTGTCGGGCGTCTGGATGGGCTGGTGAGACCGTCAGGAGGCAGAGCTTCAAGAGCTCTGTCTGGGATGAGTGTGCAGAGGCGACTCTCAGCTCGTCAGTTGCATCCTGAGCAATGAGCCGTCAAGAGCTCCGATTTTATGCTCAAGACTGGGTACAGTGCACCCATCTGCAGTCCAGTAAAGCCACCCTGATCGTCACACTCCTCCCTGCATCTGGAGTTATCTGTTGAGGGCATTCACTGGGTATCCCTTTCATGTGATGCTCTGGCATGACTTTCACTTTCTCACTGACATAACTATCAGAATTATTAGAGGCCGTTTTGTGTTCATAATGAAGGCTCTGTACAATGGAGATGTAATACAGCTATAATGGAGAAAAGATCTGACGCATCATTTCTTACCACTTTAAAACTGAGAGACAAGTAGGCTTACATGCATTTTCCCAAGGTAATGAGAATGCTGAGCTCCTTAGCTAGGCTTCTTTGTAATTCTTTCAGCAGTTAGTATGTATTTACTAAATGTCAGTTATGATTCAGGCAGTGAGCTGGGTCTTACCCTTTGATCTGATAGTATGTTTTTCATTAACTTCTCAGGTGTGTAGTAATTGCTTAGCTGTTTGCTTTGCTCTCGTGCATTTCATATGTTTTTCTAGATTGTAGTCATTAAATGACGCTTTCAACTAATTTTAGGCCCATGGAAACCTTGAGTATGCTTTATTTGATTAAGGGTAGTTTAATTCTTAGATCCTCTGAAACAGTGACTCTCAACCATGGGCAGTTCTGTCCTGCCAGGGGATATTTGGCAGTGTCTGGAGATATTTCTGAATATCCTGACTAGGGTGGGGAGAGTGCTACTGGCATCTAGTAGATAAGGCCAGGAATGCTGCTTAACATCCTACAGTGCACAGGGTAATCTCCCACAACTAAAAATTTGTAAGGTTCAAAATGTTAATTTGGCCAGGGTTAAGGAATCCAGCTCTAAATTCATATTGCCTATGAACCTTTGGATTAAATAAAATTGTGAAAAATTTAGTTTTTTTCTATTTTGGAATTGCTCCAGTAAACATTAGATAAAGAGAGGCTTATCTAGAACAGGCAAAATTTAGGACTAAAGTGATTAAGGATAAACTTGGGCTAGGGATTTTTTTCAAGGGGGGAGGGGTACTGATTTTCCTGTGGTGGAAATCAAAAATTTGAAACAAGTCTCACTTATGGGCAATGGAGAGTAATTTATTTCTAAATAAAATGGAGACTTCTGGATGCGTGGCATGAAAAAATAGTTTGTTACGCATTACTTTGACAATATGGAGTTTGTAGTATACCCACACAAAGCACATTTGATGTAAACTACAGCTAGGGAATTGGTGTAATGCTAACTGACAAATAACAATTCACATCATCTTTTTCTTTACATAGATCTTTGATGTGCATCCAAAGGAAATAAGTATTTACTTGCTAGGCACTTTAAATACATTTTGTTTAATAGTCACAAACCTAAGGGTATAGAGGTATAGGTACAGTTTTCTTTTTTTAAGATGAGAAAGTGTACCTTCAGGAAACTAACCAAAAGATCTTCCCATTTAATCCTGTTCATGCTTACTTTATAATCTTGTTTATAGTTGATGGGTACTTGTCTTATAGAAACCATATTCATAAAGGCTTAGCAGTGGTAAAGTACAGGAAATCTACACTTTGTAGTTCTCTCTCTCTGAGAATTATTGTGATGTATTTCATTTACTTAGACATCTTTTAAAAAGTGCTTTGGTAAGTTTCCATCTGTGGAACCCCATAATGTGTTATGTGTGCTAGATAGTGGAACACATATGTAAAATTTGCCAGAAAAGGTGGTAATTGGGGAGCTTCTGCCATTGTCTTTGGGAGACAGATTTAGGCTGAAAATTATTGTTGCCATAGACAGGTTTTGAGCCAACACTTTGAAACAATATTCAGAGAATTATTACAGGACATTATAGAGACGATTATTTTTAAGGATTAAGAAAGAAATAAATTATTTAAAAAATATATTAAGGTAGAAAGTGTGAATGCACTAACACTAAAACAAGGTCTTAGTCTATACATCTTAGTCTATGGAAAGTGTGGATCACTCACATCAAGTTTTATAGTTTTGTGACTTTGCAAAAGTTTCTTAAGCTTTTAGAGTTCCCGTTTCCTAACCTGTAAATCATTAGATCGTTATGTGGATTAAAGGACATAATATAGAATAGTCAACATAATGACTACTATAATGTTCTTAATAAGGACAATTGTTAATACACATTATATAATTAAGCATAAAGTGAACTTAAATAGAACACAATTGGAAAATACTTTATTAATACCAGTGCCCTTAAAGATTTTAATAACAGTTGTGTCAAAAAATATGAAATAGTGAAATTTTTAAAGTATAAGTAAAATAGATCTTTTGTTATTGGACTTCTCAGAACTTTAATTTGCTATAATGAATATTTAAGAAGAAAATGTGCGATACTTTGCAAAAATTTTTGACCTTAAGTCCTATTAAATTTTGCCAATTTCTTATGTTTCATGGTACGCAGTTTGAGAAACACTGACTTTGAAAGTAGCTGGCCTGGCATGATATTGTTGGTCCAAAATCATGGTGCTCAGGACTAAAAGATTTATACTTATAGTCAAATTTCTTATTGACTTGGCTGAGCGATGGGCTCAAAAGTTTGGAAGGACATATGAGATGTATAGTTCAGTATTCTCCTAAATAGTATTTTTAGGACCATCAGTAGTTTTGACAAGGTTTTTTGTTGATGTTAATATTCTTTTTCCTCCTTTGAGGATAAATTATTGGTAATTGTGTATACATGTAAGATATTATAAGGGTTAAGAAAATAATCTGCTAGAAATTCCTTAGCCCTGGTCTTCCCTCTCACTGCACTTTTGACCATTTGCTCCCTTCATCTTGCTTTCCTTCCCTCTGGCACCACTCCCATCACCCTGGATGGTCCTTCTCTGTCTGCTTTGCTGTCTTTCCTTCTACTTCTTAACCCTTATGTGTCAGGTTTCTCAGGGCTCAATCCCTAGACCTCTTCTCTATCTGTGTTTATTTTGTAGGTGGTCTCATTTTAGTTTTATGATTAACCTTCCATCTCTGTGCTGACAACTCCCCAGATTATATCTCCAACCTAGATTTCGAGCTTGACCATTTTACTTGTATGTCTGATTACCAATTATTTCATCTTTCTACTTTGTCTATTATCTCAAACTTAGCATATCTAAAACCAAAATCCACTATTTCCATTGCTGCTACCTAGCATTGTTACCTATAGAACTGAAATTATGTTTAAGTCTATAATTGACATCCCTGTGGCCTCTCTCCAACACAATTGATGTAATTGAATGTCATAACTCCGTTTAGTACACAGAGAATACATAATGGATACTAAATTCTGTATTCAGAAATTGTTTCTGGTTTGCAATCTAACAGAGAATGTACATGTCTGAGTCTCAATTGTGAAATAGATTTATGTAACAGGAAACACATTCCGTAAAATAGAAAAGAAAAATTATAAAAATAGTCTGTGGTTAAGAGAGTTAGACATAAAACCCACATTTCAGCTCCTGCAACAGCACTCTTCAGTTTCATTATTTAAGTGGAACTGTGTGCTAGTGCCATCCAACGCATGTGTTGTTTTCCTTTCTCTTTAAGTGAAACTTAGCTATTTTTAGTAGTGTGTGGGAGGGGTGTGAAATTTAATAACAAATTATTTATAACAAGAGGTTACTTACTCATTGGTCATGTTTGGAAGAAGTATTATGTTGCTAGGCAAAAACAGTTGAATTTCCAAGAGTTCTTTCTCACGTAGGTAAATACAGAAATCATCAAGTTGATCTATTTGTGATCACTAATTATCTCCAGATGTAGTGTTATTTTTTTCAAGTGTTATTTGTACAGTTTTAACAATCAGGTAGAGCTGCATTTTGTAGCAATGACAGATTAAAAGCTATGAGTCACATATGTCTAACATGACTAGAAGAGTGTCAAATGGAATATAGTTTCATTATGAGGGATGGATGTGGGAGGAAAGGAAGAATTTCAATTTTTGAAAAGAAATGCAACTCACTTTTTGAGAGAAGGAGAGAATAACTGCAGTTTTCTAAAAAATCATCTTTAACTTCTTTTATTCACACAAGTCTTCTTCCTTCTATTTGATAGTCATTAGAGAAAGGGAGTAGTATTTGCTCTATTTTACATAATGCAATGGATGACCTTCATTAATAGAAAAAGAGAACTTCTGTTAATAAAAATAGGAGCCATTGTCTGATATATTCCTAAATTTCTTCTTTGATTCCTACATTTGAAATAAAAACAGGCCCTTTTCTTAAAGACAGTAGTATTAGAAATTTCCACATTACTATGTTTTTGTTTTGTTTTTTAAATTCACTCAGTATCCTTAGGGTTGCTCAGAATTCCTCCTTTCCACCCATTTGGAGGCAGACTGTCTTGCTTCATATATAAAAATGATACCACTGCTACCATGAGGAGGACATCTGCTTGGAATTGTCTCAATGGTCTCCCACTGCCACACATATGCCTCCACCCTTAACCATACATATCTGACAGATTTAAAGCGGATGCTGTGTACACACTTTTTCTACTTGTGACTGCTTATGAAATCATGATTCAGGACCTCATTTCTTGAACATTTTTTTAAAGTTGTGAACAGGTGGCCAGACTTTATAAGCAACAACTGGAGGGTAGAGATTACTTAGTGGTTTGGACAGGGACCAAGTAAGGTGTGAGCCCAGCTTCTCTAACATCGACCCCGTTTCCCGAGAGGCAACATTGAGTTCAGCTGGTGCCACCCAGGGAAGGGCAGGGTAGGGCTGTGCTAGAACTAACTCAAGAAGGGTTGGGTCCTGAGGAGGAATGCAAGCCGTACTCTGGGAAATAGCCTCAGGAAGTGGATGCCTGGGGAAATAATCACCCAGTGAATAGCATTTGTTCTGAGGAATAAAGCTTTCCGGGGCCCAGGAAAAGGGACTATAGGACTGTAGCATTAGGGACATAGGGAAGGATGAGTGTGGCAGGGAGGAGACTGTGTGGCGTAGGAAGCTATACTTGAGTCCCTCGTAGAATATCACATTCCTTGTCAGCCAGAGAAGCTAGAGGTGGTGGCAGGTGGGGCCAGACTTCTTATCTTTCTCCTCTTCACCTATTAGGTTATGGGGAAGTCTTCCCCCATGGCACCTGGGGCAAAAATCCTCTATCAGAGAAATTCCAGCAGGAGTTTTTAATTACATGTTTCCTCATACGATGGTTCGATAAGATAGTTGTGTTTGATCTTGACTGAAGTTGGCTTGGACAGGTTGGGAGCTGGGATTTGGGAAGGAAGGATGATTTTGGAGCACAGAGATTTCAGTTCTGAGGGGATTATGGTATCGGGGCAGACCATGAAGAGATTGGGCCTTGCAGTGTTGAAAATGAGGAAGTTGGTACTTTGAGGGGAAAAAAGGTGTATCAAGATGTGGGAGAGGAACACAAAAAGAGAAGTGGGATTCCATTTCAAACTATGAAGCTTTTATCTTACTTGAGGGAAAAAGTCCTCCATTTCTGTCTTGATCTGTCTGCCTGGCTCTTTGAGTGGCTTTAGGTAATTTATACATGGATATTTGAATGCTTGGTTGCTCTTAGCCAGACCTGGGGCTGATTCCTGGGTTATAACCATGAGACAGGTGTGGTTCCAGCCCTGTGCAGTCCACCTGAGGAGACTCTAGGAAAATCTGTGGTGGGTGCATGCATGTGGGCCTGGGGTTAGTTCTTTGATAGATAAGATATTTGGAAGTATTTTTGATGAAGCCTGAGCATAACTGGTTGTACCAAACTATAATGAAGCTATAGTCTCATCCTTTAACACTTTGTTCCCAAAATATGCTCTCTGATATGAGGGAGATAGATTTTTGCCCTATAGGCATGTTTTATTTTTTCCTTCAAATTTTGAGCTTTTGGAAAATTTAAGGGTGTTGGCCAAAGCAGTCCCTTCTAGACAAAGGATGGGTAAAGAGACCTGGCTTTGTGTCAATGTGAAGTTTTGGCCAGTGACAAAATTACCACACCAGCTTGCCTGGCCCTTTGTTTGCCTTTATTCTAGAAATAATTTCTTGTTCAAATTCTTCCATGGCAAGAGGGCAAGGAAAACATAACATGGAATAAGTGTCTTGAATTGTGCTTCACAGAAATGCTTTTCCTGGGGGAAAAACGTTCTGTTTGGGAAGCTCAACTGTCCTCCAGCCATTTCCCTTCTCCCCTGCTGTCTGGTTGAGATGGATAATTGGAGGATAGTTTTGAAATGTCTCCTTTACTGGATAAGCACTTTTAACATTTCTTATTTGATTTCTTATTTAATGAGCCTGGTACGCTGTTCCCAGGTGAGACTATGGAGGCACAGAGTTAAATAACATGACCGAGTTCTCACAGCTAGTAAAAATGGAACCCTAATTCACACCCAGGAACCCTGACCTCAGAGCCACCTTCGCTCTTAGCCAAGCTGCCTTCTCAGGGAAGCGACCTGGCATGGGATCTCCTGCTGGGAGCCAGAGCTTCTCCATGGGTTTTGTTTTCCTGGTCCTTGGGTCAGAAATGGTACTTCTTCATTGATAATTTGTACTGGTATTCTAAAATAGCTTTGAATAAAGAAAGTATCAGAACTAGAGCTTCCTGGTTCTAAGTATACCTGACAGCTGTTAGGAGAAGATGGTTACAGATGGATGTATTTACTGACGGGCTCACGTAAAGAGGTGGTGGCTCTTTTCTTCCTGACCTCTGGCACAAAGTTCTGAGGTTGTGATGGGTATATATCTTCTGGCCCTTTGTTAGGTAGCAAATAAATTACCAGAGCTGTTCCATTAACAGAGTGGAAGATTATATCAATGTTATACTTGCTATTTCTTGAATTTAAAAATTTGTGTATGATACACAGAGAAAGTTGGCAACATATTCCATGTCAGTTTTTTCAAACTATTAATGTTTCATCTCCTTTTTATGTTAAATTTGGGTTTCAAGGCAGGCTTGAATTCTTTGGCCTTTGTCTTTCAGAGCTCGGCTGGGAATCTTTTTCATTGCAGAGACTAGCACTTCATCTCTGTACTGAACACTTTGAAGTTGGTCTTTGTTTTTTGAATCTGTGCCTTTTTTAGGTTATTGATGTATGATTGTAAAGAAGTCCCTTTTATTTTGATTTTAAAGAAGATAGCTTTAAAAAAGAAGCTCTATTATTAGTATCAATACAATTTGAGTCAAAATTGAATGTTTTAAGTGAGCTAGAGCAATTTCACTATTCTTTGACATCATATAAATATTTATGTGGACTCTCCTGAGCTTTTATCATTTCAGGCTTGCTCTTGCTAACTTACTTTTCTGTAAGCAAAATAAATGCATTCAATGAATATTTGAGAGCATCTGTGTGCCATGTACTGTGCTAGGCACTTTGAATGAAATATTTTTATGTGCTGGTCAGGTGGCAGGCCCTGTCCTAATTCACATGGGATAGGACAGTAAACAAAACCACAGAAATCCTTTTGGATCCTGGTTGGGGAGAGACAGATAAGTGGATGCATGCAGTAGGTGGTTATAAATACAAAAATAAAACTGGGATGAGAAATGGGAATGTCAAGCAGGCTGGCTGCAATTTTAAATACTGGGGCCCCACATGGCTTCACTAGGTAGCCTTTGTGGGTGGCATGGCAAATGAGATGGGCCCTGCCTTCCCAAAGCTTCCAGTCTAGTGATAACTTCCTGATGAGTGCTTGCCCTGAGGCTAGGGACTCTGCTAAGTACCTGTGTACGTTTCCACCTAATCTACCAAATGAGGGGAGTTTATTACCAGTTTCTCCAGAAGGAAACTGAATATTTGAGAGTCAAGTACATTGCCAAGGTGAAAATAGCTATGGGACCCAGATCTGATACAAAGCCTATGCTCTTAAACTTGGTGTTTTGCTAAGTCAGCTCTCGAAGTATTCGTTGTGGAGGAAGTAGCCAACTTGGAAAGATAGGACTGCCGTAATTTTGGTTCTGATGGGTTGGATAGTAACTTGGCTGGCTCAAGGAGAGTCTTGTGTTACCATAAGCTTCCCCTCTGCCCTTGTGCTTTTTCTATTAAAAGGCCTTGGGATTGTGCCCTGGCCATAACAGGCGAAGGAGCCACCTGGTGACTAACTTCTATGCAGTGGGATGTGTTTGTTGTGTGTCAGAGAGTGGCCTCTAATGACTCCAGCAGATCACTGACTGCTTGAATTCCTGGCACTGCATTTCAGTGATAGGACACTAATTTGGCTGGCCTATGTATCATTATGTTCAGGAGCATGTTATAAATGCTCATATTTGGAAAGGAATGTAAAGTGAGTGAGAGGTTATAGTGCTAAGGTCACTGATTATTGTGTTTATTACACAATCGGGCATACCTTGTATATAAAGTGATTATTGTAATACAAAGTAAATAGTAAATGAGTGTGTTGGATTAGAAACTTTGATAGAGGGCTGTGAAAAGGAAGTCGGGTTCGAGAGAGCTCTGCTGTTCCTTCTGCCCTCAGTGTGCTTATGATAACATTCAACGCAGAGCATACCATTTTTAAAAGGGTGGTGATTTTTCAGCCTCGCGTGTCCTTTGCATTGAGTATTGCTGATTCTTTTGTGCTTTGGCTAATTTAACATCTGAGGTGTGTATGTTGGTCATTAATCTAAAAAGAAGGTATATGTTTTACAACTCTATGTGCTATTTTTCATTAGTTTCTAGTGATTTCCCCCCTCATTGGCTACATCAAGAATTAAGTGTTGTTAATTCTTATAAGATGATTTTCTTTTTTAATCAAGAGATAAGCTAGGATTTGAGATCTTGGGCTGTGAAATTCTATGTATTTACTTTCTTGAAATATAATGTACATGTAAGTGTACAGTTCAAAGACTTTAGAGATGGAACACACGTAGGTAGTCAGCTTCAAGATCAAAATATGAGAAATTATCAGTGCCCTAGGAACCCCCAGATTCTTTCAATCATTTCTACCATCCTACCCTGCAAGGATAACCACTGTCCTAGCTTCTAACACATATCTTTGTTTTGCTTGTTTCTGTACTTGTACATTTGTACTTTTATGAATGAACACTAACAATCTGTACTCTTTGTGTCTTGATTCTTCTGTTTACCATTTGTGAACTTGAACCATGTTGGTGTATACAGTTGCAGGTTGTTTGCTCTCCACACCATATAGTATTTCATTATGTGGATATCCCATAATTTATCCATTCTACTGTTAAAGAAATATGTGTAGCTTCCAGTGTATTCTGCAATGAATGGTGCTTCTATAAACGTTCTCACCTAGGACTTTTGGTGAATACATGTAAGCACTTCTGTTGGGTCCCTAGGAATGGAATTACTGGGTTATTCAATATGCATACATTCAGCTAGGATAGATACTGCCAAATGTCCTAAGAGTTAAGGTAGTTGTGCCAATTTCCATTTCTGCAGTAATGTGAAAGCTTGTGAATTTTAGTTTTTATTTGCTGTTTTAGGGGTAGATGGGCGGTATATGTTGTTCCTAGGTTCATTTCAGTTCATGTTTGTTTTATGGAAAGGAATGGTCACAGCCATCACATTGATTCTTTGAAAGCTAAATTAAATATTTGTGTTGCTCATTCTTTCCCCTTTTTCTTTTTGTCTCTCTATGTCTTATATGTGTTTTATATATGTCTTACACATAACGTGTGTGTATATTTTATCTTATAAGTATACTACTTGTAGACTCTTAGATTGAAAATCTTTTTTGAGGTCATCTGGCTCCAGCTACTAATGTCTCTCTGAATTCGCATCCTGCTTTAAATGTCTCTAATGATGGAAAGCACATTATTTTGTTAATAATGTTAATAATCCCTTTGTTAATTAACTCATGTTGTTGCTTCTTCAACATTGTGGTGACATCTGCCAAGTTTTAACTTCTCCCATGAATATCATGTCCTTTTATAGGTGAGGGAGGAAAACCCCCCATAATTCTTGTGATAGAGCAAAATCTCTTCAGGCGAAGAGTCACGGCTATTTTTTAAACTATACTTCTCAGCGTCGGTGGGTCTTGGTCTCTGAGCAGTTTGCTCTGGAGAACTTGGGGTGAAAAACACCCATGGGCAATGGAAAAGAGAACTCACTGCAAAACTGTTTCTTTCCCGCTCCTGTTTCCTGATTTTTTTTTTTTTCTGCCATGAGCACACCTTTTTTCCTCTTTCCCCCTTTTGATTGGGTTTAAACATTTAAAACAATTATAAAAAATGCACTTAAAATATCAGACTGTAGTGAATAGAATAAAGACCTTTTATAGAAAAATGACCATTATATTTAATGAAATCAACGAATGAGGAAAAATTCTACTGGATAATATGCGGTGTAATACCAGGTGGTATTAGTATTCATAGAACTTTAGAACAAAAATGAGTTCTAATTAATAATTAATAATTTAAGTTTCATAGATATTAATAGGTGTTTCCTCTTTTTTCTTTACAGGCAAGAAGAGACTGATAGAAGAGTGAAAAATGTGAGCTATGTTTAATAGAATATTAATTTTTTTTTTACTTTCTCTGTAATAAGGCAGTGGGATCTAAAAATATCTGATATATGATCTATCCCCTTTTTATATCCTTTTTATACTGAAAATTTTGCTAGCAACCAACCATCACAAACTCTAAATATGTTTAAATATCGTTAAAACATTTATTTTCTGTCTTCATGGTAATATGTTAAACTTAGAAAGTGGTTCCTTGCATGTTAGTATGTAGTAAAAGCAATGAACACACCTTTTAGATTTTTAGGGAAGCAAATCGAAACCACCAAATCAGATGTAAGGAAAAACAGTGAATATTTAAGAGCCTTGGGTATTTGCTCTGTGTAGACTTACATAATATCTGTAATTTTCTACATGTATTAGATGAACTTCTAAAAATGTGACAGCTTATTAAAAACAGAAGAGTTCAATATCCTTAAAGAAGCTGAGAATTATTGATTTTAAGTGTCCATTTTATAAATTTGTTGTTGAAAGAATATTGATTCCTTTAAAAGTTTAATTTATTTTCCTCTTATAATTTTTTTTCTGTTTCATATGTATTAGCAGAATGTATGAATACCGGTACCTGTTGGGTTCTGGGCTCTTGGTCTGGAACGTGCTTAGAGACAAAAATTTAGGAAGAATACATAACATTTTTGACTCTTCTGCTTCCCAAATTAAAAGAAAATCTTTCAGCTGTAGATAGAGATGCTATCTTCTACCTAGAGTGCTCACCTGCATTTGAGCTTGCAATTAGTTGCTATAAATAGGCTGATCATTTTGTTTCATGGAATTTTTTTTTTTAAAGGTTTTAATAACATTGTACTGGCTGGGAAGAAAAGCACAAAGTAACCCCTACTATAATGGTCCATACCTTAATTTGAAAGCATTTGAGAATCTTTTAGGACAAGCTCTGACTAAGGTAAGGAAACTACATCTGTATGAGATGACTGCTACTACTTTTTCCTCCACCTCCCTCCCCGTTTTCTGTTTTCTTTCCACTTCTCTTCTTTCTTCTCTTCTATTGAAATATGGAGGCTCTGACTGTCTTTGCTGTGGTCTAGACTGGGCTGAGGAGAGAAGATTGTTATTCCTTTGCTGGCTTTGTATGCTGCCGCAAGGGAGTCAATGAGTGAGTATTTCAGAGCAGTTTCCAGGGTATAGTACATAGATACAGGTATTTGTCTCTTAATTCTGGGTAATTCTATGACATATTTACTCCTTTCTTTTCTTAGACACTTTGCATAACTTAACTCTTTCTATATTTATTATGAATTCAACCTGCAGTAGAAAGGTCCTTGAGGGCTGTTAAAATGTGTGGAATCCACTCAATTTCTTTATCTTCATTTCTTTTTGTCATGGATGATTATCTCTAATGCCTACACTTCAATATCTTCATGATTCTTCTATACTGCTTCTGTTTCCCAAAGAGTCATGAACGCTGTTACATGACACGTGATAAGGATTTTTTTAAAAGTTAGAATCCTTTGTTTTAAACTCATTTCTAGTCCTTCATATCCTGGAATCAATGTTGCAGATTTTGAACGTTTAAGGATGGTTTGAGGAGAGTCGAATGCCAGTTCTGACTGTAGTTCTGCCAAATCTTCATTTATAAGATCCAAATGAGAAAATTAACTTCTCCAAGGGGATAATTATCCAGGGGAATTTAAAGTGCTCAGAAGAAAATATGTAGTCAAAATAATATATCACCATCTAATTAATAGTAGTTGTTTCATGGGTTTACTATGCTGATTAAATGACACTGTACCAATCAGGCATTTAGTATTGGTCTCTGGAACGTTGTAAGGATGTAATGTTAGTTACCATGATTGGAAGATAGAAATTTTAGATCAGGATGGAAATGATCACCTTGCCTTACATCCACTCTGATCTTGAAATAGTTTTGCCTGAGCCTAGGCACGTACATTATAGAAAGATGGGATTGCATACTTCAAGTATTTCCTTTTGATTTTTATTATTTTTGAATTGTGAAGAGTTGATAGCACTTTTTCAGATTCCTTGAAACAGTTACCTTGGGTAATAGTTGAGATATTATCATGCGAGAGCCTCGTATCAGGTGTTGGGAAAACACCCAAGGCAAATGACCTATCCTCATACAGCACAATTGTTGGAGACAAACGAGCAGATAGGTCACTCACTGCAGTGGAGGAGGGTATGACTGATGGAGGAATGAGCAGGGGGCTTTGGGCAGGATCAGAGCTTTGCCTTAATTATTTCAGCTAAGAAAACATCCAGTTAAAAACAATGTGGTACTTGGGCTCCTGTGTTAGTGTTCTTTTAATTAATGTAATTTAATTTAATTTTTTTCAATTACAGTTGCCATTCAGTATTATTATGTATTAGTTTCAGGTGGACCGCATAGTGGTTAGACATTTATATAATTTATTCAGAGACTCCCCCCAGTTATTCTAGTATCCACCTGGCACATTAGTGTTCTTTGAACAGCCATTGGTCCTTTTTATGGCAGTCTGACTCAGGCTGGGTAATGCTGGTACAGTGTTTGTGCTGGGAATGATTAATTAGAGGCTGTTTCCTTTCACTGGTGTAAGTAAAATCAGAGTAGGTAAAACAATTTTCATGGTTAAAACTATAGTTGTGGTTCCATTCCGTTGTTATAGAGTGGGGATAGCCATAAGAAGTGTGTGAACATATGATCTGTGTTACATCTGTTCTTTTAAAATCAAAGCCATTCTGCTCATCACATTTTCCCCCTTAAGTAGATAGTGCTTAATGCTGAATCCAAGATATCAGTTAAAAGTTACTTGGGGTAAGCTGTTGCACCTGAGTTGCCCTGTAAGTTGGAGGTGACTCAGTTTATGTGACTTGGCAGAGTGGAGTCCTAAATAACCAGGCACCAGGGCCAGCCTCATGTTCTTTTACAACTGTGGCGGCCTGTTATAAATAACGTTAACATTTATGAGGTCAAAAAATCATCTCAGTGTGTGTTGAGAACCCTAAGACTCCAACAAGTACATGTCTAAGAAACCTGACGGATCAAAAGATTTACTTAATTTAAATCTTTATCTATCTATCATCTATCTATTTTTTCATGTGGTCCCCCTTTATTCTTAATAGCATTTAGCGCTGGAGCTGGGGGAATCTTTTTATATTTTGAGAGTATTTTGTGGTACCACCATTAATCCCAGCTTGCTCATCTGCTTGGAAATAGGATGCAAAGTAGGTGCCTGCATTTGCATGGCAGGATGTCAACTCTAACACCAGGGTGTCTGGCATCCAAAGCATGTAAAATTTCACATAAATCTACTAAACCTACTGGTGCTTCAACTGCTTGATTCAACTATGAATTGACAGATCCAGTCTTAGCCAAAAGTTTGCCTAAGACAGTTGTTGATTATTCATTGCAAACATTCTTTTGTCAACTTTGTCGTATGTTGAGAAGGTTCGTAATTAAAAGTTGAAAGAATAGTAAGTACAACAAATACCCAGCTATGTACCTTCTGATTCAATTATTAAAAATTTCCCATATGGATATGTCTATTTATATATCTACCCATGTTTTATTTACTTCAGCATTTCAAGGAGAATTGCAGAGATCTTACAGCTAAATAATCAATATGTGTCTCTTAAGAGTAAAAATGTTTTTTTGTTTTTGGTATGTGGAGATTCTTCCATATAGCCATGATGTGTATTATGCTTAAGAAAATTCATAAAAATTCCCCATTGTCTAATATCCAGTCTATATTCAGAGCTTCCCAATAAGTGTTTCTGCTTTAGTAAGCTAATCTGAAAGTAACACTCCTGATTTTTACTGTAATGACAGAGTTGCATTCACCATATTAAAAAAATTATAGTTACTAGCTATTCATTGATTTTTACTATGTATCAGGACTGTGCTAAGGGCTTTATAAATTTTACTTAAATTCTAATTTTGAAAAGTTCAGTTGCATTTTGCTATTTACTTTCATAGAGGAATGTTAGTTAAAAACACTTATTTTGAGTAGGTTCTATATAATTTACAAACCTATGGTTAATGACATTTGCCATATATCTACATATCTCTTACATGAGCCAAGTATTTTCTTTAGATCCAGGGAAAATATTTTGTATGTCGGCAAAAAAATCTGCTTTCCTTTGTTCAGATCTAGGTTTCATAATCAATAAAAATAAATAAATTCTGTAACATGTATACCTGCTCTACTTGCCTCCTCTTAAAAAAACATTTTTTTTTTTGTTAAAGAGCTTTAATTGCTATGGTTTTTTGTTTAATATACATCACCTCAAATATTTCCTGGAGGTAGGCTGC
Source organism: Rhinolophus ferrumequinum (assembly GCF_004115265.2). Lineage (NCBI taxonomy): Eukaryota > Metazoa > Chordata > Mammalia > Chiroptera > Rhinolophidae > Rhinolophus > Rhinolophus ferrumequinum. Next base: position 26,957,513 of record NC_046287.1, read on the forward strand.
ATATAAATTATTAGTTATTGTTTATCTTTTGGATATGAAAGTTGAGGTTGATTTTTCTCTTTGACTCCTTTCATGTTTATTGGCAGACAACTGTAAATAATCATTGATGTTAGCATTTGAATATTATTCTAATTAGTAGCTTTTCTTGTCAAAATGTCGCCGCTTCCTTATTTTTAAATAGTCTATACTACTTCCTTAAAGAATATTGACTATCTCCTTATTGTTACACGAGTGCCAAGCATTAGTTGTGGGAAAATAGATTTATTGTCTGATTTTTTAAATCAGATATTTTGTTTAATAAGGAAATCTCATTGTCTCACCTATCAAATGAAGCACAACTTAAGCTATGCAAACAAACTACTGTGTTTCCCCCAAAAATAAGACCTAGCCGGACCATCAGCTTTAATGTGTATTTTGGAGCAAAAATTAATATAAGACCCGGTCTTATTTTACTGTACTATAAGACCGGGTCTAATATAATATAATAATATAATATAATATAGTATAGTATAATATAATATAATATAATATAATATAATATAATATAATATAATATAATATAATAATATAATGTACCAGGTCTTATATTAATTTTTGCTCCAAAACATGCATTAGAGCTGATGGTCTGGCTAGGTCTTATTTTCGGGGAAACAACGATAGTAATGACCGATGACATTTTTGGAATTTTAATTTAACTTATTATTCTTAAAAAAATTTTTTTTAGGCACTTGAAGACTACAGCTGCCTGAAAAGAAGTGGCAGGGACAGCGGTTACGGAGATATCTGGTGTGCTGAAAGGGGTGAATTACCTGCTCCTGCAGGCAACCATAGGAGAGAAGATTCATTTGAAAGCTTGGACTCTTTGGGGTCCAGGTCATTCACAAGCTGCTCCTCTGATATCACACTTAGAGGGGGGCGTGAAGGTGAGTAGCATTTTTAACTGTAAGTTTATTTTTATTTGTTTGTATGTTAAGAGAAAATTGGAAATGAGAAAAAGAAGAAAAATGGGGTGAAAACTATTAAAGCAAAAATTTCACCAAGAGGTGTATTTTCAGAGACCCAAGTGTTAATTTTTTGTTGTTGTTTTTTTAAAATTTCCTCCCTCACTGTCACCACTAGAGGAGTGATGTTTCACTTTTTTTTTTTCCCTTCCCATTTTTAGAGAAAACTGGAGAGGAGACAGCTAACTGTGACCTCTTTTTATCAGTAATAACGTATTTTGGTTCTTTTCTCTCCAGATTTAGGTTTAATGATCTGTGACTATGAGGCCTATTAACTGGTATTTCTAAACATAAGAAAGATTCTAAAAAAATGTGTTCTAGTTCCTGAGTTATATTCTTTATTCCCTTCTCTTACTTTTTCTCAAAATATAAAAAATTCTCAAGAAAAAGTAGGAAAAATATCTTTTTAATTATCTCTAGGAGAAGAAATTGTTGATATCTTTCATGATATACTATTATGCTAAACTTTGGTTAAGTAACAATACTAGTGTCATGTTAGAGTACATCTTTTGATTCTGTCAAGGTCAGAGCTAACACAGAGTAAGTGTGAAAGGAATATGTTAATGAAAGTTATTCTGTTTTGGGGAAGAACCTTCTTTCAAAATACTGATATTATGGTCATATCAGTTATTTAAATGCAAGTCTTACTCCTATGACTATTGGGTGGTGTCAGAAGTTTCTGACTGTATACTTCTCGCAATTCAAATTTGATTACATTGAAACCATGAGTAGAGTTGCTTCAAATATTTCTGTGTTTCTTCCATCAACATGAAAAATATTGAAAGTTCTGGTTTTGAGTTTGTGCTAGATTGTTAGGAAATTTACCTGCTTGTTTTGATTATTATTTTAATATTAAAACTGTTTTTTCTAATGTTTTTATTGCAAAATATTTCAAACATCATCAAAGTTGGAAGAATTTTACAGTGAACTCCGAAATATCCACTACCTGCTTCCACCATAACATTTTACTATGCTTGCTTCATCACATACCTACCTTCCTATGCATTAATTTATCCATCTTATTTTTCAAGGTATTTCAGAGTATATTACACTTGTCCTGAATACTTTAGCATGCACACTATAATTCAATCTGTATTCGTTGTTCTTATGTAAATTTACATAAATTAAATGCAATGTACATTGAATTTGACTTTCAAAAATAAAAATCAACAAATTGTTAAGCATTGTCACAAAATAACAAATTCTTTAGCTTTTAGAATAGTGGCATTTAAAAATTTATAATAAAATATATGAATGGCTATTTAAGAGTTAACCTTTAAATTACTACTGCATTGTTGGCTGTTGCTATCTAGCTGTGACACTTTTATAGTCTACATGACTATTATAAGTGTTTTTAAGGAAATGTATCTGATTCATCTAAGTGATTAAAGCTGTAAAAGCAGAGGCTGAAATTCTCAACCCATTATATACTTTGTCTTGACGGAAGAACCTAAAAGATTTAATGTTTAAATTTATATCTGGCCAACAAAGAATAAAAAGGAGAAAGACTGAGGTATTGTGGGAATATGCAGACTTCATACAGTTCAAATACAGTGGTCCAATGCTGTGGAATCAAAGTCTGTGCTCAGATATTCATTGGACTGGTGCCTGGTTCATGTGACGAAAAGCAGAGGGCCACTGTGACACTGCTTCCTAATCTTGAGAAAGGAGTTACAGACCTTATTTAAGGAGTGTAGAAGTGAAGACTTGGTAATTACAAGTAACGGTGGAAGGAAGAAAAGCCTGGGGGCCAGCAGGATGATAAACCTTTCTTTGTGATTACTATATCAAAATTCTGCTACCTACCAGGTTACTGTCCAAAATTGATGATCACCACAGCTTAGGATAATACTTTTAAGTTAATAGAATTGCAAAGTGAAATTTCTTAATTTTATATGAAACCTCCCACAGCAAGAATATTTGTCTACTCTATAGGGTACTGTAGTAGACTCAAAAAAAAATTTAACTTTAAAAATTCATGTCATATACAGCATGATGACCACAGTTAACACTCTTATATGGTATATATGAAAGTTAAGAAAGTGTATTATATCCTAAGAGTTCTCATCACAAGGAAATTTTTTTCTTCTTTTTTGTATCTATATGAGAATGATGGATGTTAACCAAATGTATCATAGTAATCATTTCACAACATACCGAGGATGCCAAAAAAGTGTTCACATTGTAAGAGATGTTATCTATGTATTACTTTTCGAAGTTGAATAAAGGTAGCAATGTGCAGTATGACATTCGCTCAAAATATGGCGTTAATCAAATGAATGCTAGCGTCATTCATTGTATTACAATTTTAATACAGTTGTTTCCTTTCTTAAAATGTGTATACATTTTTTTGGCACCCTCTGTATATAAGTCGAATTATACTGTATACCTTAAACATATACAGTGCTGTATGTAAATTGTATCTCAATAAAAATGGGGAAAAATTCCTACGTAGAACAATTTCTTTATGTATTTAAGATTTTACGTGTCTAAATTTTGATAAGAATTAAGAAGTTTCTCTCATTTCCAGAAAAATGTACTGTTTACCTAGGAGGTGGTAAAAAAAAAAAAATGAAGCACCAGATTAGGGACTATGAATCTTCCTGGTTTTAGCTGCTTATACTTTCTCCCTTTTCACCATGCTCTCCTTTCCTCTGTTCTGGTCTCACGGCCTCATAGCTGTATGTTAAACCACTTCTTGTAGGCTCTTCTCAGTGTCATTTACGGTAGATTCCTTCCAGGCAGGAGGAAGGAGACCAGACCTCGCCTTTAACTCAGGTTAACCACACAGGTGTTCTCTGTGCTGCCAGCCTGGAGCTCTCAGGTAGTCAGGTGCTGTGCACAGCCAGCCTCAGAGAGCCCTGGTAGGAAGCAAGCCCCATTTGTATACTTTCTTTACAAAGATACAGAGGCAAGAAGCAAAAAAGGGCAGGGAAGCGAGACAACTCAGCTTGGATCTCTAGTGTCTGTACCGCTTTTCTTCCCGGGTCTTTAAAAGAGCACATTTATTTATTTATTTTTAAGAGAACTGGTTGGATTTGTATCAATCTGACCTTGAGGTATATCAAAGTGTATTCTTTTGAATATGTGTTTAAATGACTTTGAATCAGAAATATAATAGCCATGGCCATCTTCAGAAAAAGCCTTCTGGGTTCTCATTTAGGTAGGAGACTCGATATTCCTTTGGGTCTTTAGTAGTCATTTGGTCCAATTTCATAGCTAACGTGTGATTCTTGCTTATCAAGGTCTTAGGAGGATTTACCACACCCCTGTGAGATCTTGTGCTTCTCTTTCTATGTTCCCCCTTATCTCTTGCTTCACAGAAATTTTAGATGGCTGCATGCTTTCTTTTAAATTACTGTTTCCCTAGGATTGCTTTTATATTTCATTTCAGTGTCTTTGACTCAATTGCTAGGTTTTACTCAAATATACTCCATTGCCAAGTTTTATGAAAAATTATGGGGGCTGGGAAGATTGAGAAGAAAAGTGGTTCGGCTGTAAATCGGGACTTTTTCTGCTTAGAATGTGCAAGAGTAGAATGTGCTGCACGCGCCTCCAGTATGCAAAGCAGGTTCCTCCTAATGGATCTTATCACAACTTCATGACAAATTTCTAAAAATATGCCCCGCAGTTAGCAGTAGAGCACTGGGTTTCCAAGGGAAAGACAAAGCAGGCAGGCTGTGTGGATTTCAGTGAGAGGAATGATCTGGAGAGTAAAGTAAATGCTTGTTCCTTTTTTGTAGGTTGCGAAAGTGACACAGATTCTGAATTAACATTCAAAATGCAGGATTACAATAAAGATGATATGTCCTATCGAAGGATTTCGGCCATTGAACCAAAGTCTGCTTTACCGTTCAATCGTTTTTTACCCAACAAAAGTAGACAACCATCCTATATGCCGGCGCCCTTGAGGAAGAAAAAGCCAGACAAAAATGAGGATAACAGAAGAAGTTGGGCAAGCCCCGTCTATACAGAAGCAGATGGAACATTTCCAAGGTATTGGGATGTGATCTGATGTTCGAGTTTTACAATGTAGTATGCTTGCGAATTTGCTGGGATATTTAAATGTGGTACAAGGAGTGGTTCTTAAACTGTATTTCGTAGATGAAAATATATTAAATTTCATTAATGCAAATGTTTCTTTTTAGCCTATATTTTTAGTCACACGTGCCTTGAAGATATTTCTTCCATTTTACAATGTCAGCATATGATTTGCCGGTTCCTTTTATAGATGCATGCCTTTAGACATGTTGATGTCTTTCAGCTTTCTGGATGACCTACACTGTTCGTTGTGAACTCTGCTATGTCGTTGATTTCTCCCCCCCACCCCCCGGGTTGACTGATGTCAGCGCACACAAAAAGAATCCTTTAATTTCTCACCAAATGAGCAGAGAGCAGAGTGTGACTTCTCAAATCCAGCTTCCTATCAGAAGGAGGTATATGGTGCTGACAGTGGTTCAGACTCTGAGGATGAATGAAGGTTACCTGATGTAATTTTGGATGCCTTAGCCAGCTGTAGGTTCCAAGGGAAAAAGAGGCCAGAGATTTTCATCTCGAGCACTCACTCTCTTAACTCGTGTTTCACAAATGTTTTCTCCTGCTGGCCCAGTAGCCACCATGCTATATGAATTTACACCTATCTTCTGGATCCAAATGTCTACTCTGTTGATTGTAATAGATACAGTAACACCCCGAGTTGTTTGCAATTTGTCTCTTTTAACACATCTTATAATTATATTTGTCCCCTATGTAGTAAGCTAGTTTTTAATTAAGATGAGATGCTGTCATAATGCCTTAACTTTGTTCTAGGAGCTGTATGATGAGAATGGAAACTAATTTGCTTCCTTCACAGTGGTGTACACTTTGTGAGCCAGAAAGCATGCCTTTTTGTATTCTATTTCACAAATTGCTCATGCATTATCTTAACCAGTTGGATGTTTTGAACAGTAACGAGAGGAGAACTTGGGGCACAAACGTGGAGAACTGGCCAACAGTTCAAGAAACTTCAAACTCCTTTTGTTATTTGAAAGAGGAAGAAGAAGAGACAAGCATACCCAACACTGTAAAAGATGATCTTTATATGAGAAAGCTAAGTCCGATCATGCCAAACCCAGGGAACGCTTTTGATCAGTTTCTTCCCAAATGTTGGATCCCAGAAGATGTGAACTGGAAAAGGCTCAAAAGGGAAACTTATAAACCATGGTATAAAGAATTTCAGGGATTCAGGTTTGTCTTGGTGCATGTTTCTGTCATTCCCGTGTTCATTCAGTACCCTGGCTGGGGGCATTGTATGTGTGCTGTTTATGAAAGAGACAGGTTACTTGCCCTCCAACATCTGTAGAACTCTGTAACTGAAAAAAGAAAATCTGTTTAAACTGCAGGATCTAAACCTTAAAAAACCCTCTTCTAGACAGAGTCATAGTTTCACATTATTTTCAGTTATATTTTTCTCCAGTTCTTTGTCTTCTTTCCTCTTTCTTTCCTTTCTCTGCCTCATTCCACAGTAGGAGGAATTTATACTCTGAGGACGAGGAATCAGGCTCTGGCAGAAGCTCTGCCATTTTCAGTAGGATACCAAAAGCAGAGCATAGGCTAGCCAGCAACTGCCAAAGACGTTCACTCTTGATGGAACTAGCTACTGAGCGGGCCAGAATCGCACGGGACACCCATGCAGCCAGGAGAACTAGTAGTACTTCGGATGAGCCCAGGTGTACCTGCCTGCATGAGCCTTCCTGCTTTGAGTCTGGCCTGTGACACCTGTCCCAGCTTTTGCTGCCACATTAACCTCTGACCATGATGTGCCGAATCATAAAACCTTACTTACTATGTAGTATAAAAGCATAATGTATAATATATTGCTTTCTGTGTGGGCATGTAAGCTTGGAAGTCTGTAGGATTATATATCCTTCTTTAGCACAATAATGTATAAGAGAGGATAGAGTTACATGTGGCATAGTCAGATCTTTTGGAAAACAATTTACAAGGCTTTTGGGATAGTTGACCTAATTTTATAGTTGTGTTATGCATGGAGAAGTGGAGACGGGAAATAATTTTTAGATAGACACTAGGACAGGCAAGTCTGGGGGGAAATGCAGACTCCTCAGGGTCTTTTATAAAGCTTCAGAGCATTTTGTTTTTTAAATTTCTGCTGACTACCTGTGCCTATTGCATAAAGTGCTTCATGACCAACTCTTGAAACTTTCCAACATCATTGCTGCTTTCTTCTCTGGGGTGGGAATTAGGTCATTGTGGCTCATGGGCTGAGGAAGAAGTGAAAGCGAGTGTTGTGTTGCATGTCAGGGAGGTATATTCTATCTATGTTCTAGCCCCATCGCTGGGCCTAGATGGTACCCACCTTCCCGAGAAGTACACTCTGCTCTTGTTTCTTTAAATGGTATCCAGGAAAGTCACAAGTGATGGCATTAAATGCTAGTTTGTCTTCCAAGCAAGAGTCACTCCGATGGCTCCCTAAAATAATTCATCCACAATAACTGACTAGTTGGTCTGCTACCTAATTACCTTTTCTCCTCAAACTTAATAAGATTCTCCCTTCCTTTTTCTTTTCTATGCTTCAGTCAGTTTTTATTACTTCAGGCCTTCCAAACATATTCTGATGACATCTTGTCTTCCGAAACAAATATCAGAATTGACCCCACTGCTGGCCCAAGGCTTATAACACGCAGGAAGAATCTCTCTTATGCACCAGGGTATAGAGGAGGTGATCTTGAGATGTCAACCTTGGATCCTGACTTAGAGAATGATGATTTCTTTGTCAGAAAGACTGGGGCTTTCCACGCCAATCCCTGTGTTCTCCGGGCTTTCGAAGACTTCAGATTTTCTGAGCAAGATGACCCTGTAGAACGAGACATAATTCTGCAATGTAGAGAAGGTGAACTTGTACTTCCAGATCTAGAAAAAGATGATATGATTGTTCGCCGAATTCCAGCACAGAAGAAAGAGGTGCCTCTGTCGGGGGCCCCAGATAGATACCAACCAATCCCTTTCCCTGAACCCTGGACTCTTCCTCCAGAAATTCAAGCCAAATTTCTCTGTGTACTTGAAAGGACACGCCCATCCAAAGAAAAAAGTAATAGCTGTAGAGTATTAGTTCCTTCCTGTCGTCAGAAGAAAGACGATATGTTGACTCGTAAGATCCAGTCTTGGAAGATGGGAACTCCCGTGTCCCCCATCAATTTCACCCCAGGTCCCTGCAGTGAGGCGGACTTACGGAAGTGGCAGGCCATCCGGGAGGCCAGCAGGCTTAGGCACAAGAAACGGCTGATGGTTGAGAGGTCAGAGTATGTTTCTGCAAGGATGTTGCTTGTCATGGATGGTCTTGTGTAACTTGTGTGACAAAGTGGCATCATATTGCCCGACCGCATGTCATGAGTCATTTTGAAGCATCCTGTAAAATTTTTTTGCTTTGAGAATCCTTTATTTCATGGAAAAAGTGCAATTCCATATTTGCACATCTGTAAATCATCTATTTGAGGCCTGTCTAAGAAGGTGTATTTGCAAACCTTGCCTTTGGCCGTAAAGGAAGACTGCTATTTTGCAACATGATGTTACATGAAAATGTTTTCCAATTACCTTGACAGACTTTGATTCTCATGTCCAGTCATTTCTGAAATGGTCTTGTGGTAGTTTGGTTTTATGTGTTTCTCATTTTGGAGGGTATGATTTTTGTGTAAAAATTGTCCTTGAAATATGGCATTGCAAATTTCATTTAAGTTGATTTTGATTTTTGTTTTTGACCTAGGTTTTTTTGTACTATCAGTGTGTGACTTTCTAAATTTAGAGTTTAAAGTTCAGTGCAAACTTTATTAAAATGCATGAATGTTATTTGCTATCTGCTAAATATATGTAATTATGGCCATTTTAGTGATAGTGAATGCATTTCTGTGTTTTGAAACTTGATGTTTTGATGAATGTTCAGTTTGTTGAACTTTGGGATGGACAAATATGATTAGGTTGAATAAAATTAGTAGATGCAAATCTAACTTTTTATTAGTTCCTAGCAACAGGAAGCTTTTTGTTATGGATTTGTTACTTCAGTTAAATCAAGAAACTCTTATCTTAATGTGAATTCCTTGAGATATGAGATCAATGAGAATTTGACACACGATTAAGAATATGACTGAAGAAGCAACCTTTTGAGATTTGTCCATATCTAATTAGACTCGTAAGTTAAAAATGTTGAATATTTAGAAATTAACACACTGGAAAAAATGACTTTTAATTTTTGGTTTTCTGATTTCTTAGACTCTTTCAAAAGATTTATGGTGAGAATGGGTAAGTTTTGTGGTTCACAGTAAAAAAAAAAATACATTCTCTGCATATTGTTTGTCCTTTGTGTAGTGTGTCATTGCAATTCTGTCCTGGCATGTCACTAAACGGGGATGCTGTGTGCTGTGCATGAGATTTAGACACGGGACATTTTTATTAATTTTTCAGCCTAATGATAATGTGTTTGTGTACTCAGTGCATGAAATGCTATATGACAGTAGAATTGCTTTATTAGAAGTTTAAAATTCAGGTCTATTTTTTTTTTTTTTTAATTCAAGGAGTTGATTAAAAATAACCAAGGTGCTTGCCTAAACAAGGTATCTTTACTTTGGTATTTGGTTATTATACAGACCTAAATTTTCATTCTGGATATTATAGCCCAAATAACTACATTTTAGAAAATGTGTGATGGAAAAAGAATATTAGCATTTACTTTGAGGTTGGAATACATACCCTTGGCATTATCTATATACTCCTAGTTTATGGAGAGCTTCCTTATTTGGGATGGTGAGTGGCATTAATCTTGCCCTAGTAGAATTTGGAAACATTTTCAAGATTCCTGATTAGGGTAAAATGTAAAATAACTGTGTTATAGAGCCAAATCAGCCTTCCAAACCTGCAAAAATTAAAATCTTTACTTTCCAATTTTGTTGCAAGGATGGTATTTATAACTAATCCTTAATTTTTGGCTACTGTTGTTTAACTTTAGTCACCTGGTAGACATAAAATATAAAAATAACTTTCTGGAAATATTTTCCATTTCCAGAATAGCATTGTTAAAAGTAAATGCTACTTTTACTTTTTATTACACACTAATTATAGAATAATTTATTCTTATTGAAAAATAACCAGGGGGCTACATATTAATATTTTCCACCAAGCTTTCTGTAACTTTGTGAATCTAACTGCTAATAGTTTTTGAGCAAGAAGGAAACTTAAGTGTGTGAAATATTTTAATTTTGATCTTCAATGAGGTATTTTCATTATAAGGGCTTAGCTTTGGTAATTAAGTATCTTCCCCTACCAGGATTTATTTTATCTCTAAGATACTCTAATTTTGATAGCTGGATAATTTGAAAATGTAGAGATCTTGGAAGTTACTACAATTGCTATTTAAAGTATTATAACCATTCTGGATATCAAAGGTGTAACTGAGCCACGGGCAACTAATTGCAAGTACTTCTCAATCACTGATTTTAAAAGTCAGAGGCTCCCAGCAAAGGCACGTTACCCCCATCCAGCTCCTCCTGTGCCTACAGCGTTTTCATCAGTGAGGGTGAACATGGCAATTTCAGCATGACGCTTAAGCATCTGCTAATCTCTATGCATCATGGGAAAGCTGTTTTAACTTGATGAAAAATCTCTTTGAAGCTTCAAGCATTTTGAACGATAACTTGCACAAGAAGTTTCATTGGTAAATAAAACTTTAAAATGTAAACAGGTTGTTTTCTTAAAGGGGATACGAGTACCCCAAGTACAAATACTTGATAGGAAAGTACACATTTACAGCTATTGCAATGACTATTCTTGTTCTTCTGTGAGGATACATTGGATGACTGGGTTAAGAAAACAGAGACATGCAAATGCCAAAGCTCAGAAAGCTGAGGATTTCTCTCGGCTATAGCTAGCAGCAGCAAATACCTTCTGTAAACTATTTCAGAGTTGTTGCTTGTGTAGTACAGTATTTGTTTTCAAGGCTGTTCCCCTTGCAGTTTAGTGCCAAGGTAACAACACAAATAAAACAGGATTGTAAATTGAGACTGATGAATACGGCATGACTTGTGAAATAATGGGAAGTAATACAAATATGTCTTCAGAAAACTCAAGTGCATTTTAGATTACTTGCAATCAAAATCTATTATATATTTTTGTTTTTTTCTCTAGTCTCAGTTACCAATGTTTTTCTTAAATGGATCTGCAATGAAGGCAAAAAATTCAATTGGATCAAGTATAAGCTTTTAATCTAGAAATTGTTTCATGGTTATAAACATGTTTATAACCATGAAACAACTGCTGTTTTGGGGCAATATTTCTCTGGACATAATGTACATTGTCAAGCTTGGAATACTTACCTGGAAATTCATTATTTTTCAACATCCTGTGATTGAAAAATCATGAATGCTTTCTTTTTGGAAAGGACCAGGTTAAAGAGAAATGTACTTTACTTTTTGAAGTCTTAGATCTTTAATTTGTGGCTTGCTCTTTATTTGGCATTTAACACCTGTCACTTTGTTTATATTTAGTAAGACGCTTTGTGTATGGCAGTCATTTCTCACATATGTGCTTTTGTGTTTGCATGGACTTATGTCTGTATGGTCCCATGACATTTGAAAAGTTGGTTATGATGCCTCTTGGTAGAAGCTCTAATGACAAATAAATTTGTAAGTTTATGTAGCTATAATTTTGTAATGTGATTAAGCCATTGAATCTCCTGCCAAGTATCAACAGGAAACGAATACTGACTGATTCAAGGGGAAGTTGTAATCAAAGGCAACTAAGATACCTATAGTTCACTTGTGGGCTTTGGCCTAAAACATTCTGTGGAACTATAAAGACACATAAGACAACAAAAAGGAAGGGAAAATAAGTTGATGTGAGTTACTTTCTGGGGATTTTGCCTCCAGGAGACATTTGGCAATGTCTGCAGACATTTTTGATTGTCACAAAGGGTGGGTTGTTGGGAGATGGGTTGCTATTGGCCCTAGTACCTTTATAGCCTGGAATGCAGTTAAATATCCTTCAATACACAGGACAGCCCCCTACCATAAATAATTTTCTGGCCCCAAAATGTCAATAGTGCTGCTTTGGACAAACCCTGATTTAGACTATGAACCTATACATGAAAAGTCTCTATGATAATACATTGTTGATCATTCTAGTTGATGGTAGTTCTAAAGCTTTCCCAGATTTTAGTATTGATTACCCTTTAGATAATTCCTACAGTACCTAATGGAAATATTTTTAGAGGTACATAAATAATTATATTCATGTCACCCTCTGAAGTTTGGGGGCCTCAAACTTAGTATCATGGAATTTCTGTTTACTGTGTAAGGCTATCAGTGATTTTTATATTAAGAACATTTTGCTACATGTTGGTCCTTTTTGATCTATACATTATTTTAAATGACTATGCATCATAATACCAGTCAAAAAGTGCCAGCAGAGTAGCAGGTAATTAGCATTGTGGGAGAAGAGAGTAAGATTTTAGTGATACTGGTTTATAATCTATACCTTCCGTAAACTTCCCCCTTCTTTCTCTCTTCCTAAATGCTATTTGAAGAAATTATGTTCAACTGAAAATGCAACATGTTAGACCTGTAGTTTTTGGGAAAAAATCCAAATGCACTTCTAAATTGGAGACTTTCCAAGTAAGGAAGTACAAAGGTGGCAAGTAAATGAATTGTAGGAATTGTGATTGGCCGGTGAATAGTAATACATTCTACAGGACATTAGAGCGGTGTAGTCCTTTATAGTTTTCCCAAACGATTGTCCTGGGACTATCTCTGGTGCTTATCTCATTTCTGTGAAGTAGACAGATGGGTATTATATGCATTTTAGAGACATGGAGAAAGAGAAACAGATATTGCAGTTTTCCCAAGGACGTCCAGCTACAGAGTGGTAGAACCAGACTTAGGGTTTTCTCTAATGAGATAATCCAGCTAGACTGCTTACACAGTAAGATCTCAGAAGTTTATTATGCTGTTAACTCTGATAAGAAAGGAAAGAATTTTTCATGATCTGGCTGGAAGACTCCTGCACTGTAAAAGTTCTAGATTTTATCGGTGTGGCCTGGGGTGACCTCTCTAATTTGAAACTGCTTTGGTAGTTAGTTTTCAGGCGATCCCACACAATCATATTTGCCTGAACAAGAATAGTTGGTATATAGCACCAGATGGTTATTGAAATGTAATCAACATAACCTTACCCATATCTCATAATAATCCCTTCCTTGCTTGGTAGATGAGGCACTGAAGCTCAGAGAAGTGAACTAATGTTAGATTGGGGTGAAAATTGGTGCCACAGCCAGGCACGGAGCCCTCACCTCCTGTCTCATTCCAATGCCTGGCTCAGCTTGTGTGGAAAGTGTTCAGGCTTTTTGTAGGTAACATTATGCACCCCAGGGAACAAAAGGAGCTCACATTCCTCCTTTATGCAAGGGTTTGTCTACTCTGCATGGTATTTGGCTCACTTTGTTCTTCTTGGGGACCTCCTGTGTGCCAGGCTTTGTGCTGTGGGCTTTCAGGAGGACAGTGCATCCTCTGCCCAGGATGAGCACGTTTTCTGAAAAGACACATGTTAACGCTTTACGGTGCAGGAGGGTGAGGTTCTAAAGAGCACCTGTGTACAAGTTTGGGCTGGTTGAGACCCTCTAGCCTTCACCCCACCAAAAGATTATTAAAATATTTGCTTTTCCATTTGTGTTCTGGAATTTATGCAACTGCATCTGTTAGGTATCCAGATTCTCCTCATGCCTTGGCCCTGAAAATTTTTCCTTGCCTCTTTTTAGTGAGTCTGTTATAGTATTAGCTCAAATAGCCTTATTATTTACAGTTATGACAAGTGAATTTATATTCTCAAAATCACATAAATCAGTTTTATACAGAGTCATACCTAGTTAAATAATATTACATTGGTAGATTAATATATAAGTTCATATGTAAATTCATATGTATTCTATATGTAATTCCTTAATATTCTTTAACAAATCCTGTAAAGCTTTCTTTATAAAACTTTGGGGGCGGGAGTCATAAATTCTGACAAAAAATTAGAAACATTCCAAGTTTATTTTGGTCGATTAAATATCATAAAATATACCTCATTTTTTTTTTACCACAGATGTTAAATGAGTGTATCCTGCATGCCTTGTGCCATGTCAATGTATTTTCATCCCAAGCAACATGTGAAATTGTGAGGGAGACAAGCGAAACATACATGCTTATGTACACACTATATGTACCATAGTGCTGAGTCTTACATCCCACGAGAAAGGTATAGCTTAAGCACTAGAGGAGCTGAGAGAAGGTACAGACCACTGTTGGCCTGGAAGAGATAGGAAGACTTCATCAAAGTGATAGAATATTAATCTAGATCATTACTACATTTATGAACACCGACTATGGGCTGGGCACTCTTTGAGGCATAGGTGATACAGCAGCAAACAAATCAGGCAAAACTCCTGCTTTATAATTGTATAGGGCAAGACAGGTGACATGTAAATAAACATACATTTCAGATGGGAATAAATGCTGTGGAGAAAGATGGTAAAGAGGTGAGGGAAGAGGTGAGCCAAGGGAGAGGGACATTTGCTGCTGTTTTGTAGAGTGGTCAGAGAAGGAAACACTGAGGTACCATTTGGCTGGGAATGAGAGATAAGCCATGTAGATATTTGGTTGAAGAACTTTCCAGGCAGATTTAGGAGCAAGTAGAAAAGCAAGAGATTGAACATGAGCAAGGAAGCCAATTGCTGTCGTCAAGTAAGTGAAGGGGAGCATTTCAGGAGATGAGTGAAGAGAATTAGGCAGGAACCAGGTGATGGTTGGACCTTGTAAGTCTTGGTAAAACCTGTTTTTGCCTCGCGTGAGATGGGAAGGAACTGGTGGGTGCTGAGTAGAGGCATGCAATGACCTGAGTGCAGTTTTGAAAAGACCCCTCTGGCTGCTGTGTTGAGAACACACTGTTGGGCAGGAAGAGGTGGAAGCAGGGAGAGCAATTATTGTAGCAATCCAACTAGAAGATATGATGGCTTGGATCAGGATGGTAATGGTGGAGGTGGTGAGACATGGTTGTATCCTAGCTCTATTTAGAAGGTAGAGTGACAGGATTTGCTGATGGGATCTGTTACCATGTATGAGAGAAGGAGAGGAATCTGAGATGACTCCAAGATTTTTAGCCTGCAGTCCAGAAGGATGGAGTTGGCTATTATTGAGATGAGGAAGATGGGAGATGAACAGGTTGTAGGAAGAGCAGTCATGTTTTTGGTCTGTGACAGTTAAGTTTGAGTTGCCTGTTAGACTTCCAAGTGCATAAGATGTTGCATATACCCCATCTGGAGTTTAGTCTCATAGGATTTCCAAGGGAAGAGGGGAATTTAAAAATGCATATATACTGGACAGGGCTTTTCAGTTGAGGGAACAGTTCAGGAAAGATCTTCGCTGGATCTGGAGGCTGGGTGATAATTAAAGAAGCTTTTAAAAAAAGTCTGGGTAAGAGTTGACTGTGCTCTGATCTAGGGTGTTGGCAATAGAAGTGGAAAGAAAGAGACACTGAATAAGAGGACCTGATAACTAATTGAAAGTAGGGAGAAGTGAGAGGCAAGGGTGAAAAATGGTTCTTCGGTTTCAAAAGTGGATGACTGAAGGGCATGTAGCACCCTTAACAGCCATCAGACGAAAAGCAGGTCTGGGGACAAGACGGAGTCAGGCTACCTCAACGACATCATGTGTTTCATGAGTTACTGTTTGCAAAGTCCTTTCTAGATATTATGTCGATTTGTCCTGTTACAACTGAGGTGCTTAGGGGATCGCCATGCAGAGATGTTTATTTAGTAAGCAATTGGAATTGAGTCAAAGGAGGGGACTGAAACCCTGGTCTGTGGATTTGGAAGTCATTTACATAGAGATTATAATTGAATTCCTGGCTAGCCAAGGCAAGCCTGTTATAAAAAAAAAAAAAAAAAATGTGGTGATGGCAAAATCGTGGGGAAGGCAATGTTTCGGGGCCCAAGAAGAACAGGTAGAGTTACTTAAATACATTCAGTTACAATGAAATAAAATCCCAAGTGCATTATGAAAGATTTGTAGAAGGAGCATTTGGGGCATTCCAAAAGCTCAAAAGCTCTGTCTCTCCCCCTTCTTTCATTCCTACCTGCTCTTCAATATTCAGATCTGACTCCTCTCCTTTTTAACTCAGTGCCCCCTTCTCTCACCCCAGTTGACCATCCTTCTCTCTATGCACGTGCATAGCACACCTGTGTCTTTGTACCCAACACCCCATTCTGTTCATTGGTTTCTACTGTAGATTGAGCTCTTAGAGAACTGGTCCTTAGTGCGTCCTCATGGCAAGGGGTCCACAGGGAAGACACGGAAGCTGCCTTAATAAAAACGAGGGCTATAGAGGTTATAACTGGATATTAGAAACTGCCTGTGGTGCTCTGAGCACAAGTCCAGTGCAGTGTTGGAGCAGATCTTATGGAATCCTTGAGAAGCAGTAGCACATTTACTCGTGGTATTGAACTTGAGGAGAAAATATCAGGTAATCATTAAATTATTGAATACGTGCACAGAAAAGGCAGCCAAAACTTAAAAGATTAGCTTTGTGAGAGGTAGAAGAAGAAAGACAAATGATTCTAGTGACTGATAGTTACTATTTTTTCTGAAGTAATCCTTTCATACATGGACCACTCTAAATATGGACATTGGATTAATTTTTCAGACTTGTGCTGGGTTCTTTTAGCCATTCTTTGAAAGAATTCACGCTTGGGTCGAGTGCCGAGGCTCTTATTTCTGCGTTTTGGAAAAACACCATTTATCTCTGTAGTGCTATTTCTGTGATATTATCACTCAAGCGTCTAGGTAGTACAGCAGCCATTTAGATGGAATTTCCAAATATAAGCCCAACCTTCCGGTTTTCACCCTAAATCTGGTCATGTGAACCTTGGTTACCATGGGTATTTTTGTCGTAGGAGTAAGTCCATGAGTGATGTCAGCGCAGAGGATGTGCTGCACTTGCGTCAGGTGCGTTACGAAGAGATGCAGAGAATGAAGTCACAAATGAAAGAACAGGATCAGAAATGGCAGGATGTGAGTATTTTTTATCCCGGGAGATGGGAGCACAGGGGAAGTGTGTATGTTTGACTCTTCCTTACTTCTCTTAAAAGACAGTCATTATACCCAGGAGATGATTTTCCTTGTTATTCAAGGATTCAATCCTGTAGAAAATGTGAGCAACTTCCTTTACAAATATTTTTAGGATGTTTTGATCTATTATTGCTGCATATTTTAAAGGCCATTGTGAAAAATACACTAGGATGTTTGTCTTTTATTATTCTCTGAGTCCTCAAATAGGAGAAGCTGCTTCCTGGCCTTGCAGCTAATGTGTTGACTGGCTTTGGTGGTTGAATTTGGGGCAGGACTGTTACTGATGCTTATGAAGGGAAGAGACTGCGCTCAAGGTTTGGGAAAGCAGGGGTACTGGGGATCTAGCCCAGTTTTGGCGTCAGCATGAAGAGATGAAGTGTTCTTAACATTCATAGAGGCAATTTAAGAGAAATACAAACTATAACTCTGAGGAATATTTTGGTTGAAAAAGTAATTAACATGAATCAAAAGTAGGTGTTTCCACAGAGCTGACATACATCCAGATGTCTATATGGATGTAGACTTAATCTGTAGTTTTGCCTCTGCATAAAAAAGCATGACCTATTTTGAAAGGGGTACTTGTTCTAAATCAAAGGAATGTAAAGAAATGCAATAGATAAACTATAAAGAGCAAATCCAAAAAAGTTTGAGGACAGCATTAGGGAAATAGAGTTGAGTGGTAGCATGAACAAAAGGGTCAGAGATAGTAAATTCTTAATTTTCAAAGGAATTAAAGTCTAATGAAAACGAAACCACTGTTGTGGCTACACTGCTAAATTCCAGTGCCTCCTTTAGTTGGAAACTCAATTTAATGGTCACGAAACAGTAATTCACTGTCACTTAGCCAAAACACATGGTGACTGGGTATGAAAATAGTAAGTATTAAGGAGTTATCCATTAGGTTCAGTCAGATAAAAATTCATGCTGGTTATCCTATAGGATTAAATGTACACTGCTTTTGTTCTTTCTGGAAATAGTTCATATTGGTTTCAGGCTGTTTTTAAGGGGCGGGGGGTAACCCTACCTGCTCCCAAATGGTATAAACCAAACTTACTTTGTCTACCCTGGGGTGAGGTTCCTTTCAGTCTGAGACCTTGGCTAGGCTTCTGCTTGGGCTGGAATGCCGCTAGCCATTCTTCGTATGGGATTTCTCTGGTTTGGAGCCATAGAAAAGTGTGCACCATTCAAAATGTCCTAAACCCCTGGGTGTCAGAACCAGCTTAGGCTGCTAAGGCTAACTTAAAGCTGAATTAGGTTGATTGTCCTGCGTTCACCCAGTTAGGTGAGACCTACATTCCTCAGAATATGGGAAACAGGTGTCCACTTGTTCCCGCATGATCTTTCTTATCCCCCTGTCCTCATGTGGAGTTTCCCTACTTTGGAATCATGTACTGGAACCTGGCCTCCCTAGCAAAGCCTTCCCAAACCCAGCCCTCCCTGCCTGAAGTGGCATTGACCACTCTCTTTTTTGGACCCCCACCCTCTCAGCAATTCTCGCATGCTCATCTTTGAACTTCTATTTATGTGTCTGTGTTTCCTTCCTAGACTGAGAGTTCCTGGAGGGGAAGCACATTTTATTCAACTGTGTGTTTACCGTCCTCTTGCTTCCCCAAAGCAGGACTGAGCTCAGGGTTTGGTAAATGAAAGACCCAGTGTGCATCCACACTTCACCATTTTACAGTCATGTTTCTGTTCCAGTTTTACTAGGGAAACATGTCATTTCTCATGCCAGCCAGATTATTGGAGTGAGACGAAAATGAATGTGAAACAATTCCTGATCTTTCTGACCTGGCCCCTAATTACAAGCATTTAGTATTCTTTGTGAAATGGGCAACGAGGCAGGAAAACAAAAATGGAGTCTATCTTATTAGGTCAGGTTTTTTAGGCAGACACATGAGATAAAGGCTTGGTACAGAAACACTGGCTATAAAAAGCAAAATTAGGGCACCTTGGCATCAAGTTGGAGTGAATAGTTTCAGCGATGTAATGGGATACTGTGGCGCTCTCACTGCTAGAAAGGGTGTGTAGAAATTCAGGTATGCCCGTGCTGATGTGATTTTCTCATCAGGACCTTGCAAAATGGAAAGATCGTCGAAAAAGCTACACTTCAGATTTGCAGAAGAAAAAAGAAGAGAGGGAAGAAATTGAAAAGCAGGCGCTTGAGAAATCTGAGAGAAGCTCTAAGACATTTAAGGAAATGCTGCAGGACAGGTAATACATCTCATGGTCAGAGAGACCTGTATTAGAAATAGATATTTTGTGTATGTGTACGTTGATTTAAGTATGCACCAATAGTAAACTGTAATCAAATATGCAATGGAATTTTCAGCATTTTGCTCTGCGGTGAAAAAGCAAAGTATTGCTCTACTAAATAATGAGTTGGATTAACAAAAGAAACAAATGCTAAATAGTGTGCATTAGTTCTCCATTTAGCATTGAATAGTCACATGCAGAACTGGGTGGTGCTGGCTATATTTGGTGCATAAAATGAACTACTTTTTTCTTTTTTTAAAGTGAATTTAGGAATGGAATGTTCAAATAAAACCAGCTCTCACTCTTCACTGAATTGTGTAAAATATAACCAAGCTTTTTTGCATGTTTTAGTGATGCAATTAAAATTACATTTCAAAGAAAGACTGTATAAACATAAGTTGTGAGGATTTAGTTTTTTCATTGCAACATAATAGGGTAAAGGTCAAATTTAAACTTGCCCGTAGAGCAGTTACTATGTGAAACCTTGGGATATGTAGAAGTCAGAGAGATCGGAAATACGCTTTAAGGATAATGTCAAAAAGGAAATGTGCTGTCAGGTGATATTAAACAAAGCTCCTTTGTGCCCTAGACGCCAGTGGTAAACACAGCTCCACTCACTTAAATGCAACATCGCTTGAGAGGCACTCTTTACTAAATGATAGTGATGAGACTGTTTCATCAGTTTCTCTATAAATATGAATGGTGATTTTTTAATCTGTAATAATTGTCCATGCAAATTCTATGAAGCTCTATGAAACCATATACTAACTTGATCTTAATGGAAGTCTGGGTCTTTTGTAGTCTTTTATTTTTACTAATGATTATAAATCATATACAGGAAAAACTCACAATGCTGACATGTAGTCTACATCTTTGGAGGGTTCAAATTGATTGTCAGACAATTAGTTACATTTGTAGTGTGATAGTTTTGGAAGAGTTTTAAACTTGTGGATAAAATTTGGTCAATAATCCCTTATTAAAATTTCTTTACTTCCTTATTAAAAGAGCTTTTCAACTTAAAAAAAAAATCTCTGTGAAGTATTTGAGACCCTCTCTTAAAAAATGAAGTCAACTGTATAATCTTAGTGGGGCATTAAAAAATTGCATGTATTCTCGTATTCTCTTAATATTGTACTGCTTATTATGTGAAGTTGGTAGTCTTTTTTATTCCCAGTCCATTTATATGTTGATTACCAAAAGAACATCTGTCTCTCCACTTCTGTGTGTCAAATGCATAACTTGGTTGTATGGTGTGTTTTTTTCTGCTTAGGGAATCCCGAGATCAAACGTCTCCAATTACATCAAGGAGAATATATCCTTCTGATGATGCATTGAATGAAGAAAAGCTTCCTCTGACACTGACTATGTCAGAAGCAAGTTACCAGAGTGGGAGAGTAGAAGAGAAGGGAACAACTTATCCTACAGAAATTCCTAAACAAGATTCTACAACTTTTGCAAAAGGAGAGGACACTCTGACAGCTGAAATTCAGCTTCCTCCTAAAAACCCTGGGGAAGAACAACGCCCAGTCTCTTTGTCCTCTCAGCATTCACTGCGTACACAGTCAGCTCAAGTTTCAGCTTCTCTCCCCAGAAGTTACCAGAAAACTGATACAGCCAGGTTAACATCTGTGGTCACACCGAGACCTTTTGGATCTCAGTCAAGGGGAATCTCATCGCTCCCGAGATCCTACACGGTAAAAAAAGTGCTCGCACTTCATTTACTCTGTTCTCAAGAGCAAATTGTTGGCGAACTTAGCAGAGTTTGAGTTATGTGTACGTGATATGTAGAATGTACAAAACTTACATGGATATAAAGCAATTTTTTTTAGCCGACTTAGATTCATTAGACATTTAATGCTTAAAATATAGCAATGATGCAGAATTGATTAAACTTTACGTTCAATGAAAGTAGAACTGACACATTTAAAGAACAAATAAGTTACATTCTAAGGCAGAGCATTTACTTTTTAGCATCATATTTTCTGAAATATGTAAAGTATTAGGTTGAACTGTGTGAAGTTGTCAGTAGTCAGTTGTTTTAGGCTATGAAACAAATTTCATCTGGTTTACTTTAAATATTTTCAGATTATGTACAAATGTCTATTTTTCTCAATTTCTCACTTCATTAGAACTTAATATGTTTGAGCGTAGTTATTAAAATTATCTCATGTTCAAAAAATAAATATGTATTTCTATTTGTATTGGGATTTTTATGACTATGGAATCATTTGTGCTGAGAATGAAGCAGTATCATGTAAATGAAAGTGGGTGTATTAATTGTAATTATGTAAAAGGAATCAATGCAGTCTTAGGATCAATGTTCAAATTCCTTTTACCTCTGTCACTGTGGAATCCTAAAATCTAAAAGAAAAAAATTTGATTTAAAAATATTGAGGTCAGGGAAACCTGTCTAAACTAGCCAGGAATCTCCTGACCGTTATCTTAAATAAAGTACAGGAATGTTTGACAGCATAAAAATTAAATTTATATGACAGACACTTTTAGCATAGTCAAAAGACAATTTATAGACTTAGAAAAATATTAGATAAATGTATTATAAATATAGGGTTAATATTCCTAAGACTTAAAATGGTCCTACAAATTGTTAAGGAAAAGATAAACAGTAGAAAAATGGATATAGAAATTAATAGTTCAAGGGTGAGGAAATTTAAATGGTTGAGAATATAAAGCACACAGACGCATGTTCAACCTCATTGGAACAAGCAAGAGGTATACCACTTTTCACCCACCTGATTGACAAAGATTTAAACATTCATAATGTCTAGTGTTGGCAAGGAGGCAGAGAAACAGACATAAGTAAACTTTTGCTTATAAAGATATGTAGTCATTGGTGGCAATATTTTTGGAAGTTACAGAAAACTTTAAACAACGTTGAATGCATATCACCTGAATAAATTATAGATATCCATACTACGGGCTATTCAATAATTAAAGAGTAGAGTTCTATTTGTTGACCTGGACTGATGTAAATGAGCAAAGAAAGTTTCAGAGGTCTGTTTATAATACAAACACTTTTGTAGAAACAACTTGTCCTCCGCTAAATAAGTGCAGATCTGCTGGCGTGAAGGAATGAGCTCCAAGCTTTTGGTAATCAGTCACTTTGCTGTGGGAGGCATATGTTACTTTAATGGTTTTAAAATATCGATGTATACATTTTAAACAGAAACCGAACTGAATACCAAGTTTAAAATGATGTTTCCTATTTAGATGGATGATATTTGGAAGCATAATGGAGACGTAGAAGGTGTTAAGAGATCTGAATACAGTTCGCTCAGCACCTCTGTGCATAAACCTGACCCAAGGCAGCTTGCTTCCAGCTCCTTCAGTGAAAGAGAGGCAGTGACATTGGGAGAGAGTGTGATGAGCTTGTCCTCTCCTACACCCCCCTTCTCATCTCTTTCCCAGGACCAGGCCGCCACTTCTAAAGCCACATTGTCTTCAACATCTGGCCCTGATTTAATGTCTGAGCTTGGAGAAGGGAGAAGCTCAGCACAAACAGAAGTCTCAAAGTCAAAGGTGAGTTTGGGAAGGTGTTTTAGCATCTGCTGCACAGAAACATTAAGTATTTAAACAGGAAATCACATTTTTCACCAGTGTTTCTAGGCATGACAGTCAGTTATATGGGCTGGTAATGTGGAATATGAGATGGCATTTTATTTTTAACAGATCTTGGAGGAAGTAGGTCTCTTTCAACTCTGAGTTTTCGGATCTTGATAACCCTTGTGGAATGGGTGTATTGAGACCATTGACCAATTTCCTTGGGGTTTAGCTGGGTTTTCTTTCTATTCCCCATTTTGGCAGCTGTTGCCTTACACCACTAGTGTACAGCCGTCCCAGATTTAGGTGTAGCAGTCACTTGGGAGGTTTCAGATGCAGGTCTGATAGATAAATGGGTAGTAAAGCCCCTTCTCAGGGAGTTAACAAGGAGAAATCGGTACACACGAGAGGTGTGGCCTCTAGGGACCTGGCATTTCTTTCTCTAGCATATTAACCTTCTAGTGACTTTCAATACGAATTTATACTGTAGAAAGTCTCGAATTTTGTGCCACTCCTTGTTTCTTAATGAGACTATTGAGGCTTAGTTATAGTATGACAATTGTGTTTCTTAACATTTGAAGTCCAATAAAATATGCCATCAGTTGAAGAATGACTGGAGGCATTTGTAGTTTTTCCTACTTAAAATTCCTTAAGAATGACTTAAGAAAATTATTAGGTAGTGAGTGTTCTTTTAGTATATTTTACATGCAGGCTAAAAAGTTACTGAGAGAACAGAAAGCTTTTCTCTTTTAGAAAAAACTCTGGTTAAGCATTTTGATGTGTGAACCCCTTAACATGGAGGAGCTTTTGTGGTTCTTTGGCCTAGTCTAGATTTCTCTGGTTCCTTCCTAGAGTATATTTGTTTTCTAAGGTACAATATCAGGTATATAATTTGGACTAAGTTATATTAATGAAGTAACTTTATGTGAAATAATTTGATATAACATTTATTTAGTATTATTAGATTTTTATTAGTAAGTAAATCTTTACCACTTTAGAGTAAGCTTTTTTCTTTTTTTTCCTGATTATAAAGTACTACGTGCCTGAGGAAATTTGGAAATGCAGGGAAGTATACATAAAAATCACTGGTAATCCCATCATTTAAGGATAGTCTTTGTTACTATTTAGGGATATTTGTTTTAGTTTTTCCCATATACGTTTATGAACGTATTTCTAAAACCAGTTTTTGCTGCTTGCTAAAATCATTAGTTGTAACTTTCTTTTTCATTTCATTGTTAAAGAATTGGAAAGACATAATTAGCATTGTAAGAGTCAATGGATGAAAATAATAATGTATGTTACTATACTTGGGGAACATATGGTACTAATGGATGAATAATAGAAACAGAAGCAAGGGTCTTTTGTTTTATGGATTTGTGTGTTTGCCTTCACCTTTTCAAAGAGCAAATCTAACAAAATAGACTGATTAACGTCTCGTGTGCTAGATAGAGGTAACTCCTTCAGGGTGACAGTTGACTAAATGCATCACGGATTAAGAAAAAGAGGCTAAGTGTGGCAAGTGGGTGTGTACCAGATTATTGGCAGATCAGAACAACCTGAATTGACATGGCATGGTTTCAGGGTTCATCCTTAAGGGGTTTGTGCTCCTTTGTCGCCGACCTTGAAATGGTATTCTACCAAGCAAAATTAGGCCTTATTTAACAAGGATATAGAGATTGGAATTCTTGAACGTCTGTATGCATCATATGGCAACTTGCTATCCCTGATGTGCTTGGTGTGTCACTTCTGCACTCTGAGGAAAGTGGCTTATGTAGCATCCTCTTGCTCTTTTCATTGACAAGGAACTCACTGAGTTGGAAAAGGTCTGTGAAGGTACAAAACAGGATGACTAACATTAGGTTGGTGCAAAAGTAATTGTGGTTTTTGCAATTTTTTTTTAACCTTTTAAACCGCAATTATTTTTGCACCAACCTCACATGTCAAGGTCATATGCAACACTCCTCCAAACTCTTGTCCAAACTATAATTCTGGGAGTTCAGAGGATAGAAAATATAAAAAAATATTGTGTGGCTGAGCATCTAGATGTCTTGGTAGTTGTATAAGTGTTCTTCAGGTCTTCTTTCTCTTTCTTACTTCACACTTTTGCTGGTAATGGCCTTTCATTTCTTCCTCCAGAATTTCCTTGATGTTATACTTTTCTCTTCCTGCTTCAGTGGAAATTCAGGCCCTTTCCCCATCAATGCAGATGCTTTGTAAATAGTCACATGTGTTTGTGCATTCTATAAAAGCTGTAAAACCTGCGTGATGCCAGGCTGGAGTCAGTAATTTCTCTGCTCCAAAACCTCCAGTGTCACTCTGTGGTCTGTTCAGTTAAGTTCACAACACTCAGGGGAGACAGAGGTCTCTTATCCCTGCTGCCAAACTCCCTTTGCAGTGCTGTAACAGCTGTTTATTGAGTGCTTACCATATACCACCCAGGTGTGTCGGGGCATTATCTTAGTTATCCCTCAGTGACTCTTGTATCACCGTTTCATAGTTGTGGAAACTGAGGCATGGAGTGGTCATGTTACTCATTCAAGGCCATACCAGGTACTGAGCGGTGGAGTCAGGACTTGATCCCAGGCGGTCTGACTCATCATTGCCTCCACCACACAGTGTTATGGCAAAGAGATGGGGGTAGATGATCTAGCCACATGAGACGGCTTTTTCCTGAACACATCTTGCACTTCCTTGAACATATCATACATATTTGTTCTTGCCCCATTTGAAAATGTTCATTTCACCCATCTTTGTCTTTGAAAGTCCTCCTGTTCTTTCAAAGACTGAGAGGGTCATCTCGGTGGTGAATCAAAATATCTCCTTCCCATCGTTAGAATTGAACTTTTCACCCTTGAAAGCTTCATTTGATGAGTTCTTCGTCGTTCCACATGTTCAGTGTCTCCTTTGCTGTACTCTTTGTATCCTCCACAGCTTTTACACATAGTTGGCACTGAAGTACGGTTTACTGATTTGAATTGCATTCAAGGCCTCAAATACTAGACTGAATGATGAACTTGATCCAGCAGGTAATTTAGGTCTTTATAGGTTAATGTGGGAATTTTAACATTAAGGAGTATTTAAGAAATGTAAGCACTATGATGTCACATAGAACTATTTTAAGGAAACGAAGTCTAGGGGGCAGAGACTGATTAGGAGCAGATCACAGAATTGTGGTAATTGGTGGTTTATGCCATAAAGAAGTACAAGCACAATGAAGGAATATGCTCTTATTTAAAATCTGCCCGCAGGAATTTCTTTCCCACTCTCCATTGCTGAGCTGGGGGTTTTATTCCTCTCTATTTCCTTTTCTCCCTTACTTATCTTTTTATGATGCTTCATTGCTTGCTTCTCTTGCCAGTCCAGGTACTAGGAAAATTCTGGGGGTGACCCCGAGCAAGTGGAGAGAGTGTGACTTTTGTAGTCCTTCATCCTCTCCTAACGACTCACAGGTGTGGCTTTCATGATTTCCCCCCAAATTGACCTTGCCTATAGATTTTCATTTTATTTTGTCCCGTCGGAGCCCTCTATTCTCAAATCTCATCCATACCCATATGTTGGAATCTCTGCCCCAGATTTTTTAAAGCAGTACCCAGATGTAGGATGATACAACATGGAAGGAAGGAAGCTTTCTACATGTCCGTTTCCTGGTCTCCAAGCCTACTATAAATGCCCTTTTTAATGGTGCTCAGGGCTTATCTCATCACAGCTTCTTACTGTGCATTTTATTTGCTTGTCACCTTCACTAGACCTGACTTTCTGTGAAGGTTGGAAGCAAGCCTGTCTTGCTTACTGTTAGCACAGTGCTTGGAGATCTATTTGTTGAATGCTGGCTGAGTTTTATGTAGAACTATGTATGTGAGCATTAAAGAGGATTTTCTTTAGCTGGTCTGAAAACTGCCCAACCAACCTATATATAATGTATAATGTTGTTTCCCTGAGAAAAAGAAGGTAATTAGTAGGCATCAATCAGGTACGTTGGCATCTTTCAAGTGTTTCATTTATTCCGTTCAATAATCTTGCAAAGTAGGTGGTGTTATCCCGGTTTTCGCCCTTGAAATACTTGAGATTTGAAATTCATGTAGCACACTCCAGGCTAGTTAAATGATAAAGCCACAATTGTAATTGCTCTGACCTTAATGTTTTAAAAATATGGCGTGCTCAAATTTGAGAACTGCCTTGAGTAAAAACACCAAATGTTGAATTGTTTTAACTTTGCTGTGTCTTCAGAATTTTAGAGCCAACAAGAACTGAAATATCTTCTGTTTCATAAAGACAAAATCATTCTTAAGATCGTTTTGAGGAAAGGTATATATTGATTGAAACATATCAGAACTGAATCTATTTCTGAAATGTAGAGTTTGGAATCTACCCAGTAGGCAATAAGGAGCTAGTAGCAATTTTAAAACAGAGTGTGATATAATGATCGGCGTGTTCTGTAACTAAAGTTGTGGCAGCTGTGTTGAAAATGGGGGCCGAGGAGGTCTGGAGGCCCTGAGAAGCAGTTGGGAGGTGGCCACAGTAGTGTAGGGAGGAGACTATAGCCAAACTAAGATAACCTGAGGAAGATGGACTGAGGGGTGGTTCCAGATGGATTTATGGATTGTGAATTTGATAACACTATTAAATGCGGTGGAAAGTGGGGGTGGGGACCGTTTTGTGGAGTTGGGGTGGGGAGCAGTTAGGGGAAGAAAAGAGGAATAGACCCAGAGAAAGAATCTGGTGTTTCTAACTTAGGCATTTGGTTATGTAGTGATGTAATTAACCAATACATGAAAAACAAGAGGTGGAAGAGCAGGTTTGGGGAGGAAGGTAGTGAATTTAGTTTTGGATGTTCTGGGTATACATACATTGGACTTACATACGAGTTGTGATCGAAAAATACAGTGAATGTTTAAATAAAAAATTTCATTGCAGTAAAAGACACATTGCCATTAATCCCCCTCAAAATACGCCCCCACCCCCCAAATATATGGTGATAGGAGAACTGACTCTGAGTGGTGAACACACAATGTGATATATAGATGATGTGTGACAGAATTGTACACCTGAAACCTATGTAATTTGTAATTTTACTAATCATTGTCACCCCAATAAATTTTAATTGAAAAACAAAATAACCCCCTGCACCCCCCTCCTGCTTTGAGCACACTCATCCCATCATTCTTGCCACTTTCTGAAGCAGTTCTGGAAGTCCTCTTTGGTGAGTGCCTTTACTTCATCCTCCATCATGACAATGCTCCGTGTCACATATTGCTTCTGGCATGGCAATTTCTGTCAAATAAAAACGTTATGGTGTGTCCTCATCCACCTTATTCACCTTATTCATGCGACTTCTGGCTCTTCCCCAAAGTCAAAATGACCATGAAAGGAAAATGTTTTGAATCGATTCAGGACATAGAGGCAGCTACGACAGCGCAACTAAAGACATTTACAAAAGAAGACTTCCAGGACTGCTTCAGAAAATGGCAAGAACAATGGGATAAGTGTGTTCAAAGTGAGGGAAAATATTTTGAGGGGGATTAATGGCAATGTGTCTTTTACTGTAATAATTGTTTTTTTAATTTAAACATTCACTGTATTTTTTGATCACACCTCATACTAATTGAAGACATAGCAGTTAAGGAGGTTACTCAGGAGAGCATGTAGTCAAAAAGATGGCAGACTAACTAGGAAAAAACAACCATGAAATGAAAATAGAAAAAGAAGAGGGAGCATACTAAATGAAACTGAGAAATGGACAGAGAGATAGAAGGAAAAAAGGCAAGAGAAAGTGAGATAATGGGTGACTTAGAAGATTGTTTCCTAAAAGCTAGAATCACTGGTAGTGTCTGGTGGGATGAAGACTCTAAATGGATTTGGTAGGGAAGAGGTAAGCTTGGAATGGGTTGAGTAATGTGGTAGGGCTGGAACCGCCCCTGCCTCTTTGGAATGGGGAAGTGGAGAAAGTAGGTATAAATGCATCTTTGGGGAAGGAGAGTAGCTCCAGTGCCAGAGCAGCAGGCTCGCTTAAGACCCTGAAAAAAAGGACACTAAAGAGCTATGTATACAAAAATCAAAAATTACATATTTCCTCTGTTATTTCTGACTTTACAGCCTGAATCTATTTTCAGTGTTTAATTTTATCAACTTAAGTAGGCTTCCCTCAAGTGAACACATTTATCCAATTAGACAAATTTGAGAAGAATAGCTATCTGACTTGTTATTACATAAGATTGACCCTGTTTTTTTAAATTAATTCCCATCTGTGCTGACATGATAATCTTAATTCGCCAGATCTCGTAAAAATAAATCCTATCATTGCGACATCAGATCATGATTTTGTTTAAAAAAAAAATCAGTTTTCAGTGTATACTTCTGCTTAAGTTACAACTAATTTGAGGGGAGATTATTTTTATTTTATGTGCTGAAATGTTGATAACTACATTTTATCTTTTCTGGCTTAGAGAACTTAAACTACATGGGATAGTGCTTAGCCAGTCATCAAGAATTTAGATTTCCCCCACTAATTTATATTCATGCTTCCATCCAGTTCAGAAGGAAATTCCCCATCATCATCTTCGGCAGCATTGGTCCTTTGTAGAATACTCATGTGGCATATATTTTGCAGAGAAAACCATGGAACTAGAAGTGCTAAGTACAATTATTGTTGAGTAATTTATGTTTGGCTATAATTATAGATATGTTCCTCTATAAGAAGTCTAATGGATAATCTAATTTAATAACACTGAATTCCACAGAGATGCGTAAAGGACTACCATGAGGAGGAGGCCAGGTAAATGGGCTCTGAGGCCCTTACCACTTACTTTAATCCTTGTATATATTCCGTTCGGAGGGAAGTGGTCTGCATAAGAATTTCATTTGAAAATAGAGTTTTGAAAAACAAAAAAAAAGCTTGAAAATCAATGTTGTTATGAGAGAGAAGGCTCTTCCATGCTCAGTGACATGCCTGAGGGCTATTGATTATAACCTTATAACCAATTCTCATCATTGACAGAAATGGACCTGTAATTGTCCATGTGGTTCTCTTTTCTTCTTTGCCTGTGTACGGTCCCAAGGATCTATAGTCTGAAAGGCTGTAGTCGCAGTGAGTCTGTTCTCTGTTAACTACTTCAGAGACGTGGTTATCTGCACTGTCATTTACTATGTTGAAGTAGAGATTTATTCCCAAGGTAAGAGCAGCCCTTTGCGGGACAATTCCGGTCTAATATAATTGTGAGATTCTTCTGTCTATGGCTTAATCTCATTCTCTTTTATCCCATATTTGGTAGAAAAGGATAATATTCACATGTTATCTCCCACAAAGTATTCTTTATGTACTTTGAGACTATTTATTAAATCTCTAGTCTGTCTTTTATTCTTCAAGATAAAAAAAACCTCAATTAATGTCTTGACTATCTAACCTATCATTTGTTTCTCTGTCCTTCT
This sequence comes from Rhinolophus ferrumequinum, assembly GCF_004115265.2. Classification (NCBI taxonomy): domain Eukaryota; kingdom Metazoa; phylum Chordata; class Mammalia; order Chiroptera; family Rhinolophidae; genus Rhinolophus; species Rhinolophus ferrumequinum. The sequence goes on from NC_046287.1 coordinate 26,987,892, forward strand.
ATAGCAATAGATTCTGCACTTTAATTGGGTTTAAGTTGGAATTTTGGCAGGGGCGGGGGGCAGGCAAGAGTGGTGAAGATGACCTCTTATTTTCATTGAGTCATCTCTAATTTAAGGCTATGGCGGATTTGGTTAAGGAGTAGAACTAACCAGTAATTTTTTTCTATTCATAGAAGAATTTTATTCTGGAGATTTGTGTTCAGGCTGATTATTAATGAGTGTCATCTCTAACTACATCTGGGTTCCCATATTTAAACTGCTTTACAAGCTTTCTGATGAAATCTTATTATTATTAGCTACAATTTTTGTTTTCTTAAAAAAGTTCCATACCCACTGTTGAAGAGTCAGTAATTATTTCATGACAGCAAGGGCCGTGCCTAATTCATCTTTAGTTCCCAAAGTACTAAGCACTGTGTCATATACAGAATAGATGCACCATAAATGTTGAACAAAAGACTAAAAGAATTTTGTTATAGCACTTAACTTCTGTGCCCAAATTACATAGTAAGTTCTCAATCTTTTATTCAGAGCCTTCTAATTCTTAGATAATTAGAATTTTTTTCTCAGAATATTGTCAGTTGGATTTTAAACTTGTTTCACTGGTGGAAAAACTTAAGAATAAAAGTTTTAGGACTTGCCCAGTTGGCCCTGGGTTTCGATTTAACTGCTAAACTAAAATGGAGAGGTTGTAGGTGTTTTTCTAGAAAATGAAATGGCTTTAAGAATATATTTTTGTAAAACAATTAAATGTAAGTTCTTTATGATTATGAATCAGAGAACTAAAACACTAGTCTGGGAAACTCATTATGCTAAAATTCATATATGCTGCTTACCCAAAATAAAATATGTAAATGATAAATGATAGCTGAATTTTTCACAGACACTAGTGTAGTGTTTTACACTAGTGTAGTGTAAAACTTAAAACATTTGTTTTGGAACATGGCTTAAGAAAGTCTGTGAAACTTAAAATTTATTGCAGTGTAGTAGAGTGATGGAGACGGAAATAAACTTCCATCTGTTGTCCAAGGGGCTCTTGTCCTTGGGCTTGTGGGTTGATGCTACTTCAAGGAAATCGTGGCCTACAGCTCAGGGTGCCTCAATAGGGGCTGTCTTGGCATCCGACCAGTGGTCCTGCAGGGACAACACAGTTCTGCATTTTGCAGCTTGTGTAGCAGCTCTGCCTTTACCATTACATCTTCCTGTGGCAGTGGGGCAAGCAAAAATGCCTTGCCAAAATTTCAGGTGTTCTTTAGGGGGTGGTACCAGTCCTAGATGAGTGGTGGTAGCTGAATTATGTGTCTATGAACCCCATACAATTATTCAGCTATGTCAGTTCAGTGTTGGAAGTGTTTTCATAAGTATGATGGTATTTATTGATTTATTTTTATTACTTTCAGGTATACAAAACAACATAATGGTTAGAGATTTATACCCCTCACAAAGTGATAACTCAACAAGTCTACTACCCCTCTGACGTCGTACACAGTTATTATGATACCATTGATTGACTATATTCCCTATGCTGTACTTTACACCTCATAATCATATATATATATATATGTGTATTTTAATTATAGTTGACATTCAATATTATTTTATATTAGTTTCAGGTGTGCAGGGTAGTGGGTAAGCATTTACATAATTTATGAAGTGATCCCCCCAACAAGTCTAGTACCCATCTGACACCATACGTAGTTTTTACATTATTGACTATATTCCCCATACTGTATTTCATATCCCCATGACTATTTTGTGACCACCAATTTGTACTTCCTATGTAATCCCTTTACCTTTCTCACCCATTTCCTCAACGCCCCTCCCATGTAGCAGCCATCAGTTTGTTCTTTGTATCTATGAGTCTATTTCTGTTTTGTTTGTTTATTCTGTTTTTTAGATTCCACATATGAATGACATCATATGGTATTTGTCTTCTCAGTCTGACTTATTTCACTTTGGCGGCATGTTTTAAAATAAATAAGTTATTTACATCTTTTTTTTGCATTTTCAAAAATATCATTTTATTGAAACATATTTAACATATAACACCATATAAATTTAAGGTGTACAGCATGTTAATTTGATACATTTATATATTGTAATATGTTTACCATTGTAGTGATAATTAGTACCTCTGTCATGTTAAATAATTATTCTTTTTTGAGTGATTGGAGTCACGTTTTAGTCTCTAACAAGTATGGTGATTATAATACAATATTGTTGTCTATATTCACTGTACTGTACACTAGATCTCTTGGGCTTATTTACTACTCTTTGTAAGTTCATATCCTTAAACATCTGTTTTATCTCCCAGCCCACACCCCTGGTAGCCACCATTTTACTCTGTTTTCACAAGTTTGGCTTTTTTCCATTCCACATATAAATGACATTATACAGCACTTGTCCCTCTACCTGACTTCTCTCACTTAGCATATCATGGTCAGGGCCATCTGTGTTGTTGCAAATGGCAGAATGTCCCTTTTCTCATGGCTTAAGAGTGTTCCATTTTACACACACACACACAAATCCCTACACCCCTTCTCACTCAACTCCGTTCCTGGATAATAATAAGTTGTCTGTAAATTAGTCCTAATTATATGGTGGGCAAAAGCTTAAGTTTTACCAGTGGTCAACTGATTTATAGTATTAATGTGAAGAAAAACATCTGTTGATAAGAATTTCCCTTATTTTGGCAGAAAAATAATAAACTGGGTGATATTTCTGTAAATAAAGGTTTTACCAAACCCAAAGAAAAAAGAATGAAGCTTCTGGTTGATCATGAAATAATTCAAGTATACCTTGCGTGCAGCCTCCCTTCTTTCATGGATAGACTTTCCTCCATGTCAGTGCCAGGGACACCTGATCCCACCGTTTCATGTTTGTTTTCAGGATCAGTTCAGTGATATGAGAATCAGCATAAACCAGACGCCTGGGAACAGTCTTGACTTTGGGTTTACAGTAAAATGGGATATTTCCGGGATCTTCGTAGCATCAGTCGAAGCAGGTAAATCATAGATTTCGCTCTACTGAAATTTCTTCTCCTTTGTTATCCTATGCTATTCAAATCCCCCCCACAGAAATTAGTTCATTTGATACAGGAGGAGAAAACACGTGTGGAAAATGCAGCAGTAAAGCAAGGAGGTGCATTCTCTTCTCTGAGCTTAATAGTTGGGGTTATAAACTACATGTTGTTTGTTCTCCCTTCCTAACTAATTGTAGTTTTGAAGAATTTTAATTTTGTGACTTGTACAGAATTCGTTTTTCAAAATTTTAGGCTTAATGTTTGAAAATGTTACCAAATAATACTTAATTGAAGATTCAGAAAAAACTTTCCCTGACAGCCGTGTTTGTGGTAGATATAGATGTGCTGTATAATAAAGTGATGTTTCCTGAGCATTCTGATATATCTGTTGCCTATGGAATTCTCAGGAGGATTGGGGACTTTTGCAAAGGGATTGCCCTCCCACCCCCAACGGCTATACCAAATCAAGCCTAGAACTCTTAGCAAAATACTACCACAAGGTTTAAAATTAAAAAAAAAAAATGCTATGGTATTTAAAAGGAGTTCCTCACTTACATATTTCAGCTACATAAAATTGCATGCTGTTTATTTCTTTGCAATTTCAAGACTGCTTTAGTGAGATAATGGTAAGTAGTAATTTTAAGCAGTTTTAGGTGGCCCCGTTTTTTCCTCTATTCCAGTGTATTTGGATTTGGAAGCTCAATTAAAGGGCAATCGATTTCAGATTTTTAATCTAAAAATAAATAAAAATTTTCTTTGAGGATAATAAAGGAACTGTTTTGAACAGGTGAACTTACCATTTTTCCTTTAAATGTTAATGAAGATAATGCATAGTATACATTACAGAATGCCTCTGGTGATTTATATGTTGTAGATACTCAAGTATTTTATAATTTTAAGACAGTTTGTGACTCTTTACCACCTAAAATATTATGAGAAATGGTTAGTTGAGATTACGAAGTCATTTTTTTTCTTTAATTCAAATAAGCAATAACTGTAGAATGTAGTTTGTTTTAATTGGTTGTTTATTTTGCTTTATTCAGGTAGCCCAGCAGAATTTTCTCAGCTACAGGTAGATGATGAAATTATTGCTATTAACAACACCAAGTTTTCATATAAGGACACGAAAGAGTGGGAAGAAGCCATGGCTAATGCTCAAGAAACTGGAAACCTAGTAATGGATATCAGGCGGTATGGAAAGTCTGGTGAGTTGGTTTTACCACTGTGTCTGGCTTTCTAAATTGGGAACTGGTCTTTGGCAACTGGGTATAACAGCTTGCTTCAATAACATTATTTTTCTTTACATTTTACTTTTTTTTTTTGCTTAAAGATATTTTGTGGTTATGTCAAGACAAATCATGAGTGATACTTCTTTGACTATTCTGTCTGAAAACTTTTCACTAGCAAATTTACTGAGTTCTACATTGTTTATTGACTGAATTATATGCTGGACTGACTCTGAATGCATATATCAATTGAAGACGATTGTTTTTTTTTTTTTTCCATTTATTCAAATGCACCTCTCACTTTTTTCCTGAAAGCTATTATAATTGTATCTGCTTTAGGGAGTCATATGATAATGTTGAGTTTTAAGAATTACACTATGATTGGAGTTTCTCTACGGAACCATTACTGTAACTGCTATAAGGTAGAACATGGTAAGTCATATTCCTGTTGTTCATTCTTAAGGAACTTTCAATATACATTCCATTATTGTGTTTCTTAGTTATAGAGGTTAGACGGGGAAGGGCATTAAGCCTCCCTAGGCCTACCAACTTATGATATCAAAATACAATATCCAGTCGTGATTTACAGAAAGATTCAGCAAATTTGCTAGTCTTTTCATTACTAACATGATCTAACCCTTGAATTTCCAGAAGGTGGTCTGTTTGTAAAAGCCCTAAACTTTTCATTTCTTTCACACACTACCTGATTTGTTTGTTTGTCTTGTGTATGTGCATTTTGTATATGTGCATTCAGTAACTTTGTTCTTTCCACTTCAACATTTGTGTGTACTCATTTCTTGATCTTCATGTGCCAATCAGATTGGGGCAAAGACCAGCCTTCCCTGCCATTTACCCGGCATAAAACCCTCAATCTCACCAGTATGGCTACCAAAATTATAGGTTCACCTGAAACAAAGTGGATTGATGCAACTTCTGGAATTTACAACTCAGACAGATCTTCAAATCTATCAATAACGACTGATTTCTCAGAAAGCCTTCAGAATTCTGTAAGTATTTTGAGAAGTGGGCGTTTGAGAGCAAAGCAACTGTAGGAAGTGTATGTCGGGGGGAGAAGAATTTATTTTGTTTGAACAATTTTGATGCTACTTTAAAAACAAATAATTGACTAAGGTAATTTATAGTAATGAGAGGAAAATTTTGAAAATGATAGGCATTACTCATTAATAATTAGAGTAATAATGATGTATATAATGGTAAAATCAAAAGACCCCATACTGGTGTTTTGCAGGTGTTCCTTACCAATCTTTCATCATTGTACCCATCTCTCAGATCTTTGTGAATGTGAAGTGGTAATTACATAAAATTATGCACTCTGATTTTCTGTGCTTTCTTTAGTCTTTACTGGTAAAATAAGTGCAGTAATTGTGTGCAATTTAAAACCTCATGAAGCATTTTTAGTCCTTGTGTAGGTGAATTTGATGGGCAGACTTACCTATGTGGTTAAGAGATACTCAGTTACATTAACTGATTGAAATAATTATAATGTAGAAATTTTTCTAAGTATCAAAGCATCACTTAAATTTAAGTTTTCAAACAAATGTTTATATTGGCTCCCCAGAAATATGTCGTTGTTATCCTAAGATAGTCCCTTTTATCTAATAAGGGAACCCTGCTACATTGTGTAAGACAAGTATAACTGTTAGAGAATCCTATAGAACTATGTTGCTTATTCATAAATATAAGCCAAATAAATGGATTAATGATTATTTGGCCCTTCATGTTTCTTAGAAAATTAATGACTGATTGAACTTTAAGGTATCCATGCTTGCAGCCGGTCATTAATCCTCCACAAGGATTAAAGAATAATGAGGGCAGCTGTTTGGCTCAGTTGGTTAGTGCGCAGGGCTCAGAACACCAACGTCACTGGTTCGATTCCCACATGGACCAGTGAGCTGCGCCCTCCACAACTAGAATGAAAAAAAAAAAACAACGACTCGACTTGGAGATGATGGGTCCTGGAAAAACACACAGTTTCCCAATATTCCCCAATAAAAATTAAAAAAAAAAATTAAAAATGTTTAAAAAAAAAAGAATAATGAAAAAAGTTTCTGTTACATACTATGTAAAAAAAGAAAGATGTTTTCACTAATGGGAAGTGCATTCTATAAGCCCCAAGTCCACCTGGAGAGAATGTTATTAACTGGCATTTTTGTCTTTTGCAGAATGCCGAATCCAAGGAAATAAATGGAATTCGTGATGAAAGCAATACTTTTGAACTAAAAGGTAAACCTCACCATTATAACTTACATTTATAGTATAAGAAAAGTCATAGCACTCAAGTTCTGTTATTACAAAAATTAATATCTGTGAGTGAAAGACAAACTGATCCATTGCAAGTTGAAACTAAGGGGTTAGCACACAGATCCAATTGCAGCCAGGTGGAAGGGCGCTCAGTTCCAGTGTTGAATAATAGTTCAGGAACTGCAAACAAAGCTTTGGCAGCATGTCCAGGAGCTTTGAGTGCCTGTGTGTCTAAGCCAAATAAAGAAAGACTGGTTTTCTGGAGGCCATTAGCCTTCTTGCTAAGATATGCTGCCAAAGGGAATCTTAGTTAAATACAAAACATGAATGAAGTTTCCTTTCTCCCTTTATTGTTGGGCAAGAGACAAGCTTGGAGGCAGCTAATATTAATCAGGAAATGCCAGTGGCAGTAACAGTTGTTAGCAAAAGTAGCCATTTGTAATGGAAAAGCAGATTTGGTATCTAGGGAAATTTTGCTTTATGAAGGAGTTATCATCGTCTTCCTTCTGTTCACAATAAATAATTTAGGTACCACATGCTGTGTGCTATTCCTCAGGCATACAGCATAAATAAAGATCCGGTCCACACAGGCAGGGAAAGAGACCCAAAGAAGATGAAACTTCTTTTACCATGAAACTAGAGTGCCAGGAATGGGGCTGGGTTTTCACAGCAGCTTGGTGGCTTTGAATCTGCATTTGCCAGTTCATAATACATTATGTCAAAGCCAAATTAAGTTTGTAAGTGTCCCTCTCTTTATTGATTATTTACCATTGTATTTAATTTCTGATCATTAGAAGTGACTACAGTTTGATATTGTATTCTTAATCAAACGAGTTTTTAAAGCACACATGATTTGTTCTTCTTCGTGGTGTTAAATAAAAGATATCCGGGTCCTGTTTGCCAGTGATTCAGGCAAAGCAAACTGATAAGAAATTTAACTCATTAGTGACTGTGAGACTATATGCAGGCGCAGTCATTTGAGGGTTCTGTTTAGATAAGTAAACAACAACTTACATCAAGTAATGATTGCACTTACATTTTTATGAATAAACTGAAGTGATAAAATGATAAACGATAAAGTGATAAAAATCATTTGCCATAATCTTGCGACAGATCTGTAGGAGAAGTGAGAATGTTTTCTTTTCTTTCTTATCTGACTGAACTTTTGTTTTACTTAAAATTGGTGGCTATCAGATCTTGAAAACTTGGGCAAAATATTTTAGAAGAATGTTTTAATTTTAGCCTTTATTTTTATTTTCTCCCTCTCTGGGTATTATATATTTTCTTGTCCTCCTCCCTGTTATTTTTCAGTTTCTTTTTTACTCATCTATACTGTGAAAACTTTTAGTTGCAATTTTCCTTGTACTAGAAGAGATGTTTGGTTGACCTATGCAAAATATTTTAATTTCCATTTCCCTAAAACTGTGTGATTTAGCATGGAAGATAGTACTTTTGCTTCTGTGAAACTAGGATGCTTATCTGCTAAAATTTATTAATCAAAGTAGTAGTTCCTTTTACTAATGTGAATCTAGTATAGACTACTAAAAATATGTGTGTCTTTGTGCATTGAAATAATCCATATCTTCTATGCCTATCAGTTTTGTCATTTAGGAAAAATAATATTGCCACAGATTAGAAGGGTATATCAAGTATCATTTAGTTTTTCCAGGGGTGAGAAATTAAAATGAATGACATGCTATTGATTTTTTTTTTTTTTTTGTATTTTTCAACTAGCATCTGAACCTATTTCTTTGAAAAACTTAAAAAGGCGATCACAATTTTTTGAACAAGGTAAACCACCAAGCTAACAATTCATGAACTTTCATGGAATTGTTTCCACTCTCCACTCTTTCCTGATAGTCTGTGGTGCTGGGCGCTGAGCCTCTTCAGTTTGGCAGTCATATGACCAAGCGACATAACCCATTTCCATTCTTTCCCTAGGGTCATCAGGCTTTTCTTACAGTTCATGGGTCTACCTCTGTGGTAATGGGTCTTTGCGTGTCTTTTGTACTTCTGAAGTTTTTTTATTCTTTTTTTTTTAATTAAAAAATTGAGATGCTATTAAACACACACTTCTTTCCACTGGGTGACAATAAGAAATGAGGAATTTCATTTCAGCCTTATTGCTTCCTACAAATTGCATAATATAGATTACACCAACATATAATTGGCTAACATTTTAAAAATGTCTGCTTTTTGTTTATGCAACATGCTCTTAATAAAAAAGCAGAGTTTTTTATTGCTATTGGGGTGGCGGCTTTGGAGTGTCCGGAGGACTGCTCTGTTGACTTTGAAATAAATTAAAACTAAATTCTGGTTCCACCTGTGAACAGGTACATGTTGAGATGCTCTGTGTTGGTGTAGTTGGGCTGCACTGCCTTACGACGTGCTGTGCATGTGGCACTTCCTCTTCTTTCACGAGTGCTGAGTGCTCTGTCTGGCGAATGCAGTTCGAGCTGTGTTTTGCTATCAGTAACTTAAAAGTACTATCCAACATTGGAGATGCAATGGCACAGTTGTTGGTGTGTGCTGTTGGTGTCTACAATGTTATTATTTCTTACTTTTAAGATTACTAAACATTTACACCCTTGCCTTACACCCTGGTGTTTACTGGACTTGAGTATTTTGTGTTAATCTCCTAATAGCCTTCCTTTGATGAATTAAGGTTTCTCTTGACTATAAATAGATGTAATTTTACCAACTGTGCATGTGCAAGATCTATTTGTGTCAGTATCCTTAGTGTTTTTGCTATTTTTGGGTTAAACTCCTATTTTTCTACGGTAATTTAATTGATGCAGTATGATACTCGTAGCTCAAATTGGCTAATATAAAGCAATTCCTTTTCTTTCTCTATTCCAATGTTTACTCACTTTTCTTCAACAGGCTATTTTAGGGAAGACTATTTTCCTAAGTCTCAAAGCAGTTTTCTTAAAAATATAATTGTGTAAGTGAATAATTTATTTGACTGAGGTTTCAGGAAAATTTAAAAATACGGTATGATAGTGTATTTTATGAAATTTGCTTACTTGTTTTTAATCATTGTACTACATACAGACACACATACTTATGCAGATATCCTAACTATAAAAAGAATAACAATATGCCCATAAGAATAATACTGTGAAAAAGAAAAAGAATAACGCTATGCCATACATGTGAAGTTTGAATATTTGTGGTTCAAATAATAGGAGAGGAAAAGGAAATGTTTCTTGAACATGTTTATTGTAGTGGCTTACTTAAGAAAAGTAGCTCATTATCAAGAAGACCTGAGAAATGTGACTTACAGTTGTCACGTTGTAATTGAATAGTGACAAGTAAAAAATTGGATTTGGTGGATGTTACCTTTGAAATTCTTTTTTTTTTAAAGTAAACAAAATCATGAGATACTACACACTCTATTAATAAAAGAACCCTGTAACCTATTCAGAAATACACCATTGATTCTGCTCTTGTACCTAGAACTAGGGTGTACCCTGGTGTCTGTAGTTGATCTTTTCCTCTTTTTTCTTTTTAAGTGACTTTGAATTTGGAAGATGAATAACAAACAGATAGAACTAAAGAGAAAAAAAAAGGATTTACTCCTTTTGTTTTAAAAAAAAAACCACATTGATGTCACTTAGTATACTGGCATAGAAACAGCTAGTGATATAACTTTCTGAAAGGGATTATTTTATAGAAATGGAAAAACTTATATTTTACTTTTTTCCTTTCTTGATGCATGCTGCCGTACAGGAAGTTCCGATTCAGTGGTTCCTGATGTAAGTAGTATTCATTTGTTTTGGGAATAAATAAGGTGATCCTGCCTTTCCAAGTTGAAAAGACCTATGTTGAAATATAAAGCCAATTGTCTTTTGGCATAGCTAAGGCAGAGAGTGATATGAATAATTTATGTATGCAAAAGCGCTTTGATAGATGACTTCATGAAGTAATATATTCTTTGTTTGCACGTCTCCTCTTGTAATTGTTTAGCTTCCAGTTCCAACTATCAGTGCCCCGAGTCGCTGGGCGTGGGATCAAGAGGAAGAGCGAAAGCGGCAGGAAAGGTGGCAGAAAGAGCAGGACCGCCTGTTGCAGGTAAAGCAGAATAATAAGGAGCAACAGGAAGTAGGCTTGCTTTTCCCTGGTCAGGGTCAACTAGTATGGAGAAGCAAATTAAAAGAAAAAAAAATTAAAAAGCCAAGAATCTCATAAAAATCAAAAAGCCAATAATATATTGACAGGTAGCACATTTTATATTAAAATACAAAAAAAAAATTTGTATTAAAATTAATTTTGTATTAAAATACAAGAACAATTCCTTTTTTATTTTGAAGCTTTTCAGTCATTTTTTAAAATCATTTATTAACCCCATGTTTATTTTTGAAGCGTATGAGGCACTATAGTTTAGATTTTTTTCCTATGTACTTTTTTTGAATTAAACTTATTGGCAACATTGGTTAATAACATTTTATAACTTTCAAGTGTACAATTCTATAATACATCATCTATATATTGCATTGTGTGTTCACCACTCAAAGTCTAGTCTCCTTCTGTCACTGTATATTTGACCCCCTTTACCCTCCCTCTTCATGCTCCTCCCACCCCCTTTCCCCTTTGGTAGCTACCATACTGTTGTGTGTGTCTACGAGTTTTATTTGTTCGCTTGTTGCTTTCTGTTTTATATACCACATATGAGTGAAATCATACGGTTCTTGTTCTTTACCATCTGACTTATTTTGCTTAGCATGATATTCTCAAGATCCATTCATGTTGTTGCAAATAGCAGTATTTCATTTTTTCTTATGGCTGAGTAGTATTCCATGGTATGTATGTAGTACATCTTCTTTATCCAGTCATCCATCGAAGGATACTTAGATTGTTTCCATGTCATGGTCAGTGAAAAGTGCTGCAAGGAACATAGGATTTTCTTATGTGTGAGAGGTGTATATAGGCTTTGTGAGGACTTATTCCCCCATAAACTCGGTGCTCACTCCATTGCAGAGAAATTTGGTCCCACATCCAGTTAGCTCTAGGGACTTTAATGAATTCCAACCATTGTAAAGGAGTCATATGGGTTCAATTCTGAGTGTCTACCTTTTCCCAACACTTACATTTTAATTCAATATAAACTGCTTTCTAATACTTTGGGGACTAAACTCTGATTGATTAAAATAATATCACTGTCTTTAAAGATTGAGATGAAAGGTAAGGCTAGCAAAAATGCTAGTGACAAAGATTAATATTAACCTATTAATTAACTAATTAATTAATATGTTATCTTATAGGAAAAATATCAACGAGAGCAGGAAAAACTAAGGGAAGAGTGGCAAAGGGCTAAGCAAGAGGCCGAGAGAGAGAATTCCAAGTACTTGAACGAGGTAGTATTGGAACATGTCATGTTCTTCCTTCTCTATCTTGTTAGTGACTTCAGCTCAAAAATGGAAGATCATTTATTTTACTTGGCTTTTGCCACACACGTATGTAGCTCTTCGAAAAATACAGTGAGCTCTGGTTTGTCAGAATTCTGGTTTGATGTTTCAACATTTCTCCTATGTAATTAAATAATTCTATCAATAGACCGTAAGTGCATCTTCTTCTTCTAAGTTACATCTCCATCACCCATGTGTGGCATTGTTAGTAATAAAACTTAACATTGTTTCAAGTATCATCTAAAACTGAATACACCTATAGCTTTATGAAATTATAGAAATACACAGATTTCGATGGGTTTCTTTTCTCCCCGGTCATGTAGGAACTGATGGTCCTGAACTCCAACAGCATTTCTCTGACGACCCAGGAGCCCACTGTTGCCACCTTGGATGCCACCTGGAGTGAAGGGTCCAAGTCTTCAGACAAGGAAGGCACCCGAGCAGGAGAAGAGGAGAGGAGACCCCAGCAAGAAGAAGATGTGAATGAGGACCAAAGAAAGAAGCTGCAGGAACAACTCACTCTTGAGAAAGAGAGGGAACTACAGGAGCAACAAGATCAGGAAGAGCGGGAGCAGAAGCAGCGTCAGGCAGAGGCTGTGGAGCAGAAGCGCCGAGCAGAGGAACAGATGCGCCAGGCAGAGAGAGAGAGGGAAACGTCAGTCAAAATATACCAGTATAGAAGGTCTGTTCCCATGGCCAAGGGGCACGGGAGATTTTTCAATTGGCTTGGCTTAGCTGTAGCTGTTGCCCACTTTAAAGGCACCTATGTGGTTTTCCTGCTCCCTAACCATCCGTTCTCTCACACAAGCCAACACAAGCAGCCAGAGTGAACCTTTTATGTTGTAAATCTGATCCCGTCACCATCCTTCCCTGCTCAATGTCTCCAACTGGTTTCCCCTCACATTAGAATACCATCTAAAGTCCTCGCCATGGCCTAGGAAGGCTTGTGTGGGCTGTCTTGGCCCTCTGCTCTACCTAGCTTCCTGTGACTTCCCTTTACTTGGTTTCTTCCAGCCACATTGGCCACCTTTTCCTTTCTTGAAAATGCCCAACATATTCTGCCCTTGGACTTTTGCATTTTCTAGTTACTGTGCCTGGAGACGTCTTCCCTCACGTTTGCTGTCTTCCTCATTTTCTTTAAGTCTGTATGCAAATGTCAGCTTCTCAGACTTTCCAAAATACCTCATGTAAAGTATGTGCCTCTTTCCTGCCCCTTCTCTCTGTGTGCCCTTACCTGCTTTGTATTATGCATTTATTTGCTTGTCTGTTGGCCTGCCTGCCCAACTCAAATGTAAGTATTAATGAGGCAATAAGGTTGTTCTGTTTTGGTAGCCCACCCTCGAACAGTACTGGGACATAGCAGGCATGCAGTATGTATTTGTTCATTTGGAATGAATGAACTGCAAATGTCTGTTTGTATTAGTAGGTCTGCTTTCTGCAGTGATTGATTGAAATACTTCTGTATATTTATTTTGCAACCCAGAGACCATTCTCATAAAGATGCTAGAATAACAGTATTTTGTTATCCATTTCTTAAACTCAGGGAAGGCATTAAAGTCTTTTATTTTGACCATAAACTTTTCCCATCTTTTAGGCCTGTTGATTCGTATGATGCACCAAAGAGAGAGGAAGAATCTTCAGGTTTGCTTCCTCGTGACAGGTGTGTAGAACATTTGATTATAATTTGTTTGGAGTAACTGGCTTCAAATGAATTTTTGAAGGCTTGCCTAGATGTTTTGTAGAACTACTGTAGCTCTGGGTCTTTTGTGGGATGCAAAGAGATCTTGCTAGTTGATCTTTAAAACCACCCCTCAACTTAGTAACTTAATTGATGATTTTGTGGATCAGCATTTTGGCCTGAGCGCAGTTGAGTTTTCAGTTGATTTGGCTCATCATGTATCTACTATCGGCTTACTAGACAACTCTGCTTTTGGTTGTTTGCTGGCTGTCAGCTGGGGCAATGAGAGCAACTGGACCACGTGTTTTTCATGTGCAGCAAACCAGTACAGTCTTATATACATAGTGGCTGGGCAAAGAAAAGAGAGAGAATTAGAGGAAGCATACAAGGCACCCTATGGTCTCAGTTCTGAACCAGCATACCATTGCGTCTGCCACCTTCCGTTTTCTAAAGGAAAGTCACGAGGCCAGCCCAAGTTCACAGAGAGCAGAAAAATTCTACCTCTTTGTGGGAGGAGCCATAACGCAAGGGAATGGACACAGACAAGGAAAGAATTGTATGCATTTCTTACAGTCTACCTTAATCTTTATTTTAAAAACAGTTATAAGCAATGGAATAAGCTTACTCAAAATGAAGCTACGTGTGGTCATCTTCAATGAGAATTGTGGCCTTAGGTTCATTAGAAATACTGGTCAGTTTGGGGGAATGAAGATAGGATTTCAGATATATGAAAAGTTATATATACATCTTAAAATTTCCTAAAAAATTAAATTTCATGTTTTTAAGTAATTTTTAAAATGCTTTGCGCTTTTGAAATCACTAAGGACTTCTGAACAGACCCTGTCTAAAAATATCCAATATATGACCACTAGTTTGTATTTTCAGAGCTGAAATTTCTTCTTTAGGAAGTTTACCTTCGAAATAAGGAAAGACTCACTTGTATAGGATCACCTGTATTCAGGCTGACTGAATATGGTTCAGAGTAGACAGGGAGAAGAAAAGGAATATGCAGGTAGTAATGGGCAGACATTAGGCTAGAAAAAAATTTCTAGTACTGGAGGACCTTATTTATAATGAATGTTTCGGGTAACTGTAGTTTATTAAAATGTGTATCTCTTTTTTAAAGCTATAGATTTGTTTACATATTTAAATAAGTTTTACTTGTATTGCTCATTACCTTGAGAAAATAGATTGTAGAGAAAGGAAATTTAAGGAATCCTGGAAAATATGAAATGACTAGGCAGTTGTGATATAGCATGCCCTAGAGGCATTAAGGAGTGTGGCTAGACATCTTGTAATAAAAGTATTCTATGTTAATACAAATGAAACCATTCATGACTGTTTCTAACAGTTGTGATATATTATGTATTATACATTATTATATGTTGTAGTAGTGTATACATACATGTATGTTGCATGCATATACATGTATAATACATGTATACATATGAGATCTGACAATTAAGTTCATGAACTTATCCTTAAAAAAGTGCTACATACCTTGTTGCTGAATATCGCTATGGTCACCTTCAGAGTACTCCCTTTGGGAAGCTATGTACCGATGCCAGCACCTAGTCAGTCCACCCTTCAAAGCAATTTTGGGGCTCTTTTTCTGGAATGGCCATCAGAGCTGTCATCATATTACCCTTGATGTCCTGAATGCCATCAAAATGTCCTCCTTTCAATATTTCCTTTATCTTTGGGTAAAGAAAGAAATCATTGGGGGCCAGATTAGGTGAGTAGGGAGGGTGTTCCAATACACTTATTTGTTTACTGGCTAAAAACTCCCTCACAGACAGTGCCATGTGAGCTGCTGCATTGTTGTGATGCAAGAGCCACAAATTGTTGGCGAAAAGTTCAAGTCGTGTAACTTGTTCATGCAGCCTTTTCAGCACTTCTAAATAATAAACTTGGTGAACTATTTGTCCAGTTGGTACAGATTCATAAAGAATAATCCCTCTGATATCAAAAAACATTAGCAATATCATTGCAACAAGTTCGTGAACTTAATTGTCAGACCTTGTATGTATAATATATATTATTATTCATTTTATTATCTTTATTTGAAGTTATTGTGCTGAGTAAAGGGAGAATGAGAACAGCATGTGTTGCTACACAGACCTAAATTTTACCATTGCAAAGTCAGGAATTTTCAGAAGGTACCAGTGAGGTCCAGTACCTCTTTGGAATGTTAGGAAAGCGTTCGGTAAGCTGCTGTTTCAGATTAGCACCCTGGTGTCCAAAAAGTTGACTTCTTGACCCTTAGGTAGCATGAAGGAAGTGGGACAGTCTGATGTTAGGTGGTTTGATGACAGATGCTTTGTACAGCCCAGTAAGGTTAAGATCTAGAGAAAGTCAAAGCATACATATTGGTCACATCATAGGCTTAATCATCATGCAAGATTCAGAGGATTTTCACATGTTTATATATTTCCAGCATCAAGCTCTTCTCTCTTCTAGAGATGTCACTGTTTTCTGCTAGTTTATGCAACATGAAAAATTCCTTGGTATGAAAATAAATATAGCTCTCAACAGACATAGGAAATAAATCAACTTCTTGAAAAAGTACTCTTTTTGGTGTTCTTACTTCATAAATATAAAAAGGATGTTCGTAATGAGACATATATAACATGTTGCTTTCTGTGTTTTAGGAATAAATCCGTATCTACTACTGAGCTGGATGACTACCCCACAAATAAAAATGGTAAATGTGAATTTTTTTCAAAATTCTGTAGCACAATTACTTATTTATGCTATCACACACTATGATCAGTATTTTTAAGGTCAAGATATTTCAGGTTCATTAAAATTACACGATTAAAATACAAAATATTTTTAGCATTTGTGTATAAAAACAAAACTATCTTGTGCTTATTTTGGCTTTACTTTATAATGGAGGGAGTTCTGGGAGATTAAAATAGTTTTAAATAGCTAATGAAATATGTGGAAATTTTGCAAAGTGGTGCTGATTGAGTTTTATATAGTAGATTTCATCTTGCAGCTAAAGAAATGGGAAAGGAAAGGTTTCATCAGAATAACAGGGGACTTAAAAATTCTACATTTAAATAACAAGATATCAAAAAGTCCAAAATGATAATGATTTTACTAACTTGGCAAAAAAGCATTTGCTAGTATAAGGTACATTTCTAGGAACATGTGTAACTGAAGTTACATAACTAAGAAAAAGAAAACTAAGTAAAATGCATCGTTTTAGGCAGGGTTTACAAACCAGGCTTTGGGTGAGCAGGGTTCTGGTCAGTTACATAAATGTGTGAAGGCCCATGTGAGAAGTGAGGTGAACCTGGTGGACAGGCCCCTCTAGGTAGACAGCTCTAACCTGGTACTGCCATGTGGGAGAATGAAAATCTGTGATTCACCAACAGTTTCTGTTGTAAAAAACAAGTAAAAAAAAGAAAGAAAAAAGTGGATTTTTATGGTATCTTTTAAGTGCTGACAAGGAATTAAAAGAAAATTTAAAACCCTCTGAGGGCCAAACAACACGTCTGCAGGTCCAAATGGTCTGGTGGGCAGTGAGTTTGTTACTTCTAGTTAAAGCTTGTAGAATTTACAGTTTCTATTAGGTTCCATGATCACCTCTTTGTCTTAACACATAAGACCTTCCATTATCTGGTCCCCATTTAACTTTTCAGCTTGTTTTGCTGTTTTTCCCATTAGGATCTCTTAACTATAACCAAATTGTTCTCCCTCTCTGACCCTAACTTATCACATGCTTTTTGATCTGGTTCCTCTGGTCTTACCTGTTTGTATTTCTGGTTTCTTCTCCCCTGAATTTGCCCCTAACCACCATTAAAATTAAGGTTTAAGTACTTTCATCTGCCATGAAAGATTTTTAATCTGCAGTGATAATATTCTCTCCTGAACTTAAACACATGACCTCTTAGTAATGACAAATGCGATTCTCTGAAATAATCTTGTTAATGGTTGTGGTTTGTGTTATTAATCTGATTATTCTTGTATGTATGTTTTCTCTCCTTTACTAACTGAATAAGTAGGCAGTGGACGTTATCAAATGTTTTATTGAAAAGCTTGGTTATGTGAATAATGTCCATATAAAATAGAAAATGTTTTATTTAAAATCTGACCAAATTGATAAGCTGTGTGTATGCACACAGGTAAACATAGATGTGTATAAGAAACCTTTAGTGGCCTTGTTCCTTGCTTACTGGAAGATGAACTAAGGCAGAGACACATCATGAATTTTGAAAGAATGTCAATAGCAACGAATCTGGAAAACAAAAGAAAATAAATCCTTAGGTGAAATTTCCTAATCCAATTTAAGGTGGGGAGGATACTTCAAAGTTATGGATGTTTTACCCAAATCAGAAATTAATCAGCAAATCCAATGAGGCAAAGCCTTCAGGATAAAACCTGACTTTATTCTCACTCATAAATTCAACCTCCAAATTATAGCTTTGTCAGTTTCTTAGAAGAGAAACAAGCTGATAAGATTCCTTGGTTATCATTTGGATTACTTGGTTATTTTTCAATTTCACAAAAGCCATTTCAGTGATTGAATGTGCTCTCATTCCTACAATGTGGTCATGACTTCTTCTGTGGCTTACACCGTGAAGACTCGAGTCGTGTCACCTAGAGATGCATGCATTTATGTCTTTGCTCTCTCCCCAGGGGGTGTGTAAATTTTTTGAAAGAATAGAATTCCCATTTCCCTTGCAGAGTTGTCAAAGCAAGGATTTGATGATCATGAGCTTGATTTATTTCATTTAGCAAGGAAGGGAAAAGTGGAAGAGAAACTATTTCTAGATGAGCATTTTGTAACTTAATATTGTTGAAATCAATGCTGGTTGTTTCCTTTTTAGACAGCCTCCTTAGTTTTCCTGATTGTGCTCTGTGGTTTGCCTCTGGCTGTGGAATTAGAATTTCTAGGAATAGGAGTCTGTTACTTTATGTCCCCAGGCAGCAGTCTCATTAAGAGTTGATAATGTTAGCATATGTGCGATGTATCACATGTTTTGCTACCCTGTGTTTGGAGATTTGTCCACTATCTTTTTTTTTTTTTCCCCAAATGTGCTAATCCTGCAACTTTTGATGTGTTTTTAATTTAGGAAGCAATAAATATTTAGACCGAGTTGGGAGCAGTAACTCATTACAGAGGAGCTCCAAGAAGGAACAAGTCCCATCCGAAGCAGAGTTGGAAAGACAACAAATCCTTCAAGAAATGAGAAAGAGAACATCGCTTCACAATGACAACAGCTGGATCCGACAGCGCAGTTCCAGTGTAAATAAAGAGCCTATTTGTCTGCCCGGGATTATGAGAAGGTGTGAGACATTTTAGGAATTATTTCTTCTTCTGTTCTGTGAGGCAAATATTTAATATCGGGACATACTGGCTGGCCACTTTGGGCAGGAGAGATGTCATAATTTCTTCTCTTAATCTAAGATTTAGTGGAAGAAAGGGAAGTAGAGCAAATGTTGTGGAAGAATGATGAGGACCGAGAGACTCAGCGGCATGCAGAGATGAGGGAGAACACACTGGCGGGCTCAGCGGGATTGTTCCCAAAGAACTGAGCACTAACTGGGGTCGGGCGCTTTGTTTTATATGGTTAGGCCTCCGGGTTGTGGGGAAATCTGGCCGGGGTGCTGGGGAGGTCCGTCTCTAGCAGCTGTGATTGCTCAACATTGTTTTGACAGGGAGGCCTCTAACTATGGTGCCTACCGGAGACATCTCCGATAATAAGGTATGGGAGGAGGAGAAGGATGGAGCTCTGAGCCGGGGGCTTGCAGGAGAAAACCGTCCCAACAATGTCACTGGGCCCATGTTGAGGAGCATTTAGGTGCCAGACACATGCAGTTGCTTTGTCTGCATCATCTTGCTTAACCTGGGAAAAACATTTTGAGGCAGGGGTAGTCATTTCAGTTTTTCCACGTGTAGAAACTGTGGCTCAAGCAGGGAATACATGTGGAGGTTAAAACCACATGGCAAATAAGTTGCAGAGCTGGGTGTGGAACTCTGAAGTCTGAATCAGGTACTCAGATAATTTCTGCAGTTCTGAGTGCTTCCTTGGCTGTTGAACTTAAAACAACTTAAGCTGCAATTTGTTTAAAATGAGATACTAGTTATGTTGGAATCGTAATAGTGTTCACAAAGTGTGAGAGTCTAATTTTTTTTTAACTTTCAGAAAAATATATAGATATAAATTGACTGGAGATGAATGGATGAACTTGTTAAAAGACCTCTCTTGGGTAGACAAATACTGAAGCTACTTTTATTCATCATTTCCACAACTGAGAAACTGAGGAATATTATTTGCAAACATTACAAAGGGCTAATTATCTCAATATACAAATATCTTTTGTAAATCAGTAAATAAACCCTGACAACTTTATAGAAACAGAGAATTGATATGAAGGTAGTTCATAGAAAAATAAACAAAGTCAATAAACATATAAAAGATCAGCAGTCCTAAAACCACATACAGAGGGTGCTAAAAAATGTATACACATTTTAGGAAAGGAAAAAAACTATTAAACATTGTAATACTCAATATATACTGATAACAAAAGATGAATACAAGTCACGTTTGACTTCTGCAATTACAAGAGGTGCTCAAAGTGGTTACCATCAGCGTCCAGATACTTCTGATTACGGCGAACTACTGCTTGAGCAACACTGACCAAAGTGTCTACTTGTGTACATTTTTTGCCCCCCCCATATGTGTTTGTATGTGTGTGTGTATATATATATATATATATATATATATATACACACACACACACACGCACACGCACACACACACACACACATATATATATAGTTCTGAAGATTAGATTACATTTAATATTTTTGTGACTCTGTTCAGTCTAATACCTGACATATGTATCTAAAACTTTTTTTTGGAGGGGTGGGTTATAAAAAATTAAGGATTGTCTAAACAGTTGAAGATTTAAAGGACAAATGTATGTTGTCTTTGTCTTAATATTTTAAGAATTTTTTTTTTAGTATTTTCCTTTCTACTTTGGTATTTGTTCTTTTACCTAAGCACCAAATAAATAAAAATAAAAATAAATGAAGATTAATTGAATATGAAACATCATGATGCCTCTGATGAAGAGAAACTTTAGTTTTAAAGACAATTTTATATATAATTGGAGTTGTTAGATTATTACCTGCTTATAAAGAACCTACAATGGATAGTTTCATGACTGTAATGTTAAACAGATTTCTAGTTGAATAGGTTATGTAATGTTGATTCATCCTTTCCATGTTCCAGAGGTGAATCTCTAGATAACCTGGATTCCCCGAGATCCAGTTCTTGGAGACAGCCCCCTTGGCTCAGTCAGCCTACAGGAATCTATGCTTCTTCCTCTGTTCAAGACTTCAGTCGCCCACCACCTCAGCTGGTGTCCACGTCAAACCGTGCCTACATGCGAAATCCATCCTCTAGCATCCCGCCTCCTTCAGCTGGTACTGTGAAGACCACCAGCACACCGCCCCCCACACTACACAGCCATTTCCCTTCACCTTCACCATCAGGCTCCCAGCTACGCAACAGGTGAGGCCCTTTGGGGTTCTCCTTTTCTTAGTTTCTGGGGTAATTTTTTTTCATTAGAATTTTCCCCAAATCGTGTCCAAACTTTCCAAAGAAAACCAAAGCCTTTTTAAATGTGTCAACTTCAGTGTTCTTTTATCAGATCAACTAAGAAGGCTTTCTTAATAGCTTTCTTCTGACCATTTATGGATGTCTTGTGACTCCATTCTAGACTTTCAAAACATCTACTTCATTACCACTGTCTCCTTTGCTTGTGGTCAGTGTCTTAGATATAGACATACCTGAGTAGTTCGCAACATAATCATAAAAATATACTCAGTGAGTGCATTTGAAATTTATGAGTAAAAGCAGTATTGTAAAATGCTTGACTGTTTTAATGAGACAATACAAACTTGTTTTATAGGAACTGAGTATAAAAGGATAGCATTATAAGCAAGTTCCATCGTCTATGTAACTTTTAACAAGCTGAATAAAAAAAAAAAAAAGCTAAGTAGTTAGATAATGCTTTTTGGGTTTTTGACTTCCAAAACTGTTGCTTGCCACTTATGTGGTTTGACAACATTTTTTTCACACTACATCAACTGATTCTGTAGGTTATACGCCACAGGAATTGTTTAAGAGTTACAATGATAGGTCTTGACTCAAAACTTGCCATTTGATATGGACAGAAGCTCAGATATCAACAGGTATTGGGTTTTCAGATATGTGTAGCTTTTCCACAGATCATAGATGTTTCATGAAACCACATACAGCAGTGTTTCTGCTGTCACCAGTATTGGCATATACTCCTTGTCATGCAAATGAAACACTGAAAAGTAGAAACACAGTTATTGATATTGGGATTTTTGTTTAGCCATCAAATAAGGGATTTTATTAAGAGAATATATTTCATGTCCATCTAAAATATTACTTGTACCAGGATCTATAAAATATGTAGCAGGGAGTTTGAATTAAGAGAAGAAGGGGTGAGTTTCTGGTACATTTGGGAGGAAGGTGAAGGCCATGGAGAAGGGAGGCAAGGTAGAGGAGAGAGGACCCATTTCTTCACTGAGAGCCCTACTCAGGAGAACAGATAGGAGACTAGCTATGGGCTTTTCTGCCCTGAAAACGTTTCTATCTAGGAGGTGGTGCTCTAACAAGAGACTCTCCACAGCTGTGCCCTTGAGTGCCACTAAAGTGCTGTGATGGGATGCAAAGGGGAGAAGTGGCCTTCTCCTTCCCACCTGGGAAAGAGGATCGGACTTGTATCCAAAGGGAAGTAGACACTCTCCTTATTTATCTAAATGGTAGCTGTCAGGCAGTTTGCCTTTCGTTCTCCACAAAGGCAGTCCTATAAGCTAGAGGCAGTCAGGAAAGCATTGCCACTTCTGTTTAACTCAAATATTGGGTGAATGAGACAGAGGATGGGAAAATAAGGTTGGGATGGTAGGTTGCAGTACTTCTCAGAAGAAGCTGAGTCTGCTCTTTTAGTGTTCTGATGGGTGAAATGACATGATTAGAGTTGTGCTTTGGCAGGTTTAACTGGCAAGAAGATGTCGGCTGGATTAGAGGAAGGGGAGCCTTGTGAGTACAGATGTGATCTAAGGAGGATAGAGTCTTAAAGTGCAGAACGGACTAAATACACTGAAATTGTTCATGTAGGTGAATAGGTATCAAGGGTTTCAGAACCATCATGGAGATCTTTCAAGGAGCAATATAATCAAGGCATGCTTCGATTGGCTGGTATAAGTTTTCCTCCCACAGATATACAGAGACTTTCTTAAATGATTAATGTTAACACCAGAGTGTGATTTTACAATAATAACCTTGAGCTGCACAGATGAAAGACTCCCTTCCATTCTTGTTCTACATCTAGGTCAGTCAGTGGGAAGCGCATATGCTCCTACTGTAATAACATTCTGGGCAAAGGAGCCGCCATGATCATCGAGTCCCTGGGTCTTTGTTATCATTTGTATTGTTTTAAGGTGAGACTAAGATAAACAGCCTCTGCAGGCCTGCAAAGCTTTGCTTGGAAAGCGCATGGCTTCTTTGAGCGCTAGGCGTGGACGTGCCATTAACGAGCTAGGTGCTGCTGTATTTGTCAGTCTGTGCTGCATTTCGAATTTCAAATTGCCTGCTGCTACGTAGTCCTCAAATCTTGAACCAAGATGCGGAAATACTATGCACTTCCTATCTCCAGTCTGTTAAGAGTCTATTAGCAAAATGTACAGTTCCTAAACACTTTCTCTAACATGTGGTCATAGACATATTTGAAATGTAATTTACCAATGTCATTAACAGCATGGGGATGGGATGTGCAGTTATAACAGTGTCCAAAAACCTACCTTTGAATAGGGAGAATAAGGAAAAGCGTTGCAAATATTTTTATAGTCGCACAGCCTGCTTACACCTGATGGTTTCTTGCACAGAAGAAAACAAAGGCTGTAACTACTTTATTTTGTGATAACTGTCTTTAGAGACACATCTATTTGATTCTTGAACTTGTGTTGAACCAAAGAGAGATTCCAGTTGTTGATCCTAGAGTCCCACACAGCTGGCTTACGCCTGTATATCACTGGCTATTGCTCGCTTGGGCTGTTTGTGGCATAGCAGAATGAGTCAAAATTATTGGTGTTTGAGCACGTGGAACCAAAATAGCCAGCCTTGCAGTGAAAGCACCATGTGTGCACCTATCCTAAACTAGTGCAAGGGTGATACCGGTGTGACCTGCCCAGAGCGAAGTGCTGAAAGCCCAGTCTTGACTCACTTTTCCAGATCTTTCTTTTGGTGCCTTATCCTCTCTCATCCCCTTGAGAGAAATGAACACTAAATTTCTTTAAGCCAGCCAGCGAATCATTTCTATGCTTTTGGTATATTTAGAGTAATCATCTTGGCTCTTAAAATTGGCTTTATGGGTTCTCTACTGTCTCATCTGGCAGGCTTGATTTTAATCTACTAATTATTTTTGGCTTTTTTTTTTTTTGCTGAAACATTATCTAAAAGCTTAGAAGCTGCATTTTGCTCAAAATATACATACATATGTATGTGTGTGTGTGTATATATATATATATATATATATATATATATATATATATACACACATTTTTTTCCCCCCTGGGAGTGCCCCAAGCTTTCTTGATGTGACTGATTGTGGATTTTGTTTGTTTGTCCCCCAGTGCGTTGCCTGTGAGTGTGACCTCGGAGCCTCTTCCTCAGGAGCCGAAGTCAGAATCAGAAACAACCAACTGTTCTGCAACGACTGCTATCTCAGATTCAAATGTAAGAGAGCAAATTAGGGAGAAAATTTCTTCTCTTTTAAGGAGAACACGAATTCCCGTGCTTTTCCCTGAAACTGCAACCACCTCCACCTCAAACTCCCTGCCTTAGAATGGCAGGTTTTAGGAGTCTTAGTGAGTCCCCCTTGCAGAGGGAGTGGCGAGGGATTCAGTGCTCAGGATTCCAGCCACACAAGGGTGGGGTGTGGGGCCGAGGGATTGGAGAGGGTCGTGTGCCCGAGAGTCAGGGTGGTTTCCGGTGCATTCTGCCCAGTCTGGACAACTGCTAATGACTTGAGGATGCAAACCAACCAAAACAGACAGTTAAAATGAATCTTCGGTGTAGACTGTAATCTGTTTCTGGGCTAAGGATTGGTTCCTCGCATTCACTGATTTCTGTTACTTAACAATGGGCTTGGATTATGTGATTTAGAAGATGAACAACTTCAAAAACTAGTTTAAAAGGTCATAAAGGGTAGTCAGTTTATGCTTTGTTATATGTCATATGTATACTATTTTAAAAAGGAGAGCTCTAATTCTGATTATATGGTGTTTCAGTGTGACTTTTGGAAAAACGGAATTTTTCAAAAACTTCACAGGCTAATTTTGTGTCTAAGCATGTTTTCATTTGTAAGTATGTTATGGAACATAGGATGGCGTAATGAGGTTACATATTGTTTATAGTGACATAAAGACAACCATTACTCCTGTTTGTATTTTGAACCTTGATGCTGGTAACATGTATTTCTTCCTTATTGTGAAAGGGTGTTACACGTGGTATCAGCAAAACCATTTGCTTTTGAACTCAGAGGTATTTATATGGCCCTTTCTGTGAAGAGTGCTTTGGAAATGGTTTAAGCCCAGTCAACTCTCTTTTATCTGTCGCCGGGGTCTGAGCTTTCTTACCCCAGCAGTCCAGTCCTTTTCTGGATGTTACCCCAGAGGCTGGAGAGTGTCAAGGCGGGGCATGTAAGTGGGGGAGTGTGTATATGTGTGTGTGCTTTTCTCTCTTTAATCAAATTCCAAAGCCAAATGTAATTGATTTTTGGAATCACCATGGAAAAATTGCCCAAGCCTTTTCTCTCCTCCAATTCGAATAAAGGAGAGTTGAGTGTAACTTCTATATCAGCAGTTACTTTTCATTCCATTTTTACAGACAAAGAATTCTAGCACCCACGGGCTGTGATTTGCCTAGCTTTATCCTAAGTGAGTAACAAGGTGACTCTTTCTACCTCACGGGGCCATTCTCTGAGTGATTACTGCTATGCATCCCAGGTAGCAAAGTTCCAGTGTTCCTGAATCTAAGCACTTTTCTTTCTTCTCTCCTTGCCTGATCAGCTGGACGGCCAACCGCCATGTGATGTAAGCCTCCATACGAAAGCACTGTTGCAGATAGAAGAAGAGGTGGTTGCCGCTGCTGTAGATCTATAAATATACGTTGTATGTCTTTTTCGCTCTCTCTCTCTCTCTTTTTTTTTTTAAAAAAAAGAATAACACTTTTTTTTTTTTTGCCTCTTTAGATTACATCAGAACATTATAGTCTTGGTAGAATAGAACCTGTATTTTTGTTGTTGTTTATTTATAAGAAGGTAATTATGTGTGGGGAAAAGTGCAGTATTTTCTTTTGAATTCAGCATCTTAAGAGCACAGGGAAGAAAAAACTTCAAAATATTTTTGAGGCTGATAATGATAATAATGATCTAGTTTGACTTTCTAGTGGTGTTTTGAAGAGGGCTATTTTATTGTTTTTTAAAAAGGTTCTGAAACATTATTTGAAATAGTTAATATAAACATGTAATTGCATTTGCT
This sequence comes from Rhinolophus ferrumequinum, assembly GCF_004115265.2. Lineage (NCBI taxonomy): Eukaryota > Metazoa > Chordata > Mammalia > Chiroptera > Rhinolophidae > Rhinolophus > Rhinolophus ferrumequinum. The sequence continues at coordinate 27,014,077 of NC_046287.1, forward strand.
CTTTTTATTGTAAAGTATGCTAAATTAATACAGAACCATATGGAAATTTCACTAAAATCCACCCCCAAATTTGCTTTCTATGTCTTTCTTTTCAACTATATATTATGATTTTTTTAAAAGAATTATCTTATATAAAATTTTATTTGCTTGATGAGGGGAGCTTTTTTTTCTTCACCAGAATCGTTGCTAAGCAGAAAGCTGCTGCTTTTCATTAATCATAGTTTGTATACCAAAAGTTATCTCCAGAAACTAGTGAGCCTTTCTGTTCTACTGCATTTGTAAATAAACTTGCTGATGAATTTAAGGAATGGTTCTTCTTTTTCTTCTGTGTGTGTTTGCGTGTATCTGCTTTCCAAGCATCTTAGTCATATTTCAGTATGTGGCTTTTCTTGATACCGTATTTTATTTAGCATGTTTCCTGGGGTATAAGTTGACATATAATAAACTGCCCATATTTAAACTGTGCAATATGACAAGTTTTGACATTTGTGTACACCTGTGAAACTGTCACCACAATCTTGATATTGTTTTTACTGGAAAATTTTAACAAGAACTTTATTTTTGATGGAAAGTTGTTTTTGAATGCAGTATGTTTCATAGTAAGAGCTGAAGTGAATGGTGAATTGTTGCATTGTTTGCATAAAATCTTTATCTTTTGCTTTCTCAGTGATAAAAGGAGAATAAAACAGTGAGTTTAGAAAATATATACAGCAAAAAAAAAATATATATATAGATAGATAGATAGATAGATAGATAGATAGATATCTCTAATGTTTCAGAAATCTGTAGTGGGAATGCAAAAGTACAAAGCTTTAGCATGCTTTGAGCAAAAATATAAACTTGCTTGAGTCTTTTATAATAATGAAAGTGGAGTGCATAATTCTAGGATATGAGAATGGTGTTGAAATAGATTAGAAATATATATGAAGCTCTAATGTGGGAGAAAATTAAAAATTTATGTCCAATTTTTATTTTTGTTTACTATTCCTTATTTCTGATTATTAGGGTAACATATGTGTTTATTGATGAAAATTATCAAATGCCCCAAGGCATAAGAATATAATTCTCAATTCCAAACTCCAAAGAGAAGAGCTCCATGTTTGAACTCATTCTGTGTGTATTTATCAATATCCTGCATTCTTAGTTAACTGGATTGTGAATTTTTCCATGTTCTTAAAATCATTTCTATTTGTCTTTATTAATGGTTGCGTAGTACTACATTGTTTGGTGCCATTAATATATAGTTGATAATTCCTCTACTGTGTACATATCAATTGTTTCTAATATTTAACATTTTAATATATATAGTATCACTATGTATATTATATATGTATAAACATTTCTAATATAAATTCTATGATGGGCTCTCTATGATCATATCTATTTCTCTATATTATTGACACAAGATTATTTGCTCCGAGATTACGCATTGTCAGGCTGTCATGATCCATATGGCCAAAGTGGCTTCCAGAAAGTCTCTGCTAGCTTAGACTCTTGGAAGCAGCACATGGGCTTGTCCATCTCACGGCATGTTCACCAACATGCGTTTCTGTTGCCTTGTCTCTGCCTGACGTGTAGTAGTCCTCAACGTGCTGTAGCTGAATCCGTTACGCACTGCTGCAGACTCTGCCCTGTTCATTTGTGCTTGTTCCTGCCTCTAGTGTAAGCTTTAATTATTACCTGATGTTAGTTTTCTTATGCAATGTCTTGTTTTTATTCCTCTTCATCTGTCTTTTTTATCTTTTCATCTTATCCTGTTGATTTTTCTCCTTAGTATGTTCTTATGACATTTCTCATATCATCTTGCTTAATGGTAATGCTTTTGATAGTATATATTGTGAGAACAACTTTCGGAGTTTCTCTCCTAAGACGTTGCTTCTACAGAACCTTTGTATAAGCCTGCTACTTCGGTACTTCATCTAGGAACAAGGGAAGATTCAGTCACTCAACATCTTTTATTCAAACTTTATGTGCTGGGCACAGTTGTAGGGACTGTAGATACCGCAGCGAATAAATACAGAGTCTTGGCTCTGATTAGCCTTAGATGTCTAGTTAGGGGAAACACCAATAAAAAAAATGTGACGCACATGTTGTGATAAGGACGTAGAAGAACAAAAGATCAGGGGAAATGGACAAATGAGTGCTGGAAATAGAAGGTGGTCATGCTTTCATACAGAAGGTGCCAAAAAAAATGTATACACATTTTAAGAAAGGAAAAAACTATTAAAATTGTAATACTCAATATATACCGATAACAAAAGATGAATACAAGTTACGTTTGACTTCTGCAATTATAAGAGGTGCTCAAAGTGATTACCATCCGCGTTCAGACACTTCTGATTATGGTGAACTATTGTTTGAGCAACGTTGACCAAAGTGTCCACTTGTATACATTTCTTTGGCACCCTGGGGTATGGGTTTTCAGAGGCAACTTGTCTAATATTTGAGCCAGATCCTGAAAGAATGAGGGAGCAAACCTTTCAGATATTTGAGGGGGAAGCATTCCAGACATAGGGAACAGCAAGTGCAAAAATCTTGAGGGAGGAGAATATTTGGTGTGTTCAAGAAGCAAGCATGTGGTTGGAATGGAATGAATGAGAGAGGGTGGCAGGGGATGTGGGGAGGGGAGAGCACAGGTCAGCAGGCCCTTGCAGGACGTGGCTCTTACTCTGAATGGGACAGGGAACATTGGAGGGTTGGGCTGAGGAGTGAAATGAACTGTCTTATGTTTTGAAAGGGCTACAGACCACCACAATAGATTGTAGAAGGACAGAGGGGAAAGCAGGAGTCTTTTGAAGTTTGGAGTCTTTTGAAATTGTCCAGGCACATGATGTCTCTTCAATAGGATAAGAGCAGGGAAGGTAATGAGGAGTGGGTAGGTGTGTGTGTGTGTGTGTTTGTGTGTGTGTGTGTGTGTGTGGTGTGTGTGGTGTGTGTGTGTGTGTGTATATTTTGAAGATGAAGTTGGCACACTTTGGTGATGGATTGCCTGTAGCATGAGAGAAAGGGAAGAGTCAAAAGTGTAAAGTGTTCTGAGGAGCTGAAAAATGGAATCAGCATTTTCCAAAATAGATAGGTAGTGGGTAGAGCATATTTGTGGTGGAACAGGGAGATCGAGGTCTGGTTTGTAAACTCGGTAAGGTTGAACAGTTTATTAGATAACTAAATGACAGTATCCAGTAGGCAGCTGGCTATGCAAATCTGGACTTCAAGGGAGAATTCCAAGCTGGAGATAGAAATGTAGAGTCTTCAGTATATACGTGTAATCAGGACATCATCTGGGTTCTGACTGGAACTACAGCAGAGATGATGTCCAAGGACTAATGTTTTGGGGTCCTTCAGAGTCTGAGATCAGAGATGCAGAAAGTATCCAATGAGGCAGAAGAAAAACCAAGATTCTGGTGCCCTGAAAGTCAAATTAAGACCTTATTTCAAAGAGGAAGGGACCGGTTGTTTCAAATATCACCCAGAGAGCCAATGAACTGAGAACTGAGTTTACAATTGGAGATCATTCACCTATTGGTGTTAGTGGATTGCTTTTTGTGTATATAGTACCTAGTCCCATTTCCAGTGCCTAACAACCTTTACATAGTCCTAATATTTTTGTCCATTTTCCCAAAAAGATGAACTGAAGAAAAACGTGGAAAGCCATCTCCAGGCCACTTTCAGTTTGTATCCTTCCCCATGATATGTTAGGAATAAGAATTGTACTTTCCAGTGAGTTATGATATGTATGGTCCTTTCCCTTCATTCCCTGTCCTGTAGTTTGAAGGAGAGTTTCAGAATATTATGCAAAGAGATGTACTGGGTTTGGAGTATACTGGTTACCTCCAGAGGCAGAGTTAGTCAGCTGAGTGGCAATTCCATTCTGCCATGTTCTGATACACAGAATTTGGGTCTCTTAGCCAATGCACAGGCTACGGTCACTCTGACTCGTTTCAAGCTACAAATAAGCTTTGGTCCTTACATTGTGATTCACAGTTCAGCTTCATGGTCGTTGATGGAAATCGTCCCCACCCCACTTCTAGCGTTGGATTGCCAGTGTTAGGTCTCAGTGTTAAGAATTTTCATCATTTTCCATGTCTCAATACATGCTTTATGGAAAGCAGAGAGAGGCTGAGTCAGAAATTGCTGTCTAGATGCCATATAAAGACATAAGAAAGTTCTATGTTTTAATTTTCACAAATATTCCTAAAATGTACCTCTTTGTGTCCTTAAAGAGGCAGCAGGTAAAATGTATTCTTTAGCTATTCATTTCTTCAGTTTACACACTTGAGAATTGTGTGTGTGTGTGTGTGTGTGTGTGTAGAATCAATCTTACCCCTCTTTCCTCTGAGTGCTGGGTCAACTGGGAATCATTACAGGAGGTGAGTATCAAAAATATCAGCTTCATTTCTTCTGAGAAACTTCCTACTTTTCCCCACTTGAATTGAGTTTAACAAGTGAGTAGCAAAGAGAAGAACTCTTCGTCCTCCATGTCTGTGGACTAACTGTGTGGTGGAGAGATGACAGCACAGGGTCTGTGCACAAGCAGCTTCAAAAAACAAGATCAAAGAAGAACTGAGGGGCCAGGCCATGTGTGAGTGGCCAATTCTAACATTCAGTCTGTCGCAAAGAGGGTAGTATTTGTCACTGTTCTCGCAATGGGCAGGGGCAATGAATGAGCAGAGTAAGGAGAAGGGATGATTTCTTCAACGTTTTTGAGAAAGTAAATGTTTTTCTTTCAGGGTTAGGCATGACTGTACAGAAGGGGAGAAGATAATTTTACCCGTTGTACACATTAAAACCTGAAACTTCAGCAGTGCTAAATTCAAGAAGGAAAGTAGCATGAAAATTAAATTTGTTCTGCTCAAGGATTTAATCTTGGCATTTTATTTGAAATTTTAATTTACATCATGGGGTGGGAACTAGCAACAAGCAAACAAACAAACACCTATCTGGATTCCAATGAATAAGCATGGAAAACTCGTAATCACTACTTCCTGATTATTAGAGTTGAGAGACATGTCTAATAGGTTATGTCAGTGTTGGGATTTTACTTGTTTAGCACTTTAACATCAGTCCTTATAGTCTGGACACAGGGATTAAAAGGCATGCTAACACAAGTCCCAGTTCATGCCCATAAAAATGGCTTAAAGAAAACCTAATTTGTGTTTAAAATCTATGTGTATGGGACAGGAAAAAACCAACTTCCAAATTCTTGTCATAAAACATGTAGGCACTGGGAGTATATTTTATGAATGTAAAACAATCCTTATCCTCCTATGAAGGAGAGAGGCACCGACACAAAGGATTCTAGTACGAGGTTGCTGAGACCAGGGCTATGAGAGAAATACAGTGTGAGAATCCAGACATCATTTATTCACTAAGGGAGTAGAAGTGACTTCACAGTAGACTTGATATTTGAACTGCTTCTTTCCGAGCAGATACAATCTTAGCCGAGAAAGCATGCGGATCCTTCTGAGTTGGGATCAGACCTCCGGAGAGTCCTCTCTTACTGTGTGTGCCCATCAAAACCGTACAGTTGGCCGCTTTTGCAGAGGAATGAGAAGGAATCTAGATATGTTACGTGTGATAGTGTATCCATGAAGGGGTGAGCATCTGACCTAGTGAGACTGCAAAAAGGAAAAGGAAGATGGATGAGAGATCACAACGCAAGCACATGACAGGGCCTAAAGATAAGTGGAAGAATAACTGGGGAACCTCAAGCCAGGGTAGTTTAGAGACTGATACCTTGGAGAAAGGAGATGAGTTCTGTTCTGGTTATACTGCTGGGTTGACATATGAGCAGAAGGATCTAAACCTACCTGAGTGTGGGTGTACACAAGAGAAAGAAATGGCATCCATGAATATTGGTTCATTTGCATGGTCAAATTGACTTGAATATAGTTTATTTTCTCACCTGAGAGGAAGTCAAGAAGGTCGATTCATCCAGCAGTTCAATGATATGATCAAAGACCTCTGTCAGTCACCTCAGGCAGTCGGGCCACCCACAACAGTGGCCTGATACTAAGGTTAGTTACTACCATGGTTGCAAGCTGGCTCACAGGCTTCATGCTTCCTTGTTCACATACGTACTCTGGAAGAGAGACTGACTTCTCATTGCTCTTAAGTCGGTAGGGGAACTTTCTTAGAAGCTGTTAGCAAAACCCATCTCTTCTCACTGGCCAGACTTGGATCATTTGCCCATTTTTGAACCAAGGGTAATCCCATTCCTTGGCAACCAGGACCCCTTTAGTTGAGCTCAACTTCCAAATCATGCTACTGCTAATTAATGGGAGTGTGATGGAGTAATTGTTGGGGAGAAAACCACAATATTTGCCATAGTTAGCCTGTATGAATGCTCTTGACAATTATTTGAGTATTTGCATTATACAAGACCTTGCCTTGCTTTCATAATTAAAATCTTGTAAATTAATGAGCTTCTTAAGGAACAATGTAAAAAGAAGAGGGAAGGGTACAAGGATATTTTCTTCAATCAGATGCACCAAGGATCATGTGAGGGATAAGTTGACAGAACTAGCAAATATAAAAGATTAGCGCATGGTGGTGATGAGGTGAAAAATTGCAAACCTGGATAATCTGTGAGTACTTTGTGACTATAAAGTGTGAGACACAGTCTCATAGTTTTTCAGGATTCTTTTTTTTCTTAAAAAAATTTTTTTTGCCATTCAATATTAGTTTCAGGTGTATAGCATAGTAGTTATAGACAGTTATATGAAGTAATCCCCTGATTAGTCAGGTTTCTTACATAGAAATTCATGAAAGGAAATCATGGGTGAAGGACTCATCTTTTTATGATTATTTTCAACTTCTTAAGATTATGAATTTTATGTACTGTAATCCCGTGATACTGTTTAACACAGTAACTCTGTTGACGTTTCTGTTTGACAACTCTGTGTGAAACTCTTTCATGCTTACACTATAAAGATCTTCAAAGCTCTCCATGGGTAATATTTTTCAACTCTGGTTTTATAACACAATTCTGTAAGAGATTATTAAAACTCCTTGCTATTAAAATTAGGCTGGAGAAAATAGGATTTATTTAAAATTCCATAGAATTTTATTAGAATCAGTGTTTATTAGAAACAGTGTTTTCTAGTTACATTTCAGGCTTTAAACTTACATATTTTTGCATGTCACTTGCTGTTATTTTTTAAAATTTTATTTTTGTAAATAAAGTGCTCTGTGTCACTTTAATGAATGAATTCAGTGTCACAGACCTGCACGTGAGGCATTGATCTGCTTGTTGCTATTTCAGGCTAAATAAAGAGTTCCTCTTACATTTGTCAGAAACTTGTTCTCCCTTTCTGTTCTCTGGCAGCAGGAAAACATCCATCAAAGATAGCCAGAACTCCCAGGTCAAGCTTCCAAGTCATGTGTGCTCTTAAATTCCTTTCTACCTCCAAATCAGACCAGCTTCTCGGATCCCTTAATCATACATTCAAGTTCAGATGTATAATGATACTTAGGCTGTCCATAATGCCTTCACTGTGAATATGTTTAAGTTCTGGTGTTAGGAATATAGCTCAAAGCTGAAGAGGAGGTCAGATGAAAGTGGATAGAAAAGAGAACACAGGAAAGAGCCTCTCCCACGACTTGAGTTCACTTTTACAATATTTGTCACTCACTTGCTGTGTGCCAGGGACACAAAAGTAAGTGTGGTATTTTCATACCATAAAGTTCAGCTATGAAAATTAACATTTTTGTAATTGAAATGATAAACAGTCACATCAGGATTTCCCCCATTCTTTCTCCTTCCCCTTGGTTGGTGTCTGACCTTTAAGTGTGTTTACACTTTGGCAGAGTCATGGGCCTATAGTGGGCCCAGGGAAGCGCTTTATTCTCACTGGTTTCTATGCCAGTGTTCACCACAGTGCCTATTGTCTTGTCTGGTCTTTCTGCTTGGTTAGCCCTCCGTGCTGGCATCCACTTTCCATCTGATCAGTGCCTGGAAGGTCTTTGCAGCATAGCCTGGCCAGTGTCCAGCTTCAGCATCCACCCCTTCATCTTAAAAATGCAACCCCTTTGGGTCAACAGGCCTGTTCTGTCAGCAAAAGGTCACCTCTACCCTTAGGTCCTTAATCATATCTGCAAAGCCCCTTGTTCATATAAGGTAACATATTCATGGGTTCCAGGGATTAGGATGGGGACATTATTCAGCATATAACTTTATCACTTTAATTTAGTCACTTTAATATTTACCAACTAAAAACAGGAATATCCTCCCTCTATTTATTTAAAGGGAGTACATTAGATGATGCTAACTGAAAATATTAAAGTATTTTTCCTAAATTGTATTTATGATTGGGTGGTCATCACTAAAAGATGTAATATTAGGTTGGTGCAAAAGTAATTGCAGTTTTTGCAATTATTTTTAACTTTTAAAACCTCAATTATTTTTGCACCAACCTAACAGAATGGTACTTATATAATCTCAAGTAGACTTACTTTTCAGTGGGATAGTGGTGGTTCCAAAGACCTCCACATTGCCTGTTTTGCCAGTATGTAACTCATTTCTTATGGGAGGAGTCTCCAAAATGAAGTGCAAGTTGATCCATTGTGTTATAGGAAGAACATATTAAAATATTTATGTGTTTTATGTTTGAAAAGAAAAGTTGTAAGCTTTCCTCATATTTCATAAAAGGGTTGACACAGGTATGCCTGTCTTTATGGCTATGTTAGTCACATGTAACACAGAGACCATGAGGTATCCTGAGGGCTGAATGGAAGCGCCGCACTGTTGAGGAGTTGCCCATGGTGCCTTCATGTGGCATGTTGTGATGTGTTAGAATTTACTACAACATCACCTAGCAAGCAAGATTTTTTTTAAAAAAGCAGAAGATGAAGAGCATGGAGAATCTCTATAATTTTTTCAGTGATGTTTAAAGTTAAGTCAGATTTAATCCATCCTTGACATACTACATACAATGGAAAATGTTTACAAGAGTCTTTTGCAAATGGTAGAAAGGCAAATACCTTTGTTTTTCCTACTGAGGTGAAAATGGCTGTAGTAATATACTAAAAATAACATGGAAACCTACACAAGTGTATTCCTTTGTCAGCAAATATTGCTGGAAGAGACAGAGCAAACATCACTGAAGTCAAGAAGAAACAAGTATGAGAACAAATAGTACAGTGTGGGAGGTTTGCTACTTAGTATAGGTGTCTCCATCATATCTCAGCTTATGGTATTTGCTAAATTGTTTTAGTGATGAAATACAAGAACTATTTATGAGTCATCAAAAAAACATTTTAGAAGACATACAACAATAAATCACTTCTTTTTTAAAAAAAACAGGAATTTATTGTAAAACTACATGTTTACCTACAGCTAGCTATTTTGGAATAAAAGAGATTCCAGATTACAGTTACAGCAAGTCTCACATATTATCATTATTATTATACTATTTTTACTGCATTGTTTATTGCAAGTTTCAACTTCAAAGAAATTGTAGCCAGAAATTCGCAAATGTGGTTAATTTTATAAAAACAAGATCTTTTTTTCAGCTTAAAAATTGTAAGATATTTAAAGTATACCATGTGATGATTTGATATACCTATGCATTTTCTCCTTCCCCATGGTTGGTATCTGACCTTTAGGTGTGTTTACACATTGGTAGAGTCATGGGTCTATAGTGGGCCCAGGGAAGCGCTTTATTCTCACTGGTTTCTATGCCAGTGTTCACCGCAGCGCCTATTGTCTTGTCTGGTCTTTCTGCTTGGTTAGCCCTCCGAGCTGGCATCCACTTTCCATCTGATCAGTGCCTGGAAGGTCTTTGCAGCACAGCCTGGCCAGTGTTCAGCTTCAGCATCCACCCCTTCATCTTAAAAATGCAACCCCTTTGGGTCAACAGGCCTGTTCTGTCAGCAAAAGTTCCCCCCTTTGAGTCAATTAATACATCCATTACCTCACATATTTACCCATTTTTTTTTTTGGTGCAAATATTTATGTTCTATTCTCTTAACAAATTTTAGTTATACAATACAGTGTTATTAACTATAGTCTCCATTTTATTATACGTTAGGTCCTCAGACCTTATTCATCTTACAACTGAAAATATAGAACCTTTTACCAACCTCTCCCTATTTCCTCCACTCCCCAGCCCGTAGCAACCACTTATCTACTCTGTAAAAACGAGATCTTTACTAGAGTAGAAATAACTCTTTGCAATGAGATAGGGAATGATGATGAAAATCTTTTTTGGCTATCCTGATGGCAACAATGTTTGATGACTTTGTTTTTATTATTTTGTTAGGCGGTAGTTTAAGATTTTATGCATTTTTTTCCTTTGCAAAAAAAAGTGTTCCAAATTTGTTGACCTTTACTCTGATAAGTGACTGTCTGTAGTTTTCCTAGTAGATATTTTAAAATACAAAAACATAAACTTAATCTTGTAGAATAAATATAATAATTTAAAAATGAATAAGAAAGTAACTTCTTTTGAAAGAAACATATACTATAGAGAGAAGTTTTGAAAATTCATGAATAAAACGTTTACATTGTTATATGGTGTTACAAAAAAACTGTGTAAAGCCTTTGTGTTCTCCCTTTCTGCTAACATGGCGGCCTCAGCAAAAAAGAAGAAGAGGAAGACTATTTCCCTAACAGACTTTCTGTCCAAGGATGGAGGGACTGGTGGAATAAGGACCTATGTTCCCAAACCAGTTACCTGGGCTGATGCGACAGATAACCTGGAAGGAGATGTTTCAACTACTTGGCACAGTAATGATGACTCTATATATAGGGCACCTCCAACTGACTGTTCTGTCTTGCCCACTGCTGCACAGCTGCTCCGGAACCCCTTATTGACAGGAGCCATCTTCCCAAATCACCACCCTACACTGCTTTTCTAGGAAACCTGCCCTGTGATGTGACAGAAGACTCCTTTAAGGAATTCTTGAGAGGATTAAATATCAGTGCATTGCATTTGCCACGTGAACCCAGCAATCCAGAGAGGTTGAAAGGTTTCGATTATGCTGAGTTTGAAGACCTGGATTCCTTGTTCAATGCCCTGAGCTTCAGTGAAGAGTTTCTAGGTAACAGAATTCGAGTGGGCGTTGCTGATCAAACACAGGATAAAGACGGGTGCTCGTTCTTTTGGCTGAGATAGAAATTGGGATTTTAGCAAACCAGATACAGAGTGCAGGGCCCGTCCTGCCACAGACAGCTTTGATGACTACCCACCTAGAAGACATGATGACAGCTTTGGAGACAAGTATGGAGATAGTTATGCTTCAGACCAATACTGCGATGGGTATTGGGACAGTTATCGAGACGGTCCGTGCTGGGATATGGGTCAATATAGGGGCTGGATCACTATGATGACAGAGGCAGCAGAGACTACAATAGAGGATATGATACCAGGACAGGCAGTGGCAGAAGAGCATTTGGTAAAGGGTACCGTAGGGATGATGACTACAGAAGAGGAGGGAGACTCTATGAAGACAGGTATGACAGACATGATGATCAGTCCTGGAGCTCCAGAGATGTTTATAAGGCGTGATGATAGAGGTCCCTCCCAAAGACCCAATTTTGAATCTAAAGCCTCAGAGCACTTCTTTGGAAGGTGATTCCTCTGGTAGCAAGCACCTCCCAGTCTAGTCGAGCAGCCTCTATCTTTGGAGGGGCAAGGCCGATTGACACAGCTGCTAGAGAAGGAGAACTAGAAGAGCAGTTACAGAAGGAACAGGAAAAATTGCAAGATCATCTGGATGAGCCAAAACTAGAACAACTGCCTTGGGAAAGACACAAGCAGGCGAAGTCAAGAAACACAGGACCGTCAGTCCTAGGTTAGACCCTGTCCAGCCTTGCGGGGTTGTTGAATTAAGAATGCTGCAGCGGTGGGCATAATAAATCATTTACCCGGTGGACATAAAAGACATACCAAGTGAAGTAACTTTAACAATTGGTTTGGATGACTAGTAACCAGGAAGTGGATTTTAGAGAGAGAAATACCCAAGATTGAAAGGGTTTTCTTTAAAACCATTTGCTAGAGATGATGAAAAGGTAAGGTTTGCCCTCTTCATGTTTCCTTCCAAATATTAATAGTTGTAGCCAAAAAAAAGTATTTTTCTCACCCCCCCACCCTGTCCCCCATTAAAACAGAAACAGATTTATGTCCCCCTCCTCGATACATGTAAAATTTGTACAAAAATATATTCTATGAAAATGATTTATAATCTGTAGACTTAATACCTGAGAGATGTGAATCCCATCCTTTGGGTTGTGAGGTTCTTTGTTTTCTCGAAAGAAATCTGATTTTTAAAGTTAAAAAAAAAATCTGTATAAATATCTCACACATAACAATTCTCATTGGAAACCAGTCTGTTTAAAAATATTTTCAAATGATGTATTTTAGCAGAGTTTGAACCAATTTGTTTAAATATACACAAAAGAAAGAGTCAGTGACTAGTGGGGTGGAAATTTACTAGCTCATTTTGAACAAAACTTCTGTCTAAATGGTAGATAGCATTGAGCAATGAGTGCCATAACTTAGGAAAGCAGCCAAGGCCAAATTCTTTCTACCTGACCCTTTGTGACAGTCGTGCAAACCAAGGATGCCCTTATGCTAGTCCACAATGAAATCTTCCAATCTTTCTATCACCAACCAAGATATTTTGTAAAATTAGAGAATATTCAATCATATTGTACTCATAAAAATATCTAGAAAACTAAAAATTTTGAGGAATTTTTTTATACCAATAGTTTAAATACTGCTTTTTATATTTATATCTTCTCCCCTCCTATTTTTAGCTCATTTTAGTAATAGTATACACAACTTATAGAGCTTTGTATGATTTATACATATATATTAATATTGGGGGCTATGTGCATCTCTTTTAATTTCTTTTTTTAAACTGAAGTGCATTATTTTAAAAGGCGAGATTAAAAATGTTTTCGGCCCTAGCAATTGAAACCCAAAGAAGTGAAGTGAATTGATGAAGTTGTCTCAGGCCAGAACTGGAACTTAGGTCTTTTCCTGCTTGTGGTTTTCCTATCTTACGTCCTTTTAATGTATTTTTTTATTGCTTTAGGTGAAGGGGATTGCATTAAAATACATTTACTCTGTTAGAGAATTGGAGTGAAAGCAGTGGGTCTCACTCTGTTGTTTGGTTATAATACACCTGGGTAGAAACTTGAACTTTCAGAGACACAAATCTCCATGTGAAAAAAATGTTGATCAGATAAAACACTTGCTCTGGCTCTGAATTTTGCTTTTCCCATACAGAGCTGTGTTTGTTCTCCAGCGCTTGATGGTTGGGTCCAAGTTTTCTAATTATTTTGTATCACCGTCATGGCAATTTGCATTCAGAATGAGGGGCAGTTTGGTTTAGTGTTTAAGACAACAGTTTTGAAAGTCTCACAGTCTGTGGATCGCTGGTTACTAGATGTGCAACCGTGACCAACTTGCTCTCCCTCTCACTTTTCTTACGCGTAAAACACAAGTAACACAGGGATTACTAATAGCCTATATCTCATGAGCTTCTTGTGACCAAGAACAGTCAATTCACGTAAAGCTCTTAGAAAAGTGGCTGGCAAGCACTCGTAGAAACAAACGATGCATGTTAACTCTTCACTGAATAGCGAATGCGGAGTTTTGAAAGAAAGAATCAATAAGCTATCTTCTAAAAACTTTACTTCAGCTTTTGAAATGATATATGATTGACACAATTTTAGAAAATCCACAATAAATAGCATAGAGTGCAACTGTGTTCCTAATTCTGCATTTTTGTAAGGATTTATTTGTGTAGCGTTCGTTTTATGTATTCGTAACACTAGGTGGCAGTGTTGGCACAAGATGGAAAAAAAAAATCCACCAGTTAGTTTGTTTTCCGTCCCCCCGCCCCACTCCTGTTTTATAACTGTCTAGTCAGCTTTGGAATCACGGATCAGTCCAATATTAGTAGTCTGGGCACACCCCAGCACTGAGTCCTACAGGAGACTGAGTGAAGGATTAACAGGAAATTTAAATGATCACTGCCTCATATGGAACAAATCCGGCCTGCTGCTATGTAGAGAAGCTAGGACCTTATTTCTCTATCTGGTGGTTACACTCGGCTTTAGAGCTTTTTTTTCTGCGCGGGAGTAGATTTAAGAATGCCTGAGCACGCTGCCAGCTTTGATAGTCTGTCATATTTCAGAAATCCCCATGTTTCCTCAGCTAACGAGCCAGCTACACTTTGCGGTGGGGATTTTGCTGCAGCCATTTCTTCCGACTCTGGCAAGTATTTGCCAGGACACTTGGGTCTTGACTTTAAAAACTGCCAGTTTTTAAAAAAATTATTTTGTTTTAAAATTTTTACCTGGTGCTTCTCAGAGAAAGATGAGAGTAGATTGCTGGAATGATCACCCGTTAAAATGAAAAAAAATGCAACTGACCCAACGGGGCAAAGGCATAGGGCCTACAGAAAGAGGATGACTGCTCCTGTTCCTCTTTTGAAGCGGATGTTCATAGCCTTAATTAAGTCTAAAGAGTTCCCATTAGGCAGATCAACTCTGCAGTGGATTTGGGCATCTCTCTCTGTCTCTTATCCACACACACACACACACACACACACACTCACACACACACACTTTTTGTTCATTCAATCAACAAATATTGTTTGAGTGCCCACTATGAGCCAGGTACTTATCTCAATAATGCAGACAAAGCAGAGAACAAAGCAGATGAAGTCACCCCTCTTATGGAACTTTTATAAGGAGAGACAAATAGGGCAGGGGATAAATGCTGTGAAGTGAAAAGTGGCGTAAAGGGATACAGAGGGATGGGAAATGAAGGAGGTTCTATTTCAGATGTGGTAGCCAGGAAAGCGTTCTTGAGTCTGGTGTGGTCTGAGCAGATACCTGAATTGCTATAGATGAAATATTTGTCTCCGCCCCGCCCCTGGACAATTCATATGTGAAATCCTAATGCCCATTGTGATGGTATTTGGAGGTGGGGCCTTGGGGAACTGATTAGGTTATGAGGGTGGAGCCTTCATGAACGAGATTAGTGCTTTTATAGAAGAGACTCCACAGAGAGCCCTTGTCCCTTCCACCATGTGAGGACACAGCGAAAAGACAGTCTAAGAACCAGGCAGGGGGTCCTCACCAGACACCAAATCTACTGGTGCCTCTGATCTTGGACTTCCCAGCCTTCAGAACTATTAGCAATAAATTTCTGTTGTTTGTAAGCCACCCAGTCAATGGTATTCTATTATAGCAGCCCAAGGAGACTATGACCCAAATGAAATGAGGGAATGAAAAGTGCTACCTTCTAGAGTAAGAGTACTCCAGAGGGAAGAGCACAGAAATGCTCTGAGGAAATAAGGGGGTAAGGCACGGAGGCACTCAGGAGTAGACGCAGACTGATGGGGTCTGAAGCTTATAAAAATTAGTCATCCTCTTTGAGAGAGAATACAAAATTAGATACAAAAGTGAATATTTAAAATAGAAAAGTGCCAAGAAGTTACAAAATTGTAAAAGCTCACAAACTGTAAGCATCGAAGTCCAATAATGATATTTACACTGATTAACTGCCCGACACACTTATAGAATAATATTTTCCTGCAGTTTGGCTGCTTACTCTTTGCTTCTTCATATGCCTCTAATAATGTTAAATTTTTATAGAAATAATAGAAGGATGACTCAGTCTTTAGCATGTTTAAGCAAAATATTGACAGTTTATAAATTTTTCAGCTTCACAGTTATTTTTGGTTATGCCCTGTAAATTTCTAAGAATCTCAATATAGGAAAATCTCAAAACTTTCTTTCAAATATGAGCTGTAAGATTTGGAAGAATTTTCCACAGAGAAAATTTTGGTTTTGTTTATTTCCAACCTTTTTCCTACTACTGAACACGTCTAAAGCTGGGTGCTGTGAGACCACATTCTTATCTCTTTTGACTTCTGCCCTCCTCACTTCACTTCATGACACTGTAGGGTGGATCAGCAAAGAGGAGGAGAGGTGTTTCCCAGAAGCCCTTCCTCTGTCAAGATAGCTAACAACACACAGAAGTGACTGCAAGCCACAGGGGTATATATCACAGACACAAGTAACAGATCCTTGAATCATCTTCCCCTTTGCTAGATGCCCAAAATGACCAAGGCCACTCCACTGCCTTTTGACAAGAGGGGGGATGTAATAGAGAGAAAAAGAATGGAAAGAGGCAGAGGACTAATACTCAACAGGCCATGTCAGACAGATTTCTCGTTTTGTACAGTTGTGCTTCACCAATAGGGGTGACATGAGACCATGGAATAAGCATAGGAGCTTTGGGGACGGTGATGTTACTGGCTGTGTGGTGGTGGCTGGAGAAGGGGAGGTGAGGACAGGTAATTTTACTAGGTTACTAGTCATTTTAATTTTCAAATATTTTATAAATATGTAAATCCAATTTATAATGCATGCTGATAAATGGGGAATTTTTACGCTAACACAAGCTTCCAGAAGACTTTCTCCCTCGCAGAGGCTTGCATTAGGCACGTCACCGTACTCCTTTTTGCAGTTAGGGAATTTAGAGAGGTGTATTTAGACTAAAAGGTTTCATCCTATAATATCCTATGATCCCCTGTCTACCAGCGTGACAGTCCTGACAACACTGGAACTGTTTTGTTTTTTTTTGTTTTTCCCTTAGTAAATGGTTATTTACATGATCTACGTGTATGGATAAGCATTATAGTATAGAGGTAAGAGTGCAGGTTTGAGTACCAAACTGTGCCTTTTACCTGGACCCCGTCACTCACTGTCTGGGTTGGTTAATCATGCTGTATCTGTTTCCTCTATAAAATGGGGATCATAAAAACATGTAAATTACGCAGTTGTTATGAGCATTGACTGAATTTTGGGCCCACGTCAGTACTTGACACAAAGGAAGTGTGCAGTACCTGTCAGCTTTGAGTGCCCTCTCCATGTGACTCCTTCTCAGCCTCTCGCCTCTGTCAGCAGCAGTCCTCACTGGGAAGACATCCACAGCGCCACTTCCAGAACAGGTCAGAAGGCCCGACATGTTCAGAATGGGACTTGCCAACAAGTTTCATGAAGGCCATGGTCTGCTCCTGTCATTATGTTTAAATAGTGTCTTACAGCAGAAACTTTACCCTGCAAAACAAATCATATAAAATGTGGATACTTAGGCTGAACTACACATGGGGTGCCCAGAAGCCTGCCTAGTTGTCCCCTTGTATATTATTATCCTTCTCTTTCAGGTTCCTGGGAACCCTTCAAGGTCTTTTTGTTTCATAGAATACAGTTTGGGAATTCAGCAAATTTTGCTTCCTAAATATCAAAAGGAAAAGCAGCATTTCTCTAAATAGAGCCATGCCACTCTGTCATGGTAACGGGGCCAGGTTTACTGAGGGAAATTTATCCTCAGTGTGCCAATCAAACGTGGGTGCCCGCCAAACTTCAAACTAAACTGTCAAGTGGACCGACCTGAGTTGCTTCTCTGGTTCCTATCCAGTGTATTTTATGGTTGTAGAGTGAACAAATGACAGAAAGAAAATCCAGTGTTGTCCGTTAGATTCAACTAACATTTATGTAACAGTTAGACATCGTGCCACTTTTAAAAAACAAAATTCGACCAAGTAAATTTGAGGATCAAATTGACTTTATTAAGTCAGCATCCCACCTAGCAACTAGAAGGGAGCTTCGAGGGTTTGTACAAAAGGGAGGTCTTTATAGGAAGATGGGTGGGACAAGGGAGCTATTAACGAAAGAAAAAACCAAAAAAAATCTTTTTAGACTAGTACATCTTTTTTGGGGAAGGGAAGAGCAGGGGTTTTATCATGCAGATCACCTCTTCTTCCTATGGAGGATGGAGAGGGCCTGGGAGACAGATTACCTCATCTGGTGTTGACTAGAAAATTCCAGACTGGTTGATTAAGATTATATTTCTGGGGAAGGTTGAAATTGCAGTTAGGTCAGGTATTGGGTCTAGATTTGGTATCATGGGCTTTAGCACAAGTGATGCCATTTTTGGCTAATAATTAGATCAACCTGAGATAGTTTAACAAGAGAAGATAACCAAATTTAATTACATGTGTGTGTCTGGGAACCCCCCCATACATGAGAAGTTCAAAGACACAGTTAAAATGAGGTAGATGGCATTCTGAGCTAAGGATGAGGTAAGGTGCCTCGGGGCTTTGGAGGGGAGGAAGGTCACGGCAGGACTGTAGGAAGAGCAGATATTCAGTAATTAGATGGTTGCCCTGCCCTCTAGATAGGTCATAAAATGTTATCTCTAGTAATGACGCTTATTATGGGCAAAGCCCCAAATTTAAATTCTTTAAGGGAGAGGTAAAAGTTTCTCATGAGCCTGCTGTCAGTACTTAACTGCAGGGTCTTAACTGCTTTCAGCTCAAAATAATTCACATGCCAAAGTGGCACATCTTGGGGAAGTCTGTTCTGAACCCCTTCAGTACTCAAATATGGTTTTGTGTTGTTTGTTTGTTTTTTAATTTCCCAGTGCTTGGTTCTCAGGCTAGGCTTTTACAAATGACGAAGTCTAGTCTCTGAAGGTCAGTTTAAGACACAGAGCCCTTAAGAGACATAACCGGGATTCCAACCAGGTCACGCAGCTGCGAGGGCAGCGTCCGTCCCCAGCCCACCACCCCCACCCCAGGTGAGGAGGCTCTTATCCCTCTGTCCAACCCTGCTAGTTTCCTGGTAGAAAATGTTGCTGGTGGCTCTTAAGTCGGAATTTTCTTGATATGCTTCAACTTGGCTCCTTCGGCCCTTGGGAGCCCAGCCGAGTCTGATCACAAGCACCACAGGCTTCCTTTTGTTTCCCAACAACCGTTTGTGCGGGGCTCCATGGAAGGTTAGTCAGGGGGTGGAGGGTCTGGCAATTTAAACCCCTTGGTTACCAAAGGCAAAGCAAAAGCCTTATTTGCTTAAGAGAGCCGTAATAAAAGGAGATCGGTACTCTGTATCCATTAAACATCCAACTTAAACTTCCCTCAGCTCTCTCCAACCCTGGAGTGCTTAGGAAAAAAAACACGAAGAGGAGCCATGAAACCTGGAAGTCCAATGCTGTCTTTTAAAACATCGTGCCCTTGAGGAAGTCGCTTGACCTCTCCAGGCTCTGGATTCTTATCAATAAAATGAGGTCTTTTGCCTCATGCCTGAAGTGGGCTTGTGTTACCACTAGGGGGCAGGCAAATACAACCCCTAAGGGGCTTAAATATTTGCCACGCTGGAGTAGACAATGAAGTTTCAATACAAATAAAGTATTTTTTTTTTAAATAAAATAAAATACAGGGTTTCTGATAGGGTCTTTGAGGACCGTCAACTCTGGATTACATCCTTAGTGTTTTTTGCGATCAGTCGCCTGTTATGTATATCACAACAATGTCTAGCATTTAGTGAGCCCTTATTATGTACAAGGTACTGTGCTATACATATTACCTTTAATCTGCATGACAGACTTTGAAGGTGGGCATTATCCATGCTTTCCCCAGAAGGACCCTGAAACTCAAAGAGGTTAGGTAACTTGCCCAAAGTCACTCAGCTGGCAACTGGCAAAACTAGGATTCTACATGGGTCTGAATTCCCCTAAGCCAGACCCTGCCTTTATCCCATGTTGGTTCTCAATGCTCCCTCCTCTCACAGCTTTACGAGTGTGTGCACGTGGCCTGCTCCATCAGTGCAGTCATCCAGACGCATGATGTCATGGAGACACTTCTCTCTTTGTATGAGTGATTCTGATTTCATAAGACCGTAGACATCACCAGTATATAAGAGATTAAGTCATGACAGTATTTCTGGAACATTACTGGATTCCCCTCTTCTGTCTCCATTCATCCTACATAGCTCTGAGGGCCACATTCCACATTCCCACACAGGCTGCCACTTCTCCAGCTTCTGTTCTGTTCTTTCTCCATGCTATGCCCAAGGGAGAGGTGAGCCTAGCTGCAAATGCCCATCGGATTCATCCCAAATTCTCCCATCCAGCCTTCACTGTTCTCCACCCTCCCCAATCTCTCCATAGCTAGACTTTTGCACGAACTTGCTATTTCCAACCATGCAAATCAATATATTTCCTAACACTGTTCAGCATTTGAAATACCCTTCTCTCTTACCACATATAAGTTATTTCTCATTTTTAACGTCAAGTTCAAAATGTCTCCTCCAAAATGCTTTCCTTAAATGTCACCACTCAACTCTGAACATATTTTTGTCTAGCTTTTAGGTTCTATTTTATTAATTTTGTCACCAAGTATGTCGCATCTCAGATCGCCCATTTCATGTGTTTGTAGTATGTTCCTAACTGGAGTGCACGTACCTTGAAATCACTGGTATTTGATTTCTCCCAGGATTTAACTGAGTGTTAATAATAATAAATACTCGCTGAATTGGATTCCAGTCCTGGTCCTCCTCATTATGAGGCTCAGGTACAGGTACAGGGATCAGATCAAGTACATCATTTCAATAGCTCCCTGGATCATCAGTGCCCGTGGGTGGTAATGGTCCTAGTTCTGCATTTGCACTTTAATGCATGATCCGGTGTCATTCTCTCAGAAACCCAGGGAGGTAAATACCATGAGAATTTCTGGTTAACAGACGACATATATAATGGTCAATAGTTTTGTCCAGAGACACAGTGACGCCCAGGGTGGGCTATGAATCCAGACAGTCTGACTATCTGCCTTGTATCCACACTTTGGCACTGCCTGGTGTTGAGGGTTAAGAGCTGGGCTGTGGGAGGAAAGACAGTCACGATGGTAAGAATGATAAACATGGCACGGAGTGGCCAGTGGAATTATTATTATTCCACAGTGGGACTCTCCCTGTAGCCGGAAACATCTTGAATAAATTCTACTAAAATTCATAAAATGTTTGAGACCAGAGTTCTTCCAGAAACTCTGGGCAGAGGCGATATAGCTCCGGAAGATGCACGTATCGTGGTGAGAAAGCAGATCTCTAAAAGGAGTGGGTGTGTCACCTAATGTCTGAACAAAAGTTATTATTTTGGTCACTAATCTTGTAAACAAAAACAAAACACACAGCAAAGAAACATTTATCACTTTGAATAAAATGACTCAGCCAGAGGGCATGCCTATATGAAGTAACAGTAAGTTCCTAGCTGAGGACCAGCAGGCGTCTGTGACTTTCCCAAGCACTCTCTCCTTCCTGTCTCTGCTGCGTGGTCACTGGGGGGACAGCTGTTCACCTTGGAAGTGCAGTCATGAGGGGACAGCAAAGGCCGGTGCTCTCCCTTACCCCTTCATCTGTGTCTTCGCATCTGTTGTAGGTGCTGCAGGATAGCAAGCCCACCACTCAGAATGTCCCCCGCCCCGTGACTCATTGGTTAGTACTAGTGTTACTACTGAACAGCTGGACTGGCCCAGGGAGTGACCATCAGGACATACGAGGTCAGACAATCAAGTTCGCGAACTCATCCTAGAAAAAGTGCTACATGCCTCATTGCTGAATATCACTTCGGTCACCTTCGAAGTACTCCCCTGGGAAAGCTATGCACTGATACCAGTGCCTAGTCCACCCTTCAAAGTAATTTTGGAACTCTTTTTCTGGAATGGCCATCAGAGCTGTCATTGTATTACCCTTGATGTCCTGAATGTCATAAAAATGTTCTCCTTTCAACATTTCCTTTATCTTCAGGTAAAGAAAAAAGTCATTGGGGGCCAGATCAGGTGAGTAGGGAGGGTGTTCCAATACGGTTATTTGTTTACTGGCTAAAAACTCCCTCACAGACAGTGCCGTGGGAGCTGGTTCATTGTCGTGATGCAAGAGCCATGAGTTGTTGGTGAAAAGTTCAGGTTGTCTAACTTTTTCACGCAGCCTTTTCAACACTTCCAAATAGCAAATTTGGTTAACTGTATGTCCGGTTGGTACAATTCATAATGAATAATCCCTCTGATATCAAAGAAAAGTTAGCAACATCGTTACAACAAGTTCACGAACTAAATTGTCAGACCTCATATAATTATAAACAGTTTGCGTAGAGAGTATCTATGGTTAATTCAAGCATGTGCTTTACTATTTCTGTGCTAGTAGATAAGGACGAGTGGTAAAGTAGCTCCTGGCTGGACTTCAGCTGGCAGGCAAGACAAGGATTGACTAGTGCATGGGTAACTGGTGGGTGTTGAGGAAAATACTAGGGGTGATGATATTATTCATGGCATTCTAAAACCAGACGGGCAGGTAAGTGGAACCCAGAGCTGGCAGATTATTGGAGTTACCTCATGGGTTGAAGAAATACAGATGCTAGGCTCTGCCTCAGGCCTATTTAACTTTTAGCAGTGGAGGATAAGGAGCTGCATTCAAAATACAAAAATTCCCCAGGTGATTTTGATAATCGGTTTGAGAAATTACTTAAGGGAACATTCCATTATTGCTCTTTACTTTTGTTTAGACATTGCCCTCATTTCCTTGTTGAGATCAGGACTGTTTCCATGGTTACAAAGATCAATTATCTGAGCAAAGGGATAAGTGGACGGGGAATTCAGCAGGATTTATGTCAGGCACGCGTGCATGTGTGCATGTGCGTGTAATATGTTTGAAATATGACTTTTAGTCTATAATTAAGCCCACTGAAAATGTGATATTTTAAGCCTTGGTTTCATTATGTGTACAATGGTAACAGTTATAATAAAAATGATGACACATGTAAAACATCCCAACAGTGTCAACTGTACATCACTGCCAAGTCAGTCCAAGTCAGTAACTGTTGTAAGTACATGTTTATCTAATCCCACAATCAGCCTTATTTTTTTCTTCTAGATTAAAAGAGTTATGACTTTCTTTTTCTTTTCTAAACTTTTAATGTCTCCTAGACTTCCCAATAATAGAAAAATGCCATACAATTCCTTTAGTAGCAATTGCTCTTTTTCCAGTTTTTCTATTGTAGGACAGCAGTTTTTTAATCACTAGATGGGCCAGTGGGAAGTCTAGACTGAAATCAGCGTTGTGTCTGTATGTTTGCTGGGGCATTGCGTCAATAACTTTGGGAAATAAAACTTTCTGCAGAAGAATCAATTATATGTATCTGGCTCAGGGCCAGTTCCAAAACAAAGGACTCTGTCACTGGTTATAGTACTATTTCTAAACTAGATGATGCAGGATGTTCTTAATTGCCAGAAAGTGATAAAAATAAATATGGTGATTAGACACCCATTGTGTTTATCAGAGAATCTAAACCAGAGAAACCAGTGTTGGAGAGTCTGTGAGCACTATAAAAATAAACTCAAAATAAAACAAATTTCAAAGTTGTGATTCCCAATAAGGTGTCTCTAAACTAAACAATGAATGGGGAAAAGAGACTCAATGTAAAAAGTTAAAAACCTTAATCCATATATTTGCTGTGAAAATATCAAATAAGAAATTACTGAATAGGTGTTTTTGGGGAACACACTTTTCAAGAATGGGTGCATGAAGTTATGAATGGACATAATAAAAGTAAGAAGAATAAAAAGGGTGAAAAGTTTGCTTCATGGTATTCATTATTCAAAAAAACACTAGATTCCTTGTATCCCATCGTTTTGTAAGATAGACTTCAGCATATCCTTTGGGATAGTGGATCCCAACTTTTTAAATGCCTCAAACTTGCTTTTTCCCCCTAATACACTCCACATAATAGTAGTTTTTATTTGTAGTTTTATCCTATAATAATTGTGGCAATGCATAATTACAAGGCCATAATGAATTTAATAGCACTTCAAATAATTGGTATTTCATAAATCAGAGCAGCACATATAAACTATATAAGATTAAAAATAGCAGTACCTATACGTATAAGAAATTTATGCAAGATACAGATAATGCTGAACACATGTGCTTTGCAAATATAGATTCTTCCACCTCTCTTTGTATTAGCTCTTTAATTCTCCAAGTGATCCATGGCCCACATATTTGTGATTACTACTTTATAGAGTGAAAACAACAAGAGTATATAATTTATTAGCCTCTCCCTGACATGCACTGTCAAAAGTCTGCTGGCTAAAAATTACTTTCTCTTACCTATGTCTGTGTTGACCACCATTTACCTCTGGTGAAGCTCAACTTGCTGCCTGGGATCCCTGGCAACTCTTGAGTGTGTCTCAACAATACAATGTGGGACTAGAGAAAGAGAACCAGGGGAGAGCATCCAGTTTCTTGCACTGGCTTGAGACTTGGGGTTAATCATTTTGTCTCCCTTTTCATGTGCAGCATAAAGACGTCAATGCTCCTGTTATTAACTCAGCCCATAGGGGACCTAAAGGAATAAAGTTAATAAGAAGGAACAATCTGAAATCTTTGGTTGAAAGGTATTATTTAAGTCACTAGAGAGAACTGTCCAATTATTGATAAGGAAGTAGGATTGATATAAACTTGTAGGGTTTTCCCATTTATGTAAATGAACGGTAAGAGGTGCAGAATATACTATTTTCTTACATATATTGTATTCTTTTGTTAGTAGACAGAAATAAAGGCACCAGCCTGCAAGAGAAAGTTGGGAATAGCGGGACTGAAATAGTTATCCTTGTTTTTCCTTGCCTGTAGCTAGCCAGACCTATAATTCATGCGTCAGGTTCTGGCTGAGCTCCTCCAGTGCCATGCAATATCCAAGACTCAGTGGAATGTAAAGATTCTTTGGAAGTTGTTTGGATACATACATAATAAATTTTCGTACATTCAAAATACTGTTTATTTCTCGAAGTCACAAGAGAGAAACTCTATTAAGTACTGTAATGAACCACAGGGTAGATGGGCCTTTGGGTAAACAGTTTCTGTACTATTGATTTACTGATTTGATTTCCTTGTAAAAGTCCATAACCTGAGCCATTGCTGCAGAATACAAATACAGGTTTCAATCTAAGCCAAACATTAAAATTCTTTTATTTATTTATATTTTAAAAAAGAATCTGAGCATTCTCTGGAAAGTGAAAGGACAGCTGGTTAATATCTAGGGCCCTTTAAATCAGTGTTTTGTGGTTTGATCAGGTTTGTGAGAATGAATCCTCTGTAGAGAGTGTGCCACAACTTCTATCAAAACACCACCAATATGATTTCACTTCCAGAAACTTCTATTTAGAATTCAATCTCTCCCTGGCATTCCACTGTATACTATCATGACATGAGGGTATTGAGATCTGATTTTTGTCCTCAAAGAAATACACAATATTTACAATATTCATATAATTCCTCATAGTTCATAGAAGACATACAAACACATAAGATATAAATTTAAATTCCTCAGGCGCCAGGTAGGTAGTGTCAATGTGTGGTGCTGCCTATTGTAAGATGGTAGGGAATGGTGGGGACTGTGACCAGCTGACATACGCATTACCCTTTTAAGTTCAAACTGACATTTTAAAAAACTGCTCTGCTTGTTCCAATGAAATATATGTGTGGGATAAATTTACCCTGTTGACTTCTTTTCAGATACATACAATCTCATTTGAGCTTCTAGCAACTATTTGAAGTTGACTTTATTGACACCATTTTGAAAATGAGGCGACAGAAACTCTGTGAGGTAAAAGTTTTGGGCAAGGCAACTTAGCTAGTAAATGGGAGGGCAAGAAGAAATTGAAGTCCTGTGGACCCAAGGCCAGTTATTTTTATAAAAAAAAAAACAAAACAAAAACTACTGAGTTAGGAAGACACAGAAGTCTCTAGCTATTTTGGTATTTACTCACTCTTCTCATCCAATTCATCATCCAAGGGCTCCAACACTAATTTTTGATGGCTGCTTTCCCCATATTATCATACAAGATTAAAGAACATAATACGTGTGTGTTAAGATCCAATAGTCAATGTGCTTCTGATTATGTCAGAGACCTCTGGGTTGCTATCAATACATTGATTTGCTCTCCAAAGACAAGAAGAAGTTGCTGAGGAAAACAGCTTGATGCAAAAAAGAGCGATGCTCTAAATACTTTGTCACTCTTATGCTGCAGTGAACTGAAAATAAGTTGTAAGAAATCAAGTGGAATTTCTGGAAACTTCTAGCATAAAGACACAGAAGGGGTCACATGCAGATTAGCATATTTTTTATTACACGTTCTATTTTTGTCCCGTGAGATTCTTATTTGGACTTCATCGCACCCATTGTGCAGCTTTTGTTCTGAGGCTGTGAGTTTAATTATTTAGTTGTTTATGAGTGCATCTGGGCGTAAGTGCCACAGTTTTATTTCAGTGAGAAATTTATGGTCAGTGAATTTTAGTAATTAATGAATAAATTATTTTTCCTCTATAAATGCCTCTGCAATTTGTGATTTCCATAACAATTTATAATACTTAAGAAAGGTTCTTTATTAGTTGAAAAAGCCAGTGCTAATGGAATCAGAAAAGGGAGATTTTAAATTGCTTTAATTAACTTTGTTAATTAATACTCAGCATGTGTAAGATATTGAATTGACTTTGGTTAGCTTGATTAGAATTTGGTTGCCTAAAATCTATCTAATATATGAATGTACTTTTTAAAAGGAAATTCTAATTATTTTGCGAAGTAAATGGCAGGAATAAAAGGTTTTCCTTTTTGGTGATCTTGGATTCCCGGTATATATCCTTGAGTTCCTGCAATTTGCCAAAAAATAAATTTTGCAAATGCAAATAAATGCACATGTTGGCTTTTCAACAATAACAACAACAACAACAACAACAACAACAAAGCCGTAAAGCCACTTTCTGAGGTGATTTCAGGGAATTAGGGCATCTTATGGCAGTTTGTATGTTTCAAATCTTTTTCAAACAAAATCAATACACACGAAAAACTTTTAATAAACTGTATTCTCCTTGAGGATAGTGAATGCCTTATTTTTAGATCTTTCGAGGCTTCGCAGATGGTTTCTCAATGGAAAACACAAAGCATCATTCTTGATTTCTCTGTTTCCTCACACACATCATTTCATCTACAATTCTCATCAGCACTACTTGCAAAATATGTGCTGGATCTGGACCCTTCTTACCACTTCTACCAACACTACATGGTCCAAGCCCTGCCCAGACTCCCTGTTTCCAAGCGCTCTCCAATTACTTTCCAGCCAGGAGCCAGAGTGCTTCTTCCTCTGATGCATGTGTTTCCAACATGCTGACACTTATTTCTGATGCAGGGCCTTTGCACTTTGCTGTTCACTCTGCTGGAATAATTTCTCTCCAGATATTCTCAGGCCTCATTTACTACCTCATTCAGGTCTCTGCTCAAATGTTACCTCCTTGGAGACACTTACCTGATTATCCTATCTAAAATAATCTCCTATGCCCCACCGACCTGACTTTAAAAAATAAAAAAGAAATTAGTATCGCTCTCAGTCAGGGTTCAAGAACTGCCCTTTCAAACACACTCTATGGAGTCAAGACTTTTCCACTCCTGACAAAACTTTAGGCAGGGCCCATAGCATTCCTGATATTCTTTAATCATAAGAGCAGTCTTATTTCAGTGAGGCTAATATTAAAAATTTAAACTTTTAACTAGGCTAAACCATCTCCTCTCCCTAGGTCGGTCCTGCTTCAGGCTTAGAAGCCTATGTAGTAAGAGAGGAGGGCATTGTTAACTTCCATCTTCCAACCTGCGTCTTCTCCCTTCCTTGCGTGTCTCACCAGATGCTGGTTTGTCCCTCCAGCATTGGGCTGCACCAGAGAGGGGATTGGGGAAGTAGGTCACCGTCTCCTGGGCTAGTATAAGTGTAGGCGGTCCTTGATGACCTCTGGATATATGAATGTGACCTGTTTCTAGTTCTCTCTCTCATGGGAACTTTGAGGGTTCTCGAGCTATTTCTCCTTCCAGGAACCCCCAATAAGTTCTCCTAATCGAACTAGGTTTTCTCCAGTTTTGGAGAACTTTGCTCACCCGCTCACACCCCTCAGCCTCAGACTGCAGAAGTGAGTCAGATCCACGCCTCTATGGTCCTCTGATCCTGGAGATCACACCGAACTCTCCAGATGGAGTGCTTTCATGACTGGAAGTTGGGGGAAGCAATCTCCTCTCCTCCCTGGGGCTGGAATTGTGGAAACACCTGACCCTCAGATAGCTCTCTCCAAAACAGCCCTCTTTTCTAGAACCTTCTCCCTTGCTTCAAATAATTTTTTTATATGGTCTGCAGACTGGTAGGATAATGCTGGTGTAATTGGTTTCAAAATCTCTTCACACATCTTTCATGTATAGTCTGAGACTTGGCTTCAGGATGTGGAGGTAATTGTCACTTACTTTACTGTTCTTGGGATCTCTGCAAAAATCAGAGCCAGAAGAGTCCCATTTTAACAACCTGTTATAAAGGACAGGATATTAGCTTTAGTTTCAGATACTTTGTTTATAACAGAATATTCCTAGATTTTTACCGAATTTCCAAACATCTGCCCCCATCAGCCTGTTGTTATTGCCTAAAATAATATTACTGATTCTTTCCTTGGTGTTATTAAGAATTTGTCACCAATTTGATAATGCCAAAATGACCTCCTCATTCAATTGACTAATGTGACAACTTTTGGGGTAAGTGCCTAAAATATTTTATTCAGTCCTCATAACAACTCTGAAAGTAGATGTCAATATCTCCATTTCACAGATAAGGAAACTAAGACTTAGGGAGGTCAATATGTATGTACGTTTACATAGTACCAGGGTCCTATAGGCCTTGAACCCAGGTCTTGTTAAGACAAAGCCCATTCTGTTAAATTCTGTATGTGGGTAACTACAGTATAAATGTACTACTTTAGATCTTTGTTAGCCTTTTGAGAAGCAGGAGTCAGCCACCAGTGTCTGAGTCTGTTCTCCTAGAGTGTGATGCAGGGTGAGAACAGAATAGAACCTGGTAGTCACAATATTTAGCTAAAGCTAAAGTAATTAAAATCAAAGACAGGTGGCAAAATCCAGAAGATGGAATAATGCAACACATGTGATCAAATAAAATGAACAAAAATGATTCAAGGGATTGGTTCCTTGGTAGGAATTAGCAATATCAGCTAGGAGAAAGTATATATATATATATATATATATATATATATATATATATATATATATATAGATTTGAGGGCAAATCTAAGAATAGGTTCCAGGCAAATCTAAAAAATGGAGATTTGGAAAATGGGTAGATAGTGTTCATCTTCAATAATACCTAAGCTTTTTCTCTCCTTCCAAGACACATGGCTGAACTATATTTCCTAGATCCTTTGCAATTAATTTGGGACCATTTGACCTGGGTCTGTCTAATAGAATATAAGTGGAAATGATGTCAGCCACATCCAAGCCTGGCCCATAAAAAGCTCTTCTGCATAACTCCCATCTCTTCTCTCTTCCTGCATTGCAGCCTTGGAATTCTGTGGTACTTTAAGACTAAAGGAGTCTGGGTGCCTGGGTTCCCCTATTATCTACTGCCCCTTACTCCCTATTCCTCATGCTGCCCCAATGACTCATGTTAGACTATCGCCTGAGAGAGAAATAAACCCTTCTTGTGTTAAATCACTGAGAATGTGGGCTTTTGGTGAAGAAAGCCAATGTTACTTATCCTGTAAGAAAAGCATGCACAATGGCTCAAGCTAAATTCTCTCCTTTTATGCTCATTTCCAGAACATAAAGGTGTTCAAGTGGCTAATGATAGTCAAAACTTGGACAGCAGAACCACGAGCTAAAGCACAAGCTCCCTGGGTCTAGGTCAAAGCACAGCTCACATTCAGTTTGTGTCTGTTTGGGACCTTGAAAAAAATAGTACAGCTTTGATGGGAGAGAGAATTATAAATTCTGAGAGGTTTGGCATTGGCTATAGAAAAGATGAGAGAGCTGAGGTGGCAAATCACAGGACCTGAGCTTTCATATCTTGTGACTTTTCTTTTTTATAAGCTATGCTGATGGGTGAAGAGGTGATGAGACAGAAGACAGGGAACCTTGTGGTTTTGGAAAAGAATTGCCACAAAAAATGTGGTACATAAAATGTGTGGGTCCTGAGAGGCACCCACCGAGGATGTAAGAGTTAAACTGTGAGATAAAAATAAAAGGAAACAGTGGATGCAGAGAAAGGAATAGATCAAGAGATGCTTTGCATGAAATAAAACAACTACAGTTGGTAATGATGAGTTCGGCATAGAGATGAGTCATAGATAATGCAAAAGCTTCAAGGCCTAAAGTTCTGGGAAAATGAATGGCAGCCCCATTGGCAGTGATATCAAGTACTTTGGGACAAGGACACTTTTTTATGGAAATATGATAAGTTTTGTTTTGGATAGCTTGAGTTGCAGAGATTAGAAACACCCAGAAAAGTCCGGTGAGCAGTTGATAAAGTACTTTTTAATCAGGCCGACTTTCTTTTTTATTTCAAGCACAGGAAGAATTAGGCTTCTGATTATTGGAGACTTTTTTTTTTTTGTCCAAATAGGAGTCAATCTAATACTTTCCAAGCACTTGATACCTATCGTATGATGGTGGAGATGCTTAATACCAGTACTGTTTTACCGGTGTCTCTTGTTCTGTTTCCCTTCCCCCCACAATAACCAAGGCAACTGCACTAAGTTCACATGGCTAATGCATTTAGGAAGCATGGACTGCTGCTCTCTCATGCCCTTGGCGGTTGCAATTTTTTTCCTGACTTTGCCTTTCTGAGTTGGCCACTGCATGTGTCAAATTGTCTCATACACATCCTTGATCTTTTGCCCTGCTAACATTTTGCATATGATTACATTTCAGATTTTGCAATTTTCAATCATGCAGTAAACAGTGATGCTGCATTCATTTTAAATTCAAGAGATTGAGAAAGAAGTCAACTTGGAGCTGGAGACTGACTGAATTTCTGCAGGGGGCAAAGCACCTTAAAAGCCTGCATTTCAGCCAGAGGATTTGTGAGTGACCCTTGTGTTTGATATTCAGGAGGAGAAATTATTGATTTGAAGGTGACAGTTGTGTTAGTACATCGCTGCTGGTCAGTTTCCCATCTACCTTGGAGACCTAAAGCTAGAGAATATCAAGGACTATTTGGATCAGAAAAACCTGGGGGTTTAGCTACCTACTGGATCCCCAGGTTGTGCCAGCAGAATGTGTGTCCTGAGGAAGCAGTTAGTACATTTTCATTTCCATACACATAGCAGAAATATTTGCAAGCATCTCCCTCCTCTCTCTGAATCCATCATGAAACCACCGTCACTGGCCTTAGTGTTCAGTACTTCCTTTTCTTCAATGCCTTTCACATAATCAATGTAAATCCAACTGTACCACCTCTCACTGAGTGTGGTGATTGTCAGGGAGGTGGGAGAAATGTCTTTTTGATGTATGTATTTGATGTGCTTATTCAACTATGCCCTCTGTCCACTGATGCTTGTATAATGACCTTTCACTGTCGCAAAGCCTGGGATTTCTGCTTCTGCGTGGGAGGCAGCACTGTGTTCTTAACTCCTGCTATGTCCTCATTTCAAATCCTGTCAAAGAAAACATAGAGATGAAAGTTTCCCTTTTCTTACTTCTCAGGCCAACTCTGCAAACTGGTAATGTTATTACCCTGGACTGTATAGATTAAAACTAAAAAAATAAAATGATGATTAGGACTAAAGAGCATAGGGCAAAATAGCATATGCCGGCACTGTGAGCGACACTTTGCACAAACAGGTGTGCAATAAGGTTCTCAGATGATCTCAGTGGACATTGGGTATATCAGAATAAGTTAGGGGGACTCTTCTTCAAAGATACCCGCCTAGCATACATTTCCTCCATCTCCATGACAAGTAGTGACAGATGCTATAGCTAGAAATGTACCATGTGTATGACCAGTAGAGGAGAAAAAAGTTGACAACCAAATCCTGAGTGATTGATTAGAATAAGGTAACAAAATCATTGTTCAGTTTGAAATATTTACTGGTAGCAGATCAGAAGCTGAATATGAAAATCAGAACAAATTAACCCCTAGAATTCAACATTTCCAAGTTACATGGACTTGGAATTAGGTTAGGCTTCTTAATACCTGAAGTTTATAAGATTAGAAAATCATGTTGGCAGTTGTGCATGTTTGGATGGGAAGAGATATTAATACTGACCACTTGGCTCAGAATTCTCATTCGTGGAGGAGACTTCTGAGGCCCAAAGAAATGATTGTTGTCCAATGTCAGTGTGGTATGATGGCAAAAATTTAGACTTTACAGACACAAGAGTCTAAGTTTTTATTGTTTGTTTGCTTGTTTAAACTTTTATTAGTTTTAAGTGTGTTTTTCCAGGACCCATCAGCTCCAAGTAGTTGTTTCAATCTAGTCTGTGGATGGGGCAGCTCACACCGGCCCATGTGGGGATAGAACCACGAGCAATGTACTCTCACCAACTGAGCTAACCAGCCGCCCCTTAGTTTGATTTCTTGATTTGCCATTTGACCTTCAGCAAGTTTCTTCACTTTGCTTAGCCTTGGTTTCCTGATTTGCAAAATCAGGATGTTAATACTGGTCTTTCAAGTTTATGGTAGAGAGTATATAAATTAAAATCTCCAAAACAGTGCCAGGCATGTAGTAGGCACTGAACACATGGGGCTGATAGTATTATTGTGTCGGCTCAGAGAAGACAAAATGAGGAATAGAATCGCTATCCTCATTCTTGGATGCAGCTTTTGTTTTTCTACCTTCTATAGCTCTAAATCAAGTTGATATTAATAAAACGAGCACTTATGGAGAGTTTGCAAACATTGTCACATCTGCTACTCATGACAGAAAGGAGAGGCCAGTATTATAATTCAGCTACAATAGTAGGGGAACATTGATTTGACAGGTCAAATGACTTGCTCAATAATGCTAATAAAGAACAGAGTTGGGACTGAATCCAAACTCAGGGCTTCTCCTTCCCCAAACCACTCCAGCTTTATTTCTTTCTAATCAGTGCTTAATGTGTCACCATTTCCTCCATTCCCTAATTAAAGGTCAGTATTAGTGCTCTCCGAACATATTCTCTTTCTTCTTCCATATATTTATCTCTATCTCTATAGAATGGTAACATAACTGGTATATTGAATTGTTGAACTCTATAGGGTGCAAATAGAAAACCAATTTATTATTTTTCATTATTGTCCTTTCAAACATTCTGGATATTTTATTCCTGTAACTGGGATGAAATCTCAGCTAGCTTCTGATGGCTTCAGGAAATCTTAGATGATAAAATGTCAACTGACCTTCCAGCCATGATGGTAACTGGTACTTGACTAGTTTTTCCAATATAAATAACTATAAAGCTAGACAAATATATGTGGAGCAACTATTTTCAGATGCTAGACAACAGGCAGCAATGGATGATAATCCCTGAGAGAAGGAAAACACATAAGCCCTTTGATTACTCTTCCTTTCTCACTGGAGGCTCTTTGAGATCATGGCCCAGGAATTTGAAATCCAAGCAAAGCACAATAGTTTCACTGAGCTCAGGAGGCAGAGTTTGGGAATGCTGAGGCTGCACCTTGCAGGGATGGACACCTGAAAGGAGACAGCTGGACAGAAAAGGAGTTTCAGAAATCTGCATAGGGGTTTCCTTGAATGTCTGGCCAAACACTAAGCTGGGAGAGACTCTGTAAGTCCTAAGAGCAAACAGCTACTCAGATTTTGGAGATCACAGGGTTCAGGGTGGCATTAGAATTCTGACCAACCAAAGTAGACAGACCTTGCTGAAACTTCAGCCATTCAATTGAAATCCCAGAAAGACCACGACTCAAATGTTGGACTACTCTGGCTTTAGAGAAGAAGTGGAAAAATGTGTCCTATAACCAGTAGAAAAAATAATCAATGGAAACAGAGATGACAAAAATCTTGGAATTAGCAGGAAAGAACTTAAACAGCAATAATAAATATATTCAATGATTTAAAGGAAGAAAGATTGTCATTTCGGTAGAAAAATTGGAATTATAAAACAAGAACTAAATAGAAACACTAGAATATTATATACATATAAAATATGTATACACACACACACACACACACACACACACACACACACACATATATATATATATATATATATATATATATATATATATAAATGAAAAATTCCCTGGATGAGTTGAATAGAAAATTGAACACTGTACAAGAAAGGATCAATGAACTACCCAAATTGACTCAGAGGAAAAAAGCCTGAGAAAAGGAATAGCCTTAGAGACTGTGGGGCAACATCACTCCATCTAATTTATGTGTAATTGGAGAGCCTGAAAGACGGAAGAGTGAGACTGAAGCAGAAAAACAAGGAAGAAAGAGTTACCAAATATTTGAAACTTGATCCCTAAATTTGGAAACAAGACATTTTCTCTTACAGCTTCTTTTCAACATTGTACTAGATGTATACAGTATAATAAGGTATAATAAGTGAATTTAGCAAGATTGCAGGATTCAAGAATGCAGGATCGCAGGTCAATGTATATGAACAGTTGCATTTCTGTATGCATTTAAGAAACAATTAGAAAATGAAATTAAAAGTCAGTTTCATTGCCAATAGCATAAAAAAATAAAACATATAGGAATAAGTTTAATGAAAGGTGTGTAAGATCTCTACATGAAACACCATAAAACATTGTGGAAAACAATAAAAGAAGACCTAAACACATGGAGAAATATGCCATCTATGGATTGCAAAATTTAATATTATTAAGAAATCAACTCTTCCCAAATTGTTCTATAGATTCAACACAATTCCAGTTGAAATTCAAGAGGTTTTATTTATTTATTATTTTTTTCATAAAAAATGACAAGCTTATGTATATGGAAATACGAAGGACTTAGAATAGCCAAAACAATTTTAAAAATAAAGAACCTATACTCCTTGATTTCAAGACTTGCTTTATATTACCATAATCAAGATATTATTGACGTAAGGTTGGACAAACAGGTCAATAACAGAGAAAAAAAAGAGGCCATAAACAGACTCACATTTAAATGGGGTTATGGTTTTATAGGCAATCACAAATTCTTAGATATACCTCCCACCAAGATCTCTTGAATCTGGATGGGCCTGTGACTACTGTGACAAAAATAGTGTAATGGAAGTGACACCACGATTTCTGAAAGTAGGTTGTAAAAGGCTATGCACTTTCTGCTAGTTTCTCTTGGGACATTCCTTTTGGGGAAGACAGTCGTTATGTAAGACTGCCCTGTGATTGCCTTACTAGAAACGTTTCGTGAAGACATTTTGGTTGATACTCTCAGCTGAGCTCCCAGCAGACAGCCAGCATGCCAGCCACGTGAGTGAGCCCTATTTGACATCCAGCCTAATTGTGCCTTCAGATTACTGCAGTCCCATGGAAAATCTGCCTGTATCCACGTGAGGAACTCCAAGGTAAGAACTGCTCAGAAAAGCCTTTCTCAAGTCCCTGAACTACAAAATAGTGAGCAAAATAAAAGACTTGTTCGAATCCACTAATTTCTGTGGTAGTTTGTTATGTAGCAAAAGTATTTCGATAAATTAATGGAAAAATGAGTCTTCCCCCAAAATGGTACAGGAACAAGGGGATATCTGTATGGAGAGAAAAAAAAATTCAATCCATATTTTGCACTATACATAAAACTTTACTACAAATTGGAGGACGGACTTAAATGTAAAAACACAATATAGAGCTTCTAGATAAACACATTGAACTGTTATATTTATGCAATGGAATGTGTTCAAAATTAAGAAGAAAAAATAACCTACTGATTCATGCAGCATCATAGATGTATCTGAAAAACATTATTCTGAGTGAAGTAAACCAGAAACAACAGAGCATAAATTTATTGATATAAAGGTTTAAAACAGGTGAAAACTAATCTATGGTGATGTTTAACCTGCACAGGGGATGAAATTCTGATACTAGTGCCCTCTGTCTATGGCAGTTGTCCAGTGGCAATTATTTTTTTTCAGGTTCTATTGTGGCTTCCATAGAAATACTCCGGTGGGAGCTCTCTAACTGTAATTCTCATATATGTGTCTCAGCTTCTGTGTATCCAGCGGCTCATTCCACGTTACTGCTTTCTTTAGAGGTTCCTTTCTACAGGCAGGAGGATCACCTGAGCGAAGTCACTTGAGCACTGGTACCAGAATTTCATTCCCTGTGCAGGTTAAATATCACCATAGATTAGTTTCACCTGTTCTAAATCTTTATGTCAATAAGTTTATGCTCCAGTTTGGCTTTCTTCACCATGTGGCACATCTCACCACAGAAGACATTCACAAATTCTCCCATGATAATTTGCAGTTTGTTCCCAGTGTAGGTTTTACTCTGCAGTCATGGACTTTAGCCTCAGGCATTTTCAGGTATGGTTCTGACATCAGGCTTGGACCCCGCCTATGCCAGGCAATCAAGGTCAGACTCCCTTAGCCATTCACTAGAAAATTCTTTTACTTCTCTCTTCCTCTCATCTGCCTATGATGGGAAGAGAAAATATAGCCCTCCAGCGCTTGCTGCAGTAATTTTACTGTGGAATCCCTTTAACTTTAATCTTTTTATCCCCTCGATGGTTGATGAGCAAATCATGGCAAAACTGATTTCTCATCATTTGCTTTGCAAATTCTGCATTGGCGGTCTTGCTCTGCGCTTTGTAATGTAAGGGTATTTAGTACCTTCTGTTTGCTTTCTCCAGTGTTAGACTAAGGCAGGAATACTCCAATTTTAACATCTTGTTATAGAAAGGGGGCATTTCAAAGCCCTGGGTGATGACCTTTAGCTGACATTCTCGACTTTCCAAAACAGAGCCCTGTTCCTAAATTATTGGCTGCAGAAAACTTGTCAGAAGATTCAGTTTGCCCACAATTAACATTAACGTCAAGAGTAATAGTTAATTTTGTGATGCTTTCAGCAGTGCGAGTTCTCTCGTCTCACCAGTCTTTCTGCCTCCCACAAATAAAAAAACCTGACTGTTAATGGGGGTGTTAGCTAGTTTCCCCCCATTAAATAAGTCTGTGTTCTCATTTTATAATTTTATTTTTAAATAAAAAAATCAATATATTCACTACTATGATGTGATAAGACATAGTTGCATTGCTATTTCAAAAAGCTTTGTTCTATTTTATTTTCAGGTTTATTGAGGTGTAATTGATATATGAAAAAATTCATACATTTAAACTATACATCTTGAATTTGGACTGCGATACCATTACCACAACCAAGGTATAAAACATGTCATCCAAAAATGTCCTAGTGTTATTGGGTACGTGTGTGTATTTTAAGAACACTTAATGTGAAATCTATCCTCATATTTTATAGTGCACAATACTAGATTAACTATAGGTACTATGTAGTACAGCAGATCTCTAGAACTTATTCATTTTACATAAGTGAAACTTTTAACCTATTAGTCAATAATTCCCACATTTCCTCCTACCCCCAGTGCTTGGCAAAGACCATTCTGTTCTCTGTTTCTATGAGTTGAAACTTATAGCAATGGCTACAGGCTTGTAGCATCTGTTGCGATGACCATTATTTGGGATTGAAGTAAAATACCTCCTTGTTAACAAGTTATACCAAACAGGATGATTTAGTTATGGATTTCCTGGTAGAAATAGTAACCAGTGTGAAAAGCAAATCAGAACCTGAGAGTGTGTAGAGGGTCAGGGAGAGGTGGTTAGAGAGAGTACGAGGAGATGAATTGTAAGGTGGAAGAGTTCAGGAAATAGTCAAAGCAAAAATGAATTAAAAATACCATAGGACTAACGGCAAAACTATTAGTAGCCCAACAGAAACTAGACATTGATGAAAACATAGTAAGAAGCATGATAAAAATGAGTGCACTGAAATGGAAGCAAAGGGTTAAAAAGATTAGAAGAAAATAGACAGGCAAAGGTGATATCCACAATTGGTATCTCAAAAAGGAAAAACGGAGATAATCATTCAGAAAAATATTTACAATATAGATAGAAGAAGAATCCACAGTTTGAAAGGGTATGCTATTTCCCAGGAAAACTGGACCTAGAATGATAAATGCAAACTTCAAATAAAAGAAAAATTCTAGTAAAGAACAACAGTCCAGGTGCAGACTTCTTCATAGAAAATAGTGGACAGTGCTTAACAATTTCATACCCAGCCAACACATTATTCCTCTATTAAGATAACATTTTAAAGCATGTTAGAATGCAGAGAATTTTTATCTCGTTTTCTTCTTTAAAAAACTACTTAAGAATTATTGTTGTAATCATTTCACAATATATAAAACTATACAATCATTATTTTGTATACCTGGTATTAATATAAAGTTATATATCAATTATACCTCAATTGAAAAAAAAAATCTGTTTAAGGATAAATGTCAGCCAATCAGGAGATAGATGGGGAAATGCAGGAAAATGGTGGTATGTACTGATCCTACATAGTTGTACAAAAACAAATATAGGGAATGTGGCTATAGAATGCAACATAAATATTATAAACCCTGACAAGTATTGGAACGGGGTAAAGAGAGATAAAAATGGTTTATTATTATTTTGCTATTTTTTTCATCTTTTACGGTGAAATGTTAAATGATACTGTGTAAAGCCGATAAAAACAACTGAGAGAGGCATACACAGGACATCAGTAGCAGTGAGAGTGGTCTCCTCTTATAAGAATACTTTATCACTGATATTATATCCTGGTGCATGGTGGTGATAATGGCCAGATGGAGTTGAAGTTGGTTTTATTATTGTCTTAAAATTTTCTAAAGAACAATGCACATCCATAATGCTAGCACGTGCATAGACTGCTCCCACAGCCTCGCCCTTGGTAATCCACTGGATAAAGATAGAAGCATATTTACCATTACAAAGGCAAACACTGAAAAGATAACATCATCAGCTAAATGGGGCAGCAGAGTAGAGGGAGGTAAAGGAAAAGAAAAATATATGTGCTCATTTCAGTTTCATCTTTGGTCAAAGTATGGATTTAATCAGTATTGCAAAAAATACACCCCTGTGACTTTGAGTAGGCAAGGATTTATTAAATAAGGATCCTGCAGCACAAACCATAAAGAAGTTATTTATAACCTGTGACGATTCTAAAAAGACTTCTATTCCTTAAAAGAAACAGAGGATTAAGTACATAAGGTAAAGTCATAGAATGTAACTAAGAAAAAAAATTCTTCCAAATTTTTAGAAGAAAATCAGATACAAGACTAAAGACCACATAGGGAAAGATTAAGGAAAAAAAACAAAAACAAAGAAGAAAGTATACGACACTATTTCTCTTAAGAAAACAAAAAGTTTTCATCTTTATAAACTGTCTCTTTACTTCATGACTCACTTCTCCTACTTTGTTCTTTTTTCCCCTCCATGTTTTGCATGCAGAAGCCATGAAAAATACCCCTATCTCTTTTGGAAAGGCTTGGGGAAGAGGAGTGTGCTAGAGCAGAGAAACACAGGTTTTCATAACCATAATTATTATCATACACTGTTGCTATTACTTTGCCTACCTTTAATTTTGCCCAGGAGTTGATCAAGGCTTAGAACAAATGCCTAGCTGTGAGTGTCACTGAACTGGGCGTGGTGTGCCAAAAGCTAAGCTCTGGAGAATGATATCTGTGAATTTAAAATGCAGCTTTGCCACTTACTCTGTGTGTGACCTCATCACTTTTCCAGGCTCAGCTTCCTCATTTAGAATATTGGAATAACACACACCTTGCAAAGTTGTCATGTGGATAATAAAGGTTAACATTTATTGAACACTTACTATGTGCCCGGCTTTCTCTAAGCATCTTACATTGTGTTAACTCATTGAATTTCCACAAAAATTTAATGATGTAGGTACTAAGATTATTCCCATTTTACAGGTAAAAAAACTGAGGCATAGAAACATGAAGTTGCTAATTCAAATCCACACAACTAGCTAATGGAGAAACTGGAATTATGAGCCCAGGCAAATTGATTCTAAAGCCTGTGTTTTTAACCTTTTTGCTCTATTGTCTGTTTCATTCAGAGAATTAAACACATCATGTGTCTCACAGCAACTAGTAGGTGTCAAAGGCCAACAGTATTCATGACAAGAGCTGGCTTCATTGGAGTTTTAAGCCAGGGCATGGATAGATCAGGCAAACTGCTATTTTCAAATCACCATGACGGGGAGGAGAAATTTCAGGAAAAATGAAGAGACAAGAGGGTGATAGTCCAGATAATCAGTTTGCCTTTGGAAACCAAAACAATGAGCGGAAGATGTGGAGCAGACATCCTGGCTTCAGCAGTATCATTTCCAAAGAGGAGAAGTGGTCAGTCTTGAAAAAGAGACTTCCAGGAAGGGAGACTGGAATATCCTGGGGAATGGCTTTGAAGTGGTTTTGTGGGGCACTGAACAGATTGAAGGGCTTTGTAACTTTCCATTCTGAAACTCAAAGGACGCCCAGTTAGTGTCATCTATAATACATGGAGTTAACAGTCATTGCTCTCAGCAAGAACCTTTCAATACTTCATCAGTGGTCTGAATAGATAGATAAGTGTCTCTCCTACTTCAATAAAAAGAGTGGGGCTTTGCACACAGACTCACACTCATACACACGCACACATAAACGCATTCACAATGATATGCACATGCTCACACACACACACACCACGAACTTTTCAGGTTGTGGGTCCCAAACTCCACCCATCTATTTAACTGGCTTGTGTCTGAGATGAAAACTCTATTGATCTACCTGTGATTGAAGCTTCCTTCTCAATGTGTGGATCCCACCCTTCAAAGAAAAATTGTAAAGTTCTGCAGGGGTCCTGGGAGATAACTGGACATGGAAAGCAAATGTTCAGAAGAAATGAAGTTGCTAAGTGCACTGCACCATGAATGCAAAGACTGACCTTCAGGTTTGGAGAGGGAGGCCCCTCCCTCTGCCCCAGCCTGGGGCGCAGGTATCTGCAGGCAGCATATTGGATCTGGCTGTGGGCAGAAAGCAATGATGTTGGCCTTCCTGTGGCTCCTCCTCCTACAAGGCTTCCCAGGAGGAAAAGGACCTTATCGAGGACTGCAGAAGATAAGCCGTTCAGCTCAACTCGTTCACTGCTGCCATCCATTGTCAATGACCAGCCTCTTTGTAGTTACGACTCTTGATTTTCAAAGTCCAAATAATGTATTTGTGTTGCTCAAACACTACAGTAGTCCCCTCTCACCCTCAGTTTTGCTCTCCAGTTTTGCTCAACCGCAGTTAAAAATACTAAATGGAAAATTCCAGAAATAAACAATTCATGTTTTAAGTGTGTGCCATTCTGAGTAGTGTGATGAAATCTCACAACATCCAGCTCTGTCTTGCATGCGAAGTGACTCATCCCTTTATCCAGAGTATCCACACTGTACTCCTATACGCACCCTGTCCGTTATTTACTTGGAAGCAACCTCGGTTATCAGATCGATTGTGGTGATAGCACAGTGCCTGTGTTCAAGCAACTCTTATTTTACTTAATAATGGTCCCAAAGTGCAAGAGGAGTGATGCTGACAATTCAGATAAGCCAAGGAGAAGCTGTAAAGTGCTTCCGTTAGGTGAAAAGGGGAAAGTTCTCGACTTATCAAGGAAAGCAAAAATGGTATGCTGAGGTTGCTTAGAAAAGGATTCTTTTATCTGTGAAATTGTGAAGGAGGAAAAAGAAATTTGTTCTAGTTTTGCTATCTCACCTCAAACTACAAAATTATGGCCATAGTGTGGGATAAGTGCTTAGTTAAGATGGAAAAGGCATTAAACTTTATCATAGGTATGTGAAGGAAAAAAGTGTATAGCTAGGGTTTCATACTGTCCTTGTTTTCAGGCATCCACTAGGGATCTTGGAACATATCCCCTGTAGATAAAGGTAGGGGGTTGGGGGTGGGGAACTGCTGTACTATGTCCCTGTATGGTAGCAGGGGTTGTTACACTGTTTGCCAAAATACATTTATCTCCACTCATGCTGCCATGCTGAGCTGGTGAAACAGATGAATTCGCAATGTTTGCTTTATGCTGGGAAGCTCTCTGCTCTCTGGATCCCACAGAGGCTAACCTGGCAGGGGTGCAAGGCCATAACAACTAAAAGGAAAGTCTTAGGGTCCTTTCCCCAGCTGGCCTCCCTAATGGTGCAGGCAGTCGCTGTGTGGGGCCGCTCCTGAGCACTAAGAAAGTGCAGGCTCAGGACCACCCCTACTGGCCCCTGCTCCTCTGTTCTTCCCAGGGCAATGGGTGTGAGATGAGTTGTGAAAAACAGTCCTGGCTTCCAGGGCCCAATGTGAGCTGCTGCCTTTCACTGTAGTTACCCTTCACACCATTGTACCCTTTAGCGGGGCAATTGACTGGATAAAATTAGATTCTGAATTTCAAGCCTCATGGGCATGAAATTCTGGTCTAAGGGGCCAGGGGATTGCAGCTAGCCCCTGCCACCTCTGTACCTCAGCCTCCTGAGGAAGATGCTGTTGATTTCCCCATCTGTCAGTGTTCCCTGGGGGACTGAGTTAGGACTGGCTCTAAGGCATAATACCATGTGGCTGAAACTGAAAACCTGGTTAAGATAGGGCCAGTGGATACCTGACTTGAAACTCAGGAAAGAAGAACAAGCTCCAGAGATGTGTACAACATTGTGCTATGGTGAGCAATGCTGTGTTGTACACTTCAAAATGTGTTAAGAGGGCACATTCAATGTGTTCTTACCACAATAAAAGAAAATAATACAAGAAAATAAAATCTGAAAATAAAATCCAGGAAAAGTGCCAGAGGAACATTAGGAGAGAGGATATGAGATCAACATGACTTTTTCCTAGAAATGTCAGCCCTGATGCTTTTGGTGCCTCTAGCCTCGACGTCAGTGCTCCATGAGCATATCCGCTCATCGTCAGTGCCGGGGCAGGTTTAGGTTCACTGTTGTGTCTCCCTTATCTACAGGCCCTCAACGAATATTTGTTGAAAGTACATGTCATGCAGAGTGTCAGGCAGGGTCTCTGGTCCCACTCCCCACATAGGAATGCAGGATATGGTGAGGCCAAAAAGGAACAGCCACGGAGCCATAGATAGGGGAGTTATACCACTATAGTCTCACTGGAGGCTGGATTGGAGACACAGAAGGCAGGAGCCACGTGATACGCAACCTGCTATCCACTTGTCTCTGCCAACCAACCTCACTTGCTAGCTGCAATCCGCCTCTCTGCAATCTGTAATCCACACTCCACCAGCCATGCCACGCCAGGATGCCACACCGCCATGCCACACCTCTACACCACCACCTTGCTAATTTAGCCACGGCAGTCACATCAGCGGCCAATGGCTAACCGGCAACAGCCGACGGCCAACCAGTCACAGCTGATGACCATCTACTCCCTGAGCCAGCACCTTTCTATGTGAGGCCGAGAGCCTGGAAACTGCTCTCTGGGGCTCTGTCCCCACAGTACATGTCAGTGGAATTGTCCTCTGCTGAAGATATATAGCAGTGGCTTATTTTCCCTCAATGATGCACGTGACTTTCATGGATTGCTGAGTCAGTAGAGGGACCAGCACCCTCTTTATATCAGGGAGAAGCAATGGTAGTAACCCACTGATTTTCTGGCTGTCCACATTCAAGTGTAGAAGTTACTGACCTCTTGCTTCTAGTCTGCCCAGAGTTCTTAGTCTACTCAAGAGGAGGGGAGAACCCCAAGAAAATACCAGCTTCCCTGATAAGATGAGACTTGAGCCAACTTTTGTATGAACGATTAAAAAGCAGAGATGCACTCATATTTATACCCAAGTTTCTGCAGCAGGTCACTCCATTCACATGTAGAAATCAATTCATAAGCTCATACTTTGCATTAAGATTTATACAAAGATGTTGACTTAGTAATAAGGGCCTGTGATTAAGAAACAGAGTTTCCCACAAGGAGAGCATGGGACAACAACCATATGAGACATGGAATAGAATTGAGCCTAAGGCAGATAAAAGTTTTTTGTTTTTTTTTTTGAAAATTATCTTTCATTTCATAGTACTGAGAAATTGTTAACTCATATAAAAATCTACTCCATGCCTTACAAAATTCAAAGATGGGGACTCAGTTATTCTCAAGTCAACCTTCAGAAGACCTCGTTTAAAGAAAGCCCTCAAGGTTTTGTTATAAGTACACACACCTGGGTCTCACCGGCTACTCTGAGATACTGAGTGGGCTGAACAAGGTAAGCCGGTCTCCTCACGGAATTTTATCTTTAAACAGCTTCTTTTTGGATTGGTGTGGTACTCATTAGTTTAAAACTGTAGAGGAAGTAGAGTAAAACTGTAGGGGAAGTAGAATAAAAATGCTCGCATGTTATTTACCTGCAATCCTTTAAGACTGATAGCAAGGGTAGCAATCTTCAGAGAGGTTGACTAAGATCTTATTATTTCTGGGAGAAGGGTGAAGGAGTTACATTGGGACGGTGGGGGGCATTGCTCTTTGTCAGGGGAGATGGTTTTGGAGGAGAGTTGGTGGAACAGTTCTCCCATGGCCTCGTACTCTGTAATTTGGTCGGGAGGAGTTGATTGATATCAACAACAATGAAAACGCTTGGTGTTCATTGAATATTCACTATGTTTTTGAGTGTCTGTGTTAAGTATTTTACACAGATTGTCACGTTTTCAATCTTTAGTACAACCCTATGCATTTAATAGTAGTATGTTTATTAGGCGGATGGGAAAATGAAGGAGTCCAGGGATTAAGAGAGTTGCCCATAGCTAGTCAGAGAGAGGCTCTGCTGTGGAGGTATGGCTGGGGTGGGGGGTGCAGGGGCCCCAGCTGAGGAGGTGGAGGACTCCAGAGACAAACTCTGTAGAGCTCATTGGCCCTGAGCCTGCAATGTCTGCACCACAGGCTGGTTTTTCCAGGCACTGTGTGTGTGTGTGTGTGTGTGTGTGTGTGCAATACCTGGTTGTCGTTTTAAGCACATTTGAGAGAGTCGAGGATTCATTACGAAGGCTAAGTGGAATGATGCACAAGTAGAAATAAAGGACTCGTGGGTAATTTCCCATCTAGTTTGATAGCTATCAAATAGAAATGATTCGTGCTGCCCACTGGAATGCTAGAGTAATTTGATAATAGTATCCAGCACTTGCTTCACCGAGTAGCACTTTTCCAAAATGATCCCCTGAAACCAACATTATAGCAATCTCCTTTTAAGTCCACATGGGGAAAGCACGTCCTTAAAATAAGACTCTTGAAATCTAGGACTAGGGT
Source organism: Rhinolophus ferrumequinum (assembly GCF_004115265.2). Lineage (NCBI taxonomy): Eukaryota > Metazoa > Chordata > Mammalia > Chiroptera > Rhinolophidae > Rhinolophus > Rhinolophus ferrumequinum. The sequence goes on from NC_046287.1 coordinate 27,059,042, forward strand.
TTGAAGCAGCTACCAGCTTCACCTGCTCTTTAGCCAAGCTGCCTATGTATTATTCCATAGTGGTTATTTTTACCCATTCTCTGAAACGTCCCTGATTTGGGAAGTCGAAGAAGGGAGACTAATGAGGGATGTGCAAAGCAGAAATAAACCCTGTTTTAGAAATAATGCTATAGTGGTTCAATTTCTTTTCAGGTTCACTAAAGCAAATCAACAAATCAACGTATACCCAAGATAGTCTAGGTTAAAAAAAAAAAAAAGTACAGCAAGATGAAGAAAAGTGTATTTGCCAGAGTTTCTCTTGGGAAGAGCCCTGTTGCGGGGGCAGGGAAACTTCAATAAGTTGCTTGTGATGGAAAATAAGACCCAAAGGGCATGCCCAGAAAGGAGAAGATAGTCCCTTAACACAAGATATAGATGAGAAAGGAAATTTCTGTGTAGAAAAGGAGTGGGGGTGGAGGAAATCTCCAGAGCTGGAAGCTCCAGTGGCCGCCCAGTTGTAGGAAGGAGGAAGAATACCAGTATATACACACACACACACACACACACACACACACACACACACGTGTATATGTATATATACACATATATATGTATATATCTGTATATGTATATATATGTATATCTATACATATGTGTATTCTGAGAGATGAGCACACACTGTATACATGATCACATTGTGTGCTCACCGCCCAGAATCAGCTCTCCTTCCATTGCCATATATTTGACCCCCTTTACCCTCTTCTACCATTTCCCTTCCCCTCTTACCCCCTGGTAACTCCATATTTTTAAGCTGATTTTCATCCCTTTTCTTAACTTCTGCCCTTGGACTCCCAACAATAATCTTCAGTGAAATTTCTCACTCCTCTTTTTACGGGGATATGAATGAATTCTTTTGGGCAAATTTGAAGAGATGCCTTTCTGGGTTTAAGTAAGGATGTGCAAAACAGCGGTAGCAGGGGAGGATACCGGGGGCAGCTAACATCTGTATTACAGAGTGACAGTAACTTACATTAAGTAGCAGCCTTCATGTCTTTGTAATTTAGAATACTGCATTTTATATTCAGAGTATTTAATTTAATTTTGCCTTGCTTATGATTCTATCTTTTCCTTTTTGTGTGGTATCTCATATGGCTCCCTCTGGGAAAGCTAGGGTTGATCACCTGTTGGCAGGTAATGCCATTTGTGAGTAATCTTTTGCTCTCCCTAATGAATTTTTTAAAAGCACAATTCATGGCTTGACAAGCTGTCAAAACCATCTCCTATAGTGCGAAATAGTACCATACACTCTCCTGGAGAATTAGTTCTAGATGGAATTGGTTCTGAGTTGCAAAAATGAGAAAATTAGATTACAAAAGAGAATAAATTGTTCCTGGTGACAAAAATAAGTGCAAAAGCAGGTGGGAATTACGAGCTGTTTGCCTTGCCTGTAAGAAAGCACTAGAGAGATTTTTGAAGATAATATCCTTAACATTTATACAGCTCTTCATATTTTTAAAGTGCTTTCTGGTAATTAAGAGTCATTAATCAGATATTAGCTGCAGGTCATTCAATGAATTAGCTGCTGATTTAGACTGAGAGCTGTGCATAATTCTGGAGACTAGGAACAAACATGATTCATTTTATACTTCTCAAAAATGTTGACTTTCTTGTGCTCATTGAGAGTTACTTTGTGTGAGTTCTCATGAATACCAGTAGGCACTTATCATTGTGTGAATTCATATTTATACAGAATACGAATTTATAATTTATTAGTTTGATATTTATAACACTTATGGAGACAAAACTAGGTAGGGAAACTCCAAGTTGTTAGAACTGTCACAGTGAAAAGTCACCACTGAGTGTCCCCCAACACAGGGGACATGTTGACACTGAGTGTCCAGTAAAAACACACAACAACGTCTCCTTCCTTTTCCAGACTGAGCATTGCCACCTTGGATGCACCAAATAATTGCAAGGGGATCTGGCACCGATACCGTTTTTACTGCAAGAGGATGCCTTATCTATCTGGCTATTTCTATGAATCATAACTCAGTTCATCTTCAACCTAACCTGAAAGGAAATTATACATATGTGCATTTCATACACTTATGTCTAAATATCAAGAAATCCTTATTTCCCCCTAGTGTTTCTACATGCCTGTTTTCCAACCAATACGCACAAGTGATTGAGGTCTGAGGGAAGCTCTTTGGAGCTGAGTTTTGCAGAAATTAATGGGACTCCTTTGGCTTTGATGCTTGAATATATTAATATTAATATGATTCTCATGGATTTTTTTTTACAAAGGCTTTCAAACTGGTTATTTCTCCAGCAGAGCCTCCACATTTCCCTCCTTCATATAATCATGCAGTCTCTGCAGCCAGATGGCTTGGGTTAGAATCCTTATTCTCTGGCTCACCAGCTGTGTGACCTTAAGTAAGTTACTTTGCCTCTCTGACCCTCAGTATGCTCATCTGTAAAACAGAGAATAATTTATCCACTGCCTTCAGTTGTTAAGAGAATTAAGTGAGTAAATATTTGTAAAGTGCTCAGAACAGTATCTGGCACATTTGTAATACACATGAATATCTGTTAAATCTATTAAGTTTTCGCTTTTAAAAATACTCTGCCGAGTTGAATCTAGAAGATACTCTATCAATGTTTCTAAGTCTTTTTAAAATTCACATTTTAACATACTTTGCAAAAAAAGTGAGTTCAGATTTCTTCACTTAGCAAAAACACATATACTTTGTTATTGGTCAACCTAAAGGAAGAAAACTTGGCTAAACCTGAACTATAAAAACCTGCTTCCTTTGAAAATACCAGGGGTGTGAGGGTTGGGCAAATCTTGTTTGGTGGTGGTTATGAACATTGTGGATGAGATGGCAAAAAACTGAGGGCCTGGGATAGCTTTAGCTTCTCATAAGCCACAGTCACTCAATGCTTGGTCGGTAGGTTTGAGGTAGGCAGCTTGGGAGGTCTTGGCAAAGTTTATCTAGAGTTCTTTGGCTTCACTTACACCCTATTTTCAGCGCAACAAAGTGCAAGCCAGCAGCCAGAAAAAGAGAATTTGAACAGAGGAGTAATTTGTTCTAGGAATGTTTTAAAATTCCAAAAATTCTCAAATGGAACAATTTTCATTAAGTAAAAATGTTTTAATGTTATACAATAAACTTTAAGAGGGTGAGTTTTGTCCATAACACAACAAACAGAAAATAACAGTCTATTAAAATTCCTAAAAGATTGCATTATAGCTGGAACATTTTTTCCTCAGAGGTCAAAATACGGGAGCAGTAGTAGGATTGTACAAATGAGGTCAGGAAGCTAAAATGTGTATGAAATGTGAATCCATTATAGAAACAGCTGCCCTTATCTATATTTCATAAGCTAATATGGAGCTGGTATTTCTTCCCAAGAGTGGCTCCACATCCCCCTTTTATTCATAATGTTGATTCCTGTAGAAGGATGATTAAGTCAGGGTAGGCTAAATTACAGTGCACTAACAGATGACCCCAAACAGTATCTTGCATGTGTGGGGTGTCTTGGGTGGGAGACTGTTCTTCCTTCCCCTCCCCACTGGTAACCGATCTCTATTTTGTATCAGGTATCCCGATGCCAAGGATCTGTCCTCCTCTCCTAGCAAGACAAAAGGCTTCTGGTTCTTTTACTCCTTCCTCTCTGAGCCCTGCTTCTCCCTCAGCTATAGACCCATATTACTTATTACTCAGGGCAAGGCTTACAGTGCAGACAGGGAAAAATACCTGCCCTTCAATCAGGGATAGATGACTCTGGCCTCTAACTCTCCCTGAGAAATAACAGTTTTTACTTGGGCACCGGGATGAGAATGTTTCCCTTCCCTTCCCATGGCACTTCAGGCTTTTGTTTCTTCTGGCAGAAAGTCTGGTGAAGTAGACCAAGTTTCACCCCACAGACAAGAAAGGGGGCTCCCTCAGGTCTCCTGCCAGCTCCCAATCTTTGTTAGAGCACAGAGGCGACTTGTAGAAAAGAGCTTGTGAGTTTCTGCAGATTCCCCTTGTGTCTGGGGCCCCCAGAGATCCTAAACTGGTCCTGGTCGCCTACGTTTGGTCTTGCATAATTCATCAACATTTGAGTTGTTGTTTATTTCCTTACCTTCTCGTATGGTAGCTAACTCTTCCTCCCAGGCTCCGTGAAAGGTGAGAGCCATGCATCCCTTCCTCCTTGAAGGAACTTGCCACGCTTTGTATTTTACTTGGTGCCTTGTAACTTCAGCTCTCGGATGGCCTCAAGAAAATATTTTGTAGACTATCTGACTTCTTGTTGATAGAGTGGGAGTGCTGATCTTCTCTTGCAGCTTTCTGCATTTTAAACAGAAGCCAAATTAATATTTGAGCCCTTAACACACCATAGTCATTTATGTTTCTACAGGCCAGACAGGAACTGGGAAAATGCAAGAGTGCCAGAAATTCTGGGGAACAAGCTGTGTTTGATTCAGTCAAAGGAGCATACTCTTGTTCATATTATTAATGATATAGAGAGCTGGTGACTCAATATGTTCTATGATCTACCACGTTTAAAAAATTTTCTCCTTATCTAGCTAGCTCTTTTGTGTGCAGTTAATCACAATCCTTCTTATAATCAAGGCCGCTTCCATTTGGTCCCAAAGGCTTTTCTCCACATCTCCCCCCACTTCAGCTGCACCTTGTGTTTTAGCCACCTGAGTCGACAGACCTTGGAGTGTGGTCAGACTTGCTTCATTGGAATCCTGGTAGGTCACTCAGTTCTGTGACCTGGGCTACTCGCTTAACCTCACCATGGATCAACTTCTTCATTTGTAAGATGGAGAGAGTAATGGCTTGTTACAAGGTGCCCAGTCTGGTCTAGACTAATATTCCTATTCCTCTCAGAACTCTATCTGCAAAAGTAGAATATGTCAAACACTAATGTTCAGTTCAGGTTCAAATTGGTATCACATTTCCTCTTTGTCTTTCTTAAGATTAGCTTTTGTGAGCATGTAGGAAATGTGAGCTCTTACATTTGGGATGGTAAGAGGTCCTTTTAATTCCTTTAGGGAAGAAGGTGAAGATACCCAGTTTGATGAGTTCTCAAATCTCCTCACTTCCAGGTTTTCTCTTCTCTCATTATCCTTTTAGCATGTAATCTTGTTATTCCCACCGAAAGTGTCTGTTAAGATTAAACAAGAATTGACTTGGGTTCTAGGTAGCTATGGAGTTTTGAAAAACACATTTATTCTCTGGCTAGTATGTATTCTGAGAGTCATTCATTCAACCAAAAACATTTATTGAGCACCAACTATGTATCAGGAATTATTTTATCTAGACATTAGCATGGGAATCTAAAGCTTTTGCTTTATGAACTACTCAAAAGGGAGAACAAACTCAAAAGTCTTCAAAATTCACTGGCAAATAAAGTTATCAGCACTGAATCCCATTATTGCATTATTCTATGATACTTCTAACAGTAATGGGCATCCTCAGCCTGATATTGATGATTTTGATACTTTTCATGTTAGCATTGGAGTTGAGGAAAAAATAAAAGAGCCTCCTGGATGATTTATGATATTTAAATTACTCATTCCTGCTTTATGTCAGTTATAATCATTTTTTTACTTGAATGCCTATAGATAGTTCAATCATATTTGTAAAGAATTGCAAGCTACAAAATTACAGCTAAATCTTTATTGTTAGAACTCTTGGTTAGTTAAGTGTTCTGGTTAAATGAATTTTCTTATTATAATAAAATATTAAATTGAAAACACTTGTTTCAAACTTTCTGCTGAAATGATCTCATTTTTCTTTTCTAATATAAGAAAAGTTTTGTAATAGGTTTTTTGGGGGCTGTTTTATTTTATCTTATTATACATATTTTTTTTAACACTGAGGCTCACTCAATGTCTCATGGTTATACTTAAAAATTTTAATTATCATTTTAGAGCACTGAAAATTAAGACAAAATTTGGATTAAACTTACAGTAACTTTAAGATATACCTGTGAACAAAATAGGCAGTGTGATTTAGTGGGACAGGAATCAAATTTGGGGCCTGAGAGACATACGGTAGGTATAAATTTGTGCTCTCCATTTACCATATGTGCAATCCTGGGAAATTTGCTTAAGGTTCCTAAGTAGCCTCAGTTTCTTAATCTTAAAATATAAATATGTGATGATCAAAAGAGATATTGTTTATGATGGGCCTGGCACACAACATTTACTCAGCGAATGATTGAGGGCTTGTTATTATTGCTACCCCACTATCTGCTGGTTTATTTTGCCATTAATTCATTTTATAAAAGTCACACATGACCTTATAGTTTAACAAGGCAGACTTATCGTATGTGTTTATCTCCTTTTGGTCTTTTCAGATCTTACTAATAAGATAGTAAATGGATAAAAAAGAATACAAGGACTAATAGACTAGAAGAAGAGATATCAGTGAAACAGACATTTTAACAATGTTGTCACAGAAATAAGATAGAAGAGGATAGTTAACTGAATAGGGTAGAGAAACCACAGCCTGAAATGTATGCAGGGAAATAAACTTTTTAAGGAAATACAATTATGCCTCCTGAATACAGAGAAGTTTGAGATTTGGAAAACCTCGCAGAGGTATGGGGCGTCAATAGTGGAAATCAACTGGAAGTTGGTATCTACTGACTCCCTCCCTTCCTGGAACTTAAAATTCAAAATACCAGCAGTGAGGCTGCCATACATATTGACCTGGATGTGCACTGTTAGTTGTTAGGAGCTGCCATTCACATTATTGTGATGTATACTTATCATGATGATTTTCAGCAGATGATAGTAAAGTGCCTTATTTTACCAAATCAAGTCATTATGCAGTTTTCCAAAAAAAAGGATATAAATTGTCTTGAGGAAGGTGAGCTTTTTGCTAAATCACAAAAATGCACTCAATGGGCTGGTGACCATTATCTGTCATCATTTGCCTTTGAAATCCCCCTACCTATACCACATTACACAGATAGAAGATTAGAAAGTTCTTCTCCGTAACTGCATGACCTCAGGGTGGAAAGAAAACAAAATCTTTACAAAACGTTATTAGGAGTCCCCTTATCAAAATAGCCAATCCCCTCACCCCCCCCCAACTAATTATCCCAAAATGAAGTCCAGCTCAAATGCACGATTCAATTACTCATATGTGAGCAAACAACCTATGATCATGACATATTTGGAGAACTGCAGATATAGAAGAGAGATCTAAGTAAGCAAACAGAGAAAAACAAATGTATCAATCAGAGATCATTCAGGGAAAGAAGAAAACAGGAACAGCAATAGCAATCACAAAACTCTTAAAATAGATATATGAGAATATAACTATAAAATATGAACAGAATGAATAAAAATGAATAATGAAGTTAAAAGAAAAGAATACTGAAAATTAAAACAGAAATTTCAGAAGAATTAGAACGTACATTGACCCGGCCTCCTAGAAAGTAGAGCACAAAGGAGGAGAGGAAAGATAAAATATCTATGAGAATGAATCTAAGAAGTCTAACATTATAAGCAAGAAGCTCCAGAAAGAGAAAGAAGAGAAAATAAAGGGGATAGACATTACAGATTAATGACCAAAAAAAAAAAAAAAGTTAAATATAACAGACTGAGAATTAGAAAGCATGAGATATTTCAGCTGCTACAACTATATGCTATAATACAGCGGAACAAAGCATTCACAATTGCACGGGAAATAATTATCTACTTAGAATGATCTCACCAACCAAGCACTTAATAAACTGTGATGGAGAATAGAGATATTTTCAGGGAGGCAAATACTCAAATTTAAGTTCCAACTACTCTTTCTTAGGAAGCTATTTGGGAGTATGCTCCAGAAAAATAAAGGAATAAAGCAAGAAAGAGGAAGAGAAAGGATTCATACAATGGATCAAACCCAGGAGGATGATGAAAGAAAGTCCCAGAACAACTGTGCATCAACCCTAGTGAGCCGAAGACTTGATTGGAACAAAAGGATAGAAAATTCCAGGACGTGGATTTCTGAGGAAGAGAAGTAGTCAGTAGAATAACAGATGTATTGGTGTGATTGATTAGAATTAAAAACATGTGTAAAAAGGGTCGGGGGTGGGGGGGGGGTTGAAAAGGGAGTAAATGAAAGGCCAGAAAAAAAGAAAAGCAATTAGAAACTTCAGAAAAAACAAAAATCAGAAAACTCTATAAGATATGCAATACATTCACACTATATTACATGATAGTGAAAAGTATTTACATAGTTACAATGGTCACTTATTAATTTAACTAAAATAATATGACAGCAATTTGGTAGGGTGGGAACAGAAGGTAAAAGAAGTAATCCTAATCAATCATAACCAGAGTCAATAATCGGTGATATCTAAAATTGATAAATCAAAAATACTATATAAGTCTATTACTTGAACATATGGAAGTAACATCAAAAACTGTTTTTGGCGAGCATACTTGGTTATTAGGGAAGGATGGGACAGTAAGTATGGTTTTTTATTTTAAATTCAGTACTATGTAATCTTTTTTCCTATAGGTATGAATCAGGCTGATAAAATGAAAACAAAATGGTTAGGCACAGACATGATTTCCACGTAGGACAGTTTCATTATTGTATGAAATTCTATGATATATATGTGTGTATATATATGTGTGTATGTACATATGTGTACAAGTGATTTTATGACCTTTGATAAAAATATAGAAAATATATACCAGGTTCTCAATGTGAATTATGTTGGGGAAGGGAAATGAAATACGCAAAGAGAAGAGAAAAGAAGAAAACAAACTCTATCCTTGTAAAGTGCAGAACTTTTAAAAAAATGGTAAATGACTGTAATCACTTAGAGAAATCTAAAAAGATTTAGAGGAATAGTAACCTTTTTTGTGCGTGCTTTGCTGCTGAGGTATATTTAGTTTCCTCTAATTGGCACTACACACAAATCTCTCTTTCCATTATTCCAGGAGTTAAGAGATTTCTATTATTCTATACACAGAATAGGGATTAATTGTATTGTTCTATTTCTGGTTCCATTCACACTGGTCAGTTATTTTATGCAACCAAGTATCTCATTGTACTGTTTTCTGGACTGATCTGAACTTCTCATTCTTTCCCTGTGGATTCTGCTTGGCCAATGTACTTATTTCTTTCTCGTTAGAGTTCCTTATTAGTCTGCTCTCCCACTTCCTAAATTGTTTCGTGTTTTATTCTGAATTATTTTCAAAGTTTCACTTAGTTATGGTGAGAAACTTTCCAGAACTAAATGCAATACTTACTAGCAATATCATACAGAATGGGGACCCGAGGAAAGCCTAATGTGCATCTTTCATTTCTGTTTTCTTCCTCAGGGACTGTCGGGGGGGAATTGTATCTCAAAAAAAGCTATGTTGATGACCTAACCCTCCGTACCTGTGACTGTGACCCTATTTGTAATAAGGCCTTTGCAGAGGTAATCAAGTTAATATGAGGTCATATTGGAGTAGACCTTTAATCCAATAGGATTGGTGTCCTTATATGAAGAGAAGAGACACAGAGACAGGCACAGAGAACGCCCTGTGATGGATGATGGGGGCCGAGATTGGAGTGATGTGTCTACAAGCTAAGGAGTGGCAAAGATGGCTGGCAATGGCAGAAGTGAAGCAGAAGTCATGAAGCAGATTTCCCGCTAGAGCCTTCAGAAAGAGCGTGACCTACAAACACCTTGATTTCACACTTCTGTGGTCTCCATAACTGTGAGGCAATACATGTTGTTTTAAATCACACAATTTCTTGTAATTTGTTATGGCAGCCTAGGAAATTCGTAAAGAGACTACACTGTTTTCTGATGTATCATCCTCCTCACCTTAGTTGTATTGGTAATAGCGTCAATGGACTGAGCGTCCAGTATATTCCCGGCCCCAGGCTCCGTTTAGGCGTAATGTCGTATCTGATTTAATCCTCATGTCACTTTGATGTTTTAGAATTATTTTCCCCCATGTACAGATAAAGCGATTGAGTACTGGTCAGGTTGAATCTACCCTCGTAAGAGGTGGACAGTACTCGGAACTGTTCTGCAGTCTGCTGAAGCAGTGTCATCATTTTCTTCGTTTTCCTCCCCTTACTGAACTAACATTTTGAGGATTATATTCTCTGTATAGTATTCTGACTTCATTTTGTAACAGGATGAAAGTCATTGTTATTCTTTCCTCATTCATCTTTACATTTCTAACACTTGTAGCATCTTCTCTTCTTGACAGTACTGCTCACTTTTCTTTTTCAGAGAGATTTCGGTCACTAGTAAAGGTACAGAATCAGATCAGGAGAAATCTTGTTATTATTTATTTATATCTCTGAGGAAGAGTACCGATCAGAACAATTTCTATGAAACTTGTGATTCAGAAAGATGTGTGTCTAGCTATTTGGACATAAATATGCTACATCTGCCTTTCCTTCAATTTATAATTAGGTAAAAAAGTTATTCTTGGCTGAAACAAGGACTAATAATCAAAGATTCCTTGGCTTTGTACTCCGAGGCAATGTTTTGAAAAGCTTCTAAAATGACCTAAAACCTTTTGGCACAGTTGAGAGTAAAGTCTGGAAAGAAGAGACCCCTATAAATGTTCTCTTTCGTTGGTTACTTGATTTACAATTTAAGCATTTATTGTTAAGTTACAGGTTAACAAAAAGATCTTTTTTTATATATTTTTAATTATTATTATTTTTAAAAAATTTATTGGGGTGACAATTGTTAGTAAAATTACATAGATTTCAGGTGTACAATTCTGTATTACATCATCTATAAATCCCATTGTGTGTTCACCACCCAGAGTCAGTTCTCCTTCCATCACCATATATTTGATCCAACAAAAAGATCTTATATTTTATAACCTATAAAGGACTTTCATATATATTATTTTATTTGATTCTCACAACACTCTTGAGATACAGGCAGGACAGCTATTATTATTCTCATTTTAGAAATGAGAAAATAAACTTGTAGAAATGACATGTTTTGCCTAAGATCATATAGACAGTAAATGAAAGTGGGATTAGACTTGTCAGTATTGTGGTTTCTAACTCATCCAGTTAAATTTTCATAAATCAATGAAACTTAATAAAAATTAACATTTACATTGTGTATTTAATCTCATAGTTCTCATGCCACATTATTGTCCAAGGTCCCATGGGTTGTACTGGTACAGAGGGATTTGAACCTACCACAGAGCACTCACTCCTAACTGTTTTACTGCATTTGTTCTCCAAAGTAAGCATTTGTTAATAGGAAGGTAAGCTACGGAATGGTTTACTAAGTGATGATACATGAGGAAGTTCAATCTCAGCCGGGAATCAAAACCAGGCTTTCAATTCAATGAGCTACTTACTGGAGGGGTAGTGTAATTTGAATTAAAAGGCATATATTTCTTTTACATTGAAGCTTTAGTTAGGTCCCGATTCTCTTGGTTTCTCGTTCACATCATTTAAAAGAATCTCTATTTTGATCAAGCATTTAAAGAAATATTTGAATTTTAAAATGTGTATTCATAGACTTTCTTCCCTTCTTAACGTTAGGTATCCTAATGAGATTTGAAGTGTTGAAATCCTGAGTAATGATGGCTCTGCATGATTAGGTGACAGCTTTCAGAATCTCACAGACAATTCAATTGGTATAACAGTGATCAGGCTCTTGAGAAATTAAAAACCACCTTCAAATCACAATAAGATGTAATGGAGAAGTCTGAAAAAACGTAGCATGCAATTTCCTTTTCCCCTGCACTTTATTGTTACATGTACTGATCACATTTTTTTTTCACAGTTAAATCTTAGAGATAAGCATTTTTCTTTTCCATGAGGAAGGCTGGGTGAGGAGCTTTATCTGCATCTGTTATATTGAGCAAATTTCTTTGGACTCATTTAAAAAAATAGAAATCCCTTATTTAAGAAGAGATGATTGACATAGCAAGTCTTTGCACACTCACCATAAAAGTATTGACCTTACTATAAAATATTTAGATTGGAAGATGTTGAGAGATTTCCTTTAAATCATTCATTGAATGGCTTTAAAGTAAACTTAATCCTCAGAAATATTCAGGACCTTTATTTGGAATGAAGGCAACAAATTCACTGAGACTTGTTTGTGTCCAAATATCACTGTATCTGAATTGTGTTGACTTTCACATATACTATCTAATGAAATATTTAGAGTAACTTTTCATTTTTCAGAGATAAGTAATCTTAAATGATTTATTCATCTATAGAATCAGGCAAGCATTAAACCACTTCCCAGGGTATTAATAAAAATCTGTTTTCTTCTCACTTTCAACATATATTACAATCCAAAATGAATTCGACATTGGAATGCATGATTAGACTAATTTGTACTACATATAATTATGTAGTTAAAAAACCTAATGTCCAGGAGGTATATAAAATATTTTTTTCTTTGAAATCTTAATGACTTAACTTTTAGGATGTTTGGTGGTTTCTATCGGTTGTCCTTTGGTTGTCCTAGCAACCTGCTTTCCAGATGTGCTGGACTGACTGAACATGCCTAATGCATTGTATGTGACAGTTGATTTCAATATAATTGCATGAAGTTTTACAGCATCTCTTTATACTGAAGAATTTATTAACCATCACGGCATAGTGATGGATTTTTTGTGTCTGTTTTGATTGGATTTACTTGTAGATAGAGGGCCAATTTAAATGAAAAGACACACCTTTGTATTTTATCAGTCATAATCTCAGTTGAAGAAAAACAAAAACACAAATCAAGATCTTGTCATCAGTTCATGACAGCATAACTGGAACCGTATTCTGACATTTCCTTGGGGGCCCTTTTATGATATGTAATTTTCCTTTCTCTTATATAAATTATTTCTAGTTCTTTCTTTTTTTAAAAAAACCTTTTATTTATTTTAAGTGTGTTTTTCCAGGACCCATCAGCTCCAAGTCAAGTAGTTGTTCCAATCTAGTTGTGGAGGGTGCAGCTCACTGTGGCCCATGTGGGGATCGAAGCAGAAACCTTGTTGTTAAGAGCACCGTGCTCTAACCAACTGAGCTAACCAGCTGCCCCCTAGTTCTTTCTTATGTAAAGCTAACCAAATGCCACATTTAGGGTTTAGGTTCCTTATCTAACATGGTTTTCCAGGATTATTCCTAGCATCTAATTGATATGGAGCCTTAGTGTTCCATAGTAAGGATTAGGAGAAAAATAATGTGGAACTTCTGGCAATGCTCTGAATTACCTGGCTTTGGACACCTCTATATGGTATATGCAGTATTGGGGTTGCTTTTTAGGGACTATGGGTGCTTACCTAAACTGAGTTACTGCCATGCAAGTAGTTGACCTGTGATTCTAGGCGTAGGTTTCATCATAATATTGATCTGAATTTTTGTATTAGTTGTGTGACCTTGGGCAAGGTGATTGCTTAACCTTTTAAGCCTTGGTTTCCTCATCTATAAAATGTAATAATAAAAAACAGTATTTGCCTTGTAGAAATGTTATAAGAATGAAATGATCTAGCAACATGCTTAGATATAGTAAGTGCTAAAGACAAAGTACTTTTGTTATTCTTATGTGAGCTAACTAGGTAGAGGGGATAGTAGGAAGAACTTAAGATAGTAGCTAAAATTTTGTTCATCTTTACTGAGGACCCACTGCTCCAGGGACTGAGTTAGGCAATTGGACATACATTCACAGGACAAGAACAGGGAAGACATATAGCCAAATAGTAATTTATGTGCAGTAGAATTAAAACTGATTTTGGTTTCTTCTGTATGCTTTTCTGTACTTACCGCATCTTATACCATAAATGTATGTTACTTTTCCAACCCTGAAATTTGTCTTAAAATAACAGCAAACTGTATTGCCCTTTGTAATTTTTCTTCCTGTTAATACAGCTCTAGGAACCTTTGCATGGAGTCCCTTAGAGAGATTTTGCAGGATGACAGTTGCCATTGGTACTGAAATAGATTTAAGATGTGGCCTTCTCTCAGGAAGATGGAAACACAGCGAAGGAGTTAGACAAACCTGGGCTTAAGTCCAACTATATGAGTAACAAGCTGTGCAGTCTTGGGAATGTTACTTCATCTCCCCGAGTCTGTGTCCTGATCTCTAAAATGAGCGTGACAGTGTCTCCTTTGCAAGGTTGTTGTGAGGGTTAAATCAAGCGAAGAGTTCCTAAGTAGTGCATTTAACACCGACTGACCTATGAAAGTGTTTAGCTAATGGTGGCTATTATTACTTACCGAACGATTGTTTAAGATCAGCTTCTTCTTTTACTAGTGAAGCAACTGGAGCACACAGAAGTTACATGACTTTTCTGGTATCTTCCAAGTAGTAAATGGTAGGGTCTGGACTGAAAATCAGGCTTACTAACCTCAGTACAAGGTTTTTTCCATAGACAGATGTTTCCAAAATCTCGATGATTGAATGCAATCTTTACAGTGTTTTCCATATCCATGTAACACCCTGCTATTATGTAGTTAATATTTTTTCTTTATATTAACTCTTTTTCACTCAAAATTGTTTAGAAATTGTGTATCATTATTTTAAATACAAATCAGTGTAACTTTGAGTGTCATAAAGAAAAAGTACTTATGAAATAAACTCGATAACAAAGAACAATTTTATTATATTTTAGTTTGATATGGTTAGAGACAAGTTAAATTCCCAAAATATAATGGCTTGGGAAAGGAGACATTTTAAGAGAATAGAGAACTTCGTGGCATTAAGGAATTGGTGCTCTGTAGTAAGAAATGAGAAAGTAGAAAGATGTTAAGTTATGGCACATAACTGTAAGAGACTGGCCATTTGATGTTTGGGTTTCAGACCAGATCAGGATGGGTGATGATCACACACAGCTTGGTCACGGAGTGAGTGTTGCACCAGAGTAGGATATCATTTCTTTTTCAGAAAGGTCTGAAACCATTTAGATTTCCTAAAAGGATCTTACTTGTTTAAGAAACTGCCTCGTTTATTCTAAATGATTCTTCAGCCATCCATCCCACTTTCATGTTGTCTCTCACTTTTTAAAGATGGTTTTATATCAGCAGTTGCCGTTACTCTTATGTTAATGCATTGAACATAGGTTTTGTAGCAATGAGGCAATCCATTTGCAGTGACAGATGGTAATGAACTGAGAGAGGGTTATACTATCAAGTGCGCTTCTGGTAGGAGTGATGGGGGTACAACATATATATCAGTCAAATAGCCAAAAAGTGGGCTTTTGTATGCTGGTTAGGGATGTCTGTTATGCGTCCCATACAGAACAGATGGCATAAGGCATGCTGGAAAGAAACCTTCTCACCAGAGGCTAAGCCTCTAGAGTTTTCTTCAGCAATGTGTAGGTAATTACTCTCTGTCTCAATTAACGTTTCAGGGAGATAATTAGTGAAGTACATACGTGAGGACAGCACTATTTTTCTAGAAATGAGAAAGAAATGAAGGAAACCCTACTAAGAAAGTAGCAGGAAAATCTCCTTCAATTTAAAATCTTTCTTTTCTAATCCTTTCACTTCAATTTTCTTCCTCATTTTTCTCTATTTATCTTCTTTATGTTTTTTGTCTCTGGCAGACCATCGTTAAGTTTTTCAAGTACCTTAGCTCTGGATCCTTCTAATTTCATCTTATTTTTGTCTGAGAAAAATCTATAAAGGGGAAATTTACAGTTTGAAAAAATAAAGGCTTAAAGAGATTATAATCAAAGCTCATGAAATATATGAAGAGGGTAAAGATAAAGCAGGTCATCCCTAAGTTCTAAAATACCAAGTGTAAAGTTTTTCTGTGAAGTTTAGAAATGGTAGATAGAAGATAAGAGAAAACAAAAATGGTTAGTTGACATTTAAGAGATCAATCCTGAGATTTTTCAAGTCTCTCAAATTATAAATATCAATAAAGTACAAAGTTTCTCACGGAAAATGCAAGAAAAGATACTGAAGTGTATGCGCCTTTCCTTTAGACTCTTAATGGCTTCTTACATTATAAACTGGTGCCAAGCTCCATGAAAGTGGAAAGTTGATTAACTGATGTTATGAGGATGAACAGTTTGATAGATATGCAGTGTGGAGGAGGGGAAGCAAGAAAACTGTACAAATGTTTTTGTGAAGTACTTGGTGGTAATGCATTGGTAAAGTTCCACAAACAATCTATAGTTTTATCTCTTACTTGTTGGGTAATTTTCTCCCTGTCTGGAACACTAGCCAAAACACTGACATGCATATCTTTCTTCCCATTGCTCTATCATATATATTATGGATTTATTCACCTTATAGTTATGAGCTCTGCTGAACTAAACATTCTTTAATTTATCCCAGAATTTTATACTGAGCTTATTGAGTTTATAAACCATCACTTTCTTAACTTTAAAATTCTATTAATAACACTGTCATTTGTGTTTCTCTACAGAACGCCTTTTTCTCAAGGAAATAAGTGTGTGTGTGTGTGTGTGTGGGGGGGTGGTGTGTATTTTATATAACGTCCAGAAATGTTCCAAAGCACACGTTTGTGTCTTCTGGGTTTGGAAGATATTGATGACCACATGAATATGAATTTCTTTTCATATCCTTTTTTTTTGCCTATGACATAATTGTATACTTGAAAAATCCTAGAGAGTAAAGGTAAATTTAACTTAAACAATAAAATAATTCAGCATAATAGCAAATATAAATTTGCTATATAAAATATAAAATTAATATGCACAAATCAGTAGCGGACATGTACAAAAATAATTACAAATTATAATGGGAGTGAAAAATCCTGTTTATAATAGTGACAAAAAGATAATATATATAAGAATAAGTATAAGAAGTATAAGAAGAAAAAGTATTTACTACTTTTATGAAACACTCCTGAAAAACTCAAAAGCAGGCTTGAGTAAATGGAAAGACATCCTTTGTTCTTGGTTGAATGCCTACATATCATTAAGATGTCAGTTCTCTTTAAGATGATATAAATTTAATATGATGGCAATAAAAATACCAATAAGGTTTTTTTTTTCCTAGAACTAGCTATGTTGATACTAAAATTAATTTGAAAATGAACCTGCAAGAATAGGTAGGGAGACATTGAAAATCAAGATATGTAATTAAATGTGTGCTGCGTTGGTACATAAATAGACCATTGGAATGCAAATTCCAGAAATAGGACCAACTTCATGTGAAAATTAACTGTCTGAAAAAGGTGATGTATCCAATCTCTGGTGCAAAGATGAGTTTTTAAAATAAATGGTGTTAAGACAAATGAATAACCATTTGAAAAAAATTTAAGTTTAGATCTGTTCTCATAACATATACAGGAATAAAGTAAAAATGTGGAGGAAGTGGTGAAGTTGAAAAAAATCATAATTTTGACATTATCTAGAAAGATTGATTCAAATGAAAATTATCAATGGATATTAAGGCTAGGGAGGAAAGTTTGAGAAAGAACAAGATATTTCCATAATCTCAATTGTTTCCTCACAGATTGCTTATGATGTAGCTATACTATGCAGAAACTGAAAAATGCCTTGACTTGATGATCAAAGTTAGCAACACTAATTAATAACAGATTGACATCTTGTGCCTCCAGATACATTACCCTGATAATGATACAACATCACCTGGATGGTATTCAAACCAGCAGTGCTCAAATTATTCAGACGGAAATAGCAGGCAAACCACAACTGAGTAACCCTAAATAAAATAATTGTATTGTTCAAAAACATTCATGTCATGAAAGACAGAGAAAGGCTAAAAAAATGTTCTGGATTGAAAGAGACATGGCAATTGATTCAGTATATGATCCTGGTTTAGATCCTGTACTGAAGGGTCAGTACACTACTGGGTCAGTGGATAAAATTTGAGTAAGGGGTGAATATTACATAAAAGTATTATATTAGATAAAAGCTAAAATTTCTGAATTTGATAATCTACTCAGATTATATAAGGTGATTTCTTTGTTTTTAAGAAGTAAATATTTAAGTATAAAGGGTGTAAAGGGGTGTGATGCATGTACTTTCAGATGGTTTTGAAAAAATAAATTATACACATATCTTTATTTATACCTCTATCTATCTATCTATCTATCTATCTATCTATCTATCTAATCTATCTATCTATGGATCTATCATCTATCTATTATCTATCTATCATCTATCTATCTATCTAACTATTGGAATGATAAGTAAAATGTGGCAAAATGTTAAAATTTGGTGAATCTGGACAAAAGGTAAACAAGAGATTTTTAACTATTCTTGTAACTTTTATGTAGAAATTATTTCAAAACAGAAAGTTAAAACACATATTATTCAATTAAAAATAAAGTTTATTCCATGGCTATACAATTGTACTCTATGCAAGATAGAAAATAAGAAGAAAATAATTTTAAAAACTTTTTCACCCTCCATGTGTCTGCTACGATTTCAGGTAGGAGCAGAGGTAAATGTGCGTCCTCGCTGTCCTTTGAAATATAAACCTTGAAAGACCAAATTTAACAAAAATGACAGAAAATGAATTAAAAAGGCAATAATATATAAAGACAAGAGAAGAGAGAGGAAAGTACAGTATTAAGATTCTGGAAGTTAGAAAGCATATGGTGGAGTCGTAATTAATTCAGTGACTAGAGAAAGTTGCCAGTGAGAGAAATTAAGATTCAAGTAGATTCATGCAGCAGGACCCCAGAAATTCCCAGGACTTGAAAGTACAAGGTGACACTAAAAGTGGGGTGACAGGGGTCATGGGGAGTCTGAGTATTGGAAGATTGGTTGCAAGTTTATACAGAAGCATTTTGGAGCCCCCAAACCGTATTCCACTCCACAAGCCGGCTTACTGCTTCTCTCTTACCCAAACAGTAGACTAGATGTTTATTTTCTGTAGAGGTTGTTTCAGAGGATCTCAGGGCTTAGGGGCTCCAGGCACAGCTGGGCTTTGGGCAACCACATAAACAGCAAGGGGTGCATTGGAAGTCTGCACACTGAATGGTAATAACTTCATCCAACTTACTCCACTTGCCTCTGAGAAAGCAGGTGATCAAATTTAGGTAGTTACGACAGGACATTGGGATTTTCTTCTGAAGAAACTGATCAGATCAAGAACAAAAACTTAGGTACTGAGCATTAAGTGTCCCTAGGAAATGCTTTAGCCCAGTAATTCTGAAATGAAGGACCCCAGTTGACGAGCCCTGACTCTGTACATACTTTTTAAGGCATTATGGATAGTTTCTAACACAAAAGATAGGACAAAACAAAGTAAAGAAAACCTCAGAAAAAGATTATTAATACTTTCAGATGGTAAAATAAAATATAGTCTCCATGAAATAAGAACTGCGTACAATAAAAAAGGAAGAGTTAGAAAAAGGCTCTTGGAAACTAAAAATATCATAGTAATTAAAAATTTGGAGGACAGAGTTGACTAAGTTTTCCAAAAAGTAGAATAAGAAGGGAAAGAGTTGGAAAACACGAAATAAAAGACATTAAAGGGTCAGTAAAAGAGGTCAAATATCCAGATAAGGAGAGTTTTAGAAATTGAAACTAAATTTAAAAAGATTATACTCAAAGGATGTAATTAAAAGTTATTGAACTTCTGAGTAATATCACTGATGAGTTTAAAGCCAGACCTAAATTCTTTATTGTAAAAAATGGGCATAAAATAGTATTTTTGAGAATCAAATGCGAAAAACATATGAAATGTTAGTATACCTGGCATTACATTGGTTATTATTAGTAAATGGTGAGAAACTTGAAAACAAGAATCATATCTTACTCAACTCCATGTCTTCCACTGGGTCACCAACGTACAAGAATGTCGTATGTTAGTACTCACTATGTGTTTGATGTATACAGTGGAAAGCATGCAATTGCAGTGATGCAAGTGATGGCCAAAGGGAATTCCCATACAAAAGGTAAAAATGCTCCTTCCTGATTTTATGTGGTAGACTAAGTCCCTGGGCGGGGGCTGTGTTTATTTTGTGCACAGTCCTTGCAGAAAAGTTCCATCGTAGTCTCTGGTCAAAAGAGTAGTTGGAGCTGGATTGGAAACTCTTTATTTGTGGAGCTTTCCTCGCTCACGGTGCTGATGTATATGGAGCCTGCCAAGTTTGTCCTTTAGGGCTCCTGGAAGGAAAGTATATGTACATTCGCACAGCAAATAGACTTCAGGAGCACGTTATTTATACAGATAATTTAAAATGATCCTTTCTTCCACTCTATACATACATAAGATGATTAGTATTCAGTATCTTGACTTTTAGTCAACATAAAAAGGGAGAAAAAAGCAATAAGCTGTATATATTAGAAAGGAAGAGGCAAGTTTTTTATTGCATCTGACATGAAAATTCACTATTTTTAATGAGTTAATAAAAAACTATTTTATTGCAGGTGACATGTAAAACCATTAAAAATAAAAAGATTTTAGTAAATATAAGATTAATATATAAAACCCAACAGCATTCCCTTATATCAGAAATAACACATTAGGAAATATACTAAAAAAAAAAAAAGAAATCTTGCCTACAGTAGAAAATACTTGGGAATAATAAATAAACGATAATAAGCAGTAAAACCTAGGAGGCTTTCAATTTGATGTCAGCTGCCCCCTTTACTCTTAATCCAGAGAGGCCCCTTGCTACCCCTCCTCTCAAGCCTCAAAGGCTTTCAGCATCTCGCTTCAGAGTGCACCCTCAGAGAGGCAGCCAGCTCAGTGGTAAGGACGTCCTCTGCAGATAAGCTGCCTAGATTTGATGTCCAGCTTCGGGATATAATTAGCAAATCACTGGCAAGCTCTGTTCCCAATTGTCTCATCTGTTACATGGGATTAATAATTATATTTAATAGGGTTGTATTAAATGAATTAATACATATAAAGTCCTTAAAACAGTGTCTGGCATATTGTAGCCCACACAAAAATGTGAGCTGCTATAAGGATTACCACTGTGTATCCTGCCTGATGTCATCTACCGTGTGCTCCTATGGAATTTAGTTCCCACTTCAGGCACTTGCTCAATAGTTATACTGACATTAGTCTCATGACCATTTTCTTCCAAACTGTTGTTAACAGGGAAATGGTAGATGTGTGCATAGTGAAGATGGGCCAGGCTCTAAGGTTCAAGGGATTTAGGTATGGTCTCCTGAACCTGCATTTCATCTTCCTATCTCACAAACCACTAGGAAGAAAACTATAAAACCTCTTTGATGGTTTTATAAAATTATAAAACCTTTCTAATGGAGAGATATGCTACATCCCAGATGAGAAGATTCAATATCATAGATGTCAAGTCTTCCCAAACTAATTTATACATTTAATCTCGTGTAATAAACGCTCCCCGTCCTTTTTGCTAACTTAGTAAGCCTATTTGAAATTTTGATTGGAAGACTAAGTGCACCACAAAAGCCAATAAAAAATTGAGAATGAAAGAAGAATAATGATGGTGTTTGCTTTACTACAAATAAATCAAACAGTAGAGCTCAAAAGATGGAAGCAGTCTAGTGCTGGTAGAGAACTAGATAGTCAATATCTGCATAGACCAGTATGGTAGCTATATCCACGTGTGGCTATTTACACTTAAATTAATTAAAACTAAAAAAGACGAAAAATTTAGTTTTTGGCCACACTTTATTTCAAGTGCTCACTATAGCAACATGTGGTTATTACATTAGATAGCAGAAATAAAGGATATTTCCATCATCACAGAGACTTCAGATGAACAGTACAAATCTAAAAACAGATAATGATAATATATTGCAGAATAAAGGTGGCAATTCAAATAAATGGGTGAAAATTAATTTTTTAAAATAATTTCCAGAGACAATTATTGATGGTTTTGGAAAAATATTTAAATATCATCACTTCTCCATATAAACATAAATGTCAGACAGTTTACTGTTTTAACTATAAAGATTTAAAAAATAAGTATTGGAAGAAGAACAGAGGAGCATTTGACATTTTTTATGGTTAGAAAACCCTCTAAAAGAATAATAAAATATTCTGAAGCCATAAAGAAAAATAAAACAAGTAAGATTACATTAAAAAGAAACTTTTATGTAAGATTTTTATATACAATAAAGAAAATAAATTATAGATGACAACTGGGAAAATTTTGCAATCTATTTGACAAAAAAGGGCTATTCAAAGGACACTTGAAGATTAATTTTTAAAAATGTTAAAGCTTCAACAGAAAAATAAAGTATTATACATTAAAAATCAGTTCAAAGAAGAAATAATGCCATGAACACCCAAACTATGAGTGAAGGCTGAATTTCTCTAGTTAAAAAAAAAAAAAAAAAAAAAAAAAAAAAAGACCAAAATGCAATTAAAACAACATTGAGATACGATTTTTTACCTGTCAAACTTACCAAAGTGTAAGATAGAGTAAACATGAGATTTCTCCAAGCTATTGCATGGAATAGAGATGGGCATCACATGTTTAGCAAGAAATTTGGCAACAGTATAAGCATTTAAATGTGCCTACTTCACATAAAGCAATTCCACTTCACACAAAGATGTACTTCTATGTAAAGTTAATTTCAGGATTATTTATATTTCAACCCAAATAGAAACAGTAGAAATGTCAATCAATAGCTGATTGATTAAATAAATTATGGCATATATACATATACATAGTATATGCAAGTTCTAACAATTAAGTTATTGAACTTGCCACCGTGCGCTTACATTGGCAGCACTGTGCAAACAGCTCGGTAAGGTTTCATAACCTTGGTATATCAGTGTCTCACAGCTGTGTTCGTGTCATTGTGTGGCGGTGTCTTGATGAGTGGTGTTCATTATTGTTGTGTGTTTTTGTGTGCAATTGCAAAAATGACTGAGCTTGAATTAGAGCAACGAACAAGCATTAAATTTCTTGTTAAACTTGGTGAGAGTGAAAGTGAAATCAGGTACATGTTAGTCCAAGTTTATGGGGATAATGCCATAAAGAAAACGGCAGTGTACAAATGGATTAAACGTTTTTCTGAGGGGAGAGAACACGTCACTGATGAAGAGAGGTCAGGGTGGCCACTAACCAGCAGAACTGATGAAAACAGTGCAAAAATTCATCGAATTATGTATCAAAATCGTCGGCTGACTGTGAGAAGCATAGCAGACCAAGTAAACATTGGTAGAGAAATAGTTAGGAAAGTCTTAACTGAAAATCTTGGCATATGAAAGGTGTGTGCAAAAATGGTCCCAAAGGAGCTCACCAATGAAGAAAAACAAAGGAGAGTCTAAGTTGCCAAGACATTTTAGAGAGGCAAGACGAGGTGTTGGGCCTTGTTATCACTGGTGATGAAACATGGGTATACCAATGTGACCCTGAAACAAAGTATCAAAGTGCACAACGGAAGTCAGCCAATTCTCCACAACCAAAAAATTTCCTTCATTCCAAATCAAGAATCAAAATGATGTTACTACCCTTTTTTGATATCAGAAGGATTATTCATTGCGAATTTGTACCAAATGGACAAACAGTTAACCAAGTTTACTATTTGGAAGTGTTGAAAATTCTGCCTGAAAAAGTTAGACGAAAAAGACCTGAACTTTTCGCCAACCATTCATAGCTCTTGCATCATGACAATGCGCTAGCTCACAAGGCACTGTCTATGAGGGAGTTTTCAGCCAATAAACAAATAACTGTATTGGAACACCCTCTGTACTCACCTGATCTGGCCCCCAATGACTTCTTTCTTTACCCAAAGATAAAGGAAATATTGAAAGGAAGACCTTTGATGACATTCAGTACATCCAGGGCAATACGATGGCAGCTCTGATGGCCATTCTAGAGAGAGTTCCAAAATTGCTTTGAAGGGTGGCTTAGGCACTGGCATCGGTGCATAGCTTCCCAAGGGGAGTACTTCGAAGGTGACCGCAGTGATATTCATCACAGAGGTAGGTAGCACTTTTTCTAGGATGAGGTCGTGAACGTAATCGTCAGACCTCATAGGAGAGATTTGAAAGATAGATTGAGGTCAGCATGAACAGGGCATTCTATTGCTTACTAATGAGTTTAGACTGTATCTGCTAAGCAATGGAGAGCTAGTCAAGGGTTCTGAACAGTGACAAAGTAAGATGAAATGTATATTCTACAAAGACAACTTTGGTGGTAGGATGAAGGATCCTTTAGAGAAGGAGACTAAAAACTCCATATTATATTATTATGAGAGTTCACACTAGGTATGATGTGATCCAGAACATGGGTAGTGACAGTGGAATATAAAGGAGAGATCAGAAAGGAGAGACCCTACTGAGGTAGCACCTGCAGAAGCTATACATGTATTCCATCCTCCTCACAGGTTGGTTTGGTGACTCCCAAGAGTATTTTACACATCCTTCCCTATCATGGCTTTTGGTCATTGCCCTTCTGCCAGGTTTTTCCTTAGTGAGCTGCCTGCTAGCTATTGAGGGTAAAGCAGCTTTTTGTGATATCAAAAGGCTGGAAATCACTGTTGAATTAAACATTAATTAGTGAGGGACCCCTCCTAAAACATTAAGATCCTTTTTTAGCCCGAAAAAGCTAAATATCTTAATGGAGAGCATAAATGAGGCTGAAGTTCGTTGTAATTGTAAAGAATTTACAATGAAACAATTTATCTAATGGTTTAGGGCAGGGTTAAAGTAGCTTGAATAGATATTCATTGCTGTCCAACTCAGACAACTCATCAGTATTCTTCTTCCCATTTTAAATAAAGGCAACAGAAGAGTACAAACAAGGGCGCAGAACGATAAGAGTCTGACAGCTCCTTCTAGGCAGCACTGCTCCAGGAATCATAAGGGTATAGGTTTTCCTCCTCTAAATTCAATGTGCTATCGTGTCAACTTTTTGGCTAAGAAATCTGGCCAGGATCCTTGTATCTAAAAATGAATGTAAATGGGAAGAAAAATGAAAGAGTGCCTGTGTATTGGGCTGTTTTGCTCTCTGGGAACCACCAGATCTTTAGCCAGTTAATAGGAAACCATCATGGTGGTAGTTCCCACTGCAGTGACACTGTTTCCAACAGTTACTGTGTTTACAAAGAGGCTTCCATATGTACCCTGGGCTAGGTGCCATGTGAGGGAAGCCAAGATATTTGAGATTCAGTCTGGGCCTTAAAGGGGTTTGCAATTTAGATGATGAGACAAGACTAATAAATGGAGAAGAGTTAACTCAACGTGAAACTGTCAGAGGAGTGGCTCTCCATATTATTTTTTTTTTCACAGAACTAAAGACATAAGGCTATATCAGAGTGGCCATAGCCTTCAGTCTGCGTTCACTTCTCAGGCTACCTGACAACCCCCGTCTTCTCATATTGAATTGCTCAGCCAGTATGTCACTGACCCTGAGTTGGAACCTCTGACTGAGAGAATACCTCGCATAGGCCAAAGTTGCATTAATCTCAAGGCATTCAGGAGATGGAAAGATTGATACACCCTGAGAAGCCTTCAATGTGGAGATAGCATTGAAGGATGGATATGTCTGAATTGGTATATGGAATATTCCTAGTCCAGGAATACAAATGCTTATGTGATGCTATTCAGGTCTTTAAAACAAAGTCGAATTTTGATTGTAACAGAACATTTCAATGATAGTTCTCAACAAACATATACTGAGAAACTGCTTTATGACAGCTACTGAGCCAAGTAGAGGGGAAACAGAGATGAAAAAGGTATGATTCCCACACTCGAAGAACTTCTTGACTGAAGATAGAGAAAGAGCTGACTCAAGACCTTTATATTTCCTGCATTTGTAGGAAGACAACATCCTGTACACCTGGCCAAAGGTAATCTCTAGCAGGCTGTTTTCTCTATCTGGGTGACACTGGAGTGAAACACATGGAATCTCGGGTAACCAATCATTCAAGCTGTCAATCACTCCATGCTCATGTCAACCCTCTGTGTCTCCTTGAAAGGTCTTCTTGAACTTGGGCAAATGGCATTCAGGCTGTTTATTTTGCTGACCTCAGTGACTCAGGGCTCGATACCTTAGATTCTAAGAATGTCCATTTTTCTTCTTTTCAAAACCTAATCTTCTCAATATACATTAAAGAACTAGAATGTTATTTCAAATGCAGTAATCATGAAGCCTGAAGAATAATGGTTGCAATATTTATTGATGCTTTGAATGACTTACGTTTTTTAATGCGCTCCAGTGGAAAAAAATACATTCATTTGAATGCTTAGCATTTACACACTTGAAAGATTCATAATTGCTATCATATTTCTACTGTTACATATATCATATGTATATAATATACATTTCTGCAGTTACAGTGATGAAAAAACCATCATTATAATAATTTGTTTGATTTCTGTTCATAATTCATCCATACTATAATTCTAAACTCATTTTCACCATCTTCCCGGCATGCTGTCTCCCCAATCTGTTTCTCCTCCTGCTTTCTACCCTATCTCTGCTCAAGGCATTAAATAAACCCCTCCCCCCCAATCAGCACGAATCTGAACACGTGGGGCCTCTTTGGCTCCTCTCCTTCTTTTACTTCTACGTCTGGTCATTGGTCAAATCATTTCTTGTCATGTTGCTTCCCCCAAATCTGTTCTCTTCTATTACCTCAGTAATGAAACCCTGTTTTTAATTGACCGTATGGTTGTGCAAAATAAAGACTACATATCCTAGTATTTCCTTATAGTCAGATGCATTTCTGGGTCTTTGTTCTGACAAACGAGATGTAAGTGGAAGTGGTATGCAGCAACTTCAAGGAAGCTTCTTGACAGACAGTATACATGTCATTTGCCATATTCTTTTTTGTCCCTTCCTATTATGTGCTCCCAGGCTGGAGCTCAAGCAGCCGTTTTGAAACATGAGGCCACATACTAAGGATAGTGGAGAAGCAAGAGAGGAGAGTGGTGGTCTGCCAGTGTAGAGCTAGCAGCCCTCCCAGTTCCAGACTGTTTAACTCTGAATTTCTTTCACATGAGAGAAAAATAAATTTCTGTCTTTTATAAAAAACATGGTTTTGGGTTCTCCTTCACATGAGTCAAATATAATCCTGATTAAAAACTTTCCTTAATTTTTCTGACCCATTCTTGCCATTGTTATCACTATTATTATCAGGCTCACAAGAGACTAAAAAGCAAAATAATACAGGTATTGTAGTGGAAGGCTTAGCAGCACTGGCTTTGAAATAATTCTTATTTTGTTCTTTGCTAGCTTTACCTCTCTGTGCCTCACTTTCTTCATTGCAAAATGAAGACTTCATAAGTTTATTGCCAGGAATAAATGAGATAACGCAGATAAAATACTCATGTATAGTGTCTGGTGGTAAGTGCCCCATAAAGAGTAGCTTTCCATATTGATAATGTCATCTTTTTCAGTTTAACCTAAGGGAGAGATCTTAGAACAAATGCCATTGGGCATAATATACTAATTCAATGATTTGCTAAGTGGTAACTCGCCATTCATACACTTCTCAGCTCAATCATTTTTATATTTGTACTAACATTTTATATTTGGAACATTTATATTTACATTTAAACTCAAGGTGCCCAAACTTATAGGCCATATTAAAGCACAGGTTTGCATTCTGATGTGGAATATTTCTCAAAATATTTTTCTGGCATAATCTTTTATACTGTCTTCTTTGGTAGTGAATCCTCTTGTGCCACGTGTTTTATTATCTTCCACTTTTAATACACTTGGGGGCTTATTCTACTTTTTGTCCTAGGTTTTCTTTTTTTTAATTTTTTTTTTTATTGGGGAATCTTGGGGAACAGTGTGTGTCTCCAGGATCCAACAGCTCCAAGTTGTTGTCCTTCAATCTAGTTGTGGAGGGCATAGCTCAGCTCCAAGTCCAGTCGCTATTTTCAATCTTTAGTTGCAGGGGGCATAGCTCCCCATCCCATGGGGGAATTGAACCAGCAACCTTGTTGTTGAGAGCTCACACTCTAACCAACTGAGCCATCTGGCTGCTCTTCTAGAAGCTCAGCAGCCAGCCGCTCATGTCTTCAGTCTAGTTGTGGAGGGTGCAGTTCAGTGACCCACGTGGGAATCGAACCAGCAACTCTGCAGGTCAGAGCTCACACTCTAACCAACTGAGCCATCCAGCAGCCCTGAGTCCTAGGTTTTCTTTATGCAAATATATGCATGTGAAACTGGATATTTTTCAGCCAATTTCAGCAACTACCTTATTTCCAGATGAAAGCTCAGACATTCTGTCAAGAACTTATGACAAATCTAATATCCATTTGTGTCTTTTCTAGAATCCTTAGAAAAAGATTTAATATATTCATACCAATGATGTTCATGACATGGCAGAAATATGCAACATTGGTGAATGTTTTTATTCTTAACAACAAAATATATATATTTTTTAATTTTGAGATCAGCTATCACTCAGCAGTACAACTATTAATACCGACTTTACAACTGTGACCCCAAAGCCGTAGCAGATTTTCCCGTTATTTTAGTCTAAGTTCTCTTCTAAATCCTCCTACACATCATTGCACAGAACTTGACCAAGTCATTCTCTTCCTCAAAAGCTTTGGTTCATATGGCTCTTTTCTCCTTGGCGTTCTCTTGTAAAATTTGCTGCTCCTTTTAAGGTAATTTTTCCTGACAAATGTTATCAACTGCACAAAACCTGATACCTGCAGACAAAAGTGATATTTCAGTCCTCTGGGTTTACTTAGCAAAAATGAAAAATTATATATGTATATATATACATATATAATTATTATATACATATGTAATATATATATATACATATATAATTATATATATGTATATATATATATATATACACACACACACACACACACACACACACACACATATAGAATTATTGTATTTGACTCAAATTGTTCAAGTTTCTTATTCACGATTGCCAAAACTGAACAGGGGTGGGCTAGGCTTTCCTTGGCCTCTTATGTTGAATTTTGCTCCCCAAGGTCATAAGGAGGGTGGTGAGGCCAGAGATTTGAAAGCCAGGACCGAAAGATAAAAGCAGAGGCAAAATTCATGAGCAGCCAGAGAAAGAATTTGAAACGAACATTGACCAAAAGTTGAAATCTTGTTGGATTAATGACCAAGTAAGTCAGAAATAAGCCAAGGTAAAAGAAGTCGATATGGGTCTTGGGAAAACCAGTTCCCGGTCTTCTGTTACAGGCTGGCAGAGCCCGTGGAAGGTAGATGATGGAATTGCTAGATACTGTGTTTCCCCGAAAATAAGACTGGGTCTTATATTAATTTTTGTTCCAAAAGACACATTAGGGCTTATGTTCAGGGGATGTCATCCTGAAAAATCATGCGAGGGCTTATTTTCTGGTTAGATCTTATTTTCGGGGAAACACGGTAGGAGAAATAGATGTTAAAATGCAATAGGACTAAGGAGCTGTGTATTTTTAAATGGCCTTAAAGGTAACGCCCTCCTTTTTTTAAAGTGGGGTAGGTGGTTTGACATCCTCAGAAGGAAAGGCAGATGGTGTCACTAGTTCGGATTTTGTCCCAAATTGTGCTCCTTGCAGTTTGGATCATATTCTGTATGTCTTTGGTGGCCAGTAGCCTGTCCAGGTGATGATAAGGTAGAAGTGGGCCCAGCAGTGAGCTAGAATTGGAAGCTCTTGTTGCTATCAAATGGTGGAAATACACATATGCAGAATTAGCGTTTCGAAGGTGGGATTTGAGCCAAGCTAATTATTAGTATTTTGGCAAACCGCTAATTCTGGATATTTCTGAAGAGTTATGCTGTGTATCAAATTGGGGAGTTTTCATAGGCCAACTGAGGGTTTCTCCTGAAGGCCTTGTTGTGGTTTTTGACAGTGGACACTTAACCTCCTGGGTACTTGTGTTTCTTCCATCAGTGTTGCAGTCTCCTGAGGCTCCTTGTAATGGTTGTGTATGTGTGTGTGTGTGTGTCTTTTAACAGAAGATTCAAAGCAATTTCGATTCTCTCCCCATGGTTCTTCGTCATCTCTCATGGAGACTCTTATAATAGTCTCCTGATATACTTCTATCTTCAGACTTACGTCCCCACAATGCTTCATCTGTTCTGCTGAGAAATCTTTGTAAAACACAAAGCTAATGGTTTCATTGACTCATGTATAAAAATTTGGCTACATATCTAAAGGTGACATTCACCTACACACTCTGTGCAAAGCAGTCCTTTATTGTGAAGGGCTGTGTAGGAGAGTGTGCCAGTACCGGATAAGCTCCAAATTTCTTAGTGAAGACAGCGCCCTCCACACCCTGGCTCCTGACTACGCCTCTTGCCTTTTTCCCCTATAGTCTTTGCACCTCGGCTAAGGTGCATGCAGTCTGCTCACACTCTGGACTGTTTCTTGTCCACGTACCTTATTCACATCACTACCTCTGCTTGAAAAGTTCTCCTAAATCTTCCTGATTAACAAATTTATCCTTCCAGACTCAGTCCAATGTCATTTTCTTAATGATGACTTTTCAAGCTCTTTTGAATGAGTGAATTAGCTACTCTAGACTGTCTGCTTTCATATTCCATGCATATAATATTTATTTTTATCATAGCACTTATTTTTAATGCAAATGTTTTGGTATATTTATATGTTTATTAAGTAAATAAAAACCCCTAATGATTATTGTTTTTTGCAGATACTATTCATTTAGATTTACCAAATATATACTTTTTCCAAAAGTGGCATTTCCTTTCTCTTGGAATGCCCAATCTTCCAAGTGGGATCACTTTCTTTCTTCTTGAAAAACTCCCTTTACTAGAGTCTGTCGTGTGACCCGCTGGTGATAAATTGTCTTAGTTTACATTTGTTAGAGAATGTTTAAATTTCACCTTCATCCATTTTGTCCTGTGTATGGAAGTCTGTATCGAAATTGTTTTCCTTTAGCACCTTGTGGCTTCTCTTGTTTTTCTTTAGATGTCATCCCTCTGTAATGAGGTGCTGCTTCGTTTAATGTAATAAGTCAGATTTTTTTTTCTTTTCCTATTGCTGCTTTTAAGATTTCCTTTTTGTCTTTGGTTTATAGCAGTTTTTACACCTAGGAGTGCTTCTCTTTGTTTTGATATAGTTTGTGGTTTTCAAGATTTCTTAAAACAGTGGCTTGATTCCTTTTTTATTGTTTCTTTCTAATTTTCTTCTCCCTATTTTTTATGGGATTTCAATGCATATATGTTAGACTTTTGCATTATAACCTGTATGTCTCACATTATTTTTCTCAATGTTTTAAATAATATATTTTTCTGACCTATTTTTCATTTTGCTGATTCTCTTCAACTGTGTATAGTCTGCTATGAGACTTTATTATTATTGTTGTTGTTTTTAAATGCTAGCATTTCTACTTAGTTTTTATTTATTAGTTCTAGTTTACTACAAAAAATCCTTAGTTTTGTCTTTTATCTTTTTGACTATGGTAACTATATTTAAGTTTTTATCTGATAGCACAAATAGTCTGTGTGTCTGTTCCTATTGTCTATATTTCCCCTTGGTTTGCAGTCACATTGCTTTGTGTACTCATGGGCCAGGCTACTTTTTAATGGATCCTGGATGTTATATCTGAAATTTGTAACTAACTTTGAAATTTAGGATGATGTTATTGTCTTCCAGAAATAATTTCTATTTGTTTCTGAAAGGATGCTTTAGCAATTCGATTCTTAACCCCTCTTCTAGAATTGGCAGATACCCCTGGTAGAAATGTGGTCTCAAATGCCAGGCTGGACAGCCTGGATTTATCTCTTCTGCTAGACAGTCTTCACTGACTTAATACACTGATACCGTCTACTATATATATACTTTTTTTTCCTCATTCAGCATTTCTAGTTATACTCAGTGAAAGGGTTGGTCTACCACTACCAGAAGTAGAAGTATGAATAATTAATTTTAATACACTGAGAAAATTGAATTAAATCCTCAAAAGAGAGTAATACAAACTTATCTTGTTACTGGTGAAGAGGGAACATGAGGAAACATTTGTGGATTATTTCCAGCTCTACTCTACCAAACAATTTACCAACAATTCATAAAGGATGCACCAGTAATTTTGATCATTATATCTGACAGAATGTGTACATGAATATGGGTTATTATATCCTTCATCCTCTTAAGTACTCTACCTTGCTATATGTGTTTTTC
Source organism: Rhinolophus ferrumequinum (assembly GCF_004115265.2). NCBI lineage: Eukaryota > Metazoa > Chordata > Mammalia > Chiroptera > Rhinolophidae > Rhinolophus > Rhinolophus ferrumequinum. Next base: position 27,090,994 of record NC_046287.1, read on the forward strand.
CTGAGAAAACTGTATTTCTAATCCCAATCATTATATAAAAAAGTTTTTGGTGATTTATTAATGACATTTCTGTCTCAAAGTAATATTTGTGAATGAAAATGTTCTCTTAAGCATTCAGAGTAACTAGAAGTTAAGGAGGGTGCTTCATACAGGTGCAGAAGTTAGTTATCATACCCTCCTAAAGCTCCTCTGTCCACTCTGGGAAGACAAGCCATTTTAATGTCAAGGAATTACCAGAGGAAAGGCTCTAATCTTTCCCTGATTTACTAGGGCCCTGAATGTATTAGGGTATAGAAATATATAGACATGGTTGAAGGATTTGGATGCCCTCCCCCCCCCAAAAAAAAGCTATATTGCAAAAAGGGACAACACAGTTCTTGAGAGAAAAATCATATGAGTGTATGAGTGTCCAAAGAATCACGCCAGAGTGGCCCAGAATGCATGCACATGACTCCAGCGTAGTGCAAGGCTGGGCTTGACCAGCCTGTGACACAACACTCCCAGGTTGCTGGCCCCCTGCAAGATGTGATAAGGAGGATGCTGGTGGATAGGAACCAGCATCTCTCTGCTGTAGGATTCTCCACTTTTAAGGCTGAACATGTGCAGAAGGTGTTTATAACTGAGAAGCAGGTGAAAACTGGAGATGTGACAGCAAGGTGTTGGAAAGCCCAACGCATTAGCATTGGTCTGTGAAGATGATTCATTCTGCGGGGATCATAAGTGATTCAAGATAGACCGCGGCCTGTGACAGAGAGAGACATTGCCCAGGGACCTGAGATGTGTAGGGCAGGGTTGGATAATGAAGCAGAAACACAGGGATAATTTTGGGGATGAGAGAAACTGTAAAGCCTCAGTCAGTACTTGCATTCCATGGGAGATACTGCTTTCTCACCGATGAGGGACTGTGAGGGAGGGAATGTTTGTGTCCCTACAAATTCATGTGTTGAAACACTAGCCCCTCGTGTGATGGTTTTAGGAGGTGGGGTCATTGGAAAGTAATTTATACAGTTCTTTTGGTAACAAATCCACAGGTATTTATATAGTCTGTTTTTTCCCAGTGTCTGTGAAGTCACACAAGTGATCAGAAGCCACTGGCTTATCTGCAAATTCATGGGACTGAGGTCCACTCAGGAAATGTTATTCCTGAGCTGTAGTAAGACAACCTATTGGTTTTCTTGAGGCCTATACCTGACCGTCTCAAATCCTGCTTTCATTACCAGTGATTGAGAGAAAAATGTCCATATAGGACACTGCATAATTATAGTTAACTTGCAGGTAAAACTGGGGATTTCTCTTTTACCTTAGAAACAAGGCATATTAGTACTGATTAGGTATATTTTTACCAGAATGGTAAAAAACGTGCCTGAGAATTTGTAGTGTCTCAACCCCAGAGACAGAGAAGTCAGATGATAATATAATCACGGCAGATTTAGGTGGTAGACTGAGGAGATCACTGATATGATGACAGCAGCTTCCTGGGGCCACAATATCCAAGGTGCCGGGAACAGCAGGATAAGAAGCTGACGGGAGAAAGGCTAAAGAAGGGTTGTGTGGTGTCTTATGGGGCTCTGGAGTTAGGCATATCTGGTCTGTAACCATATTGCTGCCTCTTATTAGCTCTATTTTCTTTGCAAAGCATTTCAATTTTGTAAGCCTTAGTTTCCTTATTTGCAAAGTTGAAATACTATTAAGACTTTCTTTGTTATATTAAATAATATGTGAAAAGTACTTGGTTTATTGTCTGACACACACTAAACATTCTAATAATAATAATAACAACAATAATAATAATAAATAATTGCTATTATTAACATAACGATTTCCCTAAAATTTAATTTTCCAAGAGGAAAAGAAGAATTTCAATCACTCATGTTTAAGTACTTCAGGATATGAAATAGGGAGAAAGAGGAAATTGTATGAAGGGAGCCATTTTGGATGATGAGAACAATATTTCGATATATATGAGATGATCTATGAGAAATTGTACGTTAGAATATTTTGGTGAAATGTTGAGTCAGGGATAGACTTTGTGAACTTTTAACTTCACACAGATAATTAGTGTTCTGGGAGGAAGATTATAGTGATAAAGAACTGAATGGCTGTTGCTGAGAAGCACCTAGGGGTATGCAGTATTATTCTACTATTCCAAGTGAGAAATGTTGGATTTAATAAATGAACCCTGGCAAAGGGAGAAGGTCTGAACATGCATTTCGAAAAGACAGAGTTTTCCAAAAGAAGCCGAGAAGTAACATTCTTGAAGATATTTTTTTATGCTACTTTATTGGTAAATGTAGTAGTGTCTTATTTTACACAAACTGAGCAAAAAATGTGTCTAACAACAAACGTTTGCACTAGGGATGCTAGGGCTTGAACTTTCAATGCAGAACGAGATAGAGCATCTGTTCTGAAGAGCCACATGGAACATAAGTCATTTACATCCAACAGTGCATTGCTGTGGAGCTATATTTATCTGGTAAAGCCATAAATGTAACCAGACTAGAAATGTCATTTTCGTGCTTGGAAATATGATATAACATCATACTAATTTGGAAGTTTATATGTTATCTGTTCTCTGATTTGGCAGTTTGTCAAAAGAGCAATGCACTTCTGATCTAACTGTGTATTAAAGTTATAAAAACACTCATCTTTACCAGTTTCTATTATTTTCATCATATGACATGGAATAAAATGTCCGATAACAGAAGACATCATATAAATACATAGTCATTTTGCCATAAAAAAACCCCATCTGCTTACCTCTGTACAACATAGTTGAATAAGCATAAAATGAAGACCCAAATCCCTTAATATTCTTGAAGACCAGATGCATTTTGACATGACTGACGGTAGGGTGAAATCCACACCAGTGCCTGGCCAGGGGGTAGATATTAGGTAATAAGCAAAAGAACCAGCTGTCAGGAATCTGAACCACCACAACACTTTAGAAGTTTATCATTACAATTCAGCATGAAGCTGGAATTTTTGGATTAGTAATTTTATGGGTGACCTTACAAAAATAATTACAATATAGTACAGGCAAAATGTAACAGTTTGGTATATTATACCAGCTATGGCCAGCTCTTTAAAAAGGCTTTATTCTTGAATTTTGGAAAAAGCTCAATGCTGTTTTCTTGGGAAATCATGAACTTGGTGTTAAACATAGTGGTGGACCAGGAACTCAAGTGTGAGCCATTTTAATGCTGCATCTGGATAGGGAATGCTCTGTAAACCTGGGCACTGCGAAAAAGAACAGTTTTCCAAAACATTTTCTCACAAAAGCGAAAGAATTTCATAATGCCTGACAGGGCACTGAGTGTAATGAAAATTAATAACAATGATTCTGTTTCAGAGACGTGCGTTTCACTTTTGCTGAAGAATTTTAATATGCTATTTGATTAGAGAGAATATGGGAAATGAGTCTATCTGATTCTCATTTTTGGCTAACAGTCTTGGCTGGCTATTGGGACAATCTGTTATTGCTGGCTATGGCTCTGGGGGTGAGTTAATGCCAGCCATTCAGATGCTCACTGAAATCTATTTTTGCGTGGAATGGCGGTTTTCTGCTTCTAGTGATCAGCTTGCCATTCTTTGCTACACAAGCAAAAATGACTCCCTTTCTGTTCCTTGGCCTTGCTGGAGTTTTGGGCCCGCAGCTCACATTGTCTGCACTTCTTCAAGCTCGTTAAGTCAATTTACAGCCATCTGTGTTTGTACCATTAACCCACTCTATTGAACATCGTACAGTTGTTTTCCGTGTCTGTTCTTGGTAAAGGATGTGCATCCTGAGGTGTTCTAATCACGTGCTGTTCTTATGACAGCTCCCTCTGAGGGATCTGGGCGGAGAACACCTTTATGAGAATTTCAAGCTGCGACAGATTTTGGCCCTGGTGGATGAAGTGGGAGATTTGATAAGGGCAATCCTTGATTCTGTTATCAGAACTGTGAGGCAATGGAAAAGTGCCATTCTTTACTGGCCAGGATAAGACTAGAATACAAGGAAGCATAAGAGAAAATCAAAAGGAGACTGAAGAAGTTTTTTGGCCTTTGTGGAAAAATGACAGCACAAAGGAGAATGATAACATGCGAACAGATAGCAGCAGCAGGAGGAGTGTAAGTTTCCTCCGCTACTTTCGTCTAACTTGTTCCATCCATGCCACATTGTGAATGGTCTCCCTGAATTCTGCTCGTACTGTTTGAATAGGATAGAGGCAAACTGATTAAACCAGCCCATGGCTTCCCGAAGACCTTATATAACTGGTGAAATAGAGCAAGCACGGATCAAAGGAGAGAAGGCAGGACACTGAGAGCAGAGCTAACATGGATTTTTCTGCTGGCTTTCAAGATCTCTATGGCAGAATTTTAAGGAATGCTGGGAGGTACTTAGATATTTCATGCTGTCTCAAGATAAAAGAAAGTGACAGCAGTTGTATGTGAAGCCAAGGAAGAGACGTAATTTCTCTCTCATTGGTTTATTTATTCAGTTTTTAAAACGTAAATATGGATTCATAGATATTTATTTTATTTTATGGGTTTTAATCATTATTTATTTATTGCTCTTTTTTTTTCCTCCTGTTTTGGCCATTAGTTTGCTTCTTGTATTTAAGCTTATATTTTCCCTTCACCAGGACTGGAACATACTACTTCTATAAGGGTCCTAATTGTCCTTACAGGACAATGATGTTTAGAAACCAGCCAATCTGGGAGCTAGGTGTGCTTAATTGCTATTAGGTTATCATTTCTTTTGCGCTCTTTCAGTGGACAAAATTAGGAAACACATGCATGTTACTCACTCATGCATAATATGCATCTATATTTATTTCTGTATCTATCTATAAAAATCCCGTGCTTCCCCCAAAATAAGACCTAGCCAGACAATCAGCTCTAATGTATCTTTTGGAGCAAAAATATTAATATAAGACCCAGTCTTATTTTACTATACTATAAGACCCGGTCTTATAGAATAGAATAGAATAGAATAGAATAGAATAGAATAGAATAGAATAGAATACTGGGTCGTATAGTAATTTTTGCTCCAAAAGATGCATTAGAGCTGATTGTCCAGCTAGGTCTTATTTTCGGAGAAACACTGTATTAAAATTCGTAAGTTTATATTGATACCTCTCATTCCAATCCAATACAGTAGGGACCTTGCCCCTTTTCTTATTTGTAACTTCCTCCCCCGACAGTAAGAAACTTGGCTCCTGTTATTGACAATATATTTACTTATTTGTTCAGGCCTAGAATACATATAAGATAGTCTCAGAATTGCTAACTCATGCCTCTGTGAGAAACACATTTATTAACTAGATTATAGTATTTTTTTGTAGGACTTTTTGTCTTCAGGATCTAGGCTTATTTTGATAATATATTTTATTTCCTCTCAAATTTAGTTTTCAAGGTGACCTTCTCCAATATCAGCTATAGTGAGATAATTATCACTCAAATAGATGTTTGCTGGTATAGGTTATCACTGGAGCACAGCAGTATGTAAACTGTCTGTAGATAACAAAGATACTTGTAATCTGAAAGAAAAAAAATTCACCTAAGTTTGCTTATTTCATAATTGGAAATAGACATTTTGGCATAATATCACTATTTTTTCTTAGTGTCAACTCAAAAATCAATATTTCTATGAAATCTCAAAGAAACATATGAAATTAGGAAGGTAAGCCCTTACCGTCACATTTTAGATTTCAATTATAGAACTAATAAATCAAAATGACCCAAAGCTCACTGCAACTACCATTTTGAAAAGAACTTAGCTGCTTGGGAGAGTTTCAAAATAGTGGATATTAATCTGCATTACATGTCTATATATCTATATTATATCTCTGTATCTTATTATGTGCTATCTTCCTGTAAGTTATTTGTACAATTTATAACCTCTAAAACTGACTTTTTCCCAAGTCATAGTGAGTGGCAATTTTTCAGATCCAAAGAATACACAGGCAAGTCTTAAAATTCTGTCAGAAAACTAAAATAAGAACATAGTGACATCTATATATGTGAATGTAGCAAAGTTTAAATAATGACTATGAATGAAGGTTATTCATTTATTGCATATTAACTGAGTCCTTATTATATGCTAGGTGCTGAGAAAACAGTTGTAATTAAAACAAACAAAAATCTCAGCCTTCATGGAACTCATATTCCAGTGGGGGAAAGATGGGCAATAAACAAAGTATCTCGTATAGTATTGGAACATGGCAAATGATATGGAGAAAAGAAAGCAAGAAAGGTGGGTAGGAAGCATGAGAGCCTGTGGTGGTTTATAAATGTAAAATTAGGATTGTCAAGGAAGAGGTCCTTGAAAAGGTGACAGTTGGGCAAAGACTTTGAAGGAGGGGAGGGGAGAATCTGGAGGAACAACCAGCATAAAGACCTCAAGGCAAGAATATGTCTCACGGAGCAGCACAGAGGTCACTCATGGTGACTGAAGTGGAATGAATTAGAGGGAATTTTAAGAGATGAGGATGGAAAAGGAATGAGGTGAAGTGCGGGGGCAAACAGCAAGAAAAAGGCTGAAAGCAGAGTGTCTTGAAGCTAATGTAAGGACTGTAGCTTTTATTTCATTTGCAAACGCAAACCACCGAAAGCTATTAACCAGATGTGAGATGTGATCAAGATTTCGTTATTTCCCACTAACTGCAAACGTTCCACAAACTCAGTTCCATGCATCCCACTCTCTGACTACAGCCTCTTGTCTTTCCAGTGTCCTTCCTCTAGAAACATGACTTCAATGATTCTTTGATCCTACCAGGACCTCCAATCCGTTGATCTCAGCTCCTTTCTCTTCTCCCTTATCACTTGATGTCCTCTCCCTGCTTCTTAGCTTGGTGAAATCCTATGGTCAATCATTATGATCACTACATTGACTGGACCCAAAAGTCCCTTTCCCTGCTTTCTTTTCTTTGTAGTTGCTTAGCAGAATCACTGTTGAATTCAAATCTCCACATTCCATACTTGAACTGATGCAGCTAAATGTGGTGGGAAGAAAAAGCACATCTTCATGGACTGGTTTTACTTTGAATTTGTGACCATGAACCTCCAATACACTCTTAATGTCTACAGGCAATCGTACCAGGCTTTATACGCCCGTGAGTGACCATTCATGCCCCCACTCTCCTAGATGATTCACCTTTGTTCTGCCTCAAACCTGAACACATTCTCTCCATCTTTCTCTCTGTGCTTCCTAGAAAATCAAGAGACCTGGCACAGATTTCCACACCCATCTACCCACCATATCCGCCACAATATCTTGTACTTTCTTGCCTGCAATCAAAAATAATTTTGAATGCTCCTATCTAAAGCCTATCCCTCCACCCAATGCACGGGATCTCATTTTCATCTGCTCAAACACATCACTTCTTCCATCCCATAGAATCCATTTTTTTTTTCACTCCCTGTGGAACAAAGTCATTAACATGAGATTGTTTCCTTCATTATAAAATGAATAAATAAATAAAAAATAAAAATAATAAAAACATCTTCCTCCATCCCCACTTCTCTCACCAATCCATTCCTTTGCTTTGCTTTACAGCAAAATTCTACAAAAACAGTGTGTTCATTAACTCCATATTTTCTCTATCCATTCTCTCTTCCATTTATCTCAATCAGGTTTCATCTTGACTATATCACTAAAATTGCTCTTTTCAGGGTCATAAGGTCACTTTACTCGTTCCCTTGCTCAATTTTCAGCCTCCTATTACTTGACCTATCATCCGTATTTGTTAACAGTTGATCACTCACTCCTTTCTTCACTTGGCTTCCAGGACACCAAACTCCCCCGATTTTCTTTTTTGCTTGCTGGTGGCTCCTTCTCAGGCTGCTTTGGGGTGTCTTTGCTGTTCTCTGTACTCTGATAATAACGACACTTGTGTTCTTGGATCTTACCCAATCTCATGGTTCAAAATGGTCTGCATATGTCAATAACTCCCACATTTATATCTCCAATATAGCCTTTCTCTTACATCTTACTTTCATCTGTTAGAATATTATTTTGACTTTATTTTATAAATGGACACACTATATTTAGAATCTGATCATTTATCACCACCTGTAGAGCTATTACTCTGGTTTTTAGCCACCATTATGTCATTAAATTATTATAGTAGCCTCACAATCGGTCTTTCTGATTTAACCCCCATACATTTTGTCAGCACAGTGGTCAGCAGACAAGAACAGAATTAACTCTGAGGCACAAGGGTGGAAGCAGGGAAAACTGAAAAGAGGCTAGATAGCAGTAGAGGTGGTGAGAAGTGGTCAGTTTCTGGATACATTTTGAAGGTAGGTCTAATAGGATTTGCTGATTAGAGAAAGGGAAGAGTTAAGAACTCCTTCAGGGATTTTGGTCTAAGCAACTGAGAGCATGGATTTGTGGTAAAAGAGGTGGGTTCCTATATTGCTGATGGCTCTTGAATGTTACAGTTTTTTTGAGAAGCAACATGGTAAACTGTGTGATAAGCTTTTAAATATTCATACTTTTCGAATCACTGGTCCTATTTCAATTTTTTTTCAATAAAAAGAAAGAAAAGGTCTGTTTATAGATATGATCATTATATTTATAAGAGTACAAAAATAACATGAAAATATTTATAACATGAACTGGAAACATGAAATGCTATGTTCACTATGATTAGAACAATGTAAAATATTTATAGAACTGGATATATCAAAATCAGAATTTTCAAAAAGTAAACCAATTAATTATGATAGGCCAGTGAGAAAACGAGCTATTCATTTTTAAGTTAAAATATTCTTTCATGTTTTGAAATATTTTAATATTTATAAATGGGAAATGTGTTAGAAATATAATTAGGTGTCATCCCTTTATTTTAGAAAATAGAAATATCCTTTATAAATTTTTTCTTCAAGGCAAGGCATTTACTTTTGTTAAATGGTGAAAAGTTTAACACTTCATTATCTAGATTAACAGAGACTTTTAATAGCTTTTTGTCAATAAGCTCTCACAGACTTCTAGTCTGTTAGTTTGGTTTTACCCCCAACGACCTCATACTAGAACTCAGATTCAAGGGATTTAATTTCAAGGCCCAGCTCTGTCACTTATTCACTGTGTATCTTGAGTCAGGTTTTTCTTTTGCAAAATGGAGCTATCTACCTCTCTTTAATCTACTTTAGGATAGTTGTCAAGATCAAATGAGATAATAGGTCTGGAAATGACTTAAAACTATAAATCACCACAGAAATGTGAGGGATTATGGGAGTTTAGGTTGAGATTACTTCTGCTTCATTCTGAAGATTTTGTCCTTAGGTCTTAATCGTTACCTTCTGATCCTAAAAGTGATGCTTCCCTTTGAATGAAAATCAATTTAAAGAACTAAGCAATAATATAAACATGTCTTTTGAAAATAAGAACAAAATTATAGGATGTTAATAAATCATATGATTGTCTCAAAAAGAATAGTACCAGAATAGAAATCATAGATATAATTTTCACTTATGAGCTTCTATGCATTCTAAGTGTACTCAACTTGAAAAAAAAAAAAAACTTAGCTAAAGTGATGCAAAAATTTTAAAACTTGAAAGAAGGAAGCAGCCGGCTATCAGTTACCTTGTCTTTCTTTTGAATAAGTCTTTCCAGGCAGGTGAAATACAAAATTAGTATATTAATAAAAGATTAAGTAATCCATCTGGCCAGCAGTATATAGGAAGGTGTCCCATATACAGAATCGCAGGGTGCAGAATACAATTTTCACATTAAATGCTAATACTTTCTTGAAAAGGAAGATTCATGAAGACAGTAATCCAGGTAGAACTGAAGAATGAGGAAAATCTCTGTTTTAAAATGAAAAAAGTTGAAATTATGGCTCTCCTCAGAGAAACAGATTCATGCCGCACAAACAAAAAGCAAATGAAAGGGTTTGTTGGTGTGCAACAAATCTTTGCAGTCTCACCAAAGCTGTGTGTATGTTATGGGTGATAAAATACTTCAGGATAAAAATAGAATGCATTGTAAGTTGAGAGGAGCCAATTATTATTTTTGAAAGGATAACAAAAATTTGCTCAAAGTTTATAGCTACTGCTGCAAAAGCTATACAATACAAGCAATGTGATTATATAGTAGTTCAGCTAAAAAAAAAAAATCTTCTGAGGCCAGAGTAAATGGGCAGAAACAAATTTCAAAGAATATCTTTGCTCATGAAAATGGGAGTCAGTTTTGGCCTAGATCCAAACTAAACTAAATATAGAAAAAGGGGGAAAGGCATGCTTTATGAAGTTTCCCTCCTCTCCAAACTACAGTCCATATTCCTCCCTAATTATGTGCTTCTAGCTTTCTCTGCAGTGGCTTCTAAGTAGAAGCTACTGAATATGTCTGCCAAAGTAGGTGACTTAATGTTTTTGAATCTCAGTTCTGTCATTTATAAGATGAGAAAGTAGAAGATATTTAATGTCCTTTCCAAAACTTAAAAAAAGAATACTTTCTTATTTTTGGTTCTGTCATCATCGAACATTATATATCAATTTTAGAAGGGTTGGCTTCAAGTATTTTTGTGGACTGCTAAATTGATTGATCTGTAGAACTATTTGTTGTCTTTTGATATTTTAGTTTCTTCTTTATTTTCTCTTATGTTGGATTCTCTCTACCCTTTATCCCATGTCTTCTTTCCCTTGGCCCAATCCCTCATTTTATTGGAACATATTCTCCAGTAGGTCCTGATGAAAAAAATGCATGGGAGGTGAAAACCGAGGTTCTGCATATCTGAAAACAACTTTTTCTATCCTCACTCTTAACTGATTGATTCGTTTCAGAATTCTAGGTTGAAACTCGTTTGTCTCACAGAATTTTGAAAGCATTTCTTTATGGTCCTTCAGGGCCCATGTTGCCGCTGATATGCCATGCACCATTTTGATTCTTGTATTTTTGTGTGTGAGCATTTTTCTCTCTGAAAGCTTTTAAGATCTTTTCTATACTCCCAAAGTACTAAAGAAAGTGCTGTGGGGCATTTTAAAACATTTATTTATTTTTCTTCTGTCTGTTAAACTGGATGTTCATTCTTTTACATTCTTAGAAGTTTTTATTTTATTATGTACTTTACAACATTCTCCCTCTTGTTCTCTCTGATCTCTCTTTCTGGAGCACCTATTAATTACATGTTAGAACTCCTAGACTGATTCTCTAATTTTCCTATATTTCATCTCCTTTTTTCATTTTCTGTTTCTTTGTTTTGCTTTCTGGGATGTTCTCCTAAACTTTATTTCCTAACCATGCCTTTGACATCTTTATTTCTGTCATGACATTGCCATACCCAAGAGTTCTATTTTGTTCCCTGAAAGTTTTCTTTGGGTCTATTCTGTGCTTTTTTCATGGACACTTTATCTTTTTATTTTTCTGAGGACCTTAATTTAATTTTTTGTTTGCTGTAATTTTTCTTTGACTTTTCCTTTTCTTTTGAGTTCTTTAAAGCTATTATTTTGTCTTGGTCTCACTCATTCTGCAGGCTTTCCAAAAATGCCTAATAAAGCTGAGATGTCTATTTATGTTTAAGATGGTGGCCTTAAAAACCAATTGGAAATTCTTTGAGTATTGATAGGACTTTTTGAGGGTTGTTTTGCGGCTGCCTCAAATATTGAATATTCCCCAGAGGATCCCATAACTATTCGTATAGATGAGGACCTTCTTTTGACTGGTGGCCTGATTCTTCAGGTAGTAGCTCCCTAACTTCAGAATGGCATGAGGTCAGAGTACATGTGGGCAAACTTGATTGACACTTGGCCTTCAGAGCTAAGTTGGAAGAAGGAGTTTGGGGTGGCAGGAGAGGGTCTTATTGTTCACTTTGACTTTAAGAATGGGATTCTACCCTCGGCTACTACTGGTGTACCTGTGTCCTAAATCCCTAGGGTTGACCCATGAGTCTCTGTCCAAGTAAGAGAGAGGCAGCTGGACTATGTGATGTCCTGGAAGTTCAAGGTAGGTTTTTAATAAACTCTTCCATTTTCAATCGCTCTTCCATGTCCCCCTTCACAAATATCTTTGGTCTCCAATTCCTAATCCATCTAATGTTCCATGATATTAATTTTCTTGATAATTCCTACGTCAGATATTTTCCAGTTTTCCAAATATCATTGACATCACTTTACTTCTGTAATTTATTTCGGTCGCTTTGTGTTTATGTTTATTTTTCTCTTTTCTGTCATTTTAGTAGAGTATTTTTTGAGTCAATAGAGTAAATCTGTTATGTTTTTCTTTTCATGTTGAAACATAAATTATAGTTTGCAATTCTTCATTATAAAATAAAGCAATCAACCAACCCTGTGTTCCCCAGATTTTAGTGATTAACACAATAGAAGCTGATTTTTCTCCCATGCAATCGCCCAAGTGGGTGTTACTGATTATTATATATCTTTCCTCCAAGTGATAAGCCAGGGGATTCAGTTGCCTTCCTTTTTATGGCTCCTCTTTCCCTTGGGAAATCCATGTCTTTGTATCAAGTTGGCTGAAGCAAAAGAAAGCATTGATCATATGCACCTGTTGCTTCAAAACCTTGGCCTACAAATCACAGGCATGGATCATTTCTTCTCTCTTTCCATTAATAAGAAATTGCCACATTGTCATATAAAAGGAGGTGGTGGAGAGCAGGAACTGTTGGCTGGTGGGAAACACAGTGTTTTGCCTGCCAGCTAACCATCTCTACCGATTTTTTCCTTTTGGCTGCCAACTGTCCATTTGTACCCTTCTTTCTCCATATAGAACAGATTTATTCCCTCCTCAAGGGGGATGGCTTAAATTCCTGATTTTATTTCTTTAACCATTTCAAAATCCAATATCCCTGGACAATGTCAATCACATATTCAAAACTGTGGCCTGCAAGTCACAGGCATTATATCAGATCCAGATGTGGCTTTTGAAGATTTTGTAATTTATAGACTAAAAGACAAGTTACCTTATTTCCTGACACCCCTCTATTTTCACAAATACACAAAGTACAATGGTAGAGTAGCAGCACCCAGTCTAGAAAAGGAAGAACTAATAGACACAATTGTTACTGGTCTATAGCAATGACAGAATTCTGATGAGCAGGATTCTTCAGGATTCTTCCAAAAGAGGAAGTTCCTTATTTAGGTACTTGATCCAACTCTGGAAAACTCTTTTGTTCTTTGCTTTCTGTGGCCACCGAAACCATCTTGTCAGTCATTATCTTCCATTGTCACACTTGAAGTGAGTGTTGGTGAGTATATTACTTTGCATTTGCTCAGGTTTTTCAGCTACTTTTTGCTTATTCAAGTTTGTGGGGGAAATCCCTAGAGCTGTTTGAAAGTCTTAACAGTCAAAGGCTTTTTGAGCTGCTTAACAGTCAAAGGCTTTTTGAGGATATGCTTGTGGCTTCTTTGATCAAACATTTGCTTTATTTGTTTCCAATCAGTTCCATCGTCAGGTTTACCCCCCACCCCCTTCCCCATGTAATTTCCTAGCTACATGAAGGTCTGAAAATTAAGTTCGTGATCTCATCTTAGAAAAAGTGCTACAGACCTCATTGCTGAATATCACTATGGTCACCTTTGAAGTAGTCCCCTTGGGAAGCTATGCACCCATGCCAGCACCCAGTCCACCTTTCAAAGCAATTTTGGAACTCTTTTTCTGGAATGGCCATGAGAGCTGTAGTCATATTACCCTTCATGTCCTGAATGTCATCAAAATGTCTTCCTTGAAATATTTTCTTTATCTTCAGGTAAAGAAAAAAGTCATTGGGGGCCAGATCAGGTGAGTAGGGAGGGTGTTCCAATACAGTTATTTGTTTACTGGCTAAAATCTCCCTCACAGACAGTGCCGTGTGACCTGGTGCATTGTGGTGATGTAAGAGCCACGAATTGTTGGTGAAAAGTTCAGGTTGTCTAACTTTTTCATGCAGCCTTTTCAGCACTTCCAAATAGTAAACTTGGTTAACTGTGTGTCCAGTTGGTACAAATTAGTAATGAATAATTCCTCTGATATCAAAAAAAGTTAGCAACATCATTTCAACAAGTTCACGAACTTAATTGTCACACCTCGAAATTCTCCAATATGTATTATTTCTTTGATTTGTAGTCCTTATGTCTTTTTATAATTATAATAGTGGTATCTGGGAGCCATCTGAAATAATACAGAATAATAATAATAATAATAAGAAGGCAACATTCCTAATCATCTCTTTTCATAAGGCTAAACTCTGTTTAGCTGAGAAATAGTAACAGTTTTGTTCGTTTTTCCCCACAAAGTACTTTTTAATTTCATCTCCTGCCTATTTGAAGTCTGGAAGCAGTCGGATTTTATAAACGTTTTTGTTCCCTTGCCTCTCAAACCAGCTCACTTTTGCCTGAGCACATCGGTTTCTTATAATATCTTGCTAAATCCAGCAGTTGTCATCCAAAATAATATTTAATTCTGTCTTTTTCAACCTTTTCTGGAATCAAATTTTGAGTTAATGCTATCTTTTGTGATAAATGGATTCCAAAACTTTAGTTGCTCATATCTTGTTCATGTAATTGTTCCTGGCTGGTGAGAAGCTTTCCTCCATGAGGTGTTTTGGAAACTGTGGCTCTTTCCAATGGTCTGTCATTCCTTGTAACAAGCCACTGGAAAGGCAAAAACACATGGAGAAGGATAATGTGCTTCTTAAAAGTCTGTGTACATAGTAACACACGTATTTCACTCAGTGTCTATTGGTAAGGTCTCACCCAGATAGATGCAAGTGCACATGGGAAAGGTAGTTTATGGTTATGCATTGGCTTCCTTGCAACAACTCTATAATGTGTAATAAGGGGAAGGAAAATTTTTAGTACATTGCTAAGAGACAGTTGTCTCTTACCACATTTGTGGGGAAGCAGAAGTAAATTTTCTGCCATATTGGGTTATTTTTCTACCGTTTTATTTCAGCTTTAGTATAAAAAAAATATTTATTTCAGAAACCTTTCTATCTTTGAAAGGCTTCACACCTTACTGCACCAAGGAAGATGTTTTTCTTTCTTTTTTTCTTTTTAATTATTTGTGTTTTCTCTGACTCAATAAGTAGAACAGTTATTTGGGGTCCTATTGTATTAGTTTTAAAAGAAGTAATTTGTTTTAGTGAAGAAAAACTTAGTTGCATAAGATACTTTTCAGCTTATGACACTTTTTTCTTTCTTTGGGAATGGTTTCTATAATATATACTCTGACCGATGGCCAGGGCTACTGATACAAACTATGCTACACATTCTCTTTAAAAACAAACAAACAAACAAACAAACAAATAAAAAACAAAGACCGAAAATAGTGAGACTTAGTTATTATGATTCATTAGAGCTGAATCACTTGAGTGGTAGTTTTCTAGCAATAAACATGTCCTTGAAATACTGCATTGAGATTTCTAGAGCCACCTTAATTTCTTCCTTTCCTGAACCTTTTTTTGTTCAATTCCTTCTAAAACATCTTGAGAAATAGCAGTACTCTTCCAATAAATTCTGCCTCCTACTTAATCTAGCCAGAGTCAGTGTTTGTTGTCTGTTGACTGCAACCAAAAGACCCTTAATTAGTACCCAAGGGAGGCAGATTTATTACGTGCTCTTTATTATTTGTCTAATATCCACTGGCACTTTGAAGATTTTTTTTCTCATTAATTCTCATGTTAGTGGCTTAGATTGACTATGTTATACGATGAGCTATATGTCTTTCCAAAAGTCCAAGAAGTAGTTTCTTAGAACTAGATAAATGTTAGCTACTCTGTTGAATAGGGGTGAAGTTCACTCATATTCTGTCTGTCTTTTTGTCAGCAACATAATGGTCACAGGAAAGATGTAGCAACATTTTTCGGGAAATGACATTGCAGACAGTATGCCAATATTCTGTAATGCTCAAAGTCGTATAATAGGTAAGTGACGGAAATGAAATTTTAACCCTCATCTGCAAGACTCCAGAACCAAAGTTCAAGACCTCTCTATATACAACTTTTTATATGCTACCCATTTGAATAGACACTGGTAAATTTAAGACACAATTTTAAAACGCTCTACTCTTCGTTCTTTAAAATCTTACAGTCTATCGGTAATAAATGATGTCAATATATTTTGGTGGGTGAAAAAATAGGGGTACGCTGGGGACGATGAGTATGTGGAATAAAAACCTGTTTCCCAATGTGGACGTTTAAGGAATGCTTTTGGTTGAGAGAACACCTGAGCAAAAACTTAAAGAATTGTTAAATGGTAGCAGGGCACAGAGATGGGAAGGATGAGAAGGGTCGTCTATGTAGTAGGAACATTGTGAGCAAAGATAAAGAGACGTAGCATCTGTAGCTGCTATGAACTATAAGTGTTTGCTTTCGCACAGCATAGCGTGCAGACCAGGAAGTACTGGGAGATTATATTTGACATGTTGGTAGTGATGAGTTCACAGAGAACTGGTGTAACTAGCCTACATGTTTGAATTGAAGAGAGAGCATATTGTGGTAACTAGGATCACGGGTTCTGGAACCAGATTGTCTGAGTTTGAATTTTCGCTCTGCATGATCTAGCAAGTTCCTTAACATCCATGCACTTCAGTTTACTTGTTTGTAAAAAGATAATATTTCTATTATAAAGATTAAATAAATTAGCTGTTTTTAAAGAATGCTTAGAACAGTGCCTGAAAAATAATAACCACTGTATAATATTTACTTTTTAATTGATAAAATGAATAAAACTTGTGTGGATTAATAGAAAAATCTGGGATGATTCTAAAGTTTCTGAGTATTTTGATGGATGATAGTGTCATTTCCTAAAATTAAGAATGTAGGAGGAAAAGCAGTGTTAGTCAAGGAACATAATAGAGTTCATTTTTTTAAAGTGATTTCTGACATTTGTGAATCATCCAATTCAACATATTCTGCAAACACTGAATTTTAGGAACGGGAAGCTCAGAGGTAAATTTAGAGAGATAGGAATCCTTATAGAGCTACTGATGCAGCAGTGATGATGGATAAGAGCACCCAGGATAAGTATGTGCAGAAAAAAGGACTGTGGAGTAAAGTGGAGCCCCGAGGAGGAGGGCAGGGAGGGCCCCGTGAAAGGGGCAGGCAGCACGATGTAGCTCACCATGAAGGATGGGCAGAGCCGTCTGAAGAGCACAAGGAGGAAGTAACACTATGGAATTCAGGGAATCAGCAGTTTTGATGAAAACACGGTAAACAGTGTGGGATGTGACAGAGAGGACCGGTAAGACAGGCCTAAACTATCTACTGGATTTGACAGTCTGGAGGCCATATGTTAGACACAATAATCCAGTAGCATGAGTATCAAAGAATTTAAATTTGTATAATGGTTGGTAAGTAGCACTGATCAGAAGGGCCCCCTGACATTGAAAAACAGAAGACATTCAAAATGAATTATATTTGAGAGGACTGGAGGCAAGATAATGGAGATAATGGAGAAAAGTATGTTTTCTAGGGGAAAGAAACTTTAGATAGCACGGAACAGTTTGGTAGAGGGAATGTTTGGGAAGTAGATTATGGAAGAGCAAGTAGACAATAATATGGAGATGAGATAGATAGATAGATAGATAGATAGATAGATAGATAGATAGATAGATAGATAGATAGATTCGAGAGAAGACTGGTGCCTACAGGGGCTTACATTGTTGAGCGGATCAATCATGTTAGGGATGTTTAACATTGTGGAATTAACAGTGCAAGGTTATTCACAGCAGTTCACTGCTGAGTTGGTGGGGGTTAGGATTTGGGGAAGGGACTCTCTCCTCTCTGAAAAGTGTCAATTCTTTCAACTGTCACTACATATGAGGTCTGACAATTAAGTTCGTGAACTTGTTGCAGTGATGTTGCTAACCTTTTTTGATATCAGAGGGATTGTTCATTATGAATTTGTACCAAATGGACAGTTAACCAAGTTTACTATTTAGAAATGCTGAAAAGACTGCATGAAAAATATACATGACCTGAACTTTTCAGCAACAGTTCATGGCTCTTGCATCACGGTAATGCAGCAGCTCACACGGCACTGTCTGTGAGGGAGTTTTTAGCCAGTAAACAAATAACTATATTGGAACACACTTCCTACTCACCTGATCTGGCCCCCAATGCCTTCATTCTTTACCCAAAGATAAAGGAAATATTGAAAGGAAGACATTTTGATGACATTCAGGACATCAAGGGTAATATAGCGACAGCTCGATGGCCATTCCAGAAAAAGACTTCCAAAACTGCTTTGAAGGGTGGACTAGGCACTGGTGTTGGTATATAGCTTCCCAAGCGGAGTACTTTGAAAGTGACCATAAGTGATAATCAGCAATGGGGTATGTAGCACTTTTTCTAGGATGAGTTCGTGAAGGTAATTGTCAGGCCACGAATGATAGTCATCAAAGTTTCTTTTGTGCTCTATTTCATTTGCTAATTTTATTTCAAGCTTATTACAACTTCAGGCAGGACAGGAAACATTTTTTCAATTTATAGTCAAAGACACTGATGTTCAGAGTAGTCAAGCATTTTGCACAAGGTTGCACAGCTTGGGCAAGAGCTGGGACATAAATTCAAGGATTTGAACTCAGAGTACAGTGTTCTTTCCTACTTCAGCACAGGAAGCTATTCCTTGAATCACATGTTGAAATTAAAATTCCCACAACGTCCAATATGAGAAAGATTGGGAGGAAAAAGGATACTTTCTTACAATGCTGGTAGCAGCATCATTTGGTAAAACTTTTACAAAGGCAATTGGTCTTAATGTGAACACAATCATTTACCCAGAACTTTCATATCTAGAAATATATAGTAAGACAAATTTTCAGAGATGCACACAAAGGTTTATACACAGTCGTGAATATATGATTATATCGCCTATGTGTGCATATATATGTACAAATACTTAATTTTTTTAGAGCAGTTGTTAGTTCACAGAAAAATTGAGTGAAAAAACACAGGGCATTTTCCTATATGCCCTGACTTCCATGCACACAACCACCCCCATTATCAATATCTCACATCAAAGTCGTGTGTTTTAAAAAGATCTACGAGCCTACACTGACATATCATTATCACTCAAAGTCCATAGTTTGTATGGGAGTTCACGCTTAGAGCTGTTCATTCTATAGATTTTGACAAATGTATAATGACATGTATTCACCATTATAGTAGCATACAGGATTGTTTCACTGCCCTAGGTCATAGATGTTTTTGCGCTATTTATAGTACAGGGAAACTTCAAAAATGACCTAACACAAAACGTTGGGTGATAGCTTACATAAAATAGGGCTCATCCATAGTATGTAATATGTAGCCATTAAAAATATGTTTGACAATATCTGATAATATGATAAAATCTTTTTAATATATTATTAAATGAAAGAAGAATCAGGTTATAGAATTATATATTTATTTATAGTATACATAGTGTACATAGCATATCACTTTTATATTACAGGCCTACATATAAACATCTGTGTAGACAAAAGATATACATCAAAATGTAAAACATGATTATCATAAGGCTGTCGTAGATAGTTTAAATCAATTTTTCCATATTTAAAACAATTGATATCACTGACATGTAACGTGCAATTTAAGGAGTACAACGTGTTGATTTGCTACATTTATGTATCACAGTATGATACCACCGTGGCAGTAGTGAACAACTCCATCATGTCTCATAATTATCACTTCTTTTTTGTGGTGATAACATTGATGATATAGTCCCTTAGCAAATTTAAAGCACATAATACAGCATTGTTCATTATAATCACAATCCTGTGCTCCAGAACTTACTCATTTCCTAACTGCAAGTTTGTACCTTCTGACCAACATCTCTCCAGTTCCTTCATCCCCTCCATCCCCAGCCCCTTGTAACCACCATTCTACTGTTTGTTTTCCTGAGTTTGGGTTTTTCACATTTCAAATATAAGTGATATTCTACAGTATATGTCTTTCTCTGTCTGACTTCTCTCTACTTCGCAGCACAGGTCCATCCATGTTGTTGATCTATCTATCCGTCTCACATCTTTTTTATCCATTCACCTGTTGAAAGACACTTAGGTTGTTTCCAGATCTTGGCTATTGTGAATAATGCTGCAATAAACATGGGGGTGCACATATCTGTTTAATATCCAGTTTTCATTTCATATATATATACATATACATATCCAGAAGTAGGATTGTTGGATCATATGGTAGTTCCAATATTCAAATTTTTGAGGAAAATCTATCCTGTTTTCCATAGTAGCTGCACCAATTTACATTCCTACCAATAGTGCAAAGGGTTCCCTTTTCTCCACATACTTGCTAACACTTTTGTCTTTCTGATCATAACCATTCCAACCGGTATCTCATTGTGGTTTGGATTTGCATCTCCCTGGTGATTAGTGATGCTGCACACTCTTTTATGTACCTGTTGGTCATTTGCATGTCTTTGGAAAAATAGGTCTGTTCAGATCCTCTGCCCATTTTTTAATCTGATTATTTTCTGTTGTTATTGAGTTGAATGAATTCTTCTTTACATGTAGGATATTAACTCCTTATCTGATACACGGTTTGCAAGTATTTTCTCCCATTCTATAGATTGCCTTTTCATTTTGTTGATTGTTTCTTTTGTCATGCGTATGCCATCTTATTAATTGTTTTCTGGCTGTTTCCTAGTTGCGTTGTCCTTTTTTAAAAAAATTATTATTAGTTTCAGGTGTACAAAACAATGTAATAGTTAGACATTTATACCCCTCACAAAGTGATAACCCCCTCTCGCAATCTACTACCCCACTGACATTGCTACAGCCGTTACATTACCACTGTCTCTATTCCTTACGCTGTACTCCACTTCTTGTAACTATATCTGTAGATCTATATCTATATATAAAATTATAGTTGACATTCATTAATATTCAGCTTCAGCTTCAGGTGTACAGTGCAGTGATCAGACATCTACACCATCCCTGAAGTGGTCTCCTTAATAAGACAAATGTCCATCGGATACCCTACAAACTCGTTACAACATTATTGATTATTTTCCCTGAACTGACTTTCGTATCCCCGTGGCCATCTTGTGGTTACCGATTGTGCTTTCTAATCCCCTCACGTTCTCCCTCATCCCACCCCCCTCCCATCTAGCAGCTCTCAGTTTTTCCTCTATATCTCTGAGACTGTTTCTGATTTATTTTATTTATTCTATTCTTTAGATTTCACATATAAATGAGATAGTATGGTATTTGTCTTTCTCCATCTGACTTATTTCACTTAGCATAATGTTCTCTAGGTCCATCCATATCATTGCAAATGGTAAGATTTCATTCTTCTTCATGGCTGTGTAATAGTCCATTGTATAAATGTACCAGTTTCTTGATCCAGTTATCTTCCGAAGGGCATTTTTGTTGTTTCCATGTCTGGCTATTGTGAATAGTGCTGCAATAAACATAGGGGTGCATAAATTTTTTCAAATTAGTGTTTTGGATTTCTCTCAATAGGTACCTAGGAGTGAAATTGCTGGGTCATAAGTAATTCTATTTCTAGGTTTTTGAGATACTTCCATACTGATTTCCATAGTGGCTGCACCAATCTGCAATCCCACCAGCAGAGTACGAGGGATCCCTTTTCTCTACATCCTCTCCAGCACTTGTTATTTGTTGATTTATTGATGATAGCCATTCTGACTAGGGTGAGGTGGTATCTCATTGTGGTTTTTATTTGCATTTCTCTAATGATTAGTACCTTTTTGAGTTGGTGGTTTTCTGTGGTGGTATCCTCTAATTCCCTTCTCCTTATTTTTTTCTGAATATACTATAGATTTTTGCTTTGTTGTTACCATAAGGCTTATATAAAACATCTTATAGACACAACAGTCCATTTTACACTGATAACAATTTAACTTCAATCTCATATGAAAACTACCCTTTTACTCCCCCATTTTATGCTTTTGATGTCATAATTTACCTCTATTTATAGTTGCGTTTTAAAGAAATTATAGCAGCTATAATTATTTTTAATACTTTAACCTTTATAATATAGTTAGCTGGTTAATACACCATCATATCAGAATTAGTTTTCTGGCTCTGGCTATATATTTACCTTTACCAATGTGTTGTGTATTTTTGTATGTTTTCATGTTACCAATTAGTGTTTTGTTTTTTTTTTTTCATTTCAGTTTGAAGAACTCCTTTCAGCATTTCTTGTAAGGCAGTTCCAGTGGTGCTAAAGTCCCCCAGCTTTTGTCTGCCTGGGAGTGTTTATTTCTCCTTCATTTATTTGTTTTTTTCTCCTTCATTTCTGAAGGATAACTTTGCTGAGTAGACTGTTCTTGACTGATAACTTTTTTTCTTCAACACCTGCATGTATTATTCCACTCTCTTTTGACCTGCGAGGTTTCTGCTGAGAAATGTGCTGATAGACTAAACGGGAGTTTCTTTGTAGGTTACAATCTTTTTTCTCTTGCTGTTTTTAGGATTCTCTCTTTGTCTTTGATTTTTGACAGTTTCATTATAATGTTTCTTGGAGAAGATCATTTTGAATTGAAATAATAGGTGATCTATTAGCTTCATTAACTTGGATATTCAAGCATCTCCCCAGATTTGAGAAGTTCTCAACTGTTATTTCTGTAAATAAGCTTTCTGTCCCCTTTTTCTCTCTTCTTCTGGACTTTCAATAGTTCTGATAATATTGGTTTTTCAGTTGTGTCCCGTAGACCATATAGGCTTTCCTTACTTTTTTTGCATTATTTTCTGTTTGTTCTCCTCTAACCGGGTTATTTGAAAGATCCCATTCTCAAACTCACTGGTTCTATCTTCTGCTTGATCTATTCTGATATTGTGTACTCTAATGCATTCTTCATTTTATTCATTGAATTCTTTAGATACAGAATTTCAATTTGGCTCTTTTTTATGATTTATTTCTTTTTGTTAAATTTCTCACTTTGTGCATTGTTTTCCTGATTTTATTGAACTGTCTTTTTGTGTTTTCTTGTAGCTTATTGCATTTCCATAAAACAGCTATTTTGAATTCTTTTTTTTGCATAAATCACAGATGTCTGTTTCTTTGGGTTTGATTGTTGGAGGGTTATTATGATCTTTTGTTGATGTCATGTTTCCTTGATTCTTCATGTTCTACGGAGTTTTATGTTGCTTTTCTCACATTTGAAATAGTAGCCACCTTCTCCAATCTTTACTACCTGCCTTCAGCTGAGACATGCTTTTTGTTTGTTCTGGTTATTTTCTGGGGCTTTCTCTGACCTTGTGTAATTATACCTGTCCTGCTCATCTCTGCCCTAGTCTTTTTCTTAGCTGTGCCACCTTGGGGGGAGGGTAAATTTTTCTTACTCACTTTAGTTTCTAGAAACCTGGATTTCTACAAAGGCTATCTTGTCTGTGGGTATCTGCCCAAGTGAGTGTTTGCCAGGTGCTCCCAAACCACAGTTGAGAGGTACTGGAGCCAGTTCCCAGGCTCCTCCTTATTCCGCAGCTCATACTAGAGTCTGTCTTCCTAGTTCCCACTTCAGAGGGCTGAGACTCCTCCTGGGTCCCTCAGTGTATGGTGCTGGATCCCACAGCTCCCACAGAGACACTTTTGTTCATGAATAGATGCTGACTTTTAGGTGGTAAAGGGGGTATAAATTAGGGATGTCTTATGCTGCCATGATGCTGTTATCACCTATATCCATATTTCCGATCGTTGCTTTAAGAAAGAATCTAAAAGCGGGTTCATTGAATCAAAGTAACGACATAGTTTCACCTTTATGTTTATTTGGTATTTTATTTTCCTTCCAATTGGACTGTACACTCTTTAATGATAAGTACAATTCTTATTCATGGATGAGTTCTCATTATTATTGAAAGAATAACTTGCATGTAGTAGGGAGAGGGGCCATTGCTTCAATTTTATCCACATCAGCTCTTTTTTCTATGGAAGAAATTGACAATTTATCTCTTTCTTTTTTTTTTCTTTCAGGTTTGTGTATATATATATATATATATATATATATATATATATATATATATATATATTAAATGTATTTTTATTAAATTAATTGGGGTAACATTGGTTAGTAAAATATTATAGGTTACAAGTGTACATTTCTACAATACAGCATCTGTGTATTGCATTGTGTGTTCACTATCGAAAGTCAAATATCTTTCTGTAACCATATATTTGATCCCTTTTACTCTCTTCTACCACCCCATCCCCCCTTACCCTCTGGTAACCACTAAACTGTTGTCTGTCTCTGTGAGTTTTTGTTTGTTTGTTTATCTTGTTGCTTTCAGTTTTATATCCCACATATTGAGTGAAATCATATGGTTCTCAACTTTTTCTGTCTGACTTATGTCGCTTAGCATGATAATCAGTGCCTGGTCTGTGTTAGATGCTCAAAATTGGCGAATGAATGAATGAATGAACATAGCTTAAGACTGACTGGGCTTTATTAACTGACAGGAGAGGTCACTGTGTGATCAGAAGCGTGACCTTACACCCCTTCTTCTTTTCAATTTCATTGCTTCCAGGGGCTAAAGGTGTATATGTTGAGCCAGGCAAACCTTTTGGGAATAGGATAGTTGTTTGATTGTTTTTCTCTTCCTTGATGCTTGCCTAAATTAGCTGCTCATCATCCTGAATTTATTTGTCATGGGGCTGGTCAAAGACTTTGGATTCTGACTTAAAATAAGGTAAAAGTCCTGTTTCAGACTTTGGCCTGAGCTGTGGGCACTAAACCATCTTTTAACAAGTAGCTCTGTATTAGGGAATTAGGACTCAGAGTATGACAAATTGGTATTTTTACACATTGGTCAGTGTGTGTGTGTGTGTGTGTGTGTGTGTGTGTGTGTGTATGGGTGTGTGTTTCTACATGTCTTGGGAACCCTGAGGAGGGAGAGTAGGAATTTTCTATAGTCAAGATCCAGCCAAGGTATTCTTGGGCATTAGTTTCCATAACATAAATCTCATTTTATTTCTAATAGTAATCATCCAAAAACACTTTTGTCTTTAATATATTTGAATTCTGACAAGTTAAAATAAGAATAAATTAGACATCACTGTGAATCAGTTTGAAGGGTTATGTAGGGTATATGTGGACCTAAGCAAAAAGTTATTTTAGAACCAGTCTTGTATTAACATGTTTTGGAGAATATCCAAGTTTGATTGAAAAATAAAATACTGAACTAAATTTGTGCTGAAACTGAACAGTTTGTATGTCAATTATCATCAAAATAACACTCAGCTTTTTTTCTTTTTAATTCTTCCATTGGTAGCTTGAACTTCACAGTGTGGATTTCCCCCAACCCATTGTTTTCAGTATGGTCTTGCATACCTGATAGTTATTTCTTTTCACACGATTCAAGCACTATGGAGTCTGCCTTGAACACAGTTGCTTCTCTGTTTGGTTTTTTTTTCCGTTTTTTTTTTTTTTTTTTTTTTTGCATCATCAATATAAGAGAACATTCCTCTTAGAAAGATTGACACATTTTTGCATTCTACCTTACTTTATAGCAAGAGTAAATTAGGAGAGATAAAATCAGAAAAAAGCAGCAGGAGATTAGTCTATTTAAACTCCCATGACTTTCCCTTCTGTTTTCCATTTCAGCTGGATTCTCAGGTTAAGTAGCAGACAAGCTTGAAGCACATCATGAAAGGAGGGAAGGGCTTTAAAAGCAGGTTTGACATGGAAACAACTGAAGTGTTCTTCGATAGATGATTGGATAAAGAACATGTAGTACATATGTACAATGGAATATTACTCAGACATAAGAAAAGATGACATACTGCCATTTGCAACAACATGGATGGATCTTGATATTATCGTGCTAAGTAAAAGAAGTCAGACAGAAAAAGTTGAGAACCATATGATTTCAGTCATATGTGGGATATAAAACTGAAAGCAACAAACGAACAAGACAAATAAAACAAAAACTCACAGACAGACAACAGTTTAGTGGTAACCCGAAGGTAAGGGGGGGTTGGTATAAGAGGATAAAGGGGGTCATTTACACAGTGATGGAAGGAGAACTGACTCTGGATGGTACACACACAATGCAATATAGAAGATGTATTATAAAATTGTACATTTGAAACCCAAATAATTTTACTAACCAACGTCACCCCAATAAATTTAATAAAAATATATAGCAGGTCTGAGCTGCTTAGGAATTAGCTTGAGCACACAAGGAGGAGGACTAAGTGTTGGAGAGGAAACGATGTGATGTTTTGAAGGAAGTTGCATTTCCCTCTCTCTCTTTTATCTTTGTGGTCTTGGGGAAGAAGGGTGTGGGAGATTAAAAACTGGAGAGATAACATTTAATTTTGATCATTAAATTAAAAATTTGAAGATTTATCATACTGAAAAGAAAATTCTAATCTAATTTTCTCTGCTTTGATAGTAATTCTCTTGCTTCCATTTTGTAATAATAACATTTCAGATGCTTAGCTTGACCACTTCTCTGGTAAAGTATTGAGAGTTCTCTTCTTACCAACCATCACAATAAAGATAGATAAATTACATGTTTTTGCTCTCAGATGCTATTTTAGTTTTATAACAAAATCTGTAATCGGTGATAATTACCAAAGAAGGAAAATAGGAATATTAACAGTTCTCTCACCTTACAGTGATGCATCGTAACTTTGACATAAACATGTAGATGATGTTTTGATAGTGTGCAATTTAGATCATATAGAATAAACCTAATTATCTTTTATCATTTAAGCTAAGTGGTATTTCAAATTCAATTAAACCATTTTGAAAATTGATGCATCTCATTTTACTCAATAATAAGACACCAAAAATAGCATATTTGTGTTTATGTAAATTTATTAAAGCCATATTTCTTTGAGTTACTGGTTTAATTTCACAAATACTTACAAGACACCAATTATTTACCAGCCACTGTGCTAGATAGTTAGAGCTCTCAGAAATTACTTAAGAACCCAAGAAAATTGTCAATCTTTGGGAATCTTTAGAGAGAACAAACCCCTTGTGAGAGGATTCAGTGACTTTTATCCAAGAGCAAAAGGGAGGCAGGAGTTGTGCCATGGATGTTAGGAAGAAGATGAGTGGCTGTATCAGAAAACCAGAAAGGGCATGTTATGTTATTAAATTAAATATAATATTCCAAAGAAAATATTGAAAGTTATCTCATTAAATTTAAAATTGTGATTTCATATACCGTATTTATGAATAAAATAATTTTCAAATTGAAAAACCTATTGAAGACCCTTTCCTGTCTTTGGTAGTTCTGATGTGGTTTATAAAATTTTCATATAATCTAATTTTTTTATAGGAAAAGAATAAAGTTATTTGATTTTTAAATAAATAATAATCAAATAGCTTAATAAGATGTTAACAGAATTAAAACTATCTCTTTGCAACACTATGCCACTACTAAATTTTTTGCAATAGTAAATTATATAGGGATAACATTATTCATATGCATTGAATTTGACATTGAATTTGTAGTTGATTTGTTACAGTAAGATTGTCTTTACTTCATTTTTATTTGTTTCTTCAAACTCTATTGTATAAACTCCAGATCATCTAAAGTCATCAGTTCTATATATTAAAAAAATTCAATAACAGTGCAGTTATATTAGATATCCTGACCAATTATTTACATTATGATAAAACCTTTTGATTTTTATGAATTGTCTCAGCCAAACTGAAATGTCTGAAAGTATTGAAAATGAAAGAGACAAAGAAAACCCTGCTTATATTGAAGTCCACCTTTCAAATTAATATATTCTGGTATCTTTTCTTAAAAGCAAAATAAATCTAGACATATAAATATGAGATCACTACAGATAAGTTATCTTCCTATTGGGTGACTAATGGGCATTTTATTAGCTCTGTAAATGTGAATTTACATAATAGATGCTAATGGTTTTGAGGAAGTGGTTAAAACCCAACAGGTCAATGATCCATGATTTTTAAAATTCCTTAAACATATATTTGCATAATTTTCCTTTCAAAAATTTTATAAATGCATATTTATAAGATACAGGTTTAATATTTTATTTTCAATTCTATGCTTCATAGTACAGAAACCACATTCATTTATTGGTTTTTGCACACAAGCTCTCGGGACATGTGTGACTATAGTAAAATTTTCACTAATCAGAAGCCAGTTAACTGGAAAACTTCAAATATTTAGATTCTCCCATGTAGGTGCATGTCGTACATAATAATTTTATAAGAGATGAGTTAATAAATACTATGTATTTCATCCCAATGTACCTGCTATGAAACTATTGTTACAAAATAAATAAGACATTGACTCTTTGCTGAGCTCTTGAATAGTTGGTAAGTTATAATAGACACCGATAGGTGAACTGATAATTATAACATGGTTTTGTTTTTCTAAAATTTATCTGATGAGAAAGGGACACGTATAAATATGTTGCTATAAGGTCTTTATTTAAAAGTTGGTTTCTGGGATATGTTCTAGCATCATGAAAAACTTTTGCCTTTCCCTTGATACTGCTTACTTCTCCATCACCATACTCCATTGTAACAATTAACAGCCGGAACAAGGAGTGGAAGTCATGGTAAAAGCCCACCACTCTATATTCTTTCTCACTGGTTGTTGTAACTATGATTCACTTCATTTTCTTTTCCATGTTATTAAAAATCTTTTATCATTTTCCCATAAATTCAGTTTAAAAGAATTCTTTAATTACTAGTGGTGTTAACTCAGATCAATTCACTTCAAGTCAATTCAGCAGAGTACAGTCTAGTTCTGATCAATTCAGTTTCAGTCAACTCCCCAAATGGTCTGAGGTGGGCAAGGTTGGCCTTCAGTTCTCTGTAGCTTTTTTCTTTCATGATCACAGTGGACAAGCAGGTAAAACAAACATGCAGGTCTCTAAATGAATGGCTTTATGATCTGTGTGTATTTAATTTAGGCAACCATTGACCTTATCTTCCTTTACAAGGTTCAGTTTTTGTGGAATTTTATGAAGACAGCGTTCTAGAAATATTTTTATGACTGCCTTGTCTTAGAAGTATATATCTATATCTATCTAATCCTCTAAATATATTCCAATATAAACATATTCAAATATATTCATATGTGCACACACACACACACAGACACACATGCGCGAGGTCTGACAATGAAGTCCGTGAACTTGTTGCAACGATGTTGCTGACCTTTTTTGATATCAGAGGGATTATTCATTATGAATTTGTATCAACTGGACAAACAGTTAACCAAGTTTACTATTTGGAAGTGCTGAAAATGCTGCATGAAAAAGTTAGAGGATCTGAACTTTTCGCCAACAATTCATGGCTCTTGCATCACGACAATTGCAGCAGCCCACAGGGCACTGTCTGTGAGGGAGTTTTCAGCCAGTAAACAAATAACTGTATTGGAACACCCTCCCTACTCACCTGATCTGGTCCCCAGTGACTTATTTCTTTACCTGAAGATAAAGGAAATATTTCAAGGAAGACATTTGGATGACATTCAGGACATCAAGGGTATTACGACGACAGCTTTGATGGCCATTCCAGAAAAAGAGTTCCAAAATAGCTTTGAAGGGTAGACTAGACGCTGGCATCGGTGCATACCTTCCCAAGGGGAGTACTTGGAAGGTGAACATAGTGATATTCAGCAATGAGGTATGCAGCACTTTTTCTAGGATAAGTACGCGAACTTCATTGTCCGACCTTGTGTGTGTGTGTGTGTGTGTGTGTGTGTGTGTGTGTGTGTGTATCAGTTTCTGAACAGAGCACATTGGGTTCTACGTAATTTAAAAACATTTTTTACTCACTAGTTTCTTCATAATCCTTCAGCTCTATGAACTCCCAAATGCTGAATTTCTTGGTTCTCCACACCTTCCCCACCTCCACTCCATTTTCAAATTCTAATTCTTTAAGCAGTGGAAATTTCCATTGTCTGAATGTGGTTATTAATAATTTCTTATTAAAGAAATGCTACTGTAACAATCTTTATTTCAAACAGTGTTAAATATGCACAGATTAATTCACCTCAACAAATGTTCTATTGTTTTCTCTTTAGTAAGCAAAGTACCATAAATATTGGGTTTTTAAATGTGATTAAAATTATTGAGACTGTGTCTCCACCTATGAAGATGCTGTGAAGAAGGACACACTAGAAAACTAACTGTAGGAAATGTCAGCTCTCTTTCTCCCTTGCAGAATTTTAAATTCTGTGCCTGCAAATTTTTGACTTGTAAGTAAGTGACAGTTTAAACTTTTTATGATTGGGAAGACTCTTAGGAGGAATAAGGCATTTATTTGAAGGTGTCATCAGAAGTTTAAAATCATAAATTCATGCTCCTTTTCTGGTTTCTGCCAACCTGGATAGGAGGGTATGTTGGAAAATGATTGCTGGAGATTTCAGAATGGGAATGAGAGTACGGGTATGATTCCAAGTTTCTTGACTGGCGAAGGCGAATGCCAGGTTAGAGTTCCAATATGTGCCTCCTTCACTTTTAACTGCCCAGGATTATTAGGAGAAGCAGTGTCTTTTTCCTATGAAAGAATGCACACAAACCTGCTGACTGAGATTTTTTTTCTTATTGCATTCTGAAATATTTGCCTTCTATTTTTTTCTTATCGCTTTCACATTCTGATCTAGCGATAATGACGCATTGGCAGGTGGCTACAGTGACATCTTTTAATCTTCTTCTGCCACTCTTTAAGCTGTTATTTCAAGATTACTTTCTTCATCTGCCATTCACTCATTTAAATTTCAATTTGTTCCCATGTTTTTAATTCATCAGTTTTTGGAAAGCATTTATAAAGGAGTTTTTCTAATATCCTGCACATGAAGTTTCTTTTGGATTGAAGAACTTTTAGGCTATTTTATGCCCTCTCCACCCCTCCCTGAGCAGACAGTCAGCGGCCAGGAAAGCAGACAACAGTAAAAGAATAAAATTAAGAAAAGAAAAAGAAAATCTGGACCAGAAACTCATCGGAGGTTATCTATTATATTTAATGATCATATCTCTTTAGTCCTCTTTAATCTAGAATAATCTCTTAATCTTTTTTCATGACCTTGACATTTTTAACAAATGCAGGCCAGATATTTTGTAGAATTTACCTGAAATGGGTTTCCCTGATGTTTCCTCAATATTAGATTTAGGTATGCACATTTTGGGGGCGGGGGGCAGAGAGAATACAGGAAGTTACAACACTGTTGTGCTCAGTGCATCATGTCAGCAGACACATGATGTTGATTTGTCTCACTACTGGTGATGTTACTTTAATCTCTTGGTTAAGGTGATGTCTGCCAGGTTTCTTCACTGTGAGGTTACTATTTTTCTCCATGTAATTTTAAAGTATCCTGTAGAGAATGTATTAAGTCTATGTAAATGTCCTGCTTGCCATCAAAGTTTCACCCACTGTTTTAGTATCCAAACTGGTAAAATTTGAATGATTATGTAATGTTATTGTAATGTTCATTTCCTGATTTGGATAAGCATACTGTGTGTATGACGGATAACATCTGACATAGGAAAAAAAGCAATGGAATATTGAGAATGAAATGAACAGATATATAATTAATTGTATGTAAATCTTTGAAGGAGGCAAACAGGTTGCAGTGATGGAGGATAATGAGAAATCTACTTACATAGGGTGGTTAGGGAAAGTCTCTCTAAAAAGATGACATATTAGCCAAGTTCAGTATGATACTGTGTATTTTAGCCAAATAAAAAGGGCAGGTCTGAAGCTTTTGAGAAGATTAGATAGACTGATCACTGGCGCCTATGTCTGATAGGTTAAGGGAACTTTCTAAAACTTAGGACCTAGATGATACATGGAGAGAGTTTGGCTATTTGAAGTTAATAGAGAATATGCAAAACATTCTTCTTAAACTAATGGGAAAGTAAGCTAAGGAGAGAAATTTAATGTTTTTGATGACCACTTCAAAGTAAAATCTATATGCTAAGTTGTACAATTTTTCTCCAACTATGTTCAGCTTTTCAGATGTAGATGTATTGACGTCAAATAGTTTAGATGTTGAATTTAAAATGCACTCAAGGATTGCCAGCATGAACATCACCTAGAACCTTGTTAGAAATATAGATAATCAGGTTCCTATCTACAGAATCGGAATCTTAATTTTAGTAACCTGAGGGGAAGTACGTGAACGTTCAAGTTTGAAAAGTACTGGTTTGTAGCTGCTAGTGTTGGGGTTTTTCTCAGAGTAAGAAAGTTGAGTAGGTGTGCCCCATAATACCATATTGTAATTATAAATTTTGGTGACTCCCTTGTTAAGCTGTTATTGCCGGGTGTGTGTCCCTCATTTACTTCTGTACTCCTAATAACCTAGTAACGCCCTTGGCACATATGCATTTAACAAATATTTGTTGCTTCACAGAAGAGAGGGGATTTGGCAGAATTCCACTAGAAGGAAACAGGCCAAGCAGAGGACCTACCAACAGGCAGGACTGGATGCTTATGGTCCACTGGGGAAATGAGCTTTGTTTAGAATAAACTGTATAGAGAGTCACTGGGGGAAGACAAAGATGAGTGTTTGTTTGGGTCAGAGTATGAAGGGCTGGGTCTGCCACCCTAAAACAATAGTGCTTTATCCTTTAGGTCAGGACTTACACACTTGAATTTCTGTAGATAAGAAAAAATGAAGAGTACAAAGAAAAGTATTTCATGTTCTTCTTACTTATATTCCAAGAATCAACAGTCTGAGCACCACAATGAATAGCATCTCACTTGGAGGACAAAAGAGAGTGGTGAGCAGAGTGGAACAGAATTATATGCTCTGTTTGAAGGTAGGGGTATTACTCGGCCCCTGCCTGTTGGTAGCATGTGGGAATTGGGGCACAGCGTGGTCAGAGACAAATCGAAAGTTCTGTTTGAAGTGGCCTGATTTGTAAATTTTAACATCCATTTCAATATTTTAAAGACTATATATATACTGGGGCTTCCAAAAAAATGTACACAAGTGGACCCTTTGGTCAACATTGCTCACGCAGTAGTTTGCCGTAATCAGAAGTGTCTGGACGCTGATGGTAACCACTTTGAGCACCTCTTGTCATTGCAGAAGCCAAACATGACTTGTATTCATCTTTTGTTTTCCGTGTATATTGAGTATTACAATTTTAATAGTTTTCCTTTCTTAAAATGTGTATATCTATTTTTTTTTGGCACCCTCTGTATATACCAATACTGTGAAGACCAAATGAAGTATATCTGCAAACTGGATATAACTTGAAGGATACACGTTTGTAACTTCCTTTAAAAGCAACTGGAAAAATAAATGTCTGTGAAAAACAATTCAATAATATTCTCTTCGTGGTTCGAGGCCTGACCTTCGATCAAAGGATTGGAATGAAATAACATGCAACTGATTACTAAATTGTAATATAATGTGAATGTCATGGTACGCTGGATGATGCAGAAGGCATTTTAGGGTCTGGTAAAGACCCAGTTTTAATGCTGACAACCAATTTTAGTTGTGCTATAGGACAAAAGTGCTCTTGGTTTTATGAAAGTGTCAATTAATAGAATGTGATGCATCAACTTTTTATTCACTAATTCAAAACACATTTGAGCACCTACTTAGTGCCAGGCATTACTCAAGGCGTAGAGATTAGAGCATTGACAAATACATTAAAAATCTCTGCCCTCAGGAGGCTTTCATTCAACAGCGCTTTTCTAAGTTAATGGAATAATTATTTCTATATTCTGTATTGCATAGTCACAGGTTTGAAAAATAGCAATAGTCCTTCAAGTACTCCTGTTTTGAAAGATAATTACATTTGGTGGCCTTTCATCAGCTTCCTCTAATGATGTTTTTGACCCCAGTGCTCAATTCATTAGCTTGTGTTAATTAGAATTCCAGAAATAAACCTGGAATGTCATAACCTTAATTTTACAAATGAAATTATTGACTTCATGTTTACACGTTAGATATTGCACATAATAAATAAACAGTCTTTGTGAGGTGATTGTGGGAACTTTCAGCGTTATTTGGCTAACCGTTAATGCCAAATTAATATTACCTATAAAGCCCTCAAATTCAAAGGTAACTAAGTTTGTACATAAATTTTTCTTTAATAAGACGAAAATGGATTGGAAATAAAGGAGATTATGGGATATAATTGTTATGGCGGAATAACAGGACAAAAATAATGAGCATGGAACAGTAATAATGGACATATTTCCTCCTTATGTGTTTATAAATACTTCTTTCAGATTTAAAGAAATTTCAGATCAGTTAAAGGGAGAAATTCTTTAGAGTTACTTCAATATCCTTACATAATATTTTCAGTCTTTAGGGGAGAAAAATGAATAAAGAGTAATACTCACAGGTCTGTAAGATGTGTAAATAATCAAGACACCACTGAGATGAGACACCCTGGGAATAAGTAAAGTGAATTTAAAACCAGTTTAGATAACTTGGGACACAAAGTTGAATAAATAGGTAAACATCTTGATCAAGTTTTCTATAGCATCACTTCTAGAATTGGGCCTGGCAAAGGGACACAGGAGCCAAGGGGACAGGCTTGAAGCTAGAATGTGGTGGCAATCGACAAGGAAAGAAGCAAAATGGTAAGGCCAGAGACTTGACATCAAAAAGTAATAGATGAACTTGCTTTTCCAGATGTCATGCAGTAATGAAAGGCTCTAAGCCCTGTCCGTGCCTCTTCCTTCTCCTAGTCTTGCTTCCCAAAAGCAGCTGTGTATATGCATATATGGTTGAATTAATAGCCAGTGTTTAAATTATGCCTAGTTCAGTTTGCTCTGGAGACAACTGGTTTACTGTGATATTCCATTTTCTTTTCTTCTTTCCCTTAGACTTAATATTAATATTTGCATTTTTGATTTGGACATATTTCCGTATTCTCTATTATTACTATATATTTTTAAATTCTCAACAAATCTGATATAGTCAAGCATAATTATCAGTTGCATTTCTTTCTTGGAGGGCTCCCTTCCGGAGCCTGCTCTCCTCTTGCCTCAAGTTGGCAAATCTCTTGGTTTACTGGCCCAGTAGTACGCTGGCATTCCCTTTCACTAGTTCCTGGACCTCATGTCTGTTTCTTTCTTGGTTTTCATCCTTGATTTGTGGGAGCACATCCTCTTGTAGCTTCCTAAAAATCTCTAGTAGGTAGTGGAAAGTTTCAGTTTATAGAATGAGGAACAGATAAAGTTTTCATTCATTCATTCATTCATTCACTCATTCAAGAAATATTTTTTGAGCACTAGCCATGCGCATTCAGTAATAGGCATTCAATAATTTTTCAGGAGAAGTTATCGTAAGATATAAACCAGATCATGTCACTTCTTTGCTTAAAACCCTTTGGGTAATAGGCTCACTCTTGATCTCCTAAAGCACTTTCTTTTGACTGCTGTGATTCAGTGAATCTTACATTTTGCTTTCTACTTACCTGTGCGTTTGCCTCACATCCTTGACCATGTTTTAATCATCTTTGTATTTCCTTAGCTTCTCAATAAATATTTGACTGAATAACAACAACAACAACAACAACAACAACAAACAACAGCAACAACAACAAAAAAACCACCCTTTGGATGTCTCCCTTTGCCCTTAGAATAAATTCCAAACAGGCTTGCAAGTCCTGAATTATTTGACTTCTCTGACCCTCCTCTTTTCATGCCTCTCTCTGTGTAACCCATGCGCCAGCCTCCCTGGTCATCTCGCAGTTCCATGAACACACCTCGCTCTTTAGCATGGCAAGGCCTTTTCCATTGCCTACATACTCTTTTCTGGATATTTATATGACGGGCTCCTCATCATTTACGACTTGACTGAAACGTTATCGCCTGAGAGAGGCCTTCTCTGAACACCCTCTCTAAATGTCTCCTAACCCTTTTCCTCTTTATCACACTGCCTTGTTTATATTCTTTAGGGCCATAATAAACATTTTAATAAATTCATTTATATATTGACTTGCTTATTGCCGATCTCCTTCATTAAAATATAAACTTGATGAGGGAAGCAATTTTGGCTAATTCTCCATTGTAGTCTTGGGATTTCAGCACAGTGCAGAAAACAGAATAGCTTCCAAAGAAATATTTGTTGATACATGAGTGACTCCCTTCAATTTGAAATTTTAACAGAAATAGTTGGTCCATAAACTCTAGTATTTCAGGAAAAGTGTTTAGAGACATGAACCTGATTGCTGTACGTCGGGTTCCCTATCTCACTTTGATGTTTCCTCTCCCCACTCGGCCTCATGGGCTCCAGCTGCACTGAGCCTGCTGCAGTTTCTTCAATAAGCCACATACTGGCCTGAGGTCTGCAGCATGGTATCCTCTGACGTGACCCATCTTCTCCGCTCTCCTCTGCTTAATTTCCATTTTGTCTCCAGCTATGTCATCAAGTTTTAGTTCCTCTGTGAAATCTACCCTGACATGCCAAGACTGAGTCTAATGTTTTTTTTTTCTCCTAAGCTCCTATCCTCTCTGTATTAAGCCTTTAGGAGCGTTTAGCACGTGATCAAAATTGCCTTTTTAGTTCTCTGCCGTTCACGTAGGAAATAAACCGCTAGGAAGCACCGAGACCGAGTCTTGTTCACTCTTTTCTCAGTATAGACAATGGATGCTTCGAAATAAGCACTCAGTTGACAATTGTTAAATGAAAAAAAAAAGTGAATATTGATAGACAAATACTATAGAAGAAATAATATGTTTAGAAAAAAATGCTTTGGAGATGAAATGAGCAAACAATCTGTACAGAGAACATTTTTTTTTAATAGGGTGATAGTAAGAACACAGGCTGAGGAAAATGGCAATAATAGTTTTGTGTAAGCATGTGAGAAATGATACCCGGACCACCGCGGGGAAAAATCTTTTAGTGAGGACGAGAGAGTTCTGATTTGAAGGCAGAAAGAGATGCTAAATCGCAAATGAGAAGGTTATGTTGTTGAACAGAGACATACACACTGTGGTAACAACTAAGTAACTAACATAAACAGGAAGTGTGATGCACGTTACAATTATCACTCTAATATGTGCTGGGCATTGCATTCATGTGCTTTCATTCATCATCTCTATCAGGACAATAACCAAATATTATCTCTACTTTTTAGAGACAAGATTGGGGGAGCCAGGCCTTGTTCCCACCTCTGGCAGACTTCAAAACCTCTGTTTCCATTACTCCACT
Source organism: Rhinolophus ferrumequinum (assembly GCF_004115265.2). Lineage (NCBI taxonomy): Eukaryota > Metazoa > Chordata > Mammalia > Chiroptera > Rhinolophidae > Rhinolophus > Rhinolophus ferrumequinum. Next base: position 27,128,018 of record NC_046287.1, read on the forward strand.
TCTTGTCACTGTGAATAAGCAAACCGAGAAAACAATCTTCTTAATTGAATTCTAAGATTGAAATAATGGGGTTTCGTAGTGTAACTCTTTGATTTAAAAATATTGAAATGAAATTCCCGATTCATAATCTACCTAACTGCACAGAATGATGTATATGCTCTGAGGGTACACACTTTGATATAAAATAATATTCATGGAGTTTTCATACTTGAATTCTAATATAAAAGTTTGGATGAAAAAATGAGAAAACTTTTAATTGACTGTAGCATGCATACTGATAAAGTGCAGAAATTACAAGCGTACAACTTGATAAATTTTTACAAAGTAAATACACGTGTGATTCGTCTAAGAATGTAGATGTCAGATATTGTATGGTAAAGTCAGTGAGGAAATGAGAATGAGGCTTTGAAGGGAGAAGTCAACTATACCAACAGGTCCCAGAGATGAGGTCACCATGCAGGGCTATATGAGACCAGGTTTTAGTAAGGTGGCAGATGACAGGTACAAGGGGAAATTCTAGGTCAGGGCCTTTATTGGGATTTCCACAGGGCAGGCAAGGTAGGGCAGAATAAACAGGAAATGTATTGATTTAAGTTCTTTAATGATACAGTTCTATTCAGATTTCTATTTCTTTTTATGTGAGTTTTGGCAGACTGTATCTTCTATTTCATCTAGGTTATCAAATTTGTTGGCACAGAGTTGTTCATAGTATTCATAGTAATTGTCCTTGGAATGTCAGTGCATTGATAGTGATATCCGTCTTTAATTTCTCGTATTTGTAATTGTGCCCTCTATTCTTTTCTTAGGTTTTCTGGCTAGAGGCTTATTGATTTTACTGATCTTTTGAAAGAACCAGCCTTTGGTTTGGTTGATTTTCTCTATTGATTTCCTTTTTATTTATTTATATTCTGATTACCTTGGATTTAATTTTCTCTTCTTTTCCTAGTTTCCTAAGGTGGAAGCCTAAATGATTGATCTTAGACTTTTATTCTTTTCTAATATATGCATTCAATGCTGTAAATTTCCCTCTTAGCACTGATTTCGTTATATCCGACAAATTTTGATTAGTTGTGTTTCCATTTTCATCTAGTTCAGAATATTTTAAAATTTCTCTTGTGATTTCTTCTTTGACTCAGGTGTTACTTAGAAGTCTGTTGTTTAGTCACCAAGTATTTTGGGATTTTTCACCTATTTTTCTGTTATTGATTTTTAGTTTGATTCCATTGTGAATATTTTTTTGATATCTTGGTGAATATTTTTTGATATCTTTTTTTGCTATTTTGAGTAGAACGTATATTCTGTTGTTGTATCATATTGTCTATAGAAGTCCATTATATCCAGTTGATTGATGATGTTGTTGAGTTCAATTATGTCCTTACTGATTTTCTGCATGCTGGATCTATTCAATTCATTTTACAGTGTGCGTGTGTGTGTGTGTGTGTGTGTGTGTGTGTGTGTGTATAGAGAGCAGTTTGTTCAAAATAATAATAACAACATATTCAATTATGTATGCTCGTGTATAAATATATATGGTTTTCTCAAATATTTATAACTCATATTATATATGTATATAATATTATGAGTTATAATATAATAATATAAATAATATTATGAGTTACAAATATATGAGAAAACCATATATATTTATACATCAGCATACATAATTGAATATGTTATTATTATTTTGAACAAATTGCTCTATGTTAGATCAATTAAGAATAAAAATAAAAGTTTTGATTTTACTTTCACTTATTCTTCTGCAATGCTCTTTCTTTCTGTACGTAGATCAGAATTTCTGATCTCTATTGTTATCCTTCTCTGTAAAATACTTTAAATATTTCTTGGAAGGCAGGTTTACTGACAACCAATTCCCACAGTTTTTGTTTGGTGAGAAAATGTTTCTCCTTCACTTTTGAAGGATAATTTCACAGGGTACAAAATTCTAGATTGGTGTTCTTATTCTCTCAATACTTTAAATATTTCAGTTCACTCTTTCTTGCTGAATGATTTCTGAGAAGTCAGATGTAATTCTTATCTTTGTTCCTCTATTGGTAAGGCTTTCTCCCCACCCCACCCCTAATTTTTTCACGATTTTTTCTTTATCTTTTATTTTCTGAAGCTTGAAAATGATGAGCTTAGGTATAGTGTTTTGTTTGTTTGTTTGATTTTTGCATTTATCCTACTTGGTCTTCTCTGAACTTTGTGTATCTGTAGTTTGGTGTCTGGCATTAATTTAGGGGAAATTCTAAGTCATTGTTTTAAATATTCCTTTTGTTCCTTTCTGTCTTTCTTCTCCTCTAGGTATTCCAGTTATACATATGTTACACTTTTGTAGTTGCCCCACACCTCTGGATACGCTGTTCTTTCTTCTTTTCTTTTTCTTTCCTTTCTTTCCTTCTTTCCTTCCTTCTTTCCTTCCTTCCTTCCTTCCTTCCTTCCTTCCTTCCTTCCTTCCTTCCTTCCTTCCTTCTTTCCTTCCTTCCTTCCTTCCTTCTTTCTTTCTTTGTTTCTTTGTTTCTTTCTCTCTTTCTTTTTTCTCTCTACTCTTTAGTTTGGATATTTCTAATGAAATATCCTCAAGAGCAGAGATTCTTTCCTCAGCTATGTCCACTCAACTAACAATCTCATCAACAGCATTCTTCATTTTATTATAATGTTTTTGATCTCTATCATTTCTTTCTGTTTCTTTCTTAGAATTTTCATTTTTTCTTACATTGCCTATATATTTTTCATTCTCTACTTTATGCATTAGAGCCTTTAGCATATTAATCGTAATTGTTACTTTTAAATTCCTATTCTGATAATTCCAACATCCCTGCCATGTCTTTACCTGGTTTTGATGCTTGCTCTGTCTCCTTAAACTGTGTTTTTCTGCCCTTCAGTATGTCATAATTTTTTTTCCTTTTTGATAGATGGACATACACTGTCAAAATGATCTGCTGTGAATAGGTTTTCAATAATGTGGTGATGAGAAATTAAGGAAAGGAAAGTATAGTCCTATAGGTATCAGTCTTTTAATGAGACTGTACCTCTACATTATGAACTTTAAATGTGCTTCTCAGTTCTTCCTCCTCCCCACTTAGGTGGGACAGGATGACCAGAGTGGGTTGGAGTTGGGTATTTCCCATGCTCCATATGTAAAACTATTCTCAGCTAGAGTTGGTTGTTTCCCTTCCCCAGGTCAGTTAGGCTCTAATGAAACTGCAGCAGGTGAGGCTCTGATAAAGTAGTTTCTCCTGAGGGCAGACCTTGTTAAGAAGAACAGAATGTCCTGGGGCATTTCAAAATGGTTCCTTTTTAACTTCCCCTATCAGAAGCACAGGAGATTTCTCTCCAATATTTACTGTGAGAACAAGAGAAAGCTCCTGGAATTGAAACTCACAGTAATGAAGGTTCCCTAATGATTAGGTCAAGTTTTCAAAATTTCTCGGGACTTATCCACTCTGAGCCTCCAGCAGTCTGTCAATTACAGTGCAGTCTTTTCACCCTGCACCTTGTTTCCGTGGAGATTGCTGCTCCTGGATTTCTACTTTGGTAAGTTGTGATTCTCTATATTCTACTGTTGATGTCTTCAATTTTGGTGGCAGTGGTTTGCCTGGTGACTTCACTTTTCTTATGTTCTAGGAAAAGCTGTTGACTTTTTCAGTTTGTTTAGCTTTTTACTTTTTAGGATAGAGTGGAAACTCCCAAACTGCTTGCACTGGACTGGAAACTTCTCACACAATTTTGATATTAGCCTATCAAGCTTTTGACATCATATATGTTTTGTTAACATGTCATGTAATGTTTATCAACATGTCATTAACATGAACAGAAACTGTTCATTTTCTGTTAACTGAACAGAAACTTTAATTTTAAAAATATTACGGTGCAATACATATAACATTCAACATCTTAGACATTTTTAGTTGTCCAGTTCAGTAATGTTAAGCACATTCAGATTGTTGTGCAACCAATTTCCAGAACTCTTTTCATCTTACAAAACTGGAAAACTTTACCCATTCAACAACAGTTCTCAATTCTCCCCCCCGCCCCAGCTCCTGGAAAACACCATTCTGTTTTCTCACTATGAATTTATTACTTCACATAAGAATAATCATGCAGTATTTGTCTTTTTGTGACTGGATTATTTCACTTAGTTAATGTTCTCAAGTTTCATCTACAGAAATCTTGAATTTTAATATAATCAAATTAATCATTGCATTTTGCCTTACTCGTTGTATATTTGAAATTTTAAGGGGCCCTTTCTCTTAAGTCACAGAGACTCTCCTAAAAGCTAATTTTACATCATTAGTTTTTTAATTTAGATCTTTATTTCAATTGGAGTCCACCTTCGAATGTTTAAACGGTGAATGCAGGGATCCAGTTTTATTTTCCTGAGTAAGCCAGTTTCCCAACACCATCTATTCAACAATTCTTTCTTTCACTATTATTTGTATTCTCACCTATGTTATTTTTTCATATGCATTGTCTGTCTCTAACTTATATTTTGTCCCACTGATCTATCTGTTGCTGTACCAAAATTATGTTGCTTTAAAAAAATGACTATTGATGTACCTTCGTTGTTTCAAATACATTTTATAGTAAGTTTATCATGTTCCTCAAAATATTCAATTTTGCTTAGGATTTCTGTAAATGTATAGATTAATTTAAGTTACCCTATTTAAGATCATGGGATATCTTTCCAATAATTCAGATCATCTTCCAGGTCCTTTGCTAGAGTTTTAACACTTTCTCTGTAGAGATTTTATAGATTCCTTTTAGTTCCTAGATACTTTTTAGATTTTATTGCAAGAGTGAGTATCTAATTTTAAACTATTTTCTAGTTGAGTATTATATATGCATAGAAGAATAATTTTTGTAGGTTCCCTTATGTATTAAATTCTTTGTATACATTGTGACTAGCCACCATTATGAAGATTTAGTGATCAATTGGACTAATCTAATGGCTTGAATTGATCAGAATGATTCAAGGTATAGATTGTACTGGATTCCTCTTGCACACTACCCTGTGTGTTTTCTGCGCCATCTTTCATTCCATCTAATAGTTCTACAGGGGATTTGACCCACTTTATGCTAACAGCATGCTAACTCAAGTACATATGCTGGTCTTCTGTTTCCTGCCCTGGAGCTTCTCTGACACAGGGAATGAGGTGACTACAGGAGCACACCTGACACTCAGTGAGCAACTCAGAACTGCTGGAGCAAAATTCTGAGATGTATCCTATATCCCCATAGAGTACCTGTTATCCCCATTGGTTTACAATTATATAACATATTTGTATAGGCTTGTCTCCCTTCTCTCTTTTATCCTCTGTGTTATTCAGGTTCTCCAGAAAAATGGAAGTGGGGGGGAGGGAGGGAAAGAGAGGGAGAGAGGGAGAGAGGGAGAGAGGGAGAAGGAGAGAGAGGGAGAGGGAGAGAGAGAGGGGGAGAGAGAGGGAGAGGGAGAGGGAGAGGGAGAGGGAGAGGGAGAGAGAGAGAGAGAGAGAGGAAACTGTGTAAATTTATTATAAGGCATTGGTTCACATGATTCTTCAGGGTGAATCAGTAGGCTCTTGACACAGGAAAAGCCACTGTTTCAATTTGAGTGTAAAGGCAGGGAAAATCTAGTATCCTAGTTTGAAGGCAATCAAGAAGGAATTCTCTCTTATTTGGGGGAGGGTCAGCCTTTTTGTTTTATTCAGGCCTTCAGTGATTGGATGAGGCTGGTCCACACTGGGGAGGACAATCTGCTTTACTCAGTCTACTGATTTAAATGTTAATCTGATCCAAAAATAACCCTCAAAGAAATACCAAAACTAATGTTTGACCAGATATCTGGGCACCCCATGGCTCAGTTAAGCTGCACATAAGTTAACCATCACACCCTCCCTGGTCCTTCACTCCAGATCCCTGGCATCATCTGTGAAGTAACCCACCTGCTTACCAAAAGCGGTCTAGTTTTCGGGTAAGACTTGAGCGAACATATCCATGCAGCATTTAGTATGTGAAGTAAAGCTTTGACTAGAGGAGTGCTAAAACTGGTACAAGAGATATTTATGATTATTGTAATTGCTAGTCATGGAGCAATAATACAAGAATGTTGTATATGCATATACATTTTCTACTATTCTTTTGGGATTCTTTGAGTTACAGAACTGCTATATGTGAAATAAAATTCTAGAAATTTTTCAGGCATTAAAGCTGGGTGCCCATTTGAACCCATGGATACTCTTTTTAAAGTGAAGGATAGCACCCGAGAACATTTCCAATTTTCAGCAATCGCCCTCTTGCAAAGTAAAGAACAGCAGAGAAATCATTATAACGTGAAGAGATGAAGGAAACATAGCACATTCTTTGCTCTAATTTGACATGCTGAGCTTAGCTAAATTTATCCTAAGAATAGCTGCAAAATGCTGATTACTAATAAGGCCCATCATTACCATTAATAGCTTGAACAGTCAAATTCACTTTTATTTATTGAATGAAAGAAAAACTGTTAAAATCTTTGACTAACTCAATATGGCCTAAAGATTTAAAAAATTGTACTACTTAACATGTTTGCATTAGGAAAGAATTGATTTTCCCTGATTGACAATTGCTTTATATGTGTTTTAGCTTTATATGACTTTAAAAAAAAGACAAACTTTTCTGATGCTGTATAGCCTCATTACATTACGACTGCATGACAAGTGATATTTATTATATGGTGGACATATGGGAATAAATGCTAAAAGGATTACATAATGCTTTTGCATACAATTGACCTTTCAAGATGTCTATCAATTGGAAAGATTTTTTTTTTTAGCACTTAGCAATACTGACAGCCCTTTTTGTAGCTGACTATTGGGAGATGTAGCAAATTATTGACAACAGTTAACCTCTGACATTTTCCTTTAAATTATTCAGTGTTATTGTCCGTTGGGTGAAGGCAATTCATTTCTATTTCCTGAAATCTTGATTCTATACAGCCAGTCATGCTTATACAGTGGTGTTTAAAATGAAAAGGAAGCTGTGCTAAGTTCTGCTAACTAGATGGTAGACAGCCAATTGCCTCTTGCTTTCACGTTGGTGGCCATGAATGGAGAGGGTTCTTTCCTACCAGATGTTCATAAGAAAGGCTATTGGGTCTCTGAAATTTAAACTTTATTTGGTAAATGCTCAGAAGCTGATATGATAATCAGGTCCAAGTTGGGCCATTTAGGGAGAATAAAAAGGAAATAAATCTGTAAAGAGTTGTGAATACCTGCTTAGGTCAGTCTTTTTGAAAGTCCATTTTAAATCTAATCTAGATTTGATTAAAAGTAAAAACAAGCTGCGTGACTCCTAAAAAACATGGCATTAACACAGACTCACTCTTTTTATTTAGTGATGATTGTCTGTTATAAAGATATTAGTTAGTCAATGTTGTCAAGAATTTTTGTGTTTGCTGTATGAACAATTTTTGTAGCTAAATGACAGAAGGTTAGTAGGAAATTCATAGGTTTAGATTCAATTAGATTTGGGTTAAAATTCTGACCTTGTAATTTCTCATGTGTGGCCTTGGGTATGTTCTTTAACTTATATGAGTTTTAATTTCTACATCTGTAGAAATGAATTACAATATTTTCCAGGATCACTGGCAAGATTGGAAGTAATATACATAAAATAACTGGCACAAAGTAGGTACTCAGTTGTTAGTAGCCATTTTTAGGTTTATCATTCAAAGGTTAGATACCCTCGTGTCTTGGGGATGCAGCAGAGCTAAGAAGCAGAAGTGTCCCCTACTGCATCTTTGTCATGGATTCCAATGTCATGATTAATTGCATTATCTCTGGCCAGGGACATTCATGGCTGAGCTTTCAGACAACAAATAAGGGAGTGAGTTACCCTTAAACCCAGTTTATGGCATCATTCTAACAAAAGTAAAATCCTTTAATGTTTGGTTTATAGCTTAAAATAGATTTGAAGATTCTTAGCTGTCTTTGTAAGTGATCTCCTTGTATATCAGTGATGAACCCCTGCTTTTCTCAATGATTTTTTTTTACTATTTATGTTTGTTTTTTATGAAATAGCTTTACCAACAAAAGAATGTAAAGAATTATCACGGAACAAACACTCGTATAGCTACCATACAGCTTAAGAAAATATAAAATAACAATATAGCCGAAGTTCCCTGTATATCATGCCCTCTCTCTCTCCCATTCTTCGAGCTAACCTCAGTCCTAATTTTTGGGTTGATGATTATTATTCCTTTCCAAAACTAATTTTAACATATATGGAAATACCCATAAACAATATGCTGCTTACTGTTGTAAGTTTAGTAAAGCTTTGTAAAAATTAATCATAAACATATGGTAGTTTTTAGTAGTTGCATTAAAAAAATTAATTGAGATAGTTGATAAAATCCTCCTTTAATCTCTTAATTTGGTGAATTATATTAAAAGATTTTCTAATGTTGAACTACCTTTCATATTTTAATATAAACTCAACTGGTTCATAATATATATGTAGTATTTGATTTGCTCATATTTTGTTTTGAATTTTTTCAACTATACTGACTTAGGTTGACCCACAAATTTTCTTTCTTACACAATTCTGGTCTGTTTTTAAAATCAAAGTTTTATTAGCTTCTTTGAAGAATACAGAGACTTCCTCTTTTTCTTTTCTCTGAAATTGTTCACATAAATTGGATTTTTTTCATTGAAGTATGATAGAATTTACCTTCAAAACCATATGTTTTATTTGTGGGAGATATTTAATTACTGATTCAATTGCTTTAACAAATATAGGGCTTTTCAGGTGGATCTAACTTTTCTAGAGACATTTTTTATAACAGTTTCTATTTGTTCATTTTATTTAAGCTTTCAACTCTACTGTCATAGAATTGTTAATATTTTCTTATGATTAATCTGATAAATCTGTAGGACTGTTTACTTTCTTATTTCTAATATTGTCTATTTGAAAATTTTATTTATCTTTTATGATAGTTAAACCCATTTTATAGCTTTATTGAGACTTCCTTTAATCTCTGTCTTCTGCCTTTATTAATTTTGGCCCTTGTTTTTCTTTCCTTCCTCTAGTCTATTTAAGTTCATTCTGTCTTTCTCTAATTTTTTAAATTAGATATTTAGTTCATTAATTTCCAGCATTTCTCATTTTTCAATGTAAGTGTTTATGGCTATAAATTTCTCTTTAAATAATATCCTCTAAGCCTTCACATGAAGTATTTTTTTCCTTTTGTCAGTATCTTCTAATGTTCATATTCTTTTTTGACTAATATATTTTCTGACTAAGTTATTGAGAAGTGTGTGTGTGTTTTTTTTTTTCTTCTTCCAAATGTAGGTGGTATTGAGGTTGTGTTACTTATTGATTTCTAACTTAACTACTTTGAGGTCAGAAAACATAATCTTTATGTTTGTAATTTTTTCGCATGTTTCTGAGAATTGGTTTATGGCACATGAAATTTTCCTATTATCCTACGTGTGATGAAAAGTATGTGATCTCTCCAATTTTTAAGTTCCATGTTCTATTTATATGCCTTAAGTTAAACTCATAATTTTTTAAAAAATTAGTTTTCCTATTTTTTTTTCCTGCTTAATCTATTGGTTATTGAGTGGAGTGTGTAAAAACTATCTACTTTCATATTGGACGTGTTAACTTTTCTTTGTTGTTTTCTCATTGTTTGCTTAATATATTTGGAGGCTAAGTTTTTCCATGCGCACAATTTAGAATTGTTATATCTTTTTGGAAGATAAAATTTTATTAATATACAATTACTCCTTTAATCTTTAGCAATAAATATATTTTTCTTATATATATTTTGTGTGATTTTAATATAGTTCTAGTTTTTGTATGACTGGTTTGGGCTAGGCATATACTTTCCAAATGTTTGCTTTCAGTTTTTTTCTGTGTTTTATTTTTTAGGTTAGTAGCATGCATATAACTTTTGGCTTGATAATCTCTATATTTTGACTTGAGAGTTTAATGCATTTATAGTGATTTGGGTTACTTAATAGTTGTAATTATTATATTTATTGGATTATTCATAATTGTTTAGTGTGCTTTTCTGTATTTTTCTTTTCACCCCTTCTGACTTTTTCTGAGATGATTTTAACTATTTTGTTCTTATTCCTTTTCTCCCATCACCCCACCAACACTAGTTTGAATATTTATTTCCCATTTTTAGTACAAATTTTAACATACATTTTAAATAGCTATATTGAGATCTAACACATACTACACAATTTACCCTTTAAAGTGTATAATGGTTTTTAATATATTCATAGGGTTGTGTAACCATCACCATAATCAATTTTACACTATTTTCATTACCCTGCAAAGAAACCTCATAGCCATTAGCAGTCACTCCCAACTTCCCCCCAATCCCACCAGCAGTAACAACTAATCTATTTTCTTTATAGATTTGTCTATTATGGACAAATAAATGGAATACAATAGGTTTTTTTAAGACTGGCTTCTTTCACTTAGTATAATGTTGCAAGATTCATGTGTGTTGTAGCATTATTAGTACATCTTAGATTTTTATGGCTGAATGACGTTCCATTGTATGGTTACACGATATTCTCTTTATTCATTAATCAGTTGCTGGACATTTGTGTTGTTTACATTTGTTAGCCATTATGAATAATGCAGTTATGAACATTCATGAATTTCTTTTTATGTGGACTTGTGTTTTCATTTCTTGAGGATATATACTTAACAGAGGAATTGCAACATTTGGTAATTCTATATTTAACTTTTTGAGAACTACCGAACTGTTTTCCCGATTAGCATTTTTCTAATGGCTGATGGTGTTTAGTGTCTTTTCATGTGCTTATTGGTCATTTGTACTACTTCTTTGGAACAATGTCTAATCAGGTCCTTTGCTCATTTTTAAATTGATGTCTTTTTATTATTGAGTCATAAGAGTTCTTTCTATATTCTGAATATAAATTCTTTATCAGATACATGTTTGCAACTATATTTTCCTAAAGTATCAGTTGCGTTTTCACTTTCCTGATGGTATCTTTTGATGTGCAAAGTTTTTATTTTTATGAAGTTCAATTTACACTTTTTCCTGGAACATGGATGAATTCTTAGTCTCCAGTTGCTCCTCTGCTCCTTCTTTCAGCTGTTTGTCCCAGAAGGCTAGATTCTTGTTGGGGCCCTCATTACCCAGTCGTGGCCTTTACTTCTGCATTTGCTCAAAGCTCTATCTTGAAGCTGCCTCCTTATTTCTTAACACTCACACACACATATACCCCTCCTTTATTGTACCTTATCACTCAATAGTAATGGTTTAGAAAAAGTCTTTGCTTTTGAACTAAAGAATATTGGCTATACATGAAAATACACACCTTAAAGAGAAATGAACCAGACAGGTGAGACAAGGGATAGAAAAATGATTTCAACAAATACATATATATTCAAGAAGTCCTTTTTGTCCCCAACCTGCTTTTTATTCCAACAGTCTCTCTTTGTGTGCTCAATTTTGTGATTGTTTCCTTTATTTATATTGCACAATGGCCTTTGCAGCCTTGGAGATCTGTTTGCTGTTCCTATCAACAGACGCAGAGTGGCTTGCACTGTGACCTTGGTTTTGATTGTGAACTCATTCCTTCTGTGGGCCTGACTCAAGGAAGTTTTTGTTTAAATTGTATATGCGTCTGCTGTTACAGGTGGGCACCAACCTGTACCGGCGTTTGTCATCTTCAAGGGTATTGGCTCAATAGGGGTGAACCAGTGTCACTATTTTACCCTAGTTTCCTTCACTCAGACTCCAGGTCATTTTTCTTTTCTTTTTTGGAAGGTTGGGGAAGGGATTCCTTGGAGACTCCACTCGTGTCTAGTGCAAACTATGGTCACTATGCAGTGGGAGGGACTTTTTAGCAACTCATTGGCTATATGCTTCATCAGACCTAGGATTGTGTGGACACAAGGTCAAAATTACATTTAATTTCTAGTAGTAATTTTTTTCACTAGGTACAACGACTGATTTTTCTTTTTTTTACTTATTTGTGACTTCATACCCCTTGATTTTGGCTGAAGACATATGATTTACTAAGGGAATGATGATCCAGGCATTGAGGTTAGTGGAGCTACCAGAAATAGAAAAAACCTGAATGTATGTTTTAGTTTACTTTTAATAGGAACTAGGACAGTAGTACAGAACAGGAACACTTCATATTTATGAACAACGCTAAGGCCTTTTATTCATGGTGAATTGCATTCCTAGAAAAATATTTTATAGGAATAATTATTTCAGATTTTCTGCAGAAACAATGTTATATGATGAATAATATTTCAGATTTGATACTTAAAAATGTTCCTTAATGATCTACTCATTGGCACTTAACATATTAAGGTGAGAATTTGACTTCCTCTCTTTTGTGACTTCCTCTTTTTTTCTGAGCATCTTGTACATTATTAAAGTAATTGCATTGTCTGTCTCCCTAATTAAAGAATTCATCCCTGAGGGCATGGAAATATATTTCATTGATCTTCATACTTTTGTATCCCTTGATTACAATGCCTGACATGCAATAGTTATGCAATAATTATTTATTAACTAAGAAAGCCAAAGAAATCTCTGGTTAGAAAAATATTCTGGAAAAATAAAGCTTATGATTTTTGAGCAAATGTATGAGTACTAACACACATTTTTCTTAAAGAACAATATTACCTATCCTTACAATATTTCCTTCCTGTCTTCAGTCATTGTAATTCTGATTATGAATGTAGAAAAATGAAATCTCAAAGGGAATGTTGACTCAAAAGGGAATAGAAGTGTTCTTAGGGAGAAGTGGAAAAAAATTTTAAAGTTCAACTAGAGTTGTATGAATAAATGATTCATTAAATTAAAACAGAAAAAGAGACTACTGATACAATTTTGATATTCTTTCTTAACATAAATTTTAGTTATCTCATGAAAAAGTTGTGGCCAGTAGAGAGATAATAGAGAGCTGAGCCCAATGTCAGTTGTGGAACTTCAGTCATATCTCAGAAATCAGGAGTTTTGTTTTTATAATTATTAGGGACCTGTGAAGTATTTTACAAATTCCTGGGTGCTCACAGTCTTGCTATTTCTGGTTTTGTGTCAGTGGAAAAGTCTCTCAAATTTTCCACTGTGAAGAAAATTTACCCATTTGCTGTCAGTTGTCTGTATATTTGCTCCTCGTTTTCAGCTACACACACTCAAACACGCAATCCAGACTCCACATAGTCTTCCTTTTGTGGGTTTTCAGGACGCGCTTTCTGCACAAAGAATCTAATTCCTGAGACTCTCTTGGTAGAGTGGAATAATAATATTCCAGGGTGGGGAAAATAGTTGAAGGTGGTTTTGTTTTTCAAGAAACACCAGTTGTTAGGCAGGTATATAGCTGCTGCTATAATTAAGGTACTAGAACAACAGCAAAAGTTATTCTTTATTTTCTTGGGTAGTTAAAAATATAGAGTTCTTGATGTGTTGTTTTAGATGGTAATTGTAATTGTGTAAAACTTGTAAAAAATTCACCCTATCTGAATTTGGATACAAGTTCTGAAACTCTTAAAGATTCTATCTCTGAAGAGAATGATCTAGTTAATTTTATTTCCCAACTATCAAATACTCTGCGTAATAAATGATCTTGGTCAAACGTGAATTGTCCTTTGTGTCTCTTTAAACCTTTTACCACTTATTCCTCTTCAATTCATTGAATCCCAGAGTCGGAAGGACCATTATAGATCCAATAATCCAGATTCCCAGGAAATGCAGACTGCTGTATCACAGTTCTGACAAATTCTGCTTTACACAGTAATAAGTACTCTCTACCCTTAATCCATTCTATTGAAAGGTAGTATTAATAATTAAATAATTAAAAAACTATAAGCCTTTACTACAACCTACCCTTCCACAGCTATCACCTATTTATTCTAGTTGTGCTTTGTCCTCTGAGGATATTAGTCAAGCTCTTCTTTGACAGCTTTATATCGTCATCTAATTTTACCTTTCATTCCCATACATTTACATATTTTTGGTTCTACTGAAGCTCAATTTTCATAAAATAGTTTAAACCAAGGTGACGTGTCAGCTGTAAGGTAATTTTTGAATGAAAGTTATTATTCATCATCATTATTAATATAGAATAAGGTATCATCCTCTTTAATCTCTAGGTATATACTTTTGGTCTGCCTATCTTTATCCTGTTAAGTATTAGAAACAGATGAGAAGTTAGTATTTTGCTATTTGTCCACTAGATCAACTCTTATTGATAGTAAGTAAAAATCCTTAAATAAGTTATTAGGGTTTTAATTTTTGAATCTGTTATAGTTATACAAATATAAGCATAGTACTAACATAGCATAGGTATATTTCTTTTTCCTAAGTTTCTTTTTTCAGTTTATTTTTTTAAAAATCATGTTTTTCAGTTACAGTTGACATTCAGTATTATTTTATATTAATTCCAGATGTACAGCATATTGGTTAGACATTTATGTAATGTATGCAGTGATGGCCCTGATTAGTCTACTACATCTCTGGCATTATATAATACTTAATTGTTGCAACATTATTGACTATATTCTCTATGCTGTACTTTACATCCCCATGACTATTTTGTAACTACCAATAATCTAAGAATAAATTGGAGGAAGAAAGAATGGGACAAAAAATACTCTATTTTTAATTCTTAAAACAACTTAGGTAGATAGTTTTATTCCCATTTTACAGGTGAGGAAACTGATTTTCAGAGAAGGTACTAAATTTGCCCAAGTCTACGTATCTAATAAGTGGCTTTTAAGAAAAATCTTTACAAATAGGAAAAGAAACAGTGATGCTACTAGAAAGCCTATGAAGTAACACAAACATAAGAAAATAATACACTCAGGTCTCTTATTTTAATAGACCTTGAGGAAAGAGGCAAATCTAGGATAGGGTATGAAAGAAATATTCAAGATTATGCAGCTATAAAAATTAAATCAATAATTATTTCCAGAAGATTGCAGAAAGGAAAAAAAAAATGAGACGAGGTGGAAGAGAACCATCTTGAATGCTGAACTTCATGAAACAGCTCCATTAAAATAGAATATAATGATAGTAATAATCAATAAACACTAACACATTAATAAATACTAATATACATGTAAAGAAAGTACTTAATGTCTGTGTTTTATTTTGTAACTTGAAAATTTATTTCTCATATACTCATACATGGATGAAGTTAATCATTACAGAGAAACATGAGAATGTAAAATGGATGAAGCAAAATTAGTTAAATACTGCATGTGTGATTCTTGATACAGAGATCTGTCTTCAGAGTCATCTTTCCGTGGCGTCTGGGGTAGACATTCTCATGACGGCTAACTAGTGTACATGTATGGAAGAGCTAGAAAATAATTCAAGATAACATTGAAACAAATTTAATTTTTATTACAAAAAATGTGTATATATCATATCGTAGCAATAGGAAGAACCTGCCCAACTTAGGAAAGAGCATGAACTGCAAATTAAGGAGCTTTTGCTTCTGATCTTAATTCACTCCTTAAATGATGGAACCAATCAATTCAATTCTTTGGTCTTTATTTCTTTATCTGTAAAATAAGGGGTTTGGATAAGATCATGGTTCTCAGTGGGGGTGCACCACCCTCCTCAAGGTGTGTTAGGAGCTGGAGGTATTTTTCTGTAAAAGACTTTCAAGTAGTCAGTCTGTGCTGTGGGAACCTTGACTCTCAGTGTGAAGTGCCCCTGGGGCTCCCTGTGATGAATGATACTCACATCCACTTATGCTAGAGTTCTTCATCTTTTACTAAGTCACTTACTGAAGGAGGCAACCACAGGACAGGTTTTAGTCAGGGAAATGGTAATTTCTTCCTATCTAAGTTTAAGAGAAGTTAGGCTGATTTCTTTGAGGAAAAACTTGAAATACTCAGATGCTTTACTCAAAGGAAAGATGTCATATTGCCTAGGCCCTGAGGCATTTCAGTGACTTGCAAGGAAGCACCGAAAAGCAAATAGGGCCAGACCTTTGAAATCAATGGTACCTGAATCATTTTAAGAGACCAAGATATCTGGTCACAGCATCAGACGAAACCAAGTGATCAGTTTTCTGTTGTTATTTAGTTTTATGAATTTCCACTTAAGATTTCTAAACCAAACCATTCAGGCTTGATAGAACCTTCCTAAGCAGAAACTCAAAAATATTTTCAAGCACCATTGACTTTTACTTGAGTTTTCCAAGCAAAACTGTCTACCAAGGATTAAACACTTTACTTTCACTCTCAATGGATAGATTAAACTTCCCTAAAGACGCTGGAATTCTCAGGAAGTATATCAAACAGAAATGATAAAGAAAGGCACTCCAGCATTCTCCAGTATTGCACTGATTTGCTGGAATATCTCCTGAGAAATTTTGGTTACTAAAGACTGTTTCCTCAACTTCGGAGAAAAGGAAATAATTTGGGATAAGTCAAGGTAAGCAGCTAGGCTTGCTAGAAATCAAGTGACCCCAAATATCAACCTCTAGGAGGCTTACCTTTTTGCTAATTATGGCATCTTAGCCAGCAGTTTGCTACTAGGTCAGTGAACTGACCTAGTGAAGAAGCAACCACTGTGTCTGTGAGAATCGAGGTAAAAAAAGTTTCATAAATTTAAAGTGATTGCTTGGGGTGGTGTGTAAAATATCTGAAGAGAAAGTGTAATTTAAAAACGTCTATACCCTTCTAGGTTTTGTATAATGAGGATTTTAAGAGCAATATATAGTCACTGTGTAATTGGTTTCATTTTTAGGTTACTTGAAATACGGGTAGGAAAAACACATTTATCTTTATTTTTAGAAGTGAATATTTTTTGCAATGGTTTGAAAGGGCTTCTTATAGATTGGATGGAAATTATATCTGAAAAATGAGATGAAAATAATGATTTAGCAGCAACACACCTTCTTAGCTGCACCGGTGCTAAGTTGTAAGCAGCATAAAAGTGCCCAGGATGTACCATGTATTTATCACCACAGTGGAAGGTAAACAGAACAGTCCTTGGGCCAAACTGTAAAGTACAGGGAGCAGGATGTTTTTTAAAATCAGAAACTTTTGAAATATTGGGGCAATCTCATTAAAAAATAACATTCTCTTCGTTGTCAAATCTCCCTCACCTCCTTTAAAAATACCCAGAACTATTCTTACACCTGCCCTCCTAATTTGTTATTTTCAATTTAGTGTGAAATTAGCAGGATTTCGCATATTATTGTCACTGTAGTGTATTTGTATTTGCAAGTATTTCTCTAAACCTTTGTACATTAGTATGTAAGCGCCACTAAGACAGGTTATATTTGCAAGGTTTTATTTGCTGATGTTTTCCTCGGAGCCTTGCACGTAGAGTGAGTCTGAAAGCATTTGCCAAATAAATTTGAAATTACGATTCTTCAGAGGTAGAATGCCTGATTCTGTTGTAAGCTGGTTTGGCCATTTTAGGAGTTGGGCTGAAGAACAGAGAAATTAAGGTGGACCGTCTTAAACCACTTTGTAACTAGATCGAGTGAAATCAGCTCTATGAATTAGTTGGATTTCTTGTGCCACAGAGCGTGTTTTATTGAGATGGAAAAGAAAAGCTGTGAGCGCCATCTGGTGGTAAATGTTCCCCACTGCCTTTCTATCACAGGCAGAGGGCCTATAACCTGGGAGTGTGTGGGGGGGAGGGGGTTGGGTGGATACGCGGTTGGGGGGGGTGGCGGGGGCATTAAACTGAGATAAACCATATCTGACCTGGTTTGTGGGTCACTGGCATTCTCCCTCACACCTGAAACCTGGGGATGCCGGAGGTGAGAAAATCCCCATGGTTGCTTATTTTAGGCTCTTCACTTGTACTTAGCATGTTCCCATTGCCATTTGCATCTCTTCTCTGCTCTTGCAAGGGTCGTGCCTTCTTTTCTGATGTCTCCAGGGCCCCCAGAGCTGGAAAACAAGGATATGACCTAACTGCCAGGTTTATATTGAATATTCTGTATCTCTCTATCTCAACATAGACCTCAAACCATTTAGCACTAACTGTAGCTTATGGTGATAATACATATGGCCACTTCTGTCCCTTGAACACTAATTTCAGGAGAAGTGGTTATGAATTTCATCCTCACAACACACTTTTCAAGATCCGTTGAGGAAATTTGGACAGAGAGAAGTTGCTGGTTATACTCCATAGATAAACATGAGTATCATATTTATTTTCAGTCCAGCAAAGTTTGCTCAGTCTTTAAATTGAATAGAAAAAAATGTTGAGAGCATGTTTTTTAATGTGTAAGAAAAGTGCTTTGATTTCTTACAAAGGGTTCTATTTTGCAGATCAAAGAAACTGAATTAGTTGATTTTAAATCTGACATGCTTAATATGATAATCTCAAAATCCATCCATATTGTCGCAAATGGCAGTATTTCATCTTATGGCAGAATAGTATTCCATTGTGTATATATACCACAGCTTCTTTATCTAATCATCTATCCCAGGACATTTTGGTTGTTTCACAAATGGCATTTGGTTGGCCACTGTGAATAATGCTGTGATGAACATAAGGGTACATATATGTTTATGGATAAATGTTTTCAGATTTTTTGGATAGGTACCCTAAAGAGGGATTACTGGGTCATGTGGTAATTCTAAATTTTTTGAGGAACCTCCATACTGCTTTCCATAGTGGCTATAACAATTTAAGAAGAGGGTAAAGGGGGTCAAATATATGGTGATGGGAGGAGAACTGACTCTGGGTGGTGAACACACAATATATAGATGATTGTACACGCCAAACCTATATAATTATACTAACCAATGTCACGTCAATAAATTTAATAAAAACTACAAAACAAACTGACATTCTTAAATTGTGCTAGATAAAGTTGGAATACATATAAAAGGCAGAAATTCTTCCTCTTCAGAAACTTGTAATTATAAAGAGAAGTCATTGAATTGTCTCCCTTTCAGTTTTCCATTTCCATTCCTTTTCCCACATTCATTACTGCTAACTGGCCTTGGATGTGTGCCTTTGGCGAGGAAGGGTTTCTGTGTCAGCAGCACACTGCTCTATTGTCACAGTCTAAATTCCATCCTGTTCATTCATTCTCAGTTACTCGATCCAATAAGTGAGTAGGTGAAGTAGTGAAAATCAGAGATTCCAAACTGGAGTCCAAGGGGGGTGCATCTGGCCTTTAGATGTGGTTTATTTGACCCACATATCACTACATTTAAAAAACTGAACCAGCATTTATATGTTAGGAAAGTTCTCACAAAAATCCTGGTTTCTGGATTCTTTTTAAAATCTAGGCACCCTGGTAACAATTAGCTGGAAGTGAGTATTTGCTGCATTGTTTATTTACGCATGTTCTTTTCAATCAGCCATAGTCTTCATCATGCCATATTGTATTTCTGACCTTGAGACTAAATGTCTATTTGCAGTATTGAAAAATGAATAAGATTAGATGAAATAGTGCCATTTGTGACAACATGGATGGATCTTGAGATTATTATGCTAAGAAAAACAAATCAGGCAGAAAATGTCGAGAACCGTAGAATTTCACTGATACGTGGGATATAAAACTGAAAACAATGAAGGAACAAGAAAAACAAAGGAAAAACAAAAACCCATAGACACAGACAATAGCTTAATGGTTATCAGAGGGTAAGGGGTGGAGGGGGGTGATAGATGAAGGTAAAAGTGATCAAATATATGGTGATGGAAGGAGAACTGACTCTGGTGGTGAACACACAACATGATATATAGGTGACATATTACAGAATTGTACACCTGAAACCTATGTAATTTTACTAATAATTGTCACCTCAATAAACTTTAATTTATAAAAAGACTAAAACAAGAAACACTGAAGTATAAAAAATGAAAAGAAAAACATAAAAAAAAGAAAAGAAACATCCATTGGAATGTTAGAATTCTTATGCTAGGACCACTCCACTTCGTCTGTTACCGTATAGATACCAAAGTCTGCAAACTGTTGTAGCAATCGCAACCTCTGGGAAGAAATACTCAGTTGACACAGTTCTTGTAATTTGTTAGCTCAGGAAGACCCTCCTGAAATGCTTTTTCACCCTTACATAATGTAGTAATCTGGTTACTTTCACTAAGAAAAAGTCATTTCTTAGGGATAGGATTTGATACCACTCTATAGGCCAGTGATGCAAGATCACATCTCTAAGGAGCAGGATCTGCCTCAGAAATGTGTGTTCCATGTGTTTTCCATGACCGCTAGAATCTCAGAGAGCTCAGAAGTGATTCAGGGTGGTGTCTGAGGAGCCTCATACTTATGCTTAAGCACCTTGATCAAGATTATACAGTTTATGAGAGGCAGAACCAGTATTCAAAGTCAGGTCACCATCACTATGCATCACTGAGCTGGGCACTCTAGAAATATTTGTCAAATCTACAAATGAATCTGTAAGGTTATATATAACATTATCCATCTCATACAGCTATAAAGATTGTTAGAACCTCAGATATTTGAAAATTGCCTTGATCTCTCTCTCTTTCTCCCTATCACCCATCACTAATCTATTTCACTTTCATGACATATCTCAGATCTGTCCACTCCCTCCATCTGTGTGGTCACCACCTGAGTCTGTTTGTAGTCTATTCTCCATGTTGCAGCCACACTGCACTTGATACTACTTATATCTTACCATAAATGAGATTCTATCATCTTTTGCTTAAAACCCTTCAGTCTTTTCTTAGAGATCTCAGGAAAAATTTCAGAATCCTAAAGGTGGTCAGCAAAACCCTGGTCTCCATCCTCACCCAGAATTGCACTGAACTTCCCCTATAACACCTTTTTCTGGTTTAGGGCCTTTCTAGATATATTCTATCTTCATTTTTCACTTATTTAACTCAAACTGATCCTTCCCCAAAATTGCTTAGATAGATTCTTCATCACCCCTGCTTTACTTCTTTCACACACACACACACACACACACACACACACACACAAACACAAACACACACCCCCCCCCCCCCCACACATACATACTTTTTCACCATGATTTTCCTTCTTGTTACTTCTCACTCTTTGTAGGTACGTAATTAACTGTGTCACTATTTGGTTGTCAAACTCCTGAACAGAGACATGTCTCTGTTGCTAACTAGTTTTTTTGTGCTCTAGCATTGAACACATACCATATTTTTAATAAATATTTGTTCAGTTGAATTGTAAAAATATATGCAGGGACATGGGCTTTCCAGAAGGCTGAAGAGCGGGAGGCAGAGATGTAGTTAACAGACTCTGGTGCAGACTGAGTTTTTCCCTCCAGATAAAGGTCTGCCCTTGCTGAGTCTGAGTTTGGTTGATGGTTCAAGAATGCCCAGAGTTTGCTGCATTTCCTTTAACTGAAATGCTTGATCATTAGTAGAGAGTCTCCCAGAATGATACAAGCTCTGATTAGAGAAAACTGTGTCACAGCAAAATTGGATGATTTCTTGGATCATGTAAGGATCATTGCAGACGGAGGGAAGAAACAACATTTGAGGAACTACAACTGAGTTAGTATGGGATTGGTTGTAGGGGCTGGCAATGCTAAATCTAAGATGACTCTCTTGTTTATAGGTTTTTCTCATTTAATCATCGTAATTCCTTAATATAGGTCATAGTATCCACATTTTGTATTTTGGGCTATATGTACAGCATCCCTGGTAGCCTTACTTTCCACTGGAGAACCAGTGGCTGGAGAAGGCTCTTCTGAGCTGGACTCTATTTCTGCTCTGTGTGCCCATTTCACTTCGGAGAAGTTTATGTTCCCTGACAGATTGAGATGAAAATTGTATTTAACCTACAGGGTGTATTAGAGGTGAGCTAGGTAGATGAGTGGGGTTGTTTTCTCCAGCTATTCTGTAACCTGTGCAAAACACTGATGTACAAAAGAATCTAAAAACTGTTATCTGAGGTAGAAAGAAATACTTGCT
Organism: Rhinolophus ferrumequinum; assembly: GCF_004115265.2. Classification (NCBI taxonomy): domain Eukaryota; kingdom Metazoa; phylum Chordata; class Mammalia; order Chiroptera; family Rhinolophidae; genus Rhinolophus; species Rhinolophus ferrumequinum. The sequence goes on from NC_046287.1 coordinate 27,149,901, forward strand.
AAAAAATGCAAATTATAAAATTGGTTTTCATTTTCCTACATAGAGCTGTGAGGTATTAGGTGGCTTTGAATGTTGACATTTCCCTTTTGTTCTAGTGGCACATTATAATTTAATCTGTTTCCGTGGCCCAAATTATTGGTTGTGTGCACACAGTAGAGTGAGCAGAAATTTGAAGATTAATCTCTTCAGAATTCTTAAGGGCTCCATGAATCCTAAAAGGTTTCTTGTAAGTTTCTTGATTTGTTTGCAAGTCTAAGTGTGAATGTGTAGCCTTGGTTAAAACAATAGCACACAAGATTAAAAATATGATTGTTAACTGCCAGAAAAATCACTAGATTCAGCAACAGTTGAATGAGCAGGCTTATAAATAGTCACCTCTGACCATGTATAATAAATCCAGCTACTAAGATTGGAGTAAAGCAAAACGTTCCTTCATAGGTATGTATGAGTGAAACAAGCTTTCTGTTATGTCCTTTCTGAATACACATGAAATTTTTGAAATGATCATCTCAGTTGATCATTTGAAGCTGTGGGTCCTTGAAAAATTTCCATGTAATAAGTTGACTGACATTTACATATCTATATTTATATATGCATACATACGTAGAGTCTCACGGAATGATACAAGCTGTGATTAGAGAAAACTGTATCACAGCAAAATTATACATACATACGTATGTATATATATATGTATAGATATGTAAATGTATATACTGAGTTGACTGACATTCTGTGAAGATACTTTTCCTATATAATGACACAATCTGAATCTTATTGTTCAGTGGGCTTTGCCAGTACCGCTGATCTTGTTCATCGAGTTGTGTGCATATGGCCAACAGATATAAGTAGCACCGGTATAGTTTTCACTTAGTCATCTATGGACATCCTTATATGTTGTATAAAAGTCATGAATATTCAGGGTGCAATTTTCCTCATGATAGTTCTTAAGAAAACATATTGTGAGTGATAATCAAAGCTAAGTGAGGCATAAATGATAGACGTTTCCTTTTTTAGAAGGATTCATTCAAATAGTGCAAAAATTGGCTCAATCCTTACGTATTTTTTCTCTGCTGAATGCTTTTCTTAGTGAGGGGATTGCTAGGTTTTAAAAGAATTCATGGAAAGCTACAGTCATCTTTTGAGGTTATAAAAGAGATAATAGGCTAAAATATAAAATTGAAAATATGTAAGAAGGAAAATATTGGGGAAAAATGAATAAGACAATCACTTGTGGTTCTGAAGAGGTTTAGTTAGTGATAAAAAGGGCTTTTGTTATATGAAGTAACACTTTACTCATGGGTCTGCCTGGATTCTTCCTCAATCAGTCACACAAAAAAGAAGTGAACTTTTTTGTAGTACCTTCTATTGAATACTATATCATGAAAAAAAGAAACTTTAAAATTCACGAGTCTACCTTTTTAATTTTAACTTTTTTACCTATTCCACTGAACCTGTAAAATGTCCCGACTTTGACCACCTGGGAATTGCAATTGGTTGTGATCATTTGAGAGCCAGTTGTACTGAACATGCTGCGGGAAGTAGAAAGGAAATACGAGAGGTGGCCCTGGCCCTCAGGAAGCTCACAATTTGATTATGAGAGATTTTGCCTCATCCTTGTGTACACAGATTCTTGAGCTCTCCTTGAAACAGATTAATTATTTAGTGAGGGTTTACTAAGGAAGAAAAAACTTCTTATACATTTATATATATATTCTAAAAATCCTACAAATCAAGGAATTATAGAATGTCAGAAAGAGGAAGGGACATTAAGAATCATTCTAGCCTATCCCTTGAAGTGCCAATTGGAGTAATCATTCCTTGGAAACATGATTAAGGAAAATTTTAGAACATTTTTTTTTGAAAAGGAAATTAACAAGTTATCTAGACTATTAATCTACTTGATTTGAGAAATTTTGGAACAACCAGAATGTCTAGGCCAATCCGAATGCCAAGGACAAGCAGAGATTTTAATCAAAGGAACTTCAGTCTTTGAACTTATTATGTGAGCAGAGGACAGGGAATTAGAGAATTAACCTTAGGGTAACGTGAATGGGAAATTATATCTGTACATTTTTCTGAAAACTTTAGTCCATGAAATTTGACAGAAGAACTGACATAAATGACACCTTTAATTAGGAAGTTATAAAAGAACTTTTATTCCATTTTATACATGAATTCAGAAACATTGAATTTTCCTGGAGTGAAAACTTTTTGCAACACAGAGGTGTAATGTACATACCAAGCCTATAATGTATTATTATTATTGTGCCGATGAGGAAAAGAATTCTCAGAGGGGTTAAAAAAAATGGTTAAATAATTAAAGGTTGTTACAGAACTTCTGAGTGGCACAGCTACGGTTTGAAACTAAATCTGACTAATCTCCAAAGCCAGGGCTCAGGCTGCTGACTACAGCCAGCTTGTTCCTAGCAGCTAATGGGTGACATTGGAAAATGGCCTTGGACATCCAAATCTGTAGGGGAAGTAAAAGAATAGAGGACTTTTCCCTCTACTTCTTCTGTGTGGCAGGAGACTCTTTAGTTGACTATTTCAGGGTTTCTGACTGTCCTGAATTCTGACTGGGGTATAAAAAAAAAAAAGATAAACTCATCACAGGTTTGGTGGTACTTTGAACTATGGCCTTCCCAATCCACCTGCTTTTCTTTTCTTTGTAGAGCCCTCAACACCTGTTCTCGTTGTTATGGCTGCATCCAGTGTGAGAGAGAAATATGTGCTTACTCCATCTTACCCAGAACCAGACCTTCTTATACAAATTAAAAATAATGTAAATAATAGACGGGGCAAAACTTGGGAAATAGTCTGGTTCAATGTCTGTTTTTAGGTGGAATCACACGCCTTCCAGATCCAAAGTTTCTTTCCTTTTAGAAATCTACAGGAAGGAGTTTTCATATCATCCTTTCCTAGCTTCTTCCTTTGTTGGATCACCTTTTTGGTCATAAAATTCCATAAATATGAATCGAATCTTCTTTATTAGTGAAGGAATTCTTAGTTAGCGTTTTATTTAATACAATTCACCAAAGTGTGAGTGCCTACGATAGTTGAAAAGACGATATCTTGAGGAATGGAGAGCATTTTGGTTGTCACTCTTCCTCTGCCCTACCCCGCTGGGTATCGCCACATCTTCCTCATTGTTAAACCCTGACAAGTAATTTTGCTTCTCTTTGAAATGATGTGTACCTGTGCTCCAGCAGCCTAGTCCTGCAAGAGAGATTTCCTCAGCACCTAAGAGGACAAAGCTCCAATAAATGTTCCTAAATGTTGGGTGAATTTTCTTATGGTTGGAGCCTTTAGAAATGTGGCACTCGATTTAAAGAAACTTAGGGAATATTAACATTTTTAAAGAAAGAACATATGGAGGCTTTTTCAGTATCCTTTCAGGTACAGACTCCACTCAAGAAACTTTGTCTCTAAGTTTCTGAAGGCATAGATAGCTTGTGTTGTCATGTTTCATTGCAAATGTGTCCCTTAGACACTGCACTTTTACTATTAGGAACAGTCCATTGGTAGACTGACCTCTTAATTTTCAGCTAGACTTCCAGCTCTGAGTAGTTTTAACTTCTTTTCTTCTCACAACCTAGTGTAATAATGCTTAGCAATTCCTGGATTAACGATGTCAGTCAAGGCTAACTTGTCAACATGGAGGGAGTGACTGAGAGACAAATAGAGATGTAGTGTGATGTGATGATAGGGGAAAATAACTCTAGTTTCCACTAATGTGCTGGTTACAAGCTAATCTAGTCTTGTCCTTTTCTTTTTTTTGTTCTCATTTCTCCTTTCCACATCTTTCATTATTTTGATGGGCAGAAATATCTACCATCTACTTTTATGTGTGGGAGTACTTTTGCATATAAAGACTAATTTTTTGAATGATCAAGGCAAAAGCATGCATTATGTTCTTCAGTTATGCAATCTCAATGTAAGCATAAAGAAAATAAAAATAACTCCGGTCATAAAGAGACAGCTCCTGCTGAACTGTTGTTTAGCAGTCTTTTCCAGAACAATGTGTAAAATCTAGAAATTGCCTGTCAGTCATTTGTTCTGCTCAGACACTGCATGGAGTCATTAATATTTAAAATCTATTTTACTTTGCTTCTGTTATTCTGAAGACTTTGGGCCTATGGAAAATGAGGTGAAAACAATATTGTGCTTTAGAGTACCAAGGGTAAGGAACAGTCTCTTTAAAGAATGACAAGAAAAGTTAGCCATTGATGGGTCAAATTTATTTCTTAGGATATTAAACCAAATCTGATATTTGTATGAGTATATGGCAACATCTTTTCCTTTCTACTCAATGAAAAAAATTAAGGAAAAAAAAACCTACTTGAATTGCCAACTAAATAATGTTTCCTAAGTGGGTTCATTTATTGCAAATCTGAGGGCTAGATTGGAAGAAAATAAAAACCCCTGTCACTCATTGCTAGGTAGTATAATTACCATGCTCACACAAAAAAATGTTCTCCAAATATGTCCTGAAATATCTGGCTTTATGTTAAGTGGTTTGGTTAGAGGCCCAGTAAGTCCATGGTTTATGAACAAGCCACATACCTTGCTCATTGCATTTGGACGAAAGTGCATAAAAATGTGCCCAACGTGAAGGCTCTTGACAAAGTACTGTCTGACATGGCAGTTCACACGTCTCAGAAAAACTGCCATATTTTGTTATGCTTAATTGAATGAGAAGGTGAGTGTTACAGGTTGAATGTTTGTGTCCCCTCAAAATTCGTATGTTAAAGCCCTTATCCCCAATGTGACAATATTGGGGATGGGGTTTTGGGAGATAATTTTGTTGAGATGTCATTGTGAGGGATGAGTTTATAAAACAAGGAAAAGAGACCAGATCTCCCTCTACACTCACCTCTCTCCCTCTCTCCTTCTCTCCTTCTCTTTCTCTCTGTTCTGCCTCTCATCCTATTTCCCTTATGAGGACAGCAAGGAGGTAACTATCTGAAAGCCAGGAAGAGAGCTCTCACCAAAAAATGAATCAGGAGGCATCTTGATCTTGAACTTTCCAGACTCGAGAATTGTGAGAAATATATGTATTCCTGTGTCTTAAGGCACCCAGTCTATGGCATTTTGTTATGGCAGCCCAAGCTGACTAATACAGTGAGGTACAGAAGTGAAAATAAAATAAGAATATTTGAACATGTTTTTTAGTTCCAGACTTGGTTAGAGTGTTATGTGTAGAGAGACATTTTTAAGCTTAAATTAAACCTTAATAATTCTGAGGAAAAAAATTGATAAATGTTGAATTGTACATTATTACTAGTAACTGTTAAGCTTTTGACTTTCAAATAAAAATCTCAGATAGTCTAAAACTTAAAAGCAATATAGAATAAATTAATTTTCAAATTTTAATTATTTCTTCAGAATTCTGTGTAAGGTATTTTAAGAGCATTTGGTAATTTTCCAATTATTTCAGTACAGACTGTTAGAAAACTTATTTCAACTGAAAGTAAAAGGAGCATGCCATTCTAGAAATAACTCCAAAATATTTTATTTATTCCAAACTATAGCAGTGTATTTTACATATGTATAGCATACAAATGGATAAAAAAGGATATGGAATTGGAAACTCAGAAATACTTTTAAAATCAACTTTCTATAGGGGCCTTACACTGAGTTCATACCTGAAAAATTCAACATTTGCCAAAATAAAAAATTCAAATGTTTCTCAAGTCAATGTTGACCCCAAACTTAGCTTCATGTGCTCAATGACATTTCCTTCCGATTTCCCCCCTATGGAACATCTTCTCAAGCCTCCAAACATTGCATCAAATTTTAATTCAGCTCAGATAACTCTGCCCAAAGAACTGTGAGTTGCATCTGACTGTTTTTTATTTTTTCACATAGTTTTTTTGAGCAATCAATTTGAAGGAATACTGTCTTTAAAGGTTGGGTAATTCCCCTAGGATTGCCTGATTTAAGTATCACAAATACGAACTATACACTGACTTCAGGCACATGGGTGAGTGTGTAATTTCCACACATATGGGGTTTCTTATATATATGCACATACTATAAGAAGACTCAGCTATCATGTTATTATCTTAAAACTAAAAAAAAAAAAATCCAGAAAACAAGAATGAAATACATGACAACTCTATGCAAATTTGGACTATTGATCTAAAGCATATGTGCTACAAGAGGAGAACTGTTCTACTCCTATGTAAGGCCAAATGCCCCTCTTATGGACTGGATCTTATTCCCTTTTTGCCTATTTGATTCCCATAATTTTACTTTCTGCATCAACTTCTTCCTCTCTGATGAAATATTTCTATTAGCCTAAAAATGCCATATTTGCTATCTTTGAAAAAAATTCCTCCTGCTCTTTCTTTTCAGCTATTGACTCACTTCTCTGTTCTCTTTTATAGGAAAACTCCTATAGGGAGCTATCGAGACTAATTGCTTTGACTTCCTCATTTCCCCCCCTTTTTTATACCATTCCAGTCAGACTTGTATCTCCATCACTCCACTGGAACTTGTCATGGTTACTACCAATTGCCGTATTGCCAAACCTGTGGTCAGTTCTAAGCCCTTACTTGGTTTCTCAGAAACTTCTGATACATTTAGCCATTTTTATTTTCCTTCCTGCAACATTATTCAGTTGGTTTCTAGGACAAAGATTTCCTTGGATTCCTTTTCTTTTCCTGGCTGCTCAATTTCAGTCTCCTGTGCTGGTTCTCTCCACTCTTCCCAATCTCTAATTGATGGGATTCCTCAGGGTTTAGTTCTTCACCATATATTCCCTAACTAGTCTTACTCCTTAGGCAACCTCATCAACTTCCATGGCTTTAAATGATAATCTATAAGCTTCCAACATTCAAATTTTTATTTCCAGATCTGATTTTCCCCCAGAGCTTAGACTCATATATTTAGCTTGGTATTCCACATCTTTATTTGGAGATCTAATAGGAGCTTCGTTTCTAATTTGCCCAAAGATAACTTCTAATATTCCTCTCCAGTCTTCTTCTCCTCTAGTCTTCCCAAACTTAGTGTTTAGCACGTTATTTTGCTGTTGCTCTGGCCAAAAATGTTGGAGACCTTTTGACCTCTCTTATTTCCTAATACATTTTCAAGACTTGTTGACTCTACTTTTAACTCAGATAATAACCCCAACATGTTTAAGTTATTCATTGTTGTGTAACACTACCATACATTCATTGAGATATTTTGTTTTTAAAGTTTTAATTTTTCCTCCAATTTCAGTCTTTGGGCCTTTTGAAATTTATTTTTATACATAGTGTGAGGTTGGATTTAAATTTTTTGCTCTGTTTCTCCTTTTATGTTCAACAAGTTTTCCATTGTTTTTAATCTGCCCCCAGGGCACTAGTCCAGTTTTTCAATGGTAATTTACTTTATTTCTAGGATGATACTATAAACTTTGGGAGTCCAGTCACAGAGGCAGCAACTGGCTTGTCTCGGAATCTGGCTATGTCTTCACATCCTTCATTCTGAGGTTCAGAGTTTCCAGTAAAGTAGTTGCTGTAGTTGACAAACAGCTTCTTCTCATGAGCATGAGACTCTTACTTGAGTCCTGGTTTTAAGTACAGTGTTTCCCCGACAATCTCATTCTTTTTATCTGTTAAAATTACATCTGTCTGTCATTTGTTCCAAGCAGGAGAGTTGCGTTAAGGCAGGAACTCAGAGCTATGTAGATGGGAAGTCAGAGACCTCTGCAGTGACCTTTGACTGCAATGTTTTAATCCAAATAACTAGTTCCAAAGATGGCATTTCTTTGGAAATACCTCCCGAAGGTAGACTAATAGAGAAGGGATTTTGAGCCAGGAGTAACCTTACAAGTTATTTTGAAGGTCCATATTAAAAAATATTTTTATGTTCTGGTCAAAGTAAAATTCAGTACTTACAAATAAGGCATTATAATAAATATACAAAATTTTCTACAGCAACATATGTAGCACACAGAGTAAATAGTGAAGTAAATAGCATGGCTTCTGTGCACACAAATTCATGAAGGCCTTTTCTCCTCTTTACTTGTGAGTGCTTTTAAGGCACAGAGCATGTCTTACTTGTCATTTTCTTCACTGACAACTTGGCACCTAGTAGATGCTCAAAATATATTTGTGGAATGCATTATTTATCGAACGGATATTCAATGTTGGTTGAATGGATGAACTGTAAGGAAGAATAGATGAATGACTTAATGATTGCAGTTGCGTGCAACACTCTGTAAGAGAAGTGAAACTTCACTTTGTGTCGTTAGAAAAAATCCTGATAGTTTCCTGTGGGCATGTACTTTGCATTTGGCTGTTTCTAGCCCTAGGCTTTGGAAGCATGAGGCTACAAATAAATGCCAACTTTTTCTTTTGTTTCTGGCAATTTCCATCACTGCAAATTTGAAAGGATCATCTAAACTCTACATTTTTTCTCGATTTATCTACTTAACCTAATCTAGATATATAGATTGTCAGCAAGAACTTGAAATTATTTTCTTGTACATAGATTTATTACAGTGGTATTTGCTATAACAGGAACTATTCTGCTATAGAGTAAGTTGTTTTAATTGTTAGATGAATATAAGTAATAAAGAGATGCCATGTAACTTTCTAACTTATGATGAATTTTTTCATTATAATTGTATACTCACCTAAAACCTCACAATAACCCCCCAAAAAGCTATTTTATTTTTTAATTTAGAGATGGAAAAATAAAACTCAGAGAGGTGAAATGACTTGTTTACTGTCAGTTATGCTCAACATTCACCTGGGTAGGAACGATTCAATAACAAAGACAGTTATTACAGTCTTGGGAGGTGGGGAGGACAAAGAAAGAGTTAATTACACTACAGTGAATGGAACTTAATGCATGCACAGGATGCCGTGAAAACACATGGGATGTGTATTTCTATAAATTGTCCAGAAGTCAGTGGAACTTGCATCAAGTCTATGGTTCCAAGTCCAAAGCTTCGTCGACCATAGCAAGCCTTTTTCTCCCTTATCTTTGATTCTCTCTTAGATTTAGCAGAAGTTGGTTAACAAAGTTAACATGAGGTGAGAAATTGCACTTCAAATGAAGAAACTCTTTACAATATTGTGTTTTGGTATTAGAGACTTCTAAAGAACGTTACAAAATGGGGGATTGGGCAAGGAGGGACCAGAGCAGGACCTCCTTAGCAGCAATACTAGTAAACAATTACTTCAAACTCTAGACTTTTCTATCTCAGTCACTGATTCACGAAAACCCATCCAATCTCCCAGCACCCACAGAGCACACACATACACACAAGATTTTGTGACTAAGAAAGGGTGAGGTGTATGCTGAATAGTTCCTTAAAAGTAAGGAGCTGGTTCTGAAGATTTTTTTTTTTTTTCTACTTCTTAATTCACAGAAACTCTTGGTGTAACTAGAACGGATTTTGTTTACCAGGATCTGTTGTCTGGGAATAGAACATTCACTATAATGAAATTCTAGACAACAGAAAATGGATGTACTGTGGAGTTCTTTGGTGATGAGATTTGAAAATAACATTTTTGGCTGGAGACTAATATTAGAATATTTCTGCATAATATCTGACCTTTGTTGCTTGGAGAGCCAGAGTTTCTTTTCCTCGCATATTTTCATTTCTAATATCCTGAAGTCATTTCCTGTGTGTCGATTTTATAATTGTCCCACTGTTTAACTGTTCTGTCCATATGCTCCCTCAAATGTGTGTTCTTTCATCAACTTAGGAATGCAGAATTGAAGATAATTTCAGGGTAATTTAAATTCCAGAGATCAATTTTCTGGTCCTGGCCACCAGCCTTTTTTTTTTTTTTTCTGGTTTCCGTTTTTCCAATTTACTTTTTTATTTTTTTTTTGAGGAGTTAAAGTTTCTTGATATATGAATATTCCCAGCCCTACTCTTTTCATCTGATACCTAATTCCCCATATGTGGATGCTGCAATGATTGTCATCTCTTTTCCTTATCTCCCATTAAATCATACTGAACTTTTTGTCATGTCTTAAGAATATGGGTTTTCAGCAAAACTGACAAATAGTATATAAGATTTCCAACTTGGAATGTTTATTATTTTACTTATGAGCTTATGGATTGTTTCTACATAATATAAAAGTTACCTGATATCATCTTTCCTCATCAAAGTTATAATTTCTTCATCAATTTGTCAAAAGCTATATAATATACCAAAATTTTGGGTTGTCAGGGGACCTGGCTTTAAAGCTGAGGATATATTTTTGGACTACTATGTGTTTTTAAAATGACTTTGTTGAGGTATAAGTTACATAATGTAAAACATACATTTAAAAAATAAAGTCAATGAATTTTGGTAAATATATAGTCATGCAATTACTACCGTTGTCAAGATTTAGAACATATTCATTACCCCCAAAGGTAGTCCCACATCCCTTTGCAGTCAAACATCCTACCCCATCCACAAACCCTGAATCCTCTGATCTACTTTTTTTTTCTTGCTATAGTTTTTACTTTTTCTATGTCATATAATTGGAATTATATAGTATTGACACACTTCCAGCACAGTTTCCAAGGCTTCATTTTTCTAATATCTCTAGTTCATTGTAAATAAATAACTATGGAGAAAAGTAATACAAATATTATAGGAAATTTTGCTGAAGGGGCATATTGTTTTTACATATGTCAGTCGACTTTTATGTAAGGATCTGTATATACAAATATATATGTATGACCACACATGTATTTGGCTTATTCTTGAAATGATCTTGTCAACTCATTTCAGCAAAAGCTGGTGGTATAAAGCATTGTTCTAGTCTTGTATAGGATTAAAAGAGTAACAAAACACAATATTTGTTCTCATAAAATATTGGTATAAACATTGTATAAGACAAAATGTGGTAAGTATAACAATTTACTGTTAAGAAGTGTATTTTGTACTTAACAGAATCAGGAAGAATTTGTTAAGATATTAGCAAAAGTTTCATTAAAATGATGGCTTTTAACTAGACGGGCCTTGGTGGGTGGGTAAAAGTTTGATGAGTGAAGATGGAGAAGACTGATATTCGAGGCAAAGAAAACTATGTGAGAAAAGCCAGGGAAGAATTTAAAAAGCAGAGAACACTGTGTGGACAAGCTTGTCTCAATAAATATTTGTTGAGTGAACGAAATGTTAATGTCCTATTTATAAAGCAAGTGCTAATAAAGTGAACTTTAAATGGGTTAGTTAATCATCTGTGTTGGGTGGAGTGTGTTGAAATACAATTGTAAGAAACCTCACTTGACTGTCTGCACGTGCAGCTCCTGGCCTGTCTGATGGGCCCTCCTGACTCCTGACCATCCCCTCCTCCCACCCTCCTGACTTGCTTGTTAACTGCTTTTTGGCCTTCAAGGTTGAGTTGCATTTTATCTTCTCAGGAAGCCTTCCTTGACTTTCCTCCCTAATCAGAGTGAGATGCTCCTTCTCTGTGCCTACTTCTATCAGAGCACTTAGACTGAAAACATTGAAGTGTATGTTTCTCTCCACCACCAAACTACGAGAAACTCAAGGATGGCAGTTTGTTTTCCTTGTCTTTGTGCAATCAGTTCTTAGGTCTAATAGGTGCTCAGTGCACTGCAGTTGAACGAATGAAACATTTTAAATTGAGTATTGGGTTGATTATTTTCTCTCCCGCGTTTTATGTTATGCCTTTTTCTATTCTCAGTAGAATGTAATTCTTTATATATATCTAGGAACCGAAGTGCCCGTGCACATTTCACAACTCTGTGCTTGTGCTTTTACATGTTCCCTCAGCCCACGATGACCTTCTCCTATGTCTCCAGGGACCGAAACCCTAAAAATCTTTCTACCGTATTTCCCCAAAAATAAGACCGGGTCTTATATTAATCTTTGATCCAAAATGCATTTGGGCACATTTTCAGGGAATGTCTTATTTTTTCATGTACAACAGCAATCTACATGTATTCAAATACAGTCATGTCATCTTCTTCTGGAACATTGTCATAACGTACTAAATGCGTCTGTCTGACTGATGGTTTTAACTGGGGCTTATTTTCAGGGAAACATGGTAGTTCAAGCTCAGAGCCTTCCTTTATCAGAAGTACTTCTCTGAAACTCCCATAAGGGAGTGTTGTTCCTACTCTGAATTTCCATGAAGATTTTCTATACCACTTTCACGGTGTTTTGTATTTTCTAGATGTGATCTAGAGGTAGAATCTGCATTTCATATGCTTTCTATCCCCAAAGGCCTATGAGGTACCCTCAGAATAGACACATACTCACGATGCAGTCAGTGTTTTTTTGTTTGATTGTTTTGTTTTTATTGAGCACTGACTATTTTTCAGACACTATGTTGACCACAAGCTATTGAATAAATATTTACTAAACAAATGGTTCACTCATAACTTGCTTTGGGGGCAAAACTGCAGAGTGACAGAGTATGGATTAAAATCCAATTTGGAGGCAGAAAAATTTTGTAAAAGTAATAAATCAGAAATATATCCTCTAGCAAATTACAGAATTTTACATAACCATTTGAAATCTTGCTTTGTTTATGAAAATCTCCACAAAAATCTAACAAGCCTGAAAGCAGTTTGAAAAAATGGTACCCAGGAAGAAATAAATGTTTCCTCAGCATAGAAGGAGTTTCAAAGAGTTTTGTAGTTTCTTTTACAGTTATGAACATATCTTTTCAGTAATTACATAGTGACTAATTTTATATTAAAGCTAACCACTTAACTTTAACTGTGTTTGCTTCTGTAGCTCAAGTATAGACCCGGAAGCTTTGAATGGAAAGTTAAGAATGAGTTATAACAATAAGAAAAAAAAGAAATCTATTTGGAGTTATTTCCTTTTATGTGAATAAATAATTGGCTTTTATAATTTCAGTGGCTTTCTACCTTCCTTTCAGAAGCATTCACTTTGGCAGGAATTTTCTGTCCCCTCTCTCTTGATTGCCTTGGAGACTCAAGCTAAGACACCAGCTCTCTCTCACAAACTCTCCCTGTTTCTCCTTCCCAGCAAAGCTGTTTGACAACCAAGCCAAAGGACTTTCATGTTAATTTATACCAGGATTTAAAATCTAAAATATAAATCTTTCTTTCTAAAATTATTAAATGTTAACTAGTGTTTGAAGGAATAACATTCTATAGTTTGCATCTGTGTTTCAACCATACTGCCTGTCTCCTCTGAAGCACATGTTCTACCTACCCTCCAGGTTAGGACACCTGGATGGAAGCTATTCTCAGGATGAATTAGCAAAGCTGTAGAGAAAATGGTCATTTGGGAGGGAGGAGCAACTCACTTTGGTACAGCAATAATTATGCTCTTAGCAATAGTCGTTGAAAGGATGGTGATAATTTGGCTGGCAGAAGTCTTCACTTACTGACTTCATCTTCCCCTCTCTTCTAGGAGACACTGCAAAAGCAATCTGTATAAACCTTCCCCAGGCACAGTGAGTAGATTCATGACTATTTTCCCATTAAGTTGTCTAATATTTTTTGTACCTTTAGCCAATGTATATTTTCTCTGCTTTCCCCACTGAGGCCTGTCATTGCTCTAATATTCCTTTCAAAAATGGAAGGGATTTCCTACATCAAATATCTACTGTTTTGCTTTTGTTTTGATTGCTCTTGCTAGCTTTACTTGCTAAGCTCATTTTTTAAAAGGAAGAGAACACAGGGAAAATTGTCTCTGAGCTTTTCAATGTTGACAAATTAGAGACGCCAGCACCTCATTAATAGTTTTAGGTTATATATCTTTGAAAAATTTCTGCCCTGCCAGAGGAGGCCAACAGATGCCCTGGAAATTTTAGAATGAGCTCTGCTTGTGCTGTGGATGTCCCTCCTAGAATGCAGGTTCCAGAACAAGGAAAGTTGAATGAATATTTGTTGAATGAATGAATGAAAAAGAATGAGAGAATAAGAGCCAGCCCTACTGAACACATATGATGTGTTCAGCAGTTTATAGTTTATAACAGAATCTAGGATTGTAAATACATTTATCATCTGGCAGGCTGTGTTGTGATTATGTAAATATAGTCTTGGCAATGGTGGTTTGAAGACAGAACTTGTTCTAAACATGTGGTCAGTTGGGAATATGATTCTTAGTAAAAAGCTGTTCTGTGATTTTTGAATCTCTTATACAATCTACAACGTATTCTATTTGTTTTTCTATTGTAAGTGTCTTTTACTTTTTTATAAGTAGGTTAGAAATGCATTATAAATAATAAAAGTCACCGGCACAGTATGTAAAGAAAGAATGCCTTTTACACAGTGAAATTATTACTACTGTCAAACTAACTAAGATGAGAACCTCTGACTCCTCTGTGCTTCTTGACGTGGAGAGTAACAACTTTCAAGATGGTTCCTGCAGCTGCTGATTGTGTACCCCAATCTTATTCCAGACAAGTGCTCGTTGGGTTAGCTCACTGGGGACTGCGTGTCCTGCCAGTGTAGTTGGATCTGCATGCCCCACTTCGTTTCTTAGATCTGCACATCCAATGTTGGTCTCATGGATCTGTGCGTCCTATGTTGTCTCTTGGCTCTGCTTGTCTGGTGTCCGATACTTTGACATATTTCTGTCATTGTGATTTTTTTTGGGGGGGGGCACTTCCTTACTCTTTGACACTACAAGATGCTCCAGGCTCATCTTGTATATGTATTGCTTCAGTCTTTGAATCAGCCATTTCTCCAAGGAGCACTTGTTCCTTTTATTAGAGAACGTGGATGCATTTCACAAGATTTGGATGAAAGGTGGGACAAATAGCCTTTTCATCTAGGATTACAAGTAGATGGGCTCCCTCTTAAGACGTTCTGTTGAGCAATGTCTTTCCAACACCTTTGTTCAGCATGGAGGTTGATGGTAAGAGGAAGCTATGTATTCATAAGTTTTAAGGTGTTTCCCAAGAGGCACCATCAGTGTTGAGAAAAGGCCCTTGCGATCGGAACATTTCTCCTTGCTGTTATAGATGAGAAAGAAGGAAGTACAGCAACCCTGGAATCTGCAATATGCTCCTAGCACTGAATTCTGATTGTACAGGGTCACAGATGTGAGACAGTGGATGCTGAAAGCTGCTCCATGAGAGAACTTGCCCTTACAGCCTTTTAAACTGAAGTGCTAAGTGCAACCTGCCAGGGTTTTATATGTTAATATATGTTGAGTGCTTTTTGTACTCTAGAGAATGTAGTTGGGGGCTATTGCTTGAATTTGGCCTCCTGATTTTTGTGATTAGTATGGTGACTTCTTACAGGACTGAGAGAAATAGGGGTACAATAATATTATGGAAAATGACTTGGTGACTTATTATATGTATAACAGAATAGATGGGAAAGGGGAGAATGAAAAACAGAAGAGTTTTGTGGTTAAAAGTGGTTGATGATACTTTAATAAAAATGAGGACATTAGGTATTGATGCAGGAGTCTATCAGAAGGGTGGAAATGTGCATCTGAAATTCGGAAAAAAAGGTCTAGGTGAATGGATTTAGGAGCCATTTTTATTAGCATTAATGAATTATTTTGTTTCATGGGTCTGATATGTGCATTGAAAATTGTAGTATGTGTGCTGAAAATAGTAATGTATTGGTAGATTTTTTTTTCTTCCAAAGGGACACTTGAGTTGAATATGAAGATACTTCAAAGAATAAATCCCAGTTTATTCACTCGTGTCCCTTTAAGATATATGAGTATTAAAATAAAATCTAAATAGCAATGACAAGAAAAGATTGGTTCATTGAACTGCTAGACTACAAAGTTATGAGCATGTGCTCCATGCTGATGTGAGAATTGCTGTGATTTTAGACTCTGAGTAAATTGTATGTTTTAAAATGTATAAATTACTTTTGCTTGAGAACTGTGAAAGTTATTTCAGGGTTATATTTGTATTTTATTTACAAATTGCTTTTCTTGAGAGATGTAACTCTTAATTTGGGGTTATATTTTTATTTCATTTAAGAGACAGTCGTAGTTAATACTTTATAACTACCAGCACTTCTGGTTCATGAAATTGATTCCCGCCGTAGGTACCTCTATGCCGATTTTTCATGTCAGTTACACTTACTGTGAATTGGAGACGGCCAAGTCGTCTTCTCTGTATCATATGTTTGAAATGTTGGAGAACAGTTTTGATATACAATAACACAGGGAAGTAACTGAAAAGTCAGAGATTTTACTTCTTTATAAGGAGATTTAAAAATGAGTCATATATTCATGGGAAGAAAGCTTCCAGGAGGCTTTTATTTTTCTGTAAGGGATCCCTGAACGGGATCCGGGATGAGGTGTATAGTTAATTAAACCTACTGGACCACAGAGTAGGAAAACTCAATGGTCTCTACTCTTTTTCTGCCTGTCAGTGCCATTTCCATCATGCCCTTTCCTGAATATTGGTGATGGCACAGAGATGTGACAAATATTTGGCTGTTGCTTTCTTTTGGACACGTGGCAGACATAACCTAAGATCATTGTAACTTTGATGTTTCCTATTTTCAAGGCAGAATTCTTTTATACACAGTGATCCAAGTGATTGGAATTGAAATACATACTCTGTAATCTATTAGCTGTCTTTGTGAAAGAAGAAACAAAAACTCGTAAGAATACCAGTATACTGGGAAACCCCAGTTGGATCTAGCAAAGACAGGAATGTTTAAGAACCAGCTGGGTTCACAGGACAAACATTTGCTGACTGCACTTTTGATTCAATTTCTGTAATTTATCTTTGTGCTGTCAAGTACTCCTCTTTAAATATCAGTATGTTAGACTGAAAGTTTATTGGGTGTTTCCCCAAATCTAGTTAACCAGCTCTGTATCATCACCATTTTGGGGTCCTGTGCAAGTTAGTTTTTGTTAAGTTGTCATCCAGTGCAGGTGCAGTGAATTGGGCTAAATAAGGCCACATCATAAGCCCCAGAACAGAGTCGGCCAGAATCTCTCAGTACATTAATTATACTTTGCACATCAATGAAATCTTATACCCAAAGAAAAGTAAAGAGGAGAAAGTGGCAGCTTGGCACTGTTCCTCACTCTATGGATTCAGTACTCCTTTTCCCCACCCATGTCAACGTGGAGCACTGGCTTTGACTGTGGCAGGCCTCGGGCACAGAGCCACAGGGATCTGGAGGCTGCTGTCACTCCAGATGTGAATCCATGTAGATCTGAGCTCTGAGGACTTGGGTTTCAGTCTTTAGTCTTGGTCTTGCCGTTAACCAACTTTTACATGCCTTACTTTCCTTATTTGTAAAATAAAAACTATGTAAAATTCATGATTCTATTTCTGAATTCCTTCTAGCTTCTTTTTCCTGCCCTCGCTTTAAATAGACCCTAAGGTTTGAACTGCACAGAGCTCCCCAGGCTTTAAACTGAGGAATGATATGAAGCCTCTCCATGTCCTTCCTACATATTCATTACAACATAACTGGCATTGTTTTTTATTTTTTTCCCCACCTTTAAGTTGTACAGAAAGAGATGAATACCCACAGGTAAAGAAAAACATGAAGAAGCAAATTTTCTTAAAACTGAGAAAAGGGCATGAACGAAAACTTTATAGAAGAATAAATATACATGAGCAGACATGAGGGAATGTGTTGAAGCTCAGTGGTAATCAAGGTAGCACCAATTCATAATATCATTTTTCAGGCACCAAAGGAAAAATAATATACTTAATGCTGATGAGACAGAATGGAGGTTTGTATTGCTAGTCAGAGTGTAAATTGTTAGACTCTCTATGAAAAATAATTTAGTAATTTGTACCAAGAGCCTCTTGGTTCTATTGGATTTTTCCCTTTTTAGGATTTATTCTTAGAATCCATTCAAAAAGTTGAATAAATATTTATGTAAAAATATGTTATTAGTAAGAGTGAAAAACTGGAAGCAACAGAAATATGCAGCAACAGAGAGTTAAATAAATTAAATAGTATGTCAATGAGATGCCATAGCACATGGTCATTTAAAATGACATATTAAAGAATAATTATTGCTAACTGAACAAAATAGTGATGTGGTAGTCTACCAGAAGTATATTGTGATTTTAAATATGTAAATATATGTAAATATATGTTTATATATCAATCAGAGACAGTATATCAACATCAATCACTGTTAAGTGTTTTTCTGTGAGAGGCAGATTTAGAAATGTTTTCACATTTCTCCTTCAACTCTATTATGTATTCTATGATACAGAAATGAGAATATATTTCTACAATAGGCATATTAAAATATACTATAAAGTAATATATGGGGTTTTTAAGTACCACTTTTATTTTTAAATTGCTAATATGTCAATTATGACATGCCAAACAATTTCAGTCAACATTTTGTCAGATGTTTTCTAATTTCAAATTTCAGTAGCACAAAACAAAATTTGTTACTATCAATTATAATAAGAAAAGATATTATAGGGAAAGGAGGAAGTTTTAAAATGTAAACAAAAAATTGATGTTTTTACCCAGAGAACAAATGAAAAGATCATTTGTTATTTCCCCCTCTATGGTTTCTCTCTGGGAATGAATCATTTTGTCAGAAGCATTAATTTTCTAAGTCATTTGGGATGGTTTTAATTGTCCTTTAGGGAAATATTGGTCCAGTGATCTAAGAGGTAAAGTAGCATCCAGTGTGCCTGACATATACTAAACCTCACTTAACCTGGTTGATAGGTTCTGCGACTTTAAGCAAAATGAGGTATAATGAAACCAGTTTTACCACAGGCTAATTGATACAAACAAAAGTTGAGTTCTTACAGAAATGACGGTATTTGAACTTGCTGTACTCAGTTAGAATGTTTAATATTCTCTCACATAGTTTCTTAGGCGGAGAATGAATATTACTTTGAGGCTGTCAACTTTTCCTTGTTTTTTAAAAATAGATGTTTAAATACATTTTAATCAATATTTTAAAATTAACATACTTCTCAATCAAAGCTGCTTCAACATTGGAAAATTTTACAAATAGTCAAAGTCTTAAAAGGTTTGTCACTTTGTGTTGATTTCCAATTCAGCTTACATTTGAGATGTAAATGTTGTTTTATAAAGACATGATCCCATTACAAATAAATTGGGTATCTTCACCCCATACCCCTCTCAACCTTGTGGAGTAGCTGACACTGGTTTTATAGTGACTCATTTTAACTCTCAACTAAATAAAACAAAGAACACTGTAGATGGCAGCCCTTCAGATTATATCATCTGACATGGATATCAGATTTGAATTTTCTTTCATAAGCAGACTGTTTAATAGTACACATTTTCTAGACATCCATTAAAAAGCTGTGCATTGCATATGAAATTGTCTAGAGGACAATTACTTAGGGGCTTGACTCAAACTATAGGAAATAAAAGTGTATTAGCCAATCCATAATAAACAATAATGCTCCTTAAATTAATCTTAGTACAAAAAGAATACACAGTGCCATCCATGAAATATGTATTGCCTGACGAAGACATCATTTCACCTCATTGGGAAGCTTTTAAATAATAATGCATTTGAACAGTTGCTGTATTTTGAATGTGGATATTCTAACCTAATAAACTTATTAAGGAACTCAGGTTTTACAATAAATCCATAAGGTAGCAAGAGGATATTTCAAGAAATTTGGACTCTCTAAGCAGGTGACATTTTATATTTCCTGTTTGCCAGGTGGAAAACCAATTCTACATACTGATTCCTGTGCAGAAATCAACATCCATTGTAGCAGAGAGGCGTGAAAACTTACCTATTGATTGAATTCTTTTTCTAATATACCAGATTACCTTGACTAGAATTCAAGTTCTTCTTTGTGAATGAGCAGCAGTCATGTTAGTCAGACAGCCCTGGATTCAACCCAGTGTTTGTTAGTTTGCTCCCCTTTGTGGATCTGTTGTTATTTAATAGATTTCTTTTGGCTGTAATATAAAAAATTGTGACTGAAGCTACTTATCTTTTGTCTGTCAGTGATATCCAAACATAATGAGAATACCCAGCCTTTCTTTCACTCACTGCCCAAACATTTCAAAAACATCAATTGGAACTGCTTTAACAATGTCAAGTTTGTGTATGAGGTGTGATCAAAAAATACAGTGAATGTTTAAATTTTTAAAACAATTACAGTAAAAGACACATTGCCATTAATCCGCCTTAAAATACTCCCCCTAGCTTCGAATACACTTATCCCATCATTCTTGCCACTTTCTGAAGCAGTTCTGGAAGTTCTCTTTTGTGAGTGTCTTTAGTTGCACTGTTGTGGCTGCCTCCATGTCCTGAATCATTTTGGCTTTGGGGAAGAAGTTGCATGGTGCCAGATCTGGTGAGGAAGGTGGATGAGGACACACTGTAATGTTTTAATTTAACAGAAGTTGTTGTACCAGAAGCAGTGTGTGAGCACTGTCATGATGGAGGATGAAGTAAAGACACTCACAAAAGAGGACTTCCAGAACTGCTTCAGAAAGTGACAAGAACGAGGGGATAAGTGTGTTCGAAGTGAGGAGGATTAATAGTAATGTGTCTTTTATTGTAGTAATTGTTTTAAAAAATTTAAACCTTCATCGTATTTTTTGATCATACCTCATATATTTAAAAGAAAGCAAAGCTTGCTTGAATTTCTCTAATTTTTACACTTGGCTATGAAATATATCTTTTTAGTTAGTAATTGAGTTGTTTCTTTAATATTTTATGACATGAATATGTAGTGTAAAAAAAGGAAAAAGTCCATATCACACAATTTTGTTTCATCCTATAAGTATTTATATGAACTCATTGCCTAGTTTGTTCAGATAATTAAAAATCACGTACTCATCATGGACAATGTGCTATGCATTATGAGGACTGAATAAAGTGTGTGTGTTGTGTGTGTGTGTTGTGTGTGTGTGTGCACGTATGTGTTCTGCCCTCAAGTATCTTACAGTTTGGTGGTGCAGGGATATAGTGCATGAAGTTCTATTTGAGGAAAAAGATCATAGTTGACCCTTGAACATGGTGGGGCTTAGGGACATCGACTCCTGCTCGTAGTTGAATATCTTTTGTTATATCGGAATATAATTTTTGACTTCCCCAAACTTAACTACAAATAGCCTACTGTTGGCCAGGAGACTTAAAATACCATAAACTGTCGATTAATATATACTTTGTATGCTATATGTGCTATATACTGCATTTTTACAATAAAGTGAGCTAGAGAAAATAAAATGTTATTAACAATATCATAAAGAAGAGAAAATAAATACATTTACACTACTCTGTGTATTTATGGAAAAAAATCTGTGAATAAGTGGACCTTCAAGTAAGTGGACCTGTGCAGTTCAAACCTGTGGACCTGTGTTGTTCAAGGGGCAACCGTAGATATAACAGGTGATATGTCATATATATAATGTTATCTTACTTTCTTCACAATGTAACAATATGAGCATTTTCTCATTTCGTTATAATTTTTGTGATAGCATCATTTAATGGTTGCATATTTCATACTATGGGTATCCTTTATTTTATTTAGACATGTCTCTAATAATAAATATGCAGGTTCTTTATTTTTATTTTTAGAAATAATTAGGTAGTAAATCTTGGTACTTACATTCTTTACTTCTCCAAATTTTAGGATAAATTTCTAAAGGGGAAATTTATGGGTCAAAAGCTTGAAACATTTCAAGATTTAATACAACTGATGAATTAGTTTCCAGAAAAGCTGTGGAAACTTACACTATCATTAGAGACTATGTTAGAGTGACAGTCATACCACTCCCGTGCCAACTTTCTATATCATTTAAAAAAATTATTGCTTACATTTTTGTTGAAAAATGGTAACTGCCTGTTGTAATTTACATTTTCTTGTTAGTGAATTTGTATATTTAAAATGTGAGCACATATAAGAGTATATATAGAAAAATTAATAGAGAGGGCCTCAACCAAGATCAGAATAGGGAGATCCTATAGGGTAAGCTCTCGTGCCCTGTGTTGATTGCAAATCCTTGTAGGAGAAACTAGTTGTAATAGCCCACCCAACTTCCTCTTCTCTATTAGAAAAGTTCCTATTCTTTGCTCTATGGGACTTGCACGTGCTCACCATGGCTTCATGTTCCGGATTACAATTCTCTTTTTATCCTGAATAAATTCTTTCGGTTGAGGGAATATCTAGCTGACTTTTATTTGAGGTCAACATGTACAAATTTACATTGTGTATATAGTATGTGTACATAAAGCTTTCTATTTAATTTTAATATATTATTAGTAGATGACTTTTGCTTAATATTTTTGGAATCTATTTTTTGACTTGTAAGTTTAAAATTTATTAATCCATTGTCATAGTTATGATAATTATTTTTCCCTAAAATATTTTGCATTGCCTTTTTATAAGCTGTAGAAATTTTTAGTTATTTGTTTTGTTTTGGTGAATGGTTTTGTGACTTGAAAGCGCTGTGCCATCCAGATACCACTTTTTCATGGTTTTAATATTTACATATCTCTTTAATAGATATGGAATTAATCTGATGTGTTTTATGATGTGGGTAGAACATTTTTTTTCAGTAGTAAATTTTTATAACACCTTTTATTGAGTAGTCCATGTCATCTTTTTTTAATTCAAAACTTTTGCATAATGTTCAACAATTTTAATAACTTTTGCAGTATATGCTAAGTTGTATTTTTCAGGATATTCTGATGAAAACTGATGACAGATGGAAATAATACTACTATAATTTAAAGAAGCTAAATAAATTTACACTACAGAGATTGCTTTTGTCTTACTCAATGTCCATTCTTTTGTCACTTATATTTATTAACAAATCTAATTTTTAGATAATTTTATTTAAATAAACTTCAATTATTTACTTTCATCAAAAGAAAGCAAAATACTATTACAATAAGTTGTTTTTTTAATAGTTTTGTCTTTTCCCTCAGATATAAAACACTCAAAGTTATATTTTCACTTTTTGCTTGTTTGTCTTTATAAGTGACATATTTTATCAATCTCATTTCTAAAGGCTGAATGCATGTGCATCTAGTTATTTCAGCTAAGCGTTTGAAGAATTACTCGTGATGATTTTATAAATAGAAAATATTCTACATTTTGATTTATCCTGTGATTAGATGGATATCAGAAATGATGCTGCCAGTAAAACATTGTTGTTAAAAAAATTCAATAAAATAGGAATCATCTTTAAAAACCAACAGTAATACTATATTCAGATTTGCTACTTTTGCTTATCAATAGCAGTTCTGGACCATTTCTGTGTAACCTCTCTAGTTTTTTGGAACTCAGAATTTAATGGAGGAGGGGACAATTGCCTGCCAAGTTACAGTTTTTCTTTGTATAGAACTGATATGCAGAAAAAGTCAAATTAAAGAATAGATTTGGAGTAACTTGGGATGAAGAGTATAGGCATTTTAGAAATCAAGTAAAGTCAAAAGATTGAAAAACCCCAGATGAGAAGAAAGCCTGAGGGTACCCAAGGCACATCTTGTAAGAGGGACACATTTTTCTTCAGAGTGCCTATAAAATATATTTCAGTGACTAAAGTTGTGACACAAAAAGCCACTATGAGATTTTCTCAATTTTTAATTTTCTCCAAAGTTTGAGTTTAAAAGGTCTAAAAAAAAGGGCTTTAGAGACTGATAGGTAGAAAGAACATGGAGATTGTTTTCCCCCAAATAATGATGAATTTGGAGAACTGTACCATCTAAGCAATGCACACTTGACTAAAGCAAGTCAACCCATCTGACTTATTTTAGAATTTAGTTCTGGGATCTGGGGATTATGTTCTTCTTGTCAAGATTGAGATTTCATTCAGATCCAACTAATGTTTTCCATTGGACATATCATCATATAAGAAGAAGAAACTTATGAGCAAAGATGTTTGGTCTCTTGAGCTCCTTATGTCAATAATAATAATAATAATAATAATAACAGCAACAATAAAAACATTTATTGCATGCTTATTATGTAGCAGGTGCCATTCTAAACATTTTAGATATATCAACTAATCCTTACCACTATCCTATGAAGTAGTTACAGTTATTATTTCCATTTAGCATCTAAGAAATGGAGGCCCAGAGAGGTTAAGTAGCTTGTCCAACTTAATGCAGCTAATAGGTAGAGTATAATTTAATTAAATAAAAACCTTTCGTTAAACCTTTCATTAAAATACATGAATACCAGCAGAAGAAACAATATTGAGGAAACAGGTTTTGAATACAATGTTTGTAAGAACCCCAGTTTGCCAACTGTAAGCCTACCGGTTAAAGTTCTTAATCACTAGTGATATTGTTTTGGGGGATGGGGGTGAGGAAGGTGGGGAGAGTGAAATGATGATGATGATTAGTGAGTTATCCCAAGGCTCTTAATATCTCTACTGAAATCTTCTCTCAGCCAGTAGGAAACCCATCATCAAGTCTGGGCAAATAAATTTTAAGGCATTATATGAAATAACAACTTTTGATATTTAGAGTTTTAAAAATATCTCTGCTTTTTGGATTGAGGAAGTATCTCATGTTGCTTTCAGTTTTATTACAACTTGAAACAAATGAACTTTCTTTTGTATTGATGGCCCATTGAAGAGAGATATATTTCCAGCTGTTCACATTTGGTTATGGTTATCATCTACATACTGCATTTCAGAAACCACCTTTTCTTTTTTTAATACTTAAGACAGACTGCATTTTCCTACATCCCTACTTTGTAGCAACAACAGAAAGAAACAAATGTAAAATATTCATTTATGCTCAAGTTTGAAGAAAGTAATTGTGTAGAGGCAAAAAAGATTGTCTTCACTGGCTAATATTACACAAGGCAATATAATTCAATAACAGACTTGGCAATATATTAATAATGTGGTTTTTACTTTTCTAGCATAAAATTCTGTAGATTATTTAACCAAACAAAAAGAGTTCTCTTCATGATGTTGTAATTGCTTTTATATCATTCTTGTATTTTATTCCATGATAAGGATTATGATAGATGATTAATAAAGTAAAATCTGCATTAATATTAAATAGTTCCATAAGGTATACACCAATCAGATTAGAAATTATGACTTATTATTATTTGTACTTTTATATTTATACAAAATGTTAAACAATTTCAAACAATACTTAAGAGATAAACTAAAATTACAGTATTATCTTCCCCACTTCATCCCAACCACTTTTTTCCTTAGATGTAACCAGTATTGAAATTTAGCATGCATCCTTCTATAACTTTTTCATGGCATATATATACACATTCATTCACACACACACACACACACACACACACACAAACGGCTATATGGTTTTAGGATTTTAAAAGGATATAGGGTCATACTATACCTACTTCTTTGCAAATTATTTTGTTACTTAAATATTTCTTGATGATATTTGCTAATATACATATATCTTAACTGTTATGTTTCTTTTTTTTTCTAAGTATTATTAATATCATTGTTATTTAAACCATGCCATTCTAGAGTGGGCATCTCTATACTCTCAATTTCTGTGAGGACTTGGGGTATTGAAAAGCATAAATTCAAATGGAAGCATTAGCTGAATCAGTTCTGCAGAGCACTTAAGAGGCTTTGAAACCTGGTCTCTGTGGAAATATATTCTTGTTTTATACTTTAGCAATCGTTATTCCTTTCTCTTCACATTCTCTGAAATCAAAACCTATCTTCTGTTCTATTTTGTTGCAGATATGTTCCATAAGTTATTTGGTCAATTGTCCCAGGCTGCAGTGCTTTTTATGATGCTCCTCATTCTGTCAGAGGACTTTCACAAATCCCGTCATCTGTTAGTCTTTACTTTTTGAAGTTCTCTATCATTTCCCGAAGGCAACTCAAGTTGCAATAAATCTTACACTTTCATATCCAGTTGGATGCATTTCCTTTTTTTGAAGGAAGTCCAACATTGTCACTTGCATACTTTTGATACCCAGTAGTGTCAATACTGTTTGCCAGAACACAAAGTAAATGGCAGAAAAAGAGGCCACAGCTGAGTAAACAGCACTTGTTGCAGAATATACTCATCACTAAATAAAATGGTAGAGGAGTCTTGGCTGTGGCACTTGTAATTTTGGCTGGAATTCTCAGTAGAATATGCCTCACCAGTTCTCACTGACTGAGAACTCAAGGCATGGGAAAAATACAAATACACCTTCATTGACACATATCGTTTACTGTAAAGATAATGATGTACATGCATATGCATATTTATAAATCATGCATCAGTAAAATACTTCAAAGATAAAATGGCAACAAATTAGTGTTATGTGGGCATGCTCAGTGGACTAGACTGCATATGTTTGTAGCACAGATTTCTAAGAGTGGATAGAGGTCATGAGGGACTTACCAGATTGGTACTGCAAATGGAAACTAATCTTTTCACTGCTCGGTTCACTACTTCTACATATCACGCCAATGACATGCCTATCAAATCATTTAACCCTTCGGGGGATGTATAAGAAGTATGCAATTTGAATCTCTCCTTCAAGGGTATTATCATGTGCATGGGGAAGGTAAAATTTTTTTCATTTTAAAAAGCTTAGATAAAAAGCAAGTATTATTTTAGGTGGTATTGAGTATGAAATTATAATAGAAATTTAGGGTGTGAAAAGTCAAAAGGGCTCTAGGATGAAAGGAGACTTCTGTTTAGGGTTAGTAAAATTATAAAGGTGGGGTTAGCTTGGTATAGACCAACTCTCTCAAAGAGTCTACCTGGAAAAATCTAGACAAAATTAAAGAAAAATGTCTGTCAGGAAGTATTAGAGAACTACCAAGTCAGCAAGGACTCGAGGGGCCAAAAGCTCAAAATGAGAAAAGAGAAGTGGACATTTTGTACTACTTTTTCCTGCTAAGCATTTGCCCATTCTCATGGGTATTGCAGAGATGCTTAGAAACCTAGAAAAACTTTTGTCCATGGCAGGGGGCTGTAGGGTCAGAAACTAGAGTCCAGAGAGTACCGAGAAGGAAGGGTCTGGTATCCGTTCAAGGTGTCCCCTTGGTATTAATGGAGAACTATACCCTTGGAGTCAGAGTGCCTTTTCTGACGAGCAGCCTTCACGAAGCCGGAAGCTTTCCTCTGAAGCATCTCAATATCAGATGGATTATGACTTGACCATAGCCACCTGCCCGAGAGCTCATCCAGCGACTCACACTAGCTCTGCAATCTTTCATATGAAATTCCTGGCTTTCAATCGCCATCACCAAGGATGGGAGGAAATAAGGATTACATGATTGAAAACTGAGGAAACATAAACAGAAGCTAGACTTATATCCACAGGACATCCAGATATTGAAGTCAGTGAACAAGGACTTCAAGATAACTGGGTGCTCCCGTGATTACAGTGACCTAGTTCACTAGGCCATGGGAGCAAGCTTACTTGGTTGAATTTACTAGTTCCTATTACTGGCCAGCAGACTCTTTCAGGCCACTTCAGTTTACTTTCTTTGCTTTATACGCTGTATTCCCTATGTGAATTTCCACTTTAAACTGCATTTCTTACTTCCCTTTGTGTGCATGTTTATAACTTGCACCTGAAGATACCTTTCTGAAAATTGCCAATTCATATTCAGTTCTTCATTTCCCAGCACTCCCAGATATCTTTTCCTTCCAAACCTCTGATCTCTTTTTCCCCATTAAAAGTGAAGAGTTGGCAGGGACCTTAAGGGAGACGTGTAAGTCAGCCATTTTAATTAGAAGCCTTGGGCATTTTCTGCTGAGTTTGGGAGCCGCACAGAAACCTACACAAAAATGCAGACTGGGGGTCCCAGATATTTTTCAGATTCATGTTTCTTGGTAGTAATAACTTTGTCTCATTTGGACAGTGAACCTCAGTCCCCTAACACAGCTGGAAATTAGAGCAGGTAACGTTGCATACCTTTCCTGCTCTTCTTAACCCGGTGCCGATGGAGTTTAGTACTTCAGTGGAGAATTTAATGTGCCCCTGGTTTATGGTTGAAATCATCTCCCCAAACAGGACGTTGTGCCATTCTTACTTACATAAGAATTACAGACAACTGAGGTTTATTTAATAATATCTATGATCTGCAGAGAATTCCTTATGTGGAAGCCTACTGGTAGGAAGTAGGGGAGATGCAAAGTCACTTTTGTAAGAGAAACCACATAGATGTAGTTGACATGTCTTTACTGTCTGCCTAATAGCCTTTCTCCTTTTTGTCTGGTATCAGCCACACCACACCCCCATTCCTGTTCCCTCACCCCGCTAGTGAAGCAATCAATTAAGGTATTTTGCCTTTATGAACAAAGGGATGGACTTGTAATCCAGGGCGGGCCAAAGTGGGGTCAGTTGGAGTCCCTTTGTATAGACACATCATCCCCTTCCCTGCAATAACACAGGCACACACATTCTGAAGCAGGGGGAGGTAACAAAGAGTTTCTCTCTTTGTTTTTGGGGTTTGATAACTGAAAATGTTGGTGGGCATACTTGGCCTCCTGCACTTATAAAAAGAGCACAGAGGGACCAATCATTTGGTCATTTGAACCGCGGATGCAGGTTTGGCTGAGACTAGCTGTAGGCCAGCACATTACTGCTTTCGTAAGGTGACTTTGCTTTTCTGTCACTTCTACTGAGAGAGTCCTGAGTAGCCCACATATGAGAATGGATACAAATTATCTAAAATGAAGAGCTATGTAAAAAAGAGAGCCTCCTCTGATGTGTGCAACAATGAAACTCATCAAATCTGAAGCAGCTCCAACACAGCTGAAGAAGAATTAGATTCTAAGGTCTTTACTATGATTCTATTAATGTTGCATATATGATGCTTAGAAAATATTACACATATTTTTTACAAGTATCATTTAAACTTTTTTTCTTGTCCCTTTTAAAGAAGGAGAATCCAGAATAAAAATGGAACTCAATAAATAGATCATCCTTTCAGCATGCCTTAAATTCTGTATCAAACAATGAATTACTTTATGTTAAAGGTGTTTATTTTGAAAATTAGAATATAATCGGGATTATTTAAAATATGTTTCTGAACATTAACATATTTAATTGTACCCTTTTATGTTCTTACATAATATTTCAAGCAAATGAAGCTACATTTCTTTAGAAATATTACAAAGTTTACCATCATATTGGACTTTTTCCTATTATTTATAAACAGAGGAACTTTACTGCAATACCGTGTTTCCCTGAAAATAAGACCTAGCTGGACCATCATCTCTAATGTGTGTTTTGGAGCAAAAGTTATTATAAGACCCAGTTTTATTTTACTGCAATATAAGACTGGGTCTAATTAATATAATATAATATAATAAGATATAATATAATGCCTGGTCTTATATAAAACCAGGTCTTATATTAATTTTTGCTCCAAAAGATGCATTACAGCTGATGGTCCAGCTAGGTTGTATGTTTGGGGAAACATGGTATATTTCAATAATGTTTATCTTTTTTTTAGCTTTTGTGACTGGATGTTTTAACATCAGAGAAAATCTTTCTTATGTACATGGCACTTGAAAATGCAGTCCGGACTGCAATGAGTTAATCTGAAACTGAACCAATATTTATTTGTCAAGATCAAGAAATGACATGTTAGTTTACTTAGAACACAATAGGGCCATCCCTATTCATACTAAAACATATTTGGGGGATTGTTATAAATTAACCAAATTTTATGGAAACATTTCCAAAATTAATTAAATACAAATCTATTCTACTGAATAATTTAAACTTCGATTAACTTTTCAAATAGTAAGTCTCTTTGGTTAATCAAAGATATCATTGTAATTATCAGTTACTATGTAATATTATTGCTTATTAGACATATAAGTTCATTTATCCCAATTTTAACTGATTTCAGACTAGTATGTTTTTGAGGCATTTACTTTCGTAGCGTTCTATTTCCTTCTTCACTGTCAAAATTCCAGCTGTTACTTCTGTCAATACGTTAGCTTTCAGCAATTTCCCAATTCCTTCTTGTTCTCTCTCTCTCTCATTATTCCACAGGTCACACATGAACTTAACATCTACTTTTGCTACTCTATAGTCTCATTGGCTGACTTCTGATTCTAGAGTGTGAGGCTGGTAGATAAATAATTCCTGACTAAATGAAGGGACCATTTACTTTCCTTTTAATGATAAAGTGCTATCTGTTTTCAGATGGTGAAAATTGGCATTAGAGGCCTCAGAAAGTGTTGAAAAATCTATTCAGATCAGTCAGAAAAGAGAAGAATTTAAACATTATAGAAATAGAAAACTTTCTCAATAATTACTCCTTGAAGAAAGGAAGACTTTTGGAGAGTTGCTTTATTTCTTTTTATTTTGATTTGAAAGGTCCTAAAAGTAAGGGCTTACTACATTTGTAAAAAGCTGAGAGCACGTGCACATTTTCCCCAAATGGAGTCATCAATAATTCAGGAGTAAAGCAGAGAGGTTCATATAGAATGTATAAAACTAAAAAGCCAAAGGATAACACGATCTGGAAACTCCCCAGAGAAAAACTACAATGACAAATCTGGTTCATCGCCACTTTGCAAGGGTGTATTAACGAACGTTTAACTACATTTTTCTAAAATATTAATGGCATTTTAGTTATCTGAACAAATCAACATATGGAAGGTGTTTGGGAATTTATGCCGTAAATAATTTATAATTATTTCAATCAATGCATAAGTTATTATTGGGCTTTGACTATATGCACAGAACATCCCAGATGGTGTGGGGGAAATGCTGATCAAGTCGCTTCACGCTGTCGTTAGGCCCAGAGGACGTTCTGCCAGTAGATTACAACTGTTTCCTGCCACTTCACCCCCCACAAAGGTATCTCATTTTAAAGTGACTATTTTTCAATTTGTAGATGGGGTACTAGAGGTAGTAGAAAGAAACAGTGCAGTTGTATAGCAATGTAGGCAAATAATTCCTCTAAAGTGTGTCTGATAAAAAGGAGTATTAATACAACAAGAGTATGAGTTCCAGATGGTCAGAGAGAACCCGGAGGGTTTTTGGATTTGCTTTGGGCTTAAAATGACAAAATGTCTTATTCTTTATAATATTACAGGAAGAAACAAAATGAATTATTTACTCTCTATGTTCTTTCATGTTCTTGGTTGAGTTAAATTAGCCTCTCATATGAAGGTGTATATTTGTAGTCAGGAGAAGGGAATTCCTCTGTAAGAACACTTTGGGTTGGTCAACACAGGTTCATAGGGTCAGGTATTCTCAGAGGTTCTTTGGGACAAGAAAGAAATGGGAAAAAAGGAAGAATGGATATAGAAAAATAATTTTGGTGCATTTCCAGTAATTCCAGGCAGATTAAATGTCCTAAAACAGTCTTGACACAAAATACATGGACATGTTGGATGATATATAATCTACATTCTTTAAATGCATAACTGAGCTGAAAAGAAATACAAGAAATTTTTAAGGGCCAATAATGAAGAGGAACTTAAAAATGAAAATAGAATCTCTGAACCTCGGCTATTTTGCAGGGTTTAGGGGAGCATTGTAGATCTTAACAATCTAGGGACTTAACTTGTAATGGCTTTATAGAAGTGGGTTTTTAGGCTCTTATAAAGAGGAGAGTTCAAATTAAAACTTTCACAAATTCTAGAATTTTTAAAGGACTGTATCATTACATATGAGATCTGACAATTAAGTTCACGAACTTGCCACCATGCACTACGTTAGCATGGCAACATTGTACAAACAGCTCAGTAACTTTCATAACCTTGGTATATCAGTGTCTCACAGCTGTGTTTGTGTCAACATGTGGTGGTGTCTTGCTGAGTGGCGTTCATTATTGTTGTTGTGTCTTTTTATGTGCCATCACGAGACTGTCTGAGCTTGAATAAGAGCCATGAACAAACATTAAATTTCTTGTTAAACTTGGCAAGAGTGGAAGTGAAATCAGGGACGTGTTCGTGCAAGTTTATAGGGGTAATGCCATGAAGAAAATGGCAGTGTACAAATGGATTAAACGTTTTTCTGAGGGGAGAGAACACGTCACTGATGGAAAGAGATCAGGGAGGCCAGTAACCAGCAGAACTCATGAAAACAGTGTAAAACTCCGTTGAATTGTGCATCAGAATCATCAGCTGACTGTGAGAAGCATAGCAGACCAAGTAAACATCGATAGAGAAACAGGGAAATCTTAAGTGAAACTCTTGGCATGAGAAAGGTGTGTACAAAATGGTCCCGTAGGAGCTCACTGATGAACAAAAGCAAAGGAAAGTCGAAGTTTGCCAAGACCTTTTAGAGAGGCAAGACGATGTTTTGGGCCATGTTATCACTGGGGATGAGACAGGGGTGTACCAGTACAACCCTGAAACAAAGTGTCAAAGTGCACAATGGAAGTCAGCCAGTTCTCCACTACCAAAAAATTCCGTCAGTCAAAATGATGTTGCTAACCTTTTTTGATATCAGAGGGGTTATTCATTATGAATTTGTACCAACTGGATAAATGGTAAACCAAGTTTACTATTTGGAAGTGCTGTAAAAGCTGTGTGAAAAAGTTAGATGAAAACAACCTGAACTTTCACCAATAATTCATGTTTCTTGCATCACAAGGCAATGCACCAGCTCACAGGGCATTGTCTGTGAGGGAGTTTTTAGCCAGTAAATGAACCACTGTATTGGAACACCCTCCCTACTCATCTGATCTGGCCCCCAATGACTTCTTTCTTTACCCAAAAATAAAGGAAATATTGATGACATTCAGGACATCAAGGGTAATATGACAACAGCTCTGATGGCCATTCCAGAAAAAGAGTTCCAAAATTGCTTTAAAGGGTGTACTAGGCAATGGCGTCAGTGCATAGGTTCCCAAGGAGAGTACTTCGAAGGTGACTGTAGTGATATTCAGCAATGAGGGATGTATCACTTTTTCTAGGATCAGTTTATGAACTCAATTGTCAGACCTTGTAATACATGTGTCACTGGCTAAGGAAGGTGATAGGCAAAATTGCTTATCTTGGCAATTGTACTTGAAAGGACTGAAAATCAGTCTGTAATAATTTGCCACTCTAGTCCTGTCCTCACATGGATTTGGATATCAGTTATAAAATAAGTGTGTTTAAATAATGAAAATGACCATAGATTTAATAAAAAATGTGAAACACAGGAAAGATACCAGCAGAAGACCTCCAGATTTGCAAAAGATTAATATAGCCTGTTTAGAAATGTGACATAATTTCTAGAAATTTGACACAATTACCAAGAATGATCAAAAATGGTCATATATAGAACTGTATACTCAACAATTTGAGAATATACACATTTTTCTAAAGCACACATGAAACCTTTGCCAAAACTGTCCACTTTGTTTATAAAAACTATATAGGTTTGTAGAACCTATACATTTAAAATAATTTGTATCAGAAAAGCACTATTCTTTAAACACAATGTAATGAGAAATCAGCATAAGAAAGACTAAACTGAACTTCCAAATGGAGAAAAGCAGGAAGACATGGCTAGTGGCATGAGGCAGTCTTTGCTTTCCTACTCAGACTTGCTTTACATCACTATTGTTCAGCTTATGACTTTTTATTTAAAGGGCTCTTGGGAAATTATAGCACTCTTTGAATAACTCCTTATTTTTTTCTGGTATAATGATGTTTTCACCCCAAATGACAATAAGTTAATATGCTATACAAGGGGATATTTTAGCATCATGGCTTCTAAAATACACAGAACAGTCTCTAGCTAGAGAATATTTTAAGGAACAAATTTGAATTGTGTACCATATTCGGATGACCTCAGAAAACTTTGTTTTGAAGATGTTCACTTAGCAACACGGTGCAGGCCTCGATGATCCCAATAGTGAGAGATGTGTCAGTTGATGTAACAGAATGGGATTTCCCTTGTTGTAAGTTACTTTATACAATTTACATACTATTCTATTAATGTAATTTTGAATGTTTCCCTCCAGTCTTCTAGGAATACAATCTCATCAATGGCAAAGAAGTATAATTTTCTTTTTTTTTTTCCTGCATAAACCTTATTTTTACTTTATGTCTTACTATGCTATTCATTGCCTCCAAGCACTGTTATATAATAGTGCTATTAAGTATTATCACTTGATTCATGGATTTAATGACCATGTTTATAGTGAAACAATTTTAGAAATAGTTATTTTAAAATGTTCTCAGTTTAGTCATCACTTGCCTTTCGAGTTCTGCTTCATTTTTAGTCAGCATTGGCAAATTACTTTTTAGTAAATCATTCACTATATGGTGACAATTTTAAAACATTTTATTTTTGTTATGTTTTCTCTTCCATTATAAGCATAGTTCATGGATTTTTGTTTTCCTTCGTGATTGATTTGCTTGTAATTTCAGCATTTTATTAAATTTTCAAAGAACTAGCTCTTAGATTTATTAATTCCGCTGTGTAATATGTGTAATTTGCTTGTCATTTTTAGTAATTCTTTCCCCTAGTTTCCATTAGGATGGGCTCTTTGTATTTTTATAAAATTTAAAGTTCAAAGGTGAAGTCATTGGACTCTTTCTCACCTTCCAACAATGAACACATGTATTCAAGGCATTTATTTTTGAAGGTAGCATTTTCCACATACCTAGCCTTTGATATAGTATGTTCTTATTTTTATTTTTTGACAAAAATAACTGGTGGTATTTTTTTCTTGTTCCAGAGTATTTTAGGAGAGTACTTTTAAAGTTAAAATATGCAATATAGTTGAAATTTATATTATTTGGTGTTTTTGTTGTTGTTGAATTTTAATCAGATAATGTGGCCAGTAAAATTTCTGCCTTTTTGCACTTATTGCATTTTCCTCATGACCTAAAATTTTAGCATAATGCGGTAGTTGGATTTCCAAGAAAATATCCATCACCAATAATCATGTCATAGAAATCCAATTGTTTTTGTAAGAAATGGGGTATAGACTTGAGATTTTCAAACTTAAAAAATATATTGCTATTTTTTTCTTGAAGCAATTTCAAAAATAAAGTTTGTATTAATCCATTTGTATTTTAATCCCAAAACTTTTCTTTTGTATATGATAATCTAGTTTCTAATCTCCAACCATGTCATAACCAAAACAAGTTGGTATAATGCAAATAAAATTTCTTAATCAATTGTATACTTCAATTCATGTTATAAAACATTGTTCCATGGAGAAATGCACAAATTCTATTATATATCCAATTGTGGTGAATACAGTGGGTGAAGAAATTATAATACTATAATACTATTTACAATCATAGTTTATGACCATACCAGAAGAAATACTTACAACGTTTCTTTTAGGAATAGAGCAACCTTTTTTTAGCCAACAGTTTGTTGGACAATTTGGGTCACTAAAGTTGGACTCATTTTATCTTCTGAAAGGAGATGATGGGATGAAAGAAAGAGTGAATTACTTCACACAAGATAGTGAGGTGAATTTTGGGTTTTCACAGTAAACTAGAAAGAAAGATGTAGTGGCATATCTGAGAAATTTTTGGAAGAAAGGAAGACAGTGAAACAGTTTTGGGAGAGGGTTCCATAGGTTAAATATAGAATTACCATATTACCCAACAATTACACTCCTTTTTGTATACCCAAAAGAGTTGGAAACAGGTTTTCAAACAAAAACTATGCAAGAATGTTCAAAGTAGCACTATCCACAATAGCTCATAGGTAGAAACAACCCAAATGTGCATGAGTGAATGCATGGTAAACAAGATGTGATCTGTCCATAAAATAAAATATTATTCAGCCATAAAAAGGAAGCACCCTGTGTCCATCAATAGACAGATGGATAAAGAAGTGTACATATATACAATGGAATTTTACTCAGCCATGAAAAGGAATGAAATCTTGCCATTTGCAACAACATGGATGGAACTAGAGAGTATTGTGCTGAATGGAGTAAGTCAGACAGAGAAAGATAATACCATAGGATTTCACTTACATGTAGAATCTAAAAAATAAAACAAACGAGACAGAAACAAACTCATAGAAACAGAACATTTTGATGGTGTCAAATGGGAGGGAGGATGGGAAGATGGGTGAAAGCAGGATTAAGAAGTACAAATTGGTAGTTGCAAAATAGTCACGGTGATTTAAAATATGGCATAGGGAATATAATCAACCCGTATGGTGTCAGACGGGTACTGGATTTATCAGGGTGATCATTTTGTGAGTTTATAGATATTTAATCACTGTGTTATACACCTGAAGCTAATAGAGTGTTGTATGTCAACTTTAATTGAAAAATTAAAAAAAAATTAAAAAAAGTAAAATAAGGGAACTAAAGGCCTTAAAAACAAAACAAAAACAGTACATGCTACAATAGGAATAAAACTTAAAAACATTATGCTAAGTAAAGGAAGCCAGGTGTGAAAGTCGACAAGTTTGTGTGATTCCACTTACATGAAATTCCGTAGTAAGCAAATCCATAGAGACAGAAAGCAGGTTTGCGTTTGCTAGCCAAGGGCGAGAGAGAGGGGAATGGGAATGGTTGCTTAATAGGTATGAAGTTTCCATTTGTTGTGATAAAAACGTTCTGCAACTAGATAGTGGTAGTGGTTACATGACATTTTGAGTGTACTTAATGCCACTGAATTGTACACTTTAACGTAGTAATTTTTTTTTTATTAGTTTCAGGCGTAATTTTTTTTTGATATGTCTGTTATACCACAACAAACAAAATTAAAAGAAAGAAGTGCTGAGTTGAAATTGATTTTCATCTGAACACTGGTTTGTCTTGAGAAGTCTCTTTTCTTTAATGTAATTTAATTAAAACAGATCCAATTAAAGGAAATAAAGTTACCCATTTATTATTTTTAAAAAGTTATGAGATAAGAAGAAGGAAACTTCCATTAGCTTCAATGAGAAAGACCAGTCAGTGAAAATTCTCCTAATGAGGGTTATCTCTGGAAGTGAAAATAAGAAATCAACAATAATTGATTTGTATAATTTTAAGGTGTATAAATGATAACCAAAATCAAGTTCATTAACACATCCATCATCTCACATAATTACCTTTTTTTTGTGTGTGATGAGAACACTTAAGATCTACTGTCTTAGCAATTCCTGTCAAAATTCCAAAGGCATTTTTCACAGAAATAGGAAAAAAAAATCCTAAAATTCCTGTGGAAATGTTTTAGGATGAAACAGTGGTGATGGTGTATTATTAGACCTGCTATAATTTCAGCCAATTCCCCCAAGTTTCTGTTAATATTGGATAAAATTAGGCTGAAGAAATAAACAATGATGGTGTAGTTTTTGAATGTTATGAATCATATACTGAAGAAACACATTACGTATTTTGAAAGCATGCCAAATACACAAAAATGAGTAACCACTGCAATTATTTAAATATATTTGTCAATCATAATTTTTTTGGAGGAGTAGTCGTTGTAGTTATTTTCTCCAATGGTTATTTTTTATTTTGTGTCTCCTACTCACAGCTGTGTCAGTGTCAATTGAAATCAGTACATAAACTTAGCGTGTATTTGTGTTTGTGGTGACAGGATAAATCTGTCATCAAAATTTGTTGTTAGGCAAATGTCATTATTGAGAATGACACATAATGGATCTATGAGCTTCATGCTTTTTGAAGGTCACTATTTGGAGAAAATATATTTAGTGACATGCGTCATGGCAACAAAAACTTTAAAGTGATGTACATGCTTTGTGTCGACTAGACTGATTTGGAGATTGAAGCATCTTGGAAAAGAGGGAAGGAAGTCATTGGTCTCAGAAGGGAATGCTGCAAAACCAGTAGAGGAAATTTTGGAAGACAGAATTATGATTGATGATTGGTCCTCTGGCCAGACCCACTCATTCAGTTGGGTCTAAGCCACAGGGAGAAAAGAGCCCTGAGCAGAACCTGAAAGAGTAATTGGCATATATAATCCTTGTGAATATAAATTGAAAGTGCAAGGTGGTATTTTGTGACAAAATGTGAAAGCTAAGGTACTGTTACTAAAAGAGAATTCTAGAAGGAATTCTCAAATTAGCAACCCACTTCAAAGCCGTGAGATGAAATTAGCACACTCTAAGAGATGGTGGCATTCATGGTGGGAAAGAATGCAGAGGTGAAGCGTGCCTTCACTTAACCTCAAGGAAAATACCCAGAAAATGAACCTGGAGCAAAAATGAGGGAAAATAGTAGACCGCTTATGGTTTCCTAGAACCACAGGCTTGACCTCATTTCCTTTTAGATTGTTACTATTAATAGTTGAACCATTTCAGCTGCAAGTGCAAAAACTGCATTTGAATTAGCTCCAGGGAAAGTACAGATGATGCTGGCTCACATAAATGCAGAAAGGCAAATGTGTTTGGGTTTCAAGGAAACTCTCCAGGGACCTCTATATCAACGAATTCAGAGTTGCCTTTTTTCTACCTTTCTCTAGTCCTCTTTACCCATCTTCATTCTTATTCCTACTCTCATATATTTAGTGTGATTGTTGGTTCACCTTTTGGAAAAATAATCTGATAATCTTTTCTAAATTTAAAAACTATGTCTGTCCTCAGAAGTCCCACTTTTGGAAGTTATCCTGTAGAAATAAGTAAGTAGATAATGAAGAACACACATAGAATGTGAATACATTAAAAAATGTGAGTGTGTGTATGTGTGTTTACATAGGCCTAAAAAAGGCCTAGAAGGACAGATATGAAACTATTAGTGGTGACCACTCTGGAAAAGCAATTTCTTGAAGTGGACAGAGAGACAGGAACATTCCTCTTTTATGTTCTGTAGTTCTGCCTTGCTTAATTATATTACAACAAAATAATTTCTCTATTTCCTGTGTATTTTTAAATTGTAAAAATGAGACCTTACAGAAAACACAATGAAAAGCGGTTTAACAAAGAAGTCAAACTCGTAATTCAAATATCTCATTGCCTGACCATTTCTAGGTCAGTTTTTTTTTTTTTTTTTTTTAACCAAACATATACTGTAAAAAGTTTGAATGAGTATCAAATAGCCTCACTGGTTGCCATGGTGATATTATCTAATGTTTCATATTCTG
This sequence comes from Rhinolophus ferrumequinum, assembly GCF_004115265.2. Taxonomy (NCBI): domain Eukaryota; kingdom Metazoa; phylum Chordata; class Mammalia; order Chiroptera; family Rhinolophidae; genus Rhinolophus; species Rhinolophus ferrumequinum. The sequence goes on from NC_046287.1 coordinate 27,188,708, forward strand.
TGTTCAACTAATCAGTGATCCTATGGGAGACTTGCCTCTACCTTGTTTGAGCTTTGAGGAGCAATGGAAAGAAAAATCATGGAGAGACAAATGCATGCAGAAATAGCACATGACTGCTAGTCTCCCCATTTTTTTTTTTTTCCTTTTAGCAATTGTCGAAGGATTGACTTAGTCTACAATTGACAAAGGCACCCATGGCTTCCCAGAAGCCTACTTTAGCATATTGTTTTACAATGATAAGCATGGGTGGAAAGTATATGGCTCTGGGAATTAGGCGACTGGTTTTTAGTCCCAGCTTTCATACTTACTAAGTGTCTATCATTTATCATTTACCTAGTACTCTGCCATTTACAAACGACTTTCAAGTAAGCTGTTCTATGGACTCCTCATAACAGTTCTATGAGATGCGTGTGCTACCACCCCAATTTTAAAGATAAGAGATCTCATTCTAGAAAGGTTAAGTTATTTGCCCAAGGTGAGAGCAGTTGTAATTGGAATTGCAAGAGAAATGACACAAAACTTGGTTTGTAGTTTCTAAGCCTAAAGCTTGTTTTATGATACCGCTGATTGGCCAGTCATACTTTTACAAACAACACTTAAGGCAAAATAATACAACATGATAAAAGTAATTGAGTGGACATGTAATAGAGTTGATATAGATAAAAATAAGATATAGATCAAAGTAGAATTCAAGGCAAATATTATCAAATGGGACTGAGGATAGTAAGACATTGAAAGCAGAAATCCTAATTCTTTCAAACAAATAATATCTATTCTGTTATTAAAAAGCTTTTTTTTTTATTAGGAACACAACACTTTTTTCATAACTTGCGAATAGTTAAAACCATTGACTATTGTATTTACAGTGAAACACTGAAAACATTCTAATGAACTCACATAGAAGACAAGGGTTTCTGCTTTGACTGCTATTGTCTAAAATTGTTCTAGAAGGTCTTGATGAGTGAGTTTCAATTCAACTCTCAACTGCCATTACGTACACTGCAAATCTGGAGAGCTTTTACAAATACCAGTGCTTGGGTCTAAACTCAGAAATTCCGATTAATTTGGTCTTAAGAACCTGCATTGGTAAGCTCCTAGGGTGTGGAGGAAGATGAAACAAGACAGATAAACACTGTGGAACTTTTCCCCCACCTTTTTTGGGGGAAGATACTGGCTTTCTATATGATGAAATCTTAGTTAGAATGTCATGGAAATAACTTTGTGTAGTATATATCATTTTAAAAACATTTCAGTCAACATTTTCGCATTTTATTTCTGCTACAATCTTCAGAGGTAATTTGATTATGTCCTAATTTTACACATACTGTTAAGTGCCACACTAACCCTCTTCACTAATTTAAAAATTGTCTTGCACTATTGCTATGGATGTAAGGCTCAGCTGAGAAGATGAAAAACATTCATATACATAGCAGTAGTGCTACCCACTGATGTTGAAGCATAGCAACCAAAATAAAGAAGATAAAATAAAAAAATGGCAATAGTAGTTATACTTAGCTATGAAAACTTAGAAATGACAGGTTGCACAGATGATTTCAGGGACAGAGTTTCATTGTTTTCCCCATCTTGTACACTTAAATTTAATATAATTATTACTTATTACCTGGAAACCACATGGGCATCACCAAAACATTAGGTTCACAACAAATGATAAGACTGCATGAAAGAGCAAGGTAATAGGGCTGCAGAACTAAGATATAGAAAGACATGAAGAAAAAAAGCTAAGACGTGCTACACATGTCAAACATACTGTCCCTGCAGGAACTATAAAGTGACTATAATGGAAGAAAAATTTCAAAATGGGTGTTAAAAGAAACTTGGCAATTTCAATTCACCAATTAAGACTGTAAGCAAAACACTAGAATACTGACTTTATTTCTTTTCTTTTATCAACACTGTGATACTCTGAATTATGATGAAAAAATAATCTAGTATGTATGTGGGAAAGAATATGTTTTGCAAGAAATCGCCAGCCTGGATCCCAAGTCCTTTGAGGCTCATATAACTGAACTTGTTATGAAGAGCAGTGGACCATTAAAAACTCACTTCACTCTGGTTCCAGGAGACCATAAGTCTGTTGCAATGTTTAGGCATCTCTTTATTAAGCTACTTAAGGAATTCCGATGAGTTGTAAAATTTGTGTTGGCCACAGGCTGCAAAAGTTTTAAGTGGCATTGATAGGAAGGAGGAACCCACATCTGTATAAGTTAAAATTTGAAGAGAAGTTGTAGAACAAGAGACAGGGAGAAATCATTTCAGAGATATATAAACAATAATACCCTTGTCGGTACTGAAAAGGATTTATTGTTTGAATAGAGATGTCTCAATTTCTAATACAGTGGATGTTGGCAATGAAGAGAATCAATGGGACTCCAGCAGAGGCAGTGGAATATGAAGATTTGGGAAAAGTGATTTACATGGCTTTGAAGATGATAATTTCTAGGTTCTGAGGCTGCAGATTGCTATAAAGCCTTTATGATAGATGCATTTTTACATTTTTTCCTTCTTGCTATGTAGAGAAATCTTATTGAGACAGAAGCATATATTAGAATTCATTCATTTTTCGTTATGCCTGCTGTGTATTAAAATTAAAAGAAATACAAAATATTTGATTTTAGTGTATTCTACAGCACGAATTAGACAGCTTTCAAATTTATGACTTTCTATATGCTTGTATCATTTTACTGAAGCATTTGTTTATATGCATGTTCTATGGCTATCTACATAGAAATTAACTCAAATTGTGACTTTTGACTAAAACCCTATATGCTATATATTTTTTACAGGACCCTAAGTATGACATGAATTTTTATTTATAAGAAAATTCTGTTTTGCTTTTACTATATGCCAATATTTTCTGACATCTATATATTTGTTTTTATAAAGTTGATTCGCATTATTCAGTGTTCTATAAAGTCAGCTCACATATTGGAGTACTTAGCTGTGGCTCCTAGGGGAAATATAGGTTTAGATGCCTGTGAATCTCTATAACTTTGCTTTTGTTTTATGTGTGTTTCTGTATAAGGACACATTATTTATTGTTTAATTAAAATTTATTGGGGTGACAATTTTTAGCAAAGTTACATATAGACTTAATATGTATAGTTCCAGCTTTATTGAAATACAATTAATAAATAGTAATATGTAAGTTTAAGGTGATATATGTGCATATTGTAAAATAATTGCCACAATAAGGTTAGTTAACACCTTGCCATGTAGTTATCTTTTTTTTGTCTGTGTAGTGAGAACATTTAAGATCTACTGTCTTAGCAGATTTTAAGTATACGATACTGTTAACTATAGTTGCCATGCTATACATAACTGGAGTTAGTACCTTTTGATCAACGTCTTCCCATTCTCCCACCACCCAGCCCCTGAAACCATCAATGTATTCTTTGTTTCTATGAGTTCAACTTTTTTAGATTGCACATATGTAAGCTCATACAGTGTTTGACTTTCTCAGCCTGACTTATTTCACTTTGCATAATGCCCTGAAGGTTCACCCATATTGTTGTGAATGGCAGGTTTTCTTCTTTTTTTTTATGGCTGAATAATATTCTAGTGTACATATATACCACATTTTCTTTACCCATTCATCTATTGTTGGACACTTAGGTTGTTTCCATGTCATGGCTATTGTGAATAATACTGCAATGTTCATGGGAGTGCAGATTGCTCTTTGAGATAGTGATTTTGCTTCCTTCAGATAGATACCCAGAAGTTGCTAGATTGCTGGATCCTATGGTAGTTCTATTTTTAATTTTTGAGGAACCTCCATTCTGTTTTCTGTAATGGCGGTACCAATTTACAGTCCCACCAACAGTGCACAAGGGATCCCTTTGCTTTGTGTCCTATAATACATAATGTTGATTCATTAACATTGAACTCATGGCCAATAGCACTATAACTCATGCTTGAATGTAACTTATCTAACAGCATTATTTTCTCCAAGAGACACATCACAACATTCCTGAACTTAGGAACACTAGATAGTACTACAGCACCACACTTAGAAGCCATTTAAATAGCTAAGTTACCAATGAAAAGCACAGAAATGCAAAAAAAGAAAAAAGTGACACTAAGTAGATCAAAAAAGGGACACCCATTTACAACACTAGAGCTGAAATAAGATGGCAGAATGTTATCTTCTTTGCCCTCAGCTAGGAACATGCCTATGAGATGACTCAAAGTTTTGGCCACTCTTTGCATGTCCATGAAAAACCAAGAAAGTGCCATGAGTTTTGATTTGGGGGTTACAGGTAAATTTTAGCAAGTAGGCAAATTTACAAATATGGCATCTGTGGGTAAGAAAAATATACTGTGTCATTTCATACTTTTTTAAAATAGTGAAATATTATTGCATACCCAGAACTCATCACCCAACAAATTCACTCTTTTTTTTTCAATTGAGGTGAAACTCACATAACATAAAATTAATTGTGTTAAATTGAGGAGCATTTATTAATAGTACATTCACAGTTTTGTGGAACCACGACCTCTATCTAGTTCCAAAACAATTTCAATGCCCCGCAGTAAAGCCGCATACTCATTAAGCAGTCACTTTCCATTCCTCTCTCCCCAATCCTCAGCAATTAGTAATCTGCTTTCTGTCTCTATGGATTCACCTATAGCAGATATTTCATATGAATGGAATCCTGCAAAATATGACCTTTTATATCAGACTTCTTTCATTTAGCATATTTTCGAGGTCCATCCATGTTGTAGTTTGTATCAGTACACTACTTTGTAACAAATGCATCATTAATGATCAATATGTTAAAAAGTACTTGCTCTTTTATTTATTTTTTCAAAAAATTGCATTTATCACAAACTCTTGGACAGAGAGAATTCCACAAGAAACTGTGAGATATTTTGAATTTAACTGATAGGAGGCCAAAGCGTCAGATGCAAGATTAGATTAGACTATCCTTTTGAAGAAGATAATGTTTTCAAATATTGAAAAAAAAAAATGCTCTTTTTGTGTACTCCCCTTGAAGGCTGCCAAGTTTTCTTTCTTATTAGGTGTTTCTAGTTGCTTAATATTAGGTTATTTTCAGTTTCATTTTTTGGCTGCTCAGATGGTCTTTTTCAGGATTTCTACAGTGCGTCCTATGTTTTCACTGTGTTCAGTAAGTTTACGTGCTGTGACTTTTACTCTCTACCTGAAGCTCCACATGCTGGATTTATGAAAAGAGAAATCACAAATAAGAAATAAGTATGTTGTTTCTAAAATGAGCTAAGGCTGTAGTATGCCTGCTTAACATTTCTGAAAATAACAAGTAAAACTTAAAGAAGGCCAAAGTTCTTAGAAAATCTTAATTTCAAAGTGGGAATTCATATGCAGAAATGCCTTGCTTTTGCTCAAATCCATAAAATTAACTGGTGGGAGGAATTTGAGTTGCAGTTTTTAATGGTGATTTGGTGATATAAAATAGATACTTCTCATTAACAGTTTGTTAGGTTGTGATGAACTTACAGTGATATTTTGAGAATAGAAATCAGCCAGGAATAATCCCTCAAATCACTTTACTCAAACATGTCATCTATGAAATAGAATTTCTCTACCATACACAAAGGGAGCAGATTAATATTAACATGTTGTATGTGGCTATATTATAAGGAAATGGTGGTCCCTTTCCATGGACCACACAAAGGAAATATTGATGAAGCTCTTAATACATGTTTGACTTCCTGACTTGTGCAAGCAGTGGTCTGTCTAGGGTGAAAATGATTAAGAAAGTAGGGAGAGAAACCTAAAAATGTATGCTTAATCTCATTCTTTGTATCAATAATAGAATAAAAGCTTTCTTCCCTCCTTTTGAATCACTAGCTCCACATACACATTTATTCTTATCATTCTCAAAGAGAAATAATAAAATATGCCCCATTTCAAAATTTCATAAGTGGTTAGTTTCTGTTGATAAAACATTGCTAAACATTGTAAAGAGATTTTATGATAATAATTCTCAGTGCTATAATCAAATATAAAACATTACCTATGCCAACCTTATGTCCACAGAAATTGAAGATAATGTTTTTGTTTTGCAAAAGCCCAAACTTGTGTGCGTGCATGTGCATGCGTGCGCACGCACGCACACAATGGATAACAGTCATTTGTGGTAGCTCACATTAATTGCAATATACTACATGTCAGCAGCATTTGGAAAATGCATTTTATCAAAGATAACTTGTGTAAGGGCATCTTGAAAGTGACAAATACAATCAAATTTCAAAAGCTGGGATTGTGAGAAATACTAATGGGCACTAGTGTTGACTTTTATCTTTTCCAGTTATCATTCTGACAATGCTTTTAGGCAATAATTTAACATGAGGAGAAGAAAGGAGATTTGGAGGGGAGGGAAATTGACACTGGTTACTAGGAGATTTTTAAATATATTTCTCTGTGTGTTGGCGTGTGCGCCCATGTGCTCCATGTTAGAATTGGGAAAGAGGCAAGTTTTATGAGACAGATTCAGAACTAATTTTATTCCACCGTTTAAAAATGTAATTATAGTATATTGGATGAAAGTGATTTAGAGTCCATGTTATTGTAATTTTCTCTTTACAATATCCTGGAGAATTGTCATTGACTCGCTCCTTGGACCAACAACCAAAAACAAGATAACGAGTGTGCCAAATGAGCCTATTCCACTATTGGACAATTCTAAATGATAGAAGGTTATTAGGTTCTTCCATATTTTAGTCTTCTTTTTGATTCTTGGAGTAACGAACAAATAGTGTCCTGCTTGATATCCGTATATATTTGAAATAATTATTATATTACCTTGTGATCCTCTCTTTTTGCCTGAGTTCCTGTTTCCTTCAATTATTTCTCTTAATCAAAGATCACCATAGAATTTCTCATTATCCTGACAGAATTTCTCAGAACATATTCTACTGTGTGCCTTAAAAAAATGATGCTCAGAATTGAAAATAATGCTTTAATATGACCTAAGAAGTTCAGAGAAGAGTGAGAATCTTATGAACCTTCCGTAATTTGGATACTACCATTCTATTCATGTAGCCTACAATTAAAGCAACATTCTAGTAGCAATTACACTATTGGCTCACATGAGGTCAAGAACTGTTAGTTGAAGTACTAGAAAGCCAGATCTTTCTATCTCTCCCTATCCACGTAAAAGTTTGTCTTGTTTTACATCTATAAAGATAGTTATTGTCACTTGAATAGAGAATAACAAGTGTTTGTGAAGATGCAGAGAAACTGGAACTCTTATGCACTGTTGTGGGGAATGTAAAATGGTTCAACCATTATGGAAAATAGTATGGAGGACCTCAAAAAATTAAAAATAGAATTACCATATGATTTAGCAATCTCACTTTTGGGTATATATCCAAAAACAATTCAAGCAGTATCTCAAAGAGATATTTGCACACCCATGTTCATTGCAGCATTAGTCACAATAGTCAAGAAGTGGAAGCAACTGTCCATTGACAGATGAATGGATATGGGAAATGTGGTATGTACAGACAATGAAACATTATTTAGCCTTAAAAAGGAAGTATTCTGACACATGCTACAACATGGATGAAACTTGAAGACATTTTGCTAAGTCAAACAAGCCAATCACAAAAGACAAATACTGTATGATTCCACTTATTTGGTGTACTAGAGCAGTTGAATTAAAAAAAAAAAAAAAAACAACTGAAAATAATCTAGGATGGGAAATGGGAAATTTAATTAATTTTGGACTCACCTCATGTTTTAATTGTAAGAAAACAATGATATTTAAATTTAAAAAAACTTAAGGCATCTATCTTAAAATAATATTGAGGTAAAGGAATTACGTGCTATTACATAATAAGTGATATGCTTGAAGGAAGAAACTGTAGTTCTACATAAAAAGGAAATAGCACATCAAGAATACATTTGCTTGATCTTACTATAGTTATTAACCAGTTCCTAAATAATTATTAAGAGAGTATATAAGATGATGGGCTTAAAATCATCTATGTGGTATTCTAATTCTTCATTCTTAATGTTTCTCATTCTTTGAAAAATGTCACACAATTTTAACTTACTATTTTTATGTGTTTATAGGGTATATTTTCTTGTAATTAATGTAATGTTAGCAATAAACAAGCTGATTGGCTGCTTATTGACTATATCTGGCTAAAGCATTTTACCCCAGCCTGAGGATTTTTAGATCGCTGAAAATGAACTGAAGGTACCAAGATGTTTGCCTTTTGCAGATGTTTTTCCTGATGAATGCACTTAGGAACCATAGATCATGATAAATTAATGCATAACACCTTTGTAATTTGCAAAATCAAATCACTTGAGATCTATAAACCAATATGTCACTATAATCAGAGTGAGATCTCTTTTATATAGGGAGTCTTTAAAGCAGTTGCAATTTAAGTATGGCGCTCTCTCCAGTTCCTAAAGTTTAACATCAAGGAAGATGGAAGAATTACATTATTTTTTTATTAAGTAATATAGTTGTGGCCTTGCTATTATAGCAAAGGTTCACATGAGTTCAAAAAATTCATATTTAAAGTACATAATTGGTTTTCAGTTTTTAAGGAGAACATGAAATTTATTATGCATGCTGATATAGACATTGTAATTAAAAATGTGAATAGGAAAGCTACGATACTGTAGAACATTTCAAGATAAATTTTGAAGAGAAGTCAAAGAGAAGGAAGAGAATGTAGCTGAGGGCCTTCTTTCTCGTTTATTCTGCCTGCCAAACCACTGGCTCATAGACAGTGAGAGAGATTGCCAAATCAAGAGTAAGCAAACATTAAAAATTTTCTTGGTATTAAAAAAATTTAAATACTAGTTCATTAACTTCAAATTTTACAATATATTGGGAAAGCCACTTGAATTTGTTTCTTCAAGCTTATGGTGCAGGTATGATATTCAACACCCTCAACTTTTGTTGTAAACCCCTGCTAATAAAAATGGATCTAGAGAACATTATGTTAAGTGAAATAAGTCAGACAGAGAAAGATAAGTTCCATATGATCTCACTTATTTGCGGATTCTAAAGAAAAGAATAAGTGAATGAACTAATCAGAAACTGTTTGGGAGACAATGAGGAAAAACTGAGGGTTGCTAGATGGGCGGGGGGAGTGGGGGGTGGGGGGGAGGGTGAGGGGATTGGAGGGCAGTCGGTGACCACAGGATGGCCACGGGGTTTGAAAATTAATCTGGGGAACGTAATTTGGTGGTTACCAGAGCGTAAGGGGGTTGGGGGGTGGGGGATGAGGGTGAGGGGGATCAAATGTACGGTGATGGAAGGGGAGCTGACTCTGGGTGGTGAACACACAGTGTGATTTATGGATGATGTGATTCAGAATTGCATAACTGAAATCTATGTAATTCTACTAACAATTGTCACCCCAATAAATTAAAAAAAAAAAAAAAAATTTACATATGAATTTTTCTTTGTCTGAGTAATGTAGCCCAAAACTATGCTGGTAAAATAAAATTTAAAAAAAGTTAAAAAAAAAAATGAATTAAAAGTTGTTTTAAATATAAATGCTAGAAAAAATATTTTGAGTCAGTGAACCCATCAAAAAAGTCTAGCATCAAATATATGCCCTGTTCTCAAGACTTGAATGGATATATCTGGCTAACCCCTGGTAGGATAGTGAAATGGGCCAATTGTGTCTTAAGAATTCTATTTTTCCCAGCCTGTTATTTTTCTGTCCTCAATGGTATCATGATACCTCTTCTAGCCTCCTGAAATTCTCTCTGCTATATCAAAACCCACTTTTACATAACTTACAAACTTATGTGGCCTCTGATTTTAATTGGAAAGAAAACCTTAATTTAAACAAAACCAGTGATTAAATCAGGATTCAGAAGAGTCCTTTGTACTTTGTAAAATAATCCCATGAAGATAGTAGTTTAATCTATTTTTTAGAAAGACAAAATATCCAGAGAACACTTTATAATGCAACATTGTCCCAAAAGTTACAAATTCTAAGCATCGCATGTGAGCACTAAGGGGATGATGGCAGGTAGCCTTTTCCACCAGATTAGATTGTCTGAAGAAGTTCTAGTTTCACATATTCTTTTACTTTATTCCCCTAAGCACACTTGATCTCATAAGGCGCTCATAAGGAAATATATTACAATTTTGTTTTTTAATTTTGGAATATGTTTTCCCCACACTTTGCTAAGTGTGGTTGGTTTCAGCATCAAACAGAACCAGAGGCCAAATGGTTCCTATTGCTCAATCCCATTTCCAACAAGGAAATTTTTTATAAACATACTTTTGTAATTATTTTTCATCTAATTAGCTAAGACAAAGTAATAGGATAACATAGTCCAACTACTTTCTATATACCTGGGTGAAGTTAGCTGAGTGAAGTTCATTGGAATCAGTCATCACAATTTATGCTAAATTTACTTAATTATGCAAATTTGATGTGTTCAAGTTTTTCCTTTATTTTATTGGTGTAACAATGGTTAGTATAATTACATAGGTTTCAAGTGTACGTTTCTATAATACCTACATCATTTATTATATAAACTTACCACAAGAACATGGGATTTTATGAAGATTTATTAACAAAAAAATAATTAAGAACTATACATTTATTTTCACTTGACTAAGAATGAGTGATATTCACAATCTTAGGCTATGTGTGTGATTTATCAAAAGTCACTATTTTCAATAAAAGATTCATGTGGGCCCTAGAAAATGAATATGTGTTATAATATTAAAAATCTTTGGTATTCTCTCATAGAAGTAGAGTGTAGAATGGTGATTCTCTACACTCCAGGGTGTGGAGTGTAGAGAAATGGGAAGAAATTGTTCAAATGGTACTTTCAGTTATAAGATGTATAAGTTCTGGGGGTATGATATACAACATGGAGACTACAGTAAATAATTGTATTTTATTTACTTTGTATACTTGAAGCATTGTATACTTGAAATTTTCTGAGAGAATAAATCTTAAGTGTTCTCATTACATACACAAATAAACAGTAACTATGTGAAGAGATAGATATGTTAATTAACTTGATTGTAACAATCATTTTACAGTGTATACATATATCAAATCATCATGTCATACATCTTAAATATATAGAATTTGTATTTGTCAATCATGTGCCAATAAAACTAGAAAAACAACTTTGTTCTTACTATAAATTCATGAGAGACATGCTTTGGAAAATTGTTCTAACGGGAATATCTAGCTCATATATGAAGCACATATATGTTAATCTTTTAAGTGGAAAAATTTTCTGATTTTTTATTTTTTTATTTATTTTATTTTTAAAAATTTATTGGGGTGACAATTGTTAGTGAGATTACACAGATTTCAGGTGTACAATTCTGTATTACATCATCTATAAATCCCATTGTGTGTTTACCACCCAGAGTCAGTCCTCCTTCCATCACCATATATTTGATCCCCCTTAACCTCATTTCCCACCCCCCATTCCTGATTTTTTAAGTATATAGCATTTCACTAGAAATTTTGATGAAACCAAAGGGGATCCTCAACAAAAGAAGGAATGTTGTGGTGTATGTACCTGTTTCATTAACATAAAGGATTGACTTAACATGATTCAAGGACAGATAAGTAGTTTAATAATAGATGGTTCAGTAGGTGCTTCAATAAATTCTATGAGGTAATGTGAGCATACTTTAGTTGAATAAATGTGAGACATCTCTCTGTGGTTTTAGGAGAACTTTTCCTGGCTATGTATAGTAGAGTGAGACCATCAACGAAGTGTAATTATGAATGACAACTTATCCTGTTGAATGATAATTGCTGAGGTGAGGCAAGGAATTCCATAAGGCTCTATGTATCCCATTATTTTGGTTAATGATCTGTAAGATTAATCCTCAAGATAATATTGAAATCTCTATGAACTTAGTTTAAGCTAGGGACAATTTTGACTCTCATGGAACATTTCGCAATAACCAGAGACCTTTTTGTTTGTCGCAACTGAGGGGAGTGCTACCAGCATATAGTGGGTGGAGGCCAGGGCTGCTGCCTAAGATCCCACAACGCACAGGACATTTCCCCATGACAAATCTGGCCCCAATTATTTTTACACTGAGATACTGTGTTTCCTTGAAAATAAGACCTAACCAGAAAATAAGCTGTAGCATGATTTTTTAGGATGCTCGTAATATGAAATAAGCCCTAATGAGTGTTATAGAGCAAAAATTGATATAAGACCAGGTCTTATTTTTGGGGAAATATGGTAGGACTTATTTTATATTACGAGCATCCTGAAAAATCATTCTAGGGCTTATTTTCTGGGGGTGGAAACACAGTAAGAATTCCTGCTTTAGACATAACAAAATCTCTGTGGGATGGGCAGAGAAATGAAACAAATGAATGTGAGAGTAAAGACAGAAGTTTTCAGGAAAATTTGACTTTAAATCACTACATTTACAGAATGAACCAAAAAGGAAGATAGGCAGGGAAACTGAATTGCTGTCAGTTCTTAAATAGCTGTTAGCAATGAAAATGCAAAGATAATTGGGGGAGATAGCCAGAAACAAAGGAAAATTAAATATGCTTTGAATATAAAATGATTACAAAATGTTAGGCAGAGAAGTTTGCAACGAGATCATATCAGGGGAAAAAATAGTTCTTTGAGGTCTGTATTGAAAAGGGGACTTATCTTTGAATTAAAGTTCAGACGCAGAGCCCTCTGGCCTCCATGGAAGCCCATGTAGGAACATGATTTTCCATCATATTATAAAAACATGGATCTTGTGAGGCTCTGACACCCTTTACTTTGCTGTTTCTTGGGTCACAGTCCCACCTGCTGTTCTGAATCCAGTCTCTTTAGAATGGGATGCTTAAGAACATACCCACCTGCCTCCAGAGGTGAAACCCTAATTGAGGAGTGTTAGGAAGACTGCGTGGCTGGGGAAGCCATGGTATGACTGAGGGCGAACCCATTCTGTGGGAAATTTCAGGTTCCTTCAGGATAGTCTTGCTCCCGCCCTGTTTTCCCATCCTTTTCCCCCTTTCCCTTCCTCCTCTGTGTTTCACTCTATTTCTTCCTCTCTTTTCTTTCTGTGAACTATTTGTACATTTCAGTTCATAGTGCATTTCATTTATCCTTTTTGTTTGTGTTTTAATCTTCTCCATCCCTGGTTCTCATTCCAGTTCGAACCCTACCATGGGTTACATGTGGATGTCTTTGTCATAGACACTTAAATAGACCTTTATCGTATAAACTCATAGTAGTGGGTTTGATTATATAATAAATTCAACAGAAATTCAGGGACCTTCTACGTCAGTAAAATGTCACAGGTCCAGTGATGTGGGGCAGTTGAAGATATCCCTTCTAAGATAAAGGACAAATTATTATATCTGTCCCCTCCTACAACCAAAAAAGAGGCACAATGCCTAGGGTAGTATTATGTTCTTTATTTCGATGCTTTACTCCGCATCATTTACCAAGTGACCCAAAAGGCTGCTACTTTTGAATGGGGTCCAGAACACAGAAGGCCTCTGTAACAGGTCAGGCTGCTGTGTAAGCTTCTCTGCCACTTGTCCGTATGCTTCAGTAGATTTAATGGTGTCAGTGGCATGTGAGAAAGCTGTTTTGAGCATTTGGCAGGATTTTGGACAAAAGCTCCCATCCTTTGCAGATAACTCCTTTCCTTTTGAGAAATAGGTCTTGTCCTGCTACTGGGCCTTAGTAGAGACAGAATGCTTAACCATGAGCCATGCGGTTATCATGTGATCTGAGCTGTCCATTATGAACTGGGTATTATCTACCCACCAGCCCATAAAGGTTGGCATTCACAGCAATACTCTGTTATCAAATGGAAGTGATATATTAGGTCTGACAATTAGTTTGCGAACTTACCACCAAGCGCTTACATTGGCAGCACTGTACAAACAGCTTGGTAAGGTTTCATAACCTTGGTATATCCATGTCTCATAGCTGTGTTTGTGTCGACATGTGGCAGTGTCGTGCTGAGTGACGTTCATTATTGTTGTTGCGTGTGTTTGTGTGCCGTTGCGAGAATATCTGAGCTTGAATTAGAACAACAAACATTAAATTTCTTGTTAAACTTGGCAAGAGTGAAGTGAAGTCAGGGACATGTTAGTCCACGTTTATGGGGATAATGCCATGAAGAAAACGGCAGTGTACAAATGGTTTAAACGTTTTTCTGAGAGGAGAGAATGTGTTACTGATGAAGAGAGGTCAGGGTGGCCAGTAATAAGCAGAACTAATGAAAACATTGCAAAAATTTGTTGAATTGTGCATCAAAATCGTTGGCTGATTGTGAGAAGCACAGCAGAACAAGGGAACATCAATAGAGAAACACTTAGGAAAATCTTAATTGAAAATCTTGCCATGAGAAAGATGTATGTAAAAATGGTCCAAAGGAGCTCACCCATGAACAGCAAAGGAGAGTCGAAGTTTGCCAAGACCTTTTGGAGACGCAAGACAATGTTTTGGGCCGTGTTATCACTGGTAATGAAACATGGATGTACCAATACGACCCTGAAACAATGTGTCAAAGTGCACAGTGGAAGTCAGTCAATTCTCCATGACCAAAAAAGTTCCTTCAGTCCAAATCAAGAATCAAAATGATGTTGCTAAACTTTTTTGATATCAGAGGTATTATTCATTATGAACTTGTACCGATTGGACAAACAGTTAACCATGTTTCCTATTTGGAAATGCTGAAAAGACTATGTGAAAAATTAGATGAAAGTGACATGAACTTTTTGCCACAGTTCATGACTCTTGTATCACAACAATGCACCAGCTCACACGGCAGTCTGTGATGGAGTTTTTAGCCAGTAAATAGATAACTGTATTGGAACACTCTCCCTACTCAAATGATCTGGCTCCCAATGACTTCTTTCTTGACATGAAAATAAAGGAAATATTGAAATGAAGACATTTTGAGGCCTTTCAGGATATTAAGGGTAATACGATAACAGCTCTGATGGCCATTCCAGAAAAAGAGTTCCAAAGTTGCTTTGAAGGGTAGACGAGGCTGTGTTGTCAGTGCATAGCTTCCCAAGGGGAGTACTTTGAAGGTGACTGTAGTGATATTCAGCAATAAATTAGGATGAGTTCACGAACTTGTCAGATCTGACGTATGCCATTGGGCTTCAGAAGGCCTTCAAGGCACAAGTAAATTATATGAAGAAATGGCTCAAATACCCATGGTCCCCACTCCTGCTACACTGCCCTCTCTCTCCCAGCCTGTTCCTGTGGTCTCAAGGAAAGTTTCCTATTATCAGTTGACAGAGGGAGAGAATACCCGGGCCTGGTTGATAGATGGGTCTGCTGCAGCACTACAATCCCTTTCTGGGACATCCCTGAATGACAGTGGTGAAGGGAAATCCTGCTCGTGGTGAAGGGCAGAACTTTGAGCAATGCACCTGGTTGTTCACTTTATTTGGAAGGAGGAATGGCAAGATGTATAATTACATACTGATTCATGGGCTGCGGACACTTGTTTGTCTGAAGGTCGGGGCCTTGGAAGGAGCATGATTGGAAAAAAATGGTGACAAGGAAATTTGGGGAAGAGGTATATGGATAGACTTCTCTGAATCAGCAAAAATCATACAGATATTTTTGTTCCACGTGATGACCTCAGCAGAGGAGTATTGTAATAAGTGGTAGGATGATCCATTCTATGGATACTAGTCAACCACTTTCACCAGCCACTCCTGTAATTGTCCAATGAGCTTGTGAGCAATGTGGACATGATGGCATACAGAGAGGTTATGCATGTGCTCAGCAATATGAATTTCCACTCACCGAGGCCAACCTGGTTATGACAAATGCTGAATGCACAATCTACCAGTAGCAGAGACCAGCACTGAGTCCCCAATATGGCACCATTCCCTGATCTGATCAGCTAGCTACTTGGTGGTAGATTGATTACATTGACTACGTCCATCATGGAAGAGGCAGCATTTTGTTCTTACTAGAATAGACACTTACTCTTGATACAAAGTAGTCTTCTCTGGACACAGTGATATTGCCCAAACTACCATCTGTGGACTTACAGAATGCCTTATCCACTATCATAGTATTCAAAACAGCATTGCTTCTGATCAAGGAACTTCTTCACAAAAGAAGTGCAGGAATGGGCCTATGCTCATGGAATTCACTGGTATTATTATGTTTCATACCAGCCTAAAGCAATTGGCTTCATAGAATGGTGGAATGGCCTTTTGAAGTCTTAGTTACAGTGCCAGCTAAATGACAGTATGTTGTAGGGATAGGGCAAGGCTCTCCAGAAGGCTGTATACTCGTAGGCTCTGAATCAGTGTCAGTATGTGCCATTTCTCTTATAGCCAGGATTCATAGGTCCTTTGTTTTCTTCCCTCTCTTATTCCCTTATCATGTAATATTAGAAAGATTGACTTTATATCAGAGTATAACATTGATAATTTTATACTTCAAGGACTTTACCTCCCCTTCTGAGGAAGGTGTTAGTGCATTTTTGGTTGTGTTAGGATAGTTGTTATGGGATAGTTGTTATGTTGGGTAGTATTCTGGCCTTGTTATTATACTTATTTAAAGATTAAGTATGGGTTAAGGAGATGTTGATGGATGCCCTTGACAAGGGGATTTGTACACTTCATTTCATAATACATGATCATTTGTTTTCTTTGTTTTAATTTTTTCCATCCCTGATATTCATTTAAATCCAATCCCCAATCCAAGTGTACACATTTAATGTCTTTGATATTGCCTATTAAATATATCTTTACCTTATAAACTCATTGGTAATAGCTTTAATTTTTTATATTTATTTTCACATTTTTATTGTGATAAAAAACACATAACCTGAAACTTACTATCTTAGCCATTGTTAAGTGTACATTTTAGTAGTGTTAAGTATATTCACATTGTTTTGACACAGATTTCCAGAAATTTATCATATTGCAAATTTGAAACTCTAGACGTCATCAAAATGGCAGCATGAGGTTAGCCTCTGGAAATCTTCCCTGGAATTTACAACAAATTGAAAAACTATAACTCTACAAAGGACTCCCTGCACAACAGACCAGCAAGATGAAGAGGCTCATTACTGAATTCACCTAAAGGTGTGTGTCACCAAATTGTGTGAGGGAAGGGAGAAGTGCGGAGACAGAGCCTGACGAGCGCAGGATGCAGACCTAGCTCAGAGCTCCGAGCTTGCTGCATCCCGGACCTACCGCAGTTGTAGGAAAGGGAAGAACTTGGACTGCTAGGGCTCCATTTATGGCCCACAGGGCTGAGGGGACAGCATACAACACGGCTGAACCCAATGCTCACGGCAGAGACCTCAGAGCAAAGACTGAGAGAAGAAGGCTGAAAACGGTGGTTTAAGTCCTCACTGCTGAGCAGAGAATGGAAGTCTTAGGCACTGAGAATAAGCGCCCCCTCCCTACGCTCCCAGAGCTCGCCCCGCCCCCACCTGTCCAGTGCTAGAAGTGGAACAGTAGCAGTGTCTGATCAAAAGGACAGAATATTTGCAGTTCTGAGAACTGTAGTCAACAGGTACAGATTTGCAGCCCAACCAGTTCCAGCAAAGGGGAGGGAGCTGTGGAAGCAGGACTGGCTGTGGTGGTGTTCACCGCCATTGCTCTGGGCCACCTCTCACAACTCACCCTGTCCCTGTCCCCACCTATCTGGGTGAATCCCTTCAGGAGTAAACAGAACTGCTAAAACGCACGGGCTCTGAATCTGGTGCAGGAAGAGCTTTGGAACTTCAAAGGCTCTCCACATCCCCACAGGGACACAGAGCCCTATGACCCAGGCAAACTGTTAACAGAGGAGAAGCCTGCCTTCCAGGGAATCCCTCAATTGTGTGAGAAGCTGGAATAGTGCAGAGAAAACATAACACTACAGTGTGAGAGAGGAAAAAAAGGCTGCAATCAGAGAGAAAATAAAACATTTTACAAACACATACTGGAAAACAAAAGGAAGACCTCTTCCTATCAACCTGTTTTAGAACCCACTCCTGTAGATGTCTAGGAAGAGAAATAATAAATCATTAATTGCCATGAATAACCAAGGCAACAAGACAGCTCAGAAAGAAAGTGAAAAGTCCCCAGAAAAGGAACTTAAAAACACGGAAATATATGACTTAAATGACAGAGAATTCAAGATTGCAGTTCTTAAAAAACTCAACAAGATACAAGAAAACACAGAAAGGCAGTTCAGTGAACTCAGAAACACAATCAAAAAACAACATGAACAATTTACCAAAGAGATTGAAACTTTAAAAAAGAACCAAATTTTTGGGATGAAGCAAAAGCAGTTTTAAGAGGGAAATTTATATCATTACAAGCCTATCTCAAGAAACAAAAAAAATCCCAAATAAATAGCCTCTCGTTACACCTTAAAGAACTAGAAAAAGAAGAACAAATGAAACCCAAGGTCAGCAGAAGAAAGGAAATAATAAAAATCAGAGCAGAACTAAATGAAATAGAGAACAAAAAGACAATAGAAAAAAATTAATGTGACAAAGAGCTGGTTCTTTGAAAAGATTAACAAAATTGACAAACCCTTGGCTAGACTCACTAAGATAAAAAGAGAAGATATTAATAAACAAAATCAGAAATGAAAAAGGGGAAGCTATCACAGATGCCAAATAAATACAAAGGATCATTGAAGAATACCATGAAGGACTATATGCCACAAAATTCAGTAACCTGGAAGAAATAGACAAGTTCTTAGAAACATATAGCCTTCCTAGGCTGAACCATGAAGAACTGGAAAATCTAAACAGACCGATCACCAGTAATGAAATTGAATCAGTCATCCAAAACCTTCCCAAAAGCAAAAGTCCTGGACCAGATGGCTTCACTAGTGAATTCTACCAAACCTTCAAAGAGGATCTAGTATCAATCCTGCTCAAACTCTTCCAAAAAATTGAAGAAGAGACAGTACTCCCTAACTCATTTTATGAGGCCAACATTACCCTGATACCAAAACCTGGCAAGGACAACACAAAAAAAGAGAACTACAGACCAACATCTCTGATGAATACAGATGCAAAAATCCTAAACAAAATTCTAGCAAATCGAATGCAACCATGCATTAAAAAGATTATTCATCATGACCAAGTGGGGTTCATCCCAGGGGCACAGGATTGTTCAACATCCACAAATCCATCAATGTGATACATCACATAAACAAAATAAAGGACAAAAATCATATGATTACATCAATTGATGCAGAAAAAGCATTTGACAAGATACAACATCCATTTATGATTAAAACTCTTAATAAAATAGGTATAGAAGGAAAATACCTTCACATAATAAAGGCCATATATGACAAACCCTCAGCTAATCTCATAGTTAACGGTGAAAAACTGAAGCCCTTTGCTCTACATTCAGGAACACAATAGGGCTGTCCCCTATCATCTCTGCTTTTCAACATAGTGTTGGAACTCCTCACCAGAGCAATCAGGCAGGAGAAAGAAATGAAAGGCATCCAAATTGGGAATGAAGAAGTTAAATTTTCACTCTGTGCAGATGATATGATGCTATATAGAGAAAACCCTAAAGACTCCACCAAAAAGCTATGAGAAACAATCAACAAATACAGTAAAGTTGCTGGCTACAAAATCAACGTACAAAAGTCCATTGAATTCCTATCTCAGAAAAAGAAATAAGGAAAAACAATTCATTTTGCAATTGCAGCAAAAAGAATAAAATACCTAGAAATAAACTTAACCAAGGATGTGAAAGACATATGCTGAAAACTACAAAACATTTTTAAAAGAAATTGAAGAAGACACAAAGAAATGGAAAGACATTCCATGCTCATGGATTGGAAGAATCAACATAGTTAAGATGGGCATATTACCCAAAGCAATATACAGATTTAATGCAATCCCCATCAAAATTCCAATGGCATTTTTTTAAAAAATAGAACAAAAAAATCATCAGATTTGTTTGGAACCACAAAAGACCTCGAATAGCCAAGCAATCTTAAGAAAAAAGGACAATGTTGGAGGTATCACACTCCCTGACTTCAGATTGTACTACAGGGCAACAATAATCAAAACAGCATGGTATTGGCAGAAAAATAGACACATAGACCAATGGAATAGAATTGAGAACTCAGAAATAAAACCACATAAATATGGACAGATAATTTTTGACAAAGAAGCTAAAAACATACAATGGAGAAAAGACAGCCTCTTCAATAAATGGTGCGGGAGAATTGGAAAGCCATGTGCAAAAGAATGAAATTGGACTGCTATCTGTCACCATGTATCAAAATTAATTCAAAATGGATCAAAGACTTAAACACAAGATCTGAAACAATAAACTGCATAGAAGAAAACATAGGTACTAAACTTATGGACCTTGGGTTCAAAGAGCATTTTATGAATTTGACTCCAAAGGCAAGGGAAGTAAATGCTAAAACAAATGAATGGGACTATATCAAACTTAAAAGCTTCTACACAGCAAAAGAAACCATAGACAAAATAAAGAAACTATACTCTATATGCCCTTAGCTACAACATCCCTTTTCCGTCTCCCCATAGTCCCTGATAATCACCATTCTACCTTCTGTTTCTGTGTTTGATTACTTTAGATATTGTACATGTGTTTTGAATGAACATAAATTATGTTGCACCATAAACCTCTATTCTGTTCTATTCCTTTATTCATTCAACACTGTTGACAAGAGCTAGGCAAATCACTGTGTGTCTATCTAAATCATTGCATCTAACTGCTGCATTTCATATTGCATAGTATGCATAGTATTTCAGAGTTGCATCCAATTAACCTTTTCTTCTGCAGTGAGGTGTACCTAGCTTGTCTCAAAGTCTCTATTAACCCAACAATAACCTGATGAGCCATCCTCATACGTGTCCCTCTATGGGTGCCCAGGAATGTGATCCTGCTTAGAACATTTGATACTTAATTTCGTCAGAGATTAATCTCCAGAATGACTATACCCAGATTTTATTTCTACCAGCAGTGCATAAATGTTCTCTACTCCTCAAATCCTCACCCAAAAACTGGTGTTATCCAGTTTTCAAATTTTGTTTATTTTTATAGTTGTAAGAAGATATTTCTTTGTGTTTTTAATACATGCCTTGGATTAGAAAAGAATTTGAGCATTATTTAGACTTATCTTTCTGTTAATTGCCTATTTTTGGCCTTCGCTTATTTTAAATAATGAGTTTAATTTATTTCTCTTGTTTTATTAGAGGTCTTCATATAACTTAGAGATTAACTCATGGTTGATTTTCAATCTTTGATGTATCTTCTGTTAAGCTGCTATTTTTCTCTTAACTCTGGGCATCAAATCCTTCATTAAACAGAAAAACTTAATTTTGATTTATGCAACATATATGATTTTTGGCTCTCTATATTATGCTTCTGGAGTCTTTTTTTTTTAAGAAATCTTTCCAATTTTCAATTCACAAACATATTCTCTTACATTTTTCTTCAATTATATTTGTATTATGCCTTCCACATTTGGTCTTTATTCCATCTGTAATTCTTCTTTGTATAGAGTATATGGTAATAGAGACACAACCTCGTTTTCCTCTATACAATGAGGAAGTTTTCCCAATACAATCTACCAATTCATTGTTCCTCATTGTTCTAGGGTGCCATCCTTACTATATTTCAAGTCCTCCTGGGCATAGCTTTGGACTTCACATTCTGTTCCATTTTTTTTTCCTGTTTGCCTATTGCTGTGGCAGAAATACACAAAATCCTGTTTCTGACACTCGTGAGTAAATTGTAGGAAGGAGCCAATAGCTACTGCTTGTTCACTACCTTGTCAAGAACACATCATTTTTTTTAATTTTTAAAAATTTTTAATCACCTTAAGGCCCTAGACAGACGCCGTAGGCAAGAGGAAAGCCAAACATAATGGTTAATACGAGCAGAGAGTGACAATTCCTATTGACTTAAAACATTCCAGCCTGAGACTCATAAATAGGGTTGACTTTCTTTTGATGATAAAAAGATACTTTCCTTGAAGTGTATCTCCAAATGAGTTCGTAAATTAAGCTGCTCTTGGATAGATACAACTTTTTCACATTGTCGCTCAGGTGTACCACCATTTCTATTCCTATCACTGTAGCCCTAGTTGTCACCCCTATTACCCATAACTTGATTCTATAATAGTCACTTAAATGTTTATTCTAATCACACCTTCCAGCCCTATTCCATGCTAGAAACTGTTATCAGACTGATCTGAAACAAACCTTGGCTGGTAAGGGATATCTTCACTGGCTCTCCGTGGACCACTGTGTACAGTTCAGATTCCTAGGCCAGCATTCAACTCACCCTAAGATCCTCATCGATTCTTCCAAGCTCATTGCTCACTACCTGTGTACATCGAATGGTCTTCAGATAAATTGTACTCCTAGCTGTTCTCCAAGTATGCTTTGTGACTTCCCACCTCTGTATGTTAAAAATCATAGAATTTTAGAACTTAAAATACATTTGTAGACGATCTAGCTCAACCCTCATGATACAGATGTGGAGATTGAGGACCTTGAGATTATTAGCTAAGTAGAGGGACCTGTACTCACACTTACGTCTTAGACTTGCAGGCCCATGCTATTTCTACTACACTAAATTGACTTTGTTCATGACCTTTTTTCTGCCTCTAATGCTTTCCCCAGTAACCTGCTCCTCGCTGATCTTCCTGTCAAATTCCTGCTTTTCCTGAAGGGATTGGGTGTTACTGCGCATCAAAGCTTTCCCTAATCCTCTTAGTCAAAGTGAAGTCTTATTTCTGTAAGTTAATATAAAACTCTGCACCTCTCTTCATGAACTTATATTCAGTCCTGTACTGTGGCTTTTGTGTCATGGTATCTTCTTCCTGCTAAAATCTGTTTTTGCAAGGGGGAGCTATGTCATTCTTTTACTGCTTAGCACTTTGAAATCACTCGAATACTATTTTAGTGAAAGCACAGAAGTCGCCGAATATTGAGTCATTCAAGAGTGATTGACAGGCTATCCTTCCATACTGTATGCGTATGTGTGCTGGGGTGGAAGACAGAGGCCCTGGAATAGCTTGCCTTTTTTTTTAGCCCAAACTAAACAACTTGAAAGTTTGTCATGAATTTCCACTTCCATTATTTAATAATTAACCTTGCATCATCATAAGAGTGGCAATAGCTTCTTGTCTTTTTTTCAAATGTCGAACTAATTACACTGCTATTAGAGGAATCATCACAAAGAATCTGAGAATCAAACAGAGGGCTGGGGAGCGTTTTGACATTTTTTGCCTTTTTAAAAATTTTCTTACCTTGTGTGTAGATGGGTGAAGTCTAAGTGTGTCGACGTGAGTGTTGGCTGATAGAGAGCCAAGAGGGAGAAATGAATATGGACATAATATGATTATTAGGTTTATTTTTTTAAAAGGCACTGTATGGTAGTGAATATTAGAATATTATTGCTAAATAGAAAGTTAAATGTTGTCCTGTTGCTAAATAAAAATGTATTAAAACATATTTATATAATTCTAAGCAAAAATCAAACGGTGATAAATGAGGTGATCTCTGTGATGTGCTGGCCAGAGGTCCAACAGAATGCTTAAGGCTGGTACTGAAACAACAACAGCGAGCACTGTTTTTGTTTTTTTGTTTTTTTTAAAGGGGAAAAACTGAATTATTTTTGGCAGTATTCCAGGTCCCAGTCTTTCTGGGAGAAAGTCGCCAGATGAATTAGTCATTAAGGAGAGATATATTTAACACTTTAAGAAATTTAACTTGTTAGAATTTGGAGAATGAGTAAAATGTGAATCACTCCCTGATTTATAAGTGGTTGGCACAATTTATAAGTGGTTGACACAAGACAGAAAATAGCAGGTTTCATGTCTTTGTGTTTTTCTTATTGGTTGAAATACCGTTGATTTAATAATGGATTTGTTTTGTTGCTGACGACTTTTTAAAAATATAACATATTTTAGGGAATCAGTAAAGCTTCCAAGCACTGTCTTAACCAAAATTTAGTAGATTAAATGGCAGTACCACTGTTGTAATTTGTTCCAATCTTACATCTTTGAGAAAGAAAAAAAAAAATACTAATGGATTCCTAGATATGGTTCCCACTCAAAATCAAATATTACTGTCATATCTACTAGTGGAAAAATTTAACTCTTAATTAAAAAAATGTATATTTTGTATTCAGGTTTTTTCAAGAAATTTAAGTAATCACCAGATTAGATTACTTTTCAAGGCAGTACAGTGGCTAAGAGTTTGCTTTATGAAGTTGAGTTACATCCTGATTCATTATCTACTCCTCTTGACGTCAGGAAGGCCACTTAATCATTCCAAGTCTTAATCATTCTGTTTACTCGTCTATAAAATGGACATTCAATGGGGTTCTTGTAAGGACTAAGTGAAGTACAGTATATGAAGCATTCAGCATGGTGCCTGAAACATGGTAAGTTCTTAATAAATGGTGTATACTATTAGCAGTGGTGTCATTACAATCATCATTGTTGTCATCAGCAGCATTATAATAATCAAGACTTAGGACAGGCAAAATTAAGGTGATGTACACTGATGTCGTGTCTAGACAAAATATTGGTTCCAGCAATCATTTGGATTATACATGGATGGCCTGTCTTAATGTCCAACACATACAAAATAGTGCAAAATTAAATTGCTTGATAACTTCTAAAATATCAAATTGTAGTTGTAAATAATAAAATATCAAGCAGCTACTTTTAGAAATGCAAATCTAATTGTGTTTACTCTCCTGCTGTAAGCTCTCCAATGACTTCTCACTGCACTTTGAATAAATTCAGACACTTTAAAATACCCTTAAAGGCTCAATAGGACCTAACTCCTGCCTCTCTTTCTAGCCCCACTTTCTTACCTTCCTCCCTCCCCTCACTTTCTTTATTTACCAGATACCATTGCCTTTTGTTCTGGAACATTCCTACTGTCATCTCTATCGTGTCACTGTTTTATTTCTTTCCTGGCACTTATGACTATCCAAAATTGTTTTGTGTGTGTGCACATGGACATGTAAATATATATACTATACATATATATGTATATATAGTAGCATTTGTTTAGTTTTATGTACACACACACACACACACACACACACAAGGTGCCAAAAAATGTATACACATTTCAAGGAAGGAAGAAAACTGTATTAAAATTGTAATACTCAATATATACCGATAACAGATGATGAATACAGGTCACGTTTGACTTCTGCAGTTACAAGAAGTGCTCGAAGTGGTTACCATCAGCGTAATTTTAATACAGTTTTTTCCTTTCTTAAAATGTGTATACAATTTTTGGCACCCTCTGTGTGTGTGTGTATGTGTGTGTGTGTGTGTGTGTGTATGTATGTTTGTGTATTGTTGCTTTTCCTCTGCCTTATAGAATGGGCACTTTACAAGATCCAAGACAATTGACATAATCTAAAATTTTTATGCATTTATTCTCAGAACATTAGAATATTGTAGGAGCTCAATAAGTATTTTATAATTAATAAATAAATGCATAAAAATGAAATATACTGAAATCTGGTCAATTCATTTGTACTCCAATTTGTACCTTAACCTTGAAAGATCTTCCCTCCCTTTTTTACATAAACTGACTTCATTATTTATATGTAGGATTTATTTTTATTTTCTATAATATTTTCTAGTTAGAAGTTTACTTTAATATGTAGATTAATTGTAAGATTACTAGAGGAAAAGACTTATTTTGTACACACTTCTGCATCCTAAGCTCAAATATCAAGTGTCTATAAAATTAATCATGCCTTTTCTAAGGTCAACGTCATTATGCTTGGAGGCCTGGGGTCAGGTTCTATCAGAATCTTTCAGAAAATTAATCTCACAATAGTTTGATAATTCCAGGATCGGAGCCTATTTGTATTTTTCTCTCCTAAAATCCTGGAGATTTATACTAGATATAGTTTGGAGCATAACAGCAGAACATATATTTCCATAAATTGGTCTATTTCTGGGTTCAGAGAGTCAGAAGATTCAGAGTTCAAAAGAGTGATCTCCTGGGAGCTATGGATTTGTTACCATGGCAACAAACACACTAAATCAGCAAGGACAGGTGAAAAGATGGTCTCTGATTGTTCCACAAGCAAGAAAGGTATCAATAAACTCAACTCTTTCAAAGCAGATATATAATCCTATTGTAAAGGTGATTAATATTAGTTGTGAGTCATAATTTCTAGCATTTTATTCCCCTGACCTTAAAATTGAAACAGGTGATAGAATATCAGTTTTGAGGAAGACCATTATTTAACAGCTCTAAATTGCAATGCCACCTATTAATATCAGTTTCTAACTTTAATATACAAATTACTTAAGGCCAGAGTAAGTATAAGTGAAGGTTGATTATCGTTTATCTATGTAGGTTAAAGTATAAGAAATAGAAGAGGCATTTAAATGAACAAATAAGAAACATTAGAGGTTAGAATAGTATCTTCCAGAACCTTTTGTTTTTAAATAGTCAGTGAACAAGGCTGAGAACAACGGTCACCTGGGTGGAGAACTTTTACCTCCTGGAATCTAAAAGCAAACCAACTAGAGGAGTTGTGAATTCTGCCTTTTCTCTTCGTTTAGAAGCCCCTGCTTCTAAAGACCCTGGCGTTGAGTTACCCCACAAGTCACACAGGGAAGCTGCACTATCCTTGCAGAGTTTGAGGGGTGCGATAGGGATGAAGTTCGAATAACTGCTGGCATCGGAGCTCTGAGGAGCACATCACATTGCACTGTAATGGCTGTTTACATTTTGTCAGCCCAGTCTAGATTGTGAGGTCCATGTGGAAGGAGACCAGATGCTACCATCTTTTTAATAGTAAATGCATATTTACAGTGCCTCGTATTTAGAAGTTGCCAAAACTATCTTATGGAATGGATGAAAAACGACTGAATTAATACATCTACCCTGAATTTAGCATTCTGTTCACATCTGCACAGTCGTTGCTCTTTGACAATGACACCGCAGGACAAGTTATTAAAAAATATGGGTTTGTCTTTAGTGAGACTAACTAGTTCAGATTGACTTAATTAGAAAAATAAAAAAACAAACTTTGTTTTCTTTAACTCTTTTTTTTCTGAATCTGATATGCATAATTTACACTAATAATTCTTTGAGGTGATAGTTATCAAAGAAAAATTGCACCTGATGGAGTTAAACAGGAAAGGAAGACTTTATTCAAGACTATTGCAATAAGGAGAGAGATTGACCTCAACTCCCTTGAAATGGGAGACTTGGGAGAATTGTTAAGCACCTGTGTTAGCTAGTGGAAAAGCACTGGAAAATGTTCGTGGCTGCTTTGTCAGTGTGATGATGCCATCTGTGTTTGCTAATTGGCACTTACTGAACTTAGGCTCTTCCTCTCCCAGACGAACTGTGAGACAGGGGCTTTATCTTTCTTGATAAAATGTAATCATTTTGAAGAGATAGCTATCAAATCCTCCAGAAAGGCATTCCTAGATTGCAAAACTGGCAAGAGCCTGGGAGAAGCTTTATATCTTAAAGGGGCAGATAAAAAAATTACAATGATATGTTTTTAAAATAAATTCTCTTAAGGGAGAACAGGGTCTTATCAGGAAGAAAACTGTCTAAAGTTTAGTCAATCTGAGTGGAACTTTTAGACCATCTTAGTCACAGTGTAAATTATAACTTAGTAGAAAAAGTTTAACCACATATCAAAAATTTTATTTTATTCATCTGGATTTACCATTTTTTTTTTTTATTTCAAAGGATTTCTTTCAAAAATAACAGCACACTGAAATTTGTTGGATGTACTTGATTCACTCAACATATAGTCTCTTGAATTTTTATAAATTAAGTTTTGTCTTTATAACCTTAAGTTTATTTTTATCTAGTTTTTTCTTTTCTTTTTAATAATTTCATCTCCCTTCTGAAGGCAAAATCTTGATCATTGTAATTGTTTCTAACTGCAACTTCTTCAACTTTGGTATACTTCTTTTATGCGAAGCAAGAGCCAGAATGATACTCAAAATCCCAAATATGGTGGCAGCAAAATTTTATTCATGGATTTGAATAATTCATTATATATCGATTCAACAACTCTCCCTTGAAAATGAATATATTTGAGGCATTGTCTAAAGTGCCATGGGAGGAAAAGAGAGATTCTGATACTCCCTAGGATCTTTCAGTTTGGCAGAGGGTATGGAAAATGTTCTGTAGGATCCATGTAGTAAGTGTAATAAAAGAGGCAGGAAAGCACTGTATACATTTGCTTGAGGGAGAGATCACTTTCTTTTGAGATTATTTCCTGGAAAAGACAGCATTTGAATGGGACCTGAAAAGTTCAACGTTTATTTGTGGAAGACATTTGTTCCAGACAAAACAAAAGTTTGGAGCTGAGATGAGGAGGAAGGTAAATGAGAAGTATGCTTGATATTTGTTGAGTTTGGACATAAAAAAGGAAAGTTATTTAAACTCTTAGTCGGGTTTCTTAAGCTGTAAAAAGTTAGGATATTAGATTATATTATTAAAAGTGTCTTCTATTAGTCCATCAGACATTTAGATTGTGTCCCAAGGATGATTTGAAACCTGTCTTTGCTTTTCTTCTCCAGGTGACAATTGACTCACTTCAGAGGGACACTGAGTTTCTGTTTTATTCTTTGTTGTATGTCTTCTATCTTGGTCTTTGGCGGATTTCTTTCTCTAGATTGATGATTCTTTATCCTCTCAACCTCTTTCAGGCTTGTGATGATCAACTCAGGTTTACCTTTAATGGAGCAGAAAGATTTGGAACAGGCAATGGAGTTGGTGGTGGGAAAGATCATTTCAGAACAGATGATTAGGAGGAGACTGGGTTGAAGAAAAGAAACACTTTTTAATTTCAGCCTCAGTATTAAGAATTTATAGCCTAAAATTATTTCTGCTACTAAAATTGGCAATCCATTATGGCATAACTTCCATAAGCCCAAGTCATTATTATAAGGCACGTGAATCTGTCTTTGTTTTTCTGCCCTTGACTTTGGGCCAGAATTACAGAAAAGGGTGGTTGTGCATTCTACCTCAATCAAGATGAAGATATATGTATAGAGAAGATTCGAGGGTGGGGGAAGAAAAAATCCTGTATAGAATTAGTGCAAAGTTCAACTGAGAATGACGGCCAACTGGTTGAGATCTGTGGCAATTTGTGTTTTCCCTAAATAACTACAACAATATTTGTGGTGCCCATGCTTCCAAAATTTTGTCATTTCCCAGCAAGAGGTTTATTCTGTTTCCTCTTGAACTTGGGTAAGCTTGAAACTCCAGTCAATGGAGTACTGTGCAGGTGATGCTATGTGATTTTGGATGTTAAGTCATAAAAAAGGTAGAAATTCTGCTTACCTCTCTTTTGTTTGGGACTCTTTTTCTTGGAACTCAGCCACTATGCTGTGGGAAGCCCAAAGTAGCCCATGCAGAGGCACCACGTAAGAAAGGTCAACCTAAAAGGAATAGCCAGTACCAATTGCGAGACCTGTAAGTTATTGAGCTTTCAGATGAGTTCGGTTCTCAGCTTTCAAGTCTTTCATATGAGGCTCTCAACACCATCAAGAGACAAGTCATTTCTGTTATACCTTTTCTCAATTCCTGACCCAAGTTATTCATTGACACTGTCTTTTGGGGGTAATTTGTTATGCACAGAAACAAGGTCTGTGAATGACTGGTGGAGTCTGAACTTTATTTGAGTTATTGGAAGTTGTTACAGAAAACACATAATCTGAGCTATATCTAAGAATATGTAATCTGATGACAAAATATCAGATGCATTGGAGGGGAAAGGAGTAGAAGATACTGTGTTAATAAGAGTCTAAGATTGAAAAGTGGCAGCAGAGGGAAATGGGAAGAGGTAGATATGAACAACACTGTGAAAAACAAACTCACTATATTTGAATGTTGTTGGACATAATGAAACGGATTTATGGGGAAAAAAATCAAAGATAGTTGAAAATTTTTGAGGATTCTTGGGAGAATATACAGTTTGGGGAAAAGATCTGATTTAAGAACACTGAGTTCAGTGTATCAGTGCAACATCCAAGAGGAGTTCAGCAGCTGCTGGAGATACATAATTTTCAAAGAGCTAATAAATGAAGATATAGGAATAGATGAAGAGATTGTTGAAAGGAAGGTCAATGGATAAAGGTGAAGGGCACTGACAATTAAGGGACAAGAGCAGGAGAAGGAATGAGAAGAAAAGTTGGAGAGAGAAAACAAACAAAAAACCCGAAAATGTAGAAAGAACCAGTGGAAGGCACCTTTTTTGTGATATGAAGGAATGAGAGTTCGTTTTTTCTTTTTTCTTGAAAAAATTGTTTGTCAGTAATGTTCAGGAAAAGAATGAGGATTGAGAAAACAACTGGACTTTGTGATTAGAGGGAGACTTTCTGGAGAGTCCCTAAGGCGCTCACTGATGAAAAAAAGCAATGGAGAGTCAAAGTTTGCCAAAACCTTATGGAGAGGCAAGCTGATGTTTTGGGCCGTGCTATCCATAGTGATGAAACATGGGTGTACCAATCCGATCCTGAAACAAAGTGTCAAATTGCACAATGGAAGTCAGCCAGTTCTCCACAAGCAAAAAAGTTCCATCAGTCTAAATCAAGAGTCAAAACAATGTTGCTAAATTTTTCTGGCATCAGAGGGATTATTCATTATGAACAACTGGACAAACAGTTAACCAAGTTTACTATTTAGAAGTGCTGAAAAGGCTGCGTGAAAAGTTAGATAAAAACCACCTGAACTTTTTCCCAACAATTCATGACAGCGCACCAGCTCACACAGCACTGTCTGTGAGGGGGTTTTTAGCCAGTAAACAAATATCTGTATTGGAACACCCTCCCTACTCACCTGATCTGGCCCCCAGTGACTTCTTTCTTTATCTGAAGATAAAGGAAATATTGAAAGGAGAACATTTTTATGACATTCAGGACATCAACGATAATATGAGGACAGCTCTGATTGATGGCCATTCCAGAAAAAGAGTTCCAAAATTGCTTTGATGCCAGCGAAAGAGGCACTGGCATCAGTGCATAGCTTCCTAAGGGGAGTACTTCGAAGGTGACCATAGTGATATTCAGCAATGAGGTAGGAAGAGCAATGAGGTACTGTTTCTAGGAAGAGTTTGCGAACTTAATTGCCAGACCTCGTAAAACTCCTTTTATTCAAAAACTACTTGTATTAATTAACATTGCATATCTGATACTATAAATTTCCTGGGAAAGCCCATGATTTGGGGATCATTGGGAAATTTTATCAAGAATGTCATGGGTGAAATTTAAGAGAAGAAAACCCAATGCCTGTATATATTATGGTTATTGTGACACTTCCCCAAAGCAGGCAAATGAAGACTTTCAGAAGATCCATATCATTATTTTCTTATTCTCTTAATCAGCTCACCAAAATAAAGTTTTAGATTACCTGAACATACCACTATTTTTCTATTAGATAAGTAAGCCAAAAGATTATGACAGTAAATACTACATAGGATCTTTTCCTTTGCTCTCAAAATATCTGTAAATGGAATCTGTTTACATAGTATATTGATGAAAAGCTTATGTTCACAAAAATTAGGAATAAGAAAAATCCCAGGAGGGTAAAATTTTTAAGTTCATACACCATCTGCAGTGATTACTATTGTGGTAATTGTATACATAAAGATACAGATTGGATTTCAGAAGTTCATAGAAATATTTATGAAACCAAGAGCAATTCTCTTGTTGCAGTTCCTGACTTACAAAAATGCACTTCAGAATAGCACACAAGAGCACTTGTGTTTTCCAATCATTTAAAGACCACTTTGTGAGTCGGAATCCACATGGTTCAGTGCTTCTTGTTATTAACATTTTGTACTTGTCATTTGCCCATATTTGTTAAACAGTTTTTAATTGCTATTTTCCTCCTTAAATAGTAGTCTTTGTCAGTGAAAAGAAAATCCTGCAGAACATGTTTTCTTTTTTTTGCATTGCAAATTTAAAATGAATATTGTGACTGTGTTCAGAGCAACCATTTGAATTACTTTTTTTTTATCATGCGACACTGACTTTTTGAAAGTGTCAACTATCACTTGACTCTTCATCAGATCACATGACATCACTGTACCAGTTGCCTTGGGAGTAGGAGGCTGAATATAAGATTTTTATTTATTTTCTCAACAATATTTTAAAAGTGAAGAGCTTGATTTAAATGTTATTTAAAACTGAATTTAATAAATATTTATGGAGATTTAGAAAATGAATTCAAAAAATGAGTTAAAAAAACAAAAGATAAGTATTGATAAGTGGAGAAGTCAAAAGCCTTGCACTGTTGGTGAACATGTAGAATGGTGACGTCACCATGGAAAACAGTATGGAGGTTCCTCAAAACATTAAAACTACAACTGCCATATGATCCAGTGATCCTACTTCTAAAAGAACTGAAATCAGTATTCTGAAAAGATATTAGCACTCTCATGTCCATTGTAGTATTGTTCACAATAGCCAAGATGTGGAAATAATCTGAGTCCATCTATGGATAGACGGATAAAGAAAGGGTAGTATATACACACAATGGAATATCATTCAGCTTAAAAAGAAAAAAGAAAAAAAGAAATTCTGCAATATGCCACAACATGGATGAACTTTGAGCACCTTATGCTAAGTTAAATAAGCCAGTTACAGAAAGACAAACACTGCATAATTCCTCTTATATATTTATATTTATAGAATCAAAGAGTGGAATAGTGGCTTCCAGGGGCTGACGGGAGAGGGAAATGAGGATTTAGCAATCAATGGGTACATTTCTCTAAGAGCCTTCTAAGAGTAATAAGTGACATGGCATAAATATCCACATCCAAGAGTAAAATGCTCTTCTGAAGAATATTTTGTGAATATTTCTATTCCTCTGTTATTATAATCCTGAAAATGGCTTCTCCCAAGTTTTTGAATAGATTTACATAACAAACCACTTCTCTGTTAGTTAAAATGAGACCCGGAGTAATAGATTCCTAGGTTTTCTTTCCTGTCTGAAGGACACAATTTGTATTAAGACAGGAAAACATACTGGGTTTGCCACAAAAATGTATGCACAGAGTTGCATTCATCTGTTGTTATTGGTATAGCTTGAGTATTACAATTTTAATACAGGTTTTTTTTTTTCCTTTCTTAAAATGTGTATACATTTTTTTGGCACCCTCTGTATTTATACTCTGCTATTGAATTAAGTCTTCCCGGAGCTGTAAGGATTAAGAGTCACCATCAATACTATATCTTGACTCTTTCCAAGTATTTCATGTGGTAAAGAAAAGCATCATTAATAATTCTCTCTCTGGTTTGGAAGTTTGTAGTATTCTTCCCTTGTTTCTCTCACATTTGGTTTTCTTTTTGACACGCAAATTTTTTCTACCACACTGCTACGCTCAACTCTGAATTCCTACACAGTGTATAACTCCTTTCCTTTTCTATTCTGTGTCTTTTGTTAACCTATGCAGATTCACTGTTGCATATCAGGAGTCTTATCCATGAAGTTTTAATAATCTTTCTGTTCTTGTGTACTTCCTTGGGTTAAAATTAAGATAGAAACTTTAGCTAGCCCGGTATTTGGAATATTCAGATAGATAGAGTCATATGGGTCTAAATACCAAAGAGTTACACACCAGAGTTAAAATTCTCTTTCTGTCCTTGGACTCAAAGAAAGACAGGACTATAAGGAATTTTGGTTTGGGATAGCTCTGGAAACTGTTCTATGGTTTTTCTTGTCATGTAACAATTATTATTTTACCTGGAAATTACTGAGACATTTTAAACTTGTTATTTTTTTTTCTTTGCCCTTCAAACTACAGTTTCCCTCAAGCTGCCAATTATCCCTCCAGGCTCCATTGTTGTTAACGTAATACAGAATTTGAAAAATCTGGATTTCGTTTGTCAATACAAACAATGTAGGTCTCTGTTCCCTTTCCACATCTGCTCTTGTTTTCCTGAATCTTGACCCTGAGGTGGAGTGATATTAGAACCATATTTCCATGCCTTTCTACGTTTTGCTTTTGAAAACAATTTTTCACTTTTTTTAATTTTTAAACTTTTTAGAGGCAGTAGTTCTCAAATGTTGGCAGTGTATCAGGATCATCTGGAGAGCTTGTTAATATACAGATTGCTGTCCAGCCCCAGAGTTTCTGATTTAGTAGGTCTACACAAGGATTCAAGCAACTGCATTTTTAATAAATTCCCAACTGATACCGCTGGTGCTGTAGCCATGTTTTGAGTACTACCATTAAGGTATTCTGCCTTCATTAAATGAAAAACAATGGTGCTAAAATGTCAAAATTGTCCTGAAATCCAACCACTGTTCACCATATCCATTTACCATCTACTATCATTTCTCCCCAGAGTAGCCAGAATGGTCATAAAATATGAACTAGCTTATATGGGATTTTTGAGCTTGGTGCCCCTCTGCCCAAAACTTGTCAGAATCTTTCTGTTGCTGTTGTAAAATGCACTTCCCTTCCTCTGCCAACATGGCTCAGCATAATCTACCAGCCCTACCAGCTTTATCTCAAGGCCTCTTTCTTCTCTGACCCTCTTTCGCTGAGCTCTTTTGCATCTTGGGCCTTACAGAGATGCTCAATCACCAGGAATGCTCTTCTATTGATACTGGGCCTGCCCAACTCCTACTCTTTCCTCAGGCACAGTGTAGAGGTCACCTCCCAGAGAGGCTTTCTTTGGCCCCTACCCTTATCAGGTATACTTCTCTATTGCTATACTTGTAGGGTAACTATCTTGGTTTGCCCAGGACTGAGAGGTTTCTTGGAAAGTGAGACTGTCAGTGCTAAAACCAGCATGGCCCTAGGCAAACTGGGAAGACTGATTACTCTGTCTGCTCCCAGCTGCAAATTTTACTTTCTTTTATAGCACCTACATAATTTATAATTGTGTATTTAATCGTGTGATATTTTTACAAGTGTCTACCATCCTTATTAGACTATAACTCCATAACGGAACAGGTAGTATCTTTTTAAAAAATCTTTTTGTCTCCAGTGCATAACCCTACATTTAGCACAAAGCACCTGTTCGACAATTATTGCTTTTGAAAGAGACACATGTTTTATTTCCTACCTCTGCTACAGAGGGAAATAAAGAATGCTGACATGTGAGTTATAAAACAACCTGGATTTTTTTTTGTCTCACCTTATAAAATATATGTCATCCAATCAAAACATTTTGGAAATAACATTCCTTTCTTCCCGTTGGTCCCTTGACATGTGTTTTAGTTAGCTAGACCCCATCAATTCCATTTATGTATGTGGTCCCAGATTTTTGGTCTCAGTTAAGAGAGGCTGCATCTGAAGAAATGGCTATATCACCAAGCTAATAAGTTGATACCCAAAGACCTTTTTAAAATAGTAACAATTAATAGTAACTAATATGGAATGTTTAAAAAATATATATGTATATGTATATTTAATTTTAAAAATGTACACCTTATGAGGTAGATACTTTTATTATTCTCATTTCACCAATGATGGACACAGAATAAGAATTACACCCAAATCACATATATACTAAGTGGCTGGGTCAAGATTCTAACTTAGATCTGACTCAAATAAGGCCAGTCTTTTATCTATTCCTTTGAAAAAAATAATAGGATTGACTCTTATCAATAAGGATTTGCTTGCCTGAATTAGGGTAACTAATCATCTGATCCAGGCAAGCTACCTTTTGGAAACTAACTGAACTGTATCTAGTCAATTATAGAACTGAAAAATATATAATTTATAAATATATATATACACTCACACACACACACCAGGGGTGCCAAAAAAATGTCCTCCAACTCTCAGACAGATTGATTTACATTTGTTTGTGGCCATGAGTTATGGATTAGGACACTTTAGAAAGACTTAGAGAAACATTTTTTTCCCTGTGAGTGGACACTTTGGTCAACATTGCTCAAACAGTAGTTCTCCATAATCAGAAGTGTCTGGATGCTGATGGTAACCACTTTGAGCACCTCTTGTAATTGCAGAAATCAAACATGACTTGTATTCATCTTTGATTATCAATATATATTGAGTATTACAATTTTAATCCGTTTTCATTTTTTAAAATGTGTATACTTTTTTGTCACCCTCTGTATATGTATTATATATATATGTTATATATAGTATATATATGTTGTATAATATATTATACATATGATATATATATAATATATATATATGTATAATTATATATAGTGCATATGATAAATGTAATATATTATTAATGTTATATTATATATAATACATTGTGCATATGATAGTTGTGTTTTGCTTGTACATAGAATTAACATTTATCTAATGCTTACTATGAGCCACATTCTAAATTAAGTACTGTGGAGGTGTTATCTCATTTAATCATCACAACTTATGAGGTAGATAGTGATATTTTCTACTTTTTATTGGTAATGGAACGGAGGTGCAAAAAGAAAATAAGGACAATTCCTGAGGTCAAACAATTTATAAATAATCAAGCCAGGATTGGAATCCAAGATCATTCGATTCCTAAGATATATTTGTCATCTGTGTCTTTTTTTTTTTTTTATGAAGTCCCCAAATCAACCAGGGATTAAAAGTTTTTAGCAATATTTTTCACACATTTTTTTGTTTTTTTCTACATTAGCACAGTTGGATACCAGCATGTATGGAATGTTCTTTCCCATGAAAACTTATGTACTTCGAAATGTACTTAGTAAGAAGAGGTCACCTCAAGGTATTCATGTTTGCACTTCTACTCCCATTGTTAGGGACTTAGGGTACCCCACAATGTTTGTCATCATCTGGAGAAAAACAAGAGACCTTTTCCACTTCCAAATGTCCAATAGTTATAAAAGCTTGACTAGCCTGGGAGGGAGGTCAGCACTTGAACTTCTAATTACTAATTATGACAGCCTTCAGGGTAATAACTGTATCTTTTGTATGTCATATACCATAAATGTGCATAGTATTGGCTAATAAATTTTAGTGGATTAATTGAAATACACAATCACCTTAGTCCTACAAGTTCTGACAGTGAAGTTCGTGAACTTGTTGCAACGATGTTGCTAACCTTTTTTGATTATGAGAGGGATTATTCGTTATGAATCTGTACCAACTGGACAAACAATTAACCAAGTTGACTATTTGGAAGTGCTGAAAAGACTGCATGAAAAAGTTACACGGCCTGAATTTTTCACCAACAGTTCTTGGCTCTTGCATCACAACAATGTACCAGCTCACACGGCACTGTCTGTGAGGGAGTTTTTAGCCAGTAAACAAATAACTGTATTGGAACACCTTCCCTACTCACCTGATCTGGCCCCCAGTAACTTCTTTCTTTACCCAAAGATAAAGAAATATTAAAAGGAAGACATTTTGATGACATTCAGGCCATCAAGTGTATTATGAGGAAAACTCTGAT
The DNA here is from genome assembly GCF_004115265.2 of Rhinolophus ferrumequinum. NCBI lineage: Eukaryota > Metazoa > Chordata > Mammalia > Chiroptera > Rhinolophidae > Rhinolophus > Rhinolophus ferrumequinum. The sequence continues at coordinate 27,226,062 of NC_046287.1, forward strand.
GGCCATTCCAGAAAAAGAGTTCCAAAATTGCTTTGAAGGGTGCTGGCATGAGTGCATAGCTTTCCAAAGGGAGTACTTCAAAGGAGACCATAGTGATACTCAGCAATGAGGTATGTAGCACTTTTTCTAGGATGAGTTCCCAAACTTAATTGTCAGACCTCATATGTTGTTACCTGAGACCAGACTTTGGTTGTGTCCTCTTCTTATCATTTACTACTTTGCAAAACTTCCTCCAGCTCTCAGACAGATTGATTTACATTTGTTTGTGGCCATGAGTTATGGATTAGGACACTTTAGAAAGACTTGGAGAAACATTTTTTCCCCTGAAAAAGTAGAAATGTAATTTGTGTGTTATATTTTCAGTTATTTCATATATCTTTATCAAATCAAGAACAGAAACTTTGGGGTTTTAAAAATTACGCAAATGTAGCAATTCATCTTGCAAATGAATTATTATTCATTTTTTTAAAATTATAGATTTGATCTAATAACATTTAAATTTACACTGCTCCCTTTTTAGTATTCTATTATTCATTTTCTTCTTTCTGGGGAACTTCACTTTTGCTAGAGCCAAGTTAACATGACTAGAAAATGATGTGAAACAAAGTGTTTATAGAAGCAATTGAAATCCCAGAAAGAAATAGGATTTTTTTTTTTTAACAGATGGAAAGAGTGATCAAATATGCAGGAAAGGTAGAGACATGGAGATAGACAACATCCATAGAAAATGAAAAGAAAATATGGGCTCAGATGTCCATTCAGTGAAGCCAAGTTTTCTTGCAAAGAGTGCTCTGAAATCTCAAATAGGGGGGAAAAAAACCTGTCCTTCGGAAGCAGTTACTGTTAGCGGTGGGCAAGAGATTGAATAAAGCTCTTCACAACAGTGTCAAATGTCTTCACTTTCACTCAACTGTCACTACCCACACAACAGTAATTGGCTCAAAAAAGATGTTCTTATGATTGAATTAAAACTGAAATAAATTTCTTCCTCTTTCTAGTCTTGGGGAAGGGAAACAATAGTGAGGCATGTAAACAATCAAAATGAAGCCATTCAGAAAGAACGATTAGCTTTCTCTGATCGGAAACACTCAGGCAATACTTTTGGTAACATCTTTATTATCCTCAAGGGAAAAAATTGTCTAAACTCTTAGATAGTGAAAATTGCACATTGTGCTCACAGTGCAGTACACATCACAGTGCAGTACACATTTCTTGCAGTAGGAACTCCATTTGGCTACCAGTTGGCAAAACTGCTTCCAGTTTTGACAGAAGTCTCAATTAGTGACTTTCCATCTGGGTCTAATTGGGAATAACCAACACTGAAAAGGAAAAGTCACAGATTAAAATGAGGCAAGCTTTACTTGGGGTTCTCCTTCATCTCCACAGAAAATTGGAAAATAAGGAGGATATCAAAGTCACAGTAGTTTGAATTGGATGTTGATATTCATGCTGTATTGGGATTTATTGAATAAAGGATTACTCATATTGGCTAAGAACCTAATTAAGGAATTATGTATGGTGGTTTGCAGTTGAGACAGAAGTCAGAGAGAGATTTTGATTTCTGGGAGATTTGGTGAGAAGTCTTACTATGAATATCACCTGTGGAAACATAAGGGTATTTGCATAAACATATTTTCTCTGAGAGACTAAATACAGTTGCTTCTGTTTGGAACAAAAACAGTGATATTTGGAAAATTTACTTCAAGTCCATTTATTTTTTTCTTGTATGCTAGAAGCTAATTTATTTCATATATTAATGTGTATATTGGTTTCCTAGGGCTGTGCAATAAAGTAACAAAAACTAGGTGGCTTAAAATAACAGATTTATTGTCTCGGTTCTGGAGGCTATAAGTTCAAAATCAGCAGGGTTGGTTCCTTCTGAGAAGTGGAAGGGAGAATCTTTTCCATACCTCTCTTCTAGCGTCTGGTAGATTGCGGGTAATCTTTGCCTTGTAAATGCCTCACTCTTTTATCTTTACATGGTGTTCTTTTTGAGTTTCTGTATCTTCATACTGTCTTCTCTCTATGCATGTTTGCTTCTTCCCTCTATGCATGTGTCCAAATGTACCCTCTTGATAAAAACAGTACTCAGATTGGATTAAGGCCCACCCTAATGACCTCCTTTTAACTTGATTATTTCTATAATGACTCTCTTTCCAAATAGTAGGTCACATTCTGAGGTACTAGGGGTTAGAACTTCAACATATCTTTTCTATTTTTACGGGACATAATACAACCCATAACAATGCATTATTAATAAAGCTCTTTTTTTTTTTTTAAGGAAATGTGATTCTAATGTATACAGCTGAAAAAGTTGGTTTACAAATCATATACACTGTAGTTCTCTATCTGGTGGAAATTTTCTAAAAATACATGGCCATGACACCTGAAACCTGCTGAAGGTATTATAGGTATTTGAGATGCTGATCACTTTGTGGACAGTGAAAGAATGACATTTCATCTAAAGCGGCTTTTCATAAAGTAGAAACTCCATTTATAGAGAAGGGAAAGTAGGCTCCTCCTTCACTTATTTGTCTAAATTCAAAGGCAGCAGGAAAGAGGCTCTTTGCTCCCAGTGCTGCTCCCTGAATAACATTTTTTATCACCACTGTCAAACAACTACCTGACGCAAGACTTCTTTTGAAGTTCACACTCAAACTATCTTTTAAATTGTTTGCTAGCCTCTGTGGTCCATGCCCATGTACTACCACTAGTACTACTAATGTAACTACCACTAGCTCGTAGTAGGTTTTTCCACTCCTTTCTTGTGTCTGCTACTATAACTCATTTTATTGGAACTATGTGACCTATGCATAGTTCAATGATTATTTATATTCACCCCGCTATGCTTACACACACCATGCCACCAGTATACATATATGAATATTGAGATATATCTGCTCATTCATGTATGTCAACATTCAACATTTAGCAAGAGTTAATTCCTTCTTCATTCAAGGTGATGCTATGATGGTAGATGAGATATCCTTGAGAAGTTCTTATATACTAACTCATATTTTTTCTTTAATTCAGTCAGTTCTGTGAAGCTAAAAAAGGTTTTTGGTCGAATTACTAATTGAAATTTATAAATATTAAACTGGAAATGAGACACTGAAAGGACAGGAAGAGGTAAAAACTCAAAACAGCAGATGAATTAGGAGTCTGTTAAAGTATTTGAAATAGAAGTAAAGCGTACATGAGCAAGAATAATGAAAGGGAAAATTCAAAGAATAACAGAATGTATTATTATATCCTTTGAGGTGATAAAAACCCAAGACCTGGAACTTAATTGAATACATAACAGGAAGGGTGAGGAAGCGTCAACATTGGCTCCAATTTATGTCCTAGGCCAATAACACACGCACACATATCAAGAGAAGGGTCTGGTTTGGGAGAAGAAAAGACAATGAGTTCTGTTTTGGACTTTTGGAGTTTTAGTGGCCAACAAGTCCATGTTCAAACTGTAGATATATCTTTGGAAGTCAATTTTGCAGTTATGAAGCTATAGAAATGAGAAGGGACACATGGCTAAAATGCAAGCAGAGAAAGAATTTCAAGGGCAGAATACATACATGTTCAGGATACAAAATAAAAACAAAATGAAGAGTCCAAAAAAGGTTCTTAGAAAGAAAGAGGAATCAAATATAAGAAAATCTAATGTTGAATTTTATGGAAATGTGACCAAACATTTTTTAAAATGTTTCAGGGACTGAAATCAGGGACTGTTTCACGTATTTACAGCTTCCAGCAGAGTTTGCAAAAAATAAGTATTCAATACATGACTATTGAATTAAATCCTGGGGGAAAAAATACTTAATGAAACTCTCAGAATCTAAAAATTATAAGTGGCTTATATATCTGTACTATCACATCATTCAGTATTAGATTTAAAAAGTAATATCCCTATCCTGTAGTTCTCCCTCGTATGTTACAATAGAAAAGAGATGATTACATAATTGGTAACCCTTCAGTCTTTATGATCAAAGTGCAACATAAGTGCTCCAAAGCCTGTTTACATGAAAGGAAGTGGAGCTCTGAAAGTCATTGAATGATGGACCCAAGATTCCACTGGGTGCACCTGACACCAGCACCTGAGCAACCCAAGCCAAAAAAAAAAAAAAAAGCAATCTGCTTCTGTAAACTTCCTTGAATATTTGAAGACATCTTACTCTCCTATTTTTGAAGCCAACCTTTTCTGGTTATTTAAAATGTAAAAATTTGTCACTCCGTAAGATTTTTGGAAAAATTAGTAAAGGTTATTAAAATAATTTGACTAATAATAAAAGGTAATACCTGTATATGTTTTACTCTATTCATGGCATGCTTCTAAATATTTTACATATTTTATGTAATTCTTACAACAATCTAATGAGATAACTATTATTATCTTCATTTTGATGAAATTGGCACAGAGAAGTTAAATTATTCGCCCAAGGTCAAACGGCTAGTAAGTATAAAATAATTATTTTGTGATGTAAAATGGCTTGAAAGACATTAAATCTAGCCCATGAAAATATGACCAGGAACAATAACAAAACACTTTAGTAAAAGTTAATACACCTTGTCATTTTATAAGTGGGTGATTATGAATATTAAATGTATAATAGAATGAAAGCTATAGTCTGTCGATGGAGAACATGGGCCACTGGGTCTTCAGTGTGTTCAGGATCAGGTATAACATCTGATCCCACAGGAACCTCAGCATATATGAAAAGATAGCAGGAAAGCAGTACTGGTAGGATCACTCTCTTTCTATCTCATCTCCTCATATCTATATATCTATATTTCTATATCTCATCTATCTAGATCTATCTATCTATCTATCTATCTATCTATCTATCTATCTATCTATCTACCTATCTATCTGAATTTATTACATGGAATTGACTTATACAAGTACGGGGACTGATTAAGCAAAGTAAATACAAAATCTGTAGGGCAGGTAGTCAGGAAACGGTCATGAGCAGGCTGAAACCCCATGGGCACACGATGTGCTTTCTCAACTCAGAAAAGATTTAAGCCCTCTTTTAAAGATCTCCCAAGTGAATAAGTCTGGCCCATGCAAATTATACGGGATAATTTCTCTTTTAACTAATTAAAATCAACTGATGAGGGACTTAAATCACATCCTCAAAATTTCATCACAGCAATACCTAGACTAGTGTTTGATTAAATAACCAGTCATTCTACAAAATGGCCACTGTCCTTTCTTTCCTCCAGCTCTTAAGAAAATATGTTTTGTAGCCTAACTAATCTAGAAGCATACTGGAAAGAGAATTCTTGGGACTGTCATTCAGCTCAGGCAAATAGACCTATCAAACGTCATCACAGGCAGGCAAGATTATAGGCAGGATGGTCTACGTTTTGTCACATTTTGTTTCCTGGTTACATTATTTATAGGATGATACATTCAAAATATGTCTGATAAAACAAAACCATAAATTAGGAATGACAAGATGAAAGGTTGTGATTGTTATGTTAATATTTGATATTGTTAGGTAGGAGTAAAATATGTAGATATATTAGATATAAATAATGACAAATACTTAGATATTTTGTACTATCATAAAAACAAGTGTTTCTACCTTGTTTAAACCACAGGCCTTTTTAATAGAGGATATTGGGCTATGCTTTTTCTGTAGTAGATATCAAATTCCTGTTAATCAAAAATAAAATTGCAATTAATTAATATGTTCTCTGAAACATTAAAATTTGATTGGTAAAATTTGGGGTGGCAGAGATAACAAATGTGTTTTGGGAAGGGGAAAATAACACGCAGTAGACTATGATAACTTTATTAAATATCATTTATCCTGGGTCTACTTCGTGCCAGGAACTTACATTCATTACCGTGCAGCATTATACAACCTTGAAAGGTCACGCAGCTGGAAAGTGGCTGATGTAGGATTCAATTCTGTTCTGACTTATTCTTTGTTCTGCATGCTTTTAACTATTATCCACTATAATGCCTCTAAAAGTCACTTTTGGATATCCATTTCACCTGTCTATTTGGTGATGTGCTTTTCCCCTCTCCCTCTCTGAACACTCACTCTCAGGATGAACTTAATGCTGTCTTATAGGATGGTTGATATTTTGTGCCTTTTTACTAACTGTGGAAAGTAAGGATTTCTTTTTCTTGGACTAGGACTGTTGGTTATTGGTGAATGAATCAACACAGAGGAAACGCTGGGGGCACATATTCCTTTAGAGCACTTTTGAATCCGCTCTAAGCAGGTCCATGTCATGTCCGCCCTTAAGTCACCCCCACCTTCTCTCACGGACTTGACTTTGAAGCCAAAGTAATATTGCTAAGTGCATTGCTAATCTTATTTAATTTAATCTTCTTAACTGATACTCCTTTAAACTGTTTTAAGAGGTACCTTGACATTCTTCACTGGCTAATGATTTACAAAAATTCTAACTCCCACTTTCCTAACAGCCAAGGTATAATAATGTGCTCACACATAAATATGACTCCAAGTGTATTAAAAACAAACAAACAACTACCCTCAATTGTTGAAAAATAGCTTCAAAATATTATATACTATGTTTAATTCAGTTTCACTAATGCCTGTTTTGAGAAAATTTGGTGTCTGGACCACTTTACTTTTTTTTTTGTTGTTGTTGTTGATTTAAAGGAAAATGACAGGAATTTAATCAGCTCTTATATAGGTAGAACTTGGAAAGGAAAGAAAATAGGTATATGGTTTGATTTACAGTATAAGAGAAGATAAACAAACAAACAAAAAAACTTAACATTAGAGTTGGAAATCTGTAGCCAGTTACTAGGTGTCAGAAAATTTATCACAGTATGAGAAGTGACATAGAATTGTGGGGACCAAAAGGGGAAGAAGACCAATAGGGCATCTGTTAGCATCATTCCAGCACCTGCAGGAGCATGAGGTCTATTGCGCGTATTTGCAAGCCCACATGTTCCCTACTTTGATGTAAATGCACTCTAAGCAGTCAGCAGCTGGATTTTATCTTATTATTTATAATTTATGGGTATTCTTATGCCCTTGAAATAATCACAACTTCTAAGACCTAGTTTCTTTTTTTCCTGCTTTGTCACCCACTTCACTGTGTTCTTGGCCAATTCAATTCACTTTGTCATTCCTTGGTGTCCTCATTTGCAAGAGTGGGGACATTACAATTGTCACTTCCCTCTCTCAGACTGCTGGGAAGATTAATGGAATAATATGTTTAAAGACTACTGACTCCGCGGAAACAAGACACACAATATGCACAGTATTTCATCCTTGTTTATCTCTACTTTGAGGGAAAATAAAGTAAACCGAACACAGCTGGAGCTTAGGTTAGAGTAGATAGGATTCAGGAACTGAAGCTATTATTTAGGAAAAGAGTTCCTCTTATTGCAGAACAGGTTTTCCTTTCAAGGACCTTGAAAAGGTAATGCTGAACACTTCCTTTTCCAAATTGATTCTCTCTGTGTGGTGTTTCTCCCTGAAGCTCACTGTCATCTTATCGTTTTCTTGTAGCATGCAAAGTTTGTGCTTTTCTGGGTAACTTACAGAAAATGTAAGACTCTTAAAAATAAAAAACTGGCAAGATAGCACTTACATGAAAAAAAAAAACAGGAAAAGAGGTAGCTTCCATCATGATGTTCTTTCAAGGAATCAAACTCTGATGGTAACAATAACAAAACAATCCTATTTCTCAGAGTAGAGACTAGAAGATGTTTCTACGTGGATTATTGACATATAGGAATGATAGGGAGGGCCCTGAAATCTGTCACCTTTGGTTCCAGGTACAGTGGACACCTACAGCAAACTAAAAAGAGCTAAGTTTTCATTGAATGCTTACTATGTTCCTCACATTTATATACATTGTCTTATTTAATCTTCACAACAATTCCGTTATTTTCCTCATTTCCAAAGTTAGGTTCCATAACTTGCCGACCTGCGCTTACACAGCTAGGATGTAGAAGAACCTGAATTAAAGTTATCTGTGCTTATCATCGTTATTTTCTACTGTTTCTGAGGAGGAATTCAAAAGATGATCATGTATTCCGTGAATGAGCTTTTGTTACATGGATAGGTGACTCATTCCTCTACTGGACTATAGGATTTTTGAGGGCATTTAATGTCTTAATCTTTTGGCGGGAAACCGAATCTCAAGCCCAACATCAGTGCATCGGAAGGATGTCTTAAACACACACCTGCGAAGGAGATGTTGTTGTCTCCTTGATGTAGATGAGGAAACAGAGGCCAGCATTTCGCCCAGGATTTCTGATGCCGGTCCATAGCATTTCCAGGATACTGCATCTTCCTCTACTCTTTTTCCAGGTTTCTAATTTTGTAAGGTTCTCGATAACATCTTAAGCTCTGCAGAAAAGTTGGGGAATACACTATGTGCACTGAACCAATAGGTACATTTAGACTTCAAAAGACAGAGATAAGTAGGGATAGATTGAGTTTCTATAGGGTACCAGGCATATTGCTAAGTGCATTACCATCTCATCTAATTTAATATTAACTATTCCATAATATAGTAATGACTGTGGTCCTATTTTATGGATGAGGAAACTGAGGCTGAGAGAGGTTAAATTACTCATCCAAAGTCAAACAACTGGTTAAACCCAGGTCAGCCTGACATTGAACCAAAATTCATTCAATTACACAAAAATGGGTGACATAGTATACTGTCTCTCAAAGCTTTATTTTAATCTACTTGTACAATGGATGACCAAGGCTACTGTTTTCCTTTCTTAAGAGAACCAGGTTTTGAGTTCTTTAGAGCTATAAATACCATTGTCAAAAATAATATTTTCAGTGAAATATTTGAATGCGATGACTACGCATTAATGAAACAAACTATAAAAAGACGAAAGCTTATAACAAACAATGTTCCTTCAGAGAGGGCTGGAGTATTTTTGTTTGCATTCTTTTGTCTTCTGCCAGGCTGCTTAGACGGTCCACCCATAAACCACTGCCAGCTATATCAGAAGTCCCAGCCTTCTTATCAGTGTCAGCTAATCACAGGTTTCAGGTTTCCATCCACTTGGCTTTCCTATTGCAAAGCACTGATACTCTGAAAAGTGACAGCCAGTAACTCCAGTCCCTTTTTTCCTTCTGCTTCAGTTCCCTCTTCTTTTTATCTATAGAGTCTTACTACCCACACTTAAAGAGAAGCCTGTTGTCAGGATGCAAACAGATGCCACTCTGTTTCTCCCACTGTTGGCCGAAAGCCTAAGCCAGTGACTGTTGGGCCAGAATGAGGTTCCTGACACAACTGGAAAAGGAGCCTGTTTTGGCCCAGGGGTGAAGGAGACAAATTAAAATTACTGCCAAAGCAGAATAGCAACTGGTATGTGGAAGGTGTCATTAATGTTCTAAGAGGATCAAAAGTCATGCTTGGAAAATGAAATCTGTAAGATGAAACTTACAACCTGAGAATTTATTTTTTATAGTTGTCTTGCTTTGGAATAAAGAGATGAGAGACCACATATCTGCCAGGTTGTAAAAACTTTAGAAATTTTGAACATTTGCTTCTTTGATTTTGGATGTGGACCACGGATATGACATACATGTATTTATTTGAGGTTTTTTAAAGAGTTATTTTCACCTCCTGAAATGAATACTCAAAAACTTCATGTGTCAGTTTTCTGGATCCCAATATACTCCCCAGAGTTCAGGGATGGGAAAGAGGCATTACTTCTAGATCCTGCATATTCTTACTGACGCAGCTCTCGAGCATGCCTGCTGACGAGCATGCCTGCTGAGCCTGGAAAAGGCCATACTACCCCCCCTTCCCCTCCCCCCGGGAGATTGGCCAGGAAGAGCCTGCAGGCTGCTGGGTCTCCTGGCTGGGGAGTAGGATTTGGGAGCCTAAGGAAGCCTGGTGAGACTTTTCTATTTTCTTAAGCTAGAGGGCTTTGGGGTGAGGGAAGAACAGTCATCTTTCTGACTTCTCCAGCTCTACATATGTTCTAGCACCATGCCCGCACTGAAGTGGGGCCTTTGTGTAGTTAGAGTTTGTTTAAATCCTTCTTTCTATTTAGAATGAAGATGTGTCTACTGAAACCAAGCAGTATTATCTTGCCAAATCAATATAACTGGGACCGAGTCATCTCCTTTTGCCCCAAACTTGTGTATTAAGCAGATTTTCTCTGTCTTAGCTCTTCTTCAGCAGAGGATAATTATATTTACTAGTATTCACTCAGTCAAAACTTTTATACTACATTGACTGGGCTTACACACAGCCACAGCCATTCCGACTTGCTAACACCAGCAGCTCTTTTCCAGGCAGCTAGTTTACCAGAGGAAGACTGGCTCCAGACAGGAGTTGGTGTCCAGTTCACTCATGAACGCATACATGTAGGTAATGTCCGGATGGCGTGCTCTGAAGTCAGACTGGCTTCTTTCAAATCCTTCCTGGGTACTAGATGTGTGACTTTGACCAAGTTATTTAAACTCTCTGAGTCCAGTTTGAAAACAGACATACTAATTTCTACTCCATAGACCATAGTGATGGAGGGTGTTAGGTTCTGGTGGGTGCTGGAGATATGTAGTACTCTGAACACAGCCCTGGCAGCCTCAGCTTCATCCTGCCAGGTGAGCATTACCTGCATAGTGTTCATTTTGGCACCAGCAGCATTACCACTGAGCTGAGTAGACAAGAGCATACGGGCCGGTATACACATTAACCAGAAGCACTTATTAGGAGTTCATTTAAAGCCTAACTATCTCTACTCAATCAACCCAACATCCATTCCTGGAAATATTTGAGAGAAATTTTAGTTTCAGGGAGAATGTAATGGAAATGGGGATGAAGCCAAATAAATACTGTATTTTGACTATTATTAATATTAGCTATTATGTTTTGTACACCTAGAGTTGTGGCATACGAAACACTTTTTACAGTCTGCCCTTAGCCATTTTATGTACAACCATTGTTTTGGCTTCAGAGATCATGTAAGATAGAAAGATGGGAAAATTAAGTCAAATCATATGGTTTCCAGGAATTAGCCATTGGCGTTTCTATTTTGTATTCCTCTCTCTCCCTCTAGCATTTTTCACTTTCACAGGTATGATCAGTTCATCTTGAAATTTAAGTAGGATGAAGAATAGGCAAACTCAGAAAAATAAATCCAGGTCTTACCAAACGAAATTGTATTTTGGGTCATCTGTGAAATGTCTTCGACCTCTTTTTGTTTCCACAGCTGTAAAATGGAAAAAAAAAATTGCAAATAATTCCATAATTTTGAGGCCAGATGTACAGATAAACAACGTCAAGCTGATGCTCTAACCTCCCTAACCTCTCAAGGTCTGCCTTACCCACAAAGCCTCCATAGTCCCAAATCTCTTTCCTTTCCCAATCCAACCACTCACATACATGAACTTAGCTGCAAATTGGAGAGATATAATTAATTCATTTCTAAATGAGTATGATTTCATCTTCAACCCTCCTTCGGATACTCAGTTACATATTTTAAAAAGACGGTGCCTGCAAGTAGCACGTTAGACAGAGAACAAAGTGACGGGCAAAAATCCAAGAATATATGAGCAGAGTTGCATGGCTGTCACCACAGCCATCCACACCCCTGGGATTCTGATCCCCAGAGCCATTCTCCAGAAGCCCCCCCAGCTTTCCTCAGCCTCTTCCCATCCTTTTCATCTGAACACATTGATCCTAGGAAACCAGCTCTTATAATAACTCCCTTGAGGCACCACAGATTCTTCATGAACTAAATCAGGATATAAACAAATATAACCAAATAAATGAATAATTAATCACAGCTTTCCTGGTGATGCCATTAGAAACTGTGACTATGGGAGTGGAAAGGACAGAGCGTGTGGCTTCTCTCTAAATTGGTAAACTCTCACAGCATCAAAATGAGAGAAAGGAGGGCAAGTAATGTTTACCTGAAGAGAGGAATGACTCACGTGATTCCTTGGACAACCTGCCTATTTATTCCCAGTCAGGTATTAAACTTTAAAATGAGAAACAAGGAACCAGTTTTCCTGCTTCATCCTACAGTCTTCGCTGCTCTTTCCATACCCATTTCAGCAGGTGTGGCCCAGGCCAGAGGTTCTGTTACAGCTTCAACCATAAGGCACGGACCCCAGCTCCCTGACTACATCTGACTAAATTAGAGGGAAGAGAAGTCCTCTCTAACCTGTCTCAACAAATGAACGATGCAGTAGCAGAGTAGGGCTGGAATCCAAGGATTTACCAGGACCCTTCACTGTGACCTTAAGGCTTGAACCCCAAACCTTGATTACAATGGGGAGGGCTGATGCTTCCCTAATTATGTAGCTAAAAGCCAACAACACAAAGGCCGTATCTCCCCTGCAGAGGCTGTCCACCCCGTCTGCTGCTCCATGCAACAGGCAGTGGGAGACACCTACATCCTCGAGCCTCCATGATTGACTTCAGGGATGTTGTTCTATAAGGCGTGGTATGTGTGCTGGCTGGTCCTTTGCCTTTGTTTGTACAATAGGATGCAAAAGAAATAATTCATCATCTAGCTCCTTGCTTCTTAAACTTTTTTATATTCCTGAGAAAAATGCCCATATGCAGTTATGGAAAATCTCACATAGAATTCCCAGAGGTCTCTAGATGGGCTGAAGATAGGTTCCTTGGACCCTCAGCCATCCTTGTTCAGGATAGACGGTGCTAGAGATATCAGGCACCTCTGGTAGAAGTGTGTATGTTGTTGAAGGAGACACAATCAGAGGCATTATAGACACCATAAGCATCCTATGTTTGCTTTCTCTTCCCAGAAACCCTACCTATAACAGAACCTCTCCTTTCCCTTATTTTTCTCTATCCTTTCACTATTTATTTCTTCTTCAAAAACACTACCACCAGACAAACAGGGTCTACAAAAAGTTGTAAAGGTGGGCTATGCTTACCGTGTTTCCCCGAAAATAAGACCGGGTCTTATATTAATTTTTGCTCCATTAGGGCTTATTTTCAGGGAATATCTTATTTGTTTCATCTACAACAATCTGCATTCATTCAAATACAATCATGTCATCTTCTTCTGGAACATCATCATAATGTACTAAATGCATCCATCTGGCTGAGATGTTAACTGGGGCTTATTTTCAGGGTACGTCTTATTTTCGGGGAAACACAGTATTTTTAAAAGCATGTTACTGTGTAGTTATATTTTCAAATAATGCACTCAATATGTTTTTCTTCAAATTTTAAGTAACTTTTCAGGTGATATACTTGTTAAAGTAAGGGTCTATTTGTACATCTAAAATAGAATAATAAAATATTTTCCTCATATTTCTAGACTTGGGGTGGTCTTAAGTATGCTTAGTATACTGCCAGGTAATTCTGAGAACATCTCAATCAGAGGAAGGAGATTAAAAAGCACATCAGTATGGATGTATGTTTATTTGATCTCATCATTAGCATTAGTTATTACCTCCACAGTTATGATTGGAATACATAATCTCAAGTCCAATTAAGTGTTATTCTTCCAGTCCCAGCAGGCTCTTGTGTCAACTAATTAACACAAAGGTCATTGTTCTCATTTTTAGAACACCAACAGATTGTAAAAATACAACACTAATGATTCTTCTAGGTTGGGAAAGACACAGCACAAACAGAAACTTCTGCTCCATGACAAGGAGGAGTGGGTTCTTTTCTAATCATGTCTCTGCATGGGTAGAACTGACCGAACATCAAGAGAGAAGTTCCAATCAAAATACCCCTGGCTGGAGAACATTGTTGTGAGTGCTCATCCACCTACTGTGGATCTTTAGATCTTCATGAAGATGGTGGCCCAGCATTTCCTCTTTTCTGAGAGATGTTTCAATGAGCACATTTTGATCATGTACCTGATGTTAGCAGTGTGGTGGTGGTGTGATGGAAAAGTACTCCTCTTTCAGAGGTTAACTTTGGCAGTGCGGATAAGCTACCGTGTTTCCCTGAAAATAAGACCTAGCCAGACAATCAGTTCTAATGCATCTTTCGGAGCAAAAATTAATGTGAGACCCGGTCTGATTTTACTATAAGACCAGGTTTAATATAATATAATATAATATAATATAATATAATATAATATAATATAATATAATATAATATAATACAGTATAATATAATACAGTATAATATAATACTGGGTCTTATATTAATTTTTGCTCCAAAAGACACATTAGAGCTGATTGTCTGGCTAGGTATTATTTTCAGGGAAACAGGGTACTTAATCGTTCTATAAAGTAGAAGGTGATACATACCAGAAAACAGTACAGATTAATTCCTATTGCACAACAGAAAAAGGGGCAGAAGAATGAAAGATTACTTCTAGCTGGGGAGAAATAAGGGAGGGCTTGGTGTGAGAGAAGGCTTTGAGCTGAGTCTTGAGAATAAGCAGGATTTGAATATGCAGTGATGGAGGAAAGTGTATCCTAGCGCCTGACAAAGGCATGATACAGAGGAAGCCCAGAACTCTCTAGCACAGTGTTCATTTATTTGCCATAAACTTCACATTGTTTCTGCTGTTGTAACTCTGCTTCAGTTATCTTTCTCACAGATTTGTCCCAGCTTGGCAATGGCAGCAGGTACTAAGGGGAATTCTTCATTAATGCAGTCAGGTGCTTCTAACTACTTTGCTGATAAATGCTGGAAAACAGCAGATTAATGAAGGCTCTACACTATCACAGAAGCATAGCTAAGAATACAAATCAAGGTAGTGTGCAGTTTTGGAGGAAATCTTTGAAAATCTGCAGTTAAGTAAGAAAGTTGACTACGAGTTATTCTGCCTTGCAGGTCCTGGCAGAAAACAAATGATTGAACTAGTCACATAGAGATGACAGCTCCTCTGAAAGATTATTCTGTGATAGTTGAGGGGTGGAGGATGGGGGAGAAAGCCAGTGTTCTTGAATTGGAGCTGATGTGTAAAAGAGATTTCACAGGAATAGTTCATGCATAGAACTAAATTGACATGTTCAGGGAGCTCAGTTTCCAAAGAGTTGGCTTTGAACACAAGAAGAAACATAAATAGCCTGATGGGGTAATACATTGAAAGTGAATCCACATTTTTGCTCCCCTTTTGTCTTGTTTGAAATTCAGTACACTCTCTTACTAAATTTGCTGTGTATTTACCTTTTTATTAAACCGAATTTTTTTATAAATGTATCCCGAGTGTACTTACACATACATGTAAAACTTTGCCTACATTCGTAAATGTAATTATTGCACATGGGCTTTTTCAAGTTTAGTCTCTTGTTTTTGTTTTCCTTGTTATGTTGGCTCTACCACCGCCCACTCTTCCTTCTACCCACATAAGCTTTTACTCAGCGTAATCCTCGTGAACACCTAGTATGTATTGTTCCATGTTGTCTGCAAGCTCATGCAATCATAATTCACATATGTGCAAGCATAGTTAGTTGCATAGGGAGTTTTGCCCTGGTTTTGGTGTGCATGAAAAACGGCATCATATTGGTCACACTTCTCTATCTTGTTTTTCCACTCAGTTTCTCTGTGGAAATCACTTCAAATCAAATGATGTTGCTCTCATCCATTTTTTTTAATGACTATATTATGTTTCATAATATTGATATAATATTTGAGGTTATCATTCTTGGGACGATAGTTTTAAAACGCCACCAAAATAATTTTTAAATTCCGCTCAAATAATTATATTTCAAATGCCAAAAAGATAGACTTATAAAATCAGCCATCAATACCAAGAAGCTAATTAGACTTGTGCGTGTTACAGGGAGAAACCAGAAATTTCCACTGGTCATAGTCTATATCTTCCCCATTCCTCAGAAGTAATTGAAGTCTTCAGCTTCACCATCTGGGCAGGGGAACAAGCAGGTAAAGACCCACATTTAAATTGTCATCCGATAAAAATATTTTTGGGGTGGTTTGTATTGCAGAGTATTGGAATGGCAAAATTCTGCCTCCCTGGCATTACTTTTTATATGGGCAATTTTTGCCTCCAGCCTGCTTCTGCCTACAGCAGCAATATCCTGTCTTCCATATTATGCAAAGTGCAAATTCTTTCTTGCCTTCTCCTCCTATACTTTTCCTATCTATTAGGCTCAGTCATTTCTACTCGCTGAGCTAATCCTCTTTCTTTGCACCATGCTTCCTGAATGTTCCCTGTCCCCTCAGCTCAGTGTCTCTGGCTCCTGGTCCTCACCCAAGCCCACCACAAAAATCATTCCTCTGATTGTTAAGCATTGACTAAGTTTGAATTGCAGGGATAGCTACTGACTTGCTTTCCTCCACGAGTTTACCAACTCCTGAGGGCATTGTCTGTACATTGTCTTTCTCATTTTTGTGGGCCCAGAACCCAGGTCCTGGGGCCTTCTGTGTGGCAAATACTAGGAGACATTTGTTGTGTTGACTTCATTACATTTTGCACTATTGCAGTGTCATTTTGCCGATGTATATTTTAATTGGTGATAGATTTTAGAGACCTTGCCATATATATTCTCCTGGAAGTGTTTCTACACAGACTCTGAATTAGGAAGTGACTTGAGCTTGGAGGTAAGCATTCAGGCTTGGCTCTGCCCTTCGTGGTTGTGTGACTTCAGGTCTCCCTTTAATCATCTGCATATATTAACATCTATCAGACTATTCTGTTTTTCCTAGAAATGTACATGGAAAAAGCTCCACCAGGCATTTGGGCCTTTGATAATTTCTGATATCCTTCTCTCCTCCTAACTGTATTAGTGGACATATCATATACCTTTTATACCTTTTATGTGCTGCTTAGAAGGGACTTTCCAGACTTAACCTAGAGGTTAAACTCCACCCTCCTGATCTTAGAAAGGCTGAGAACCATGGTGTTGCTTTCATGATCCTTCCTGAGCTTAGGTTCATGGCTGGGGACAGATACCTGTCCTCAGATATGTACAGTTCTGTTACGATCGGCGGAAGAGTAGGGCCATGGGGGAATGGGAAGGAAAGAAAGGAGGAGTATGGCCAGCTATTAAGGGGGAGACAATGTCAGCAGTTAAGGAAAAAACAGAAAGCCCACTACATTTCTGCCAGGGCTGGATTTTGGCAGTTGAGAGACGATCTAAGTCATCATCTTGCCACTTTAGGTGAACTTTAGCTGATCATAATGGATTATAATATTATTAGCATAGCAGCCAAGAAAAGTCTCCATCCCTCAGGTTGTCATGATAGTTCTGAGAGAGCCAAATAAAGGCAAAAACCTCTGGAAAGGAGTGGTAAGCAAGGACCCACGTGGGAATGCCTACAATGCCACCCTTATGTCCTGAATATTTCACCATTTCATTTTTAAGTGTAACAAACTCCTGATCCCCACTTCTCTTCGGGACACCTGCTCTTCTTCGAGCCGGCCCGCTCTCACTATCTTGAGAGTGTACTATTCTTTTCTAAGATATCTACTGACTGTTTGGCTTATTAGGTGAGTCCTTGAATTCTTTTCTGTGACGAACACCAAGAACCCATTTTCTGGCAATAGTTCCTCATGAAAAGACTTAACAAAGGTGTGAATGGACTTGGTGTCAGCTCAGAATAGTTCTACCCTGGCATGGACCTGGAGGATTGGAGCAAATCATTGATCAAACAGCTCCACTAGCCAGAAATTAGATACATACGGTGGTCTTACTTAGTATGAGGCAACATTTCCCAGTCTGTGACGTTGGAAATGTTTATGTGACTTTGAATTACTGTGATATATTACACTCCCTCCCTTGCTGCCTTGTATATAAGGATTTACATTGGATTTTGTTTATTTAAATTTGGTTTTTGCTACATTTTTGCCACGGGGCTTATAAATCGTGGGAGTTTGTATTTATCTACTACTAACCAGCTGGAGTGTAGCTCAAATTATTAGAAGTGTGACTCCTGAGAAACTAGGCTGTGTGTCATTCACTCTTTGCTATAGTGATTCTTTAAAATCACTAGACTAAAAGGAAAAGTTTTAAAACAGTTTTTGTGAAATCTAATTTTCCTGATACAATTCACAAATTAGCTTCTGTTCCAAATTTTACATCATAAACATATTACTAATAAAACAACTCCTAAATATAAATCATGCTCCCTCTGACTAACAAACTATAATCACCTGCTTTCATAAACAGTGGCTCTTTATTTTCTTCCTGACCTTGGGCTTCCTCTCAGGCCATTTTACTGTTTCCCGCCCTTTCTCTCAATTTCACTTTATCTGTAGGTGCTACTTAAAATGGCAGATGTTAAATTGATCAGTAGCACATTTCAGCTACTGCTTGGAGCACAGAAGTCCCTCAGTGATTCTTTGTTTCTCCCAATATAATCCCTCTTTCTCCAGACATCCCTTTTCTGCTGCTTTTCCCTAAGTAGCTGTAACTGCGTCTTAAAGAGAAAGCAGATAATCCACCATGTCTGCCCCAGCTGTTCCTCATGTATTTCTCAGTCTTGTTCCCTCTGAGTAAATGATATAACCATATTTATTTCTTTTAGTAATGGTCCAGCATCTTATTTAAGTATTTTGGGAAAATAAAACAAACCTCTGTTAGACAGATTTGGTACACTCTTCATTCAAACTTTATGGTAACCAAGTAGGTAGCATATGTATGGACACACTTCTTTTAAAAATTTATTTTATATTATTTTGTGGTAAGACACTTACTTTGAGGTCTACCTTCTTAAAGATTTTTTTTAAGTGCATAGTATGGCATTGTTAGTGCAAGCTATGTTGCACAGCAGACCTCTAGATGTTATTCATCTTGTATAACTAATATTTTATGCTCGTTGAACAGCAACTCTATTCCTCGCTCCCCCCAGCCCCATGTAGCCACCATTCTACTCTCCGTTTCTATGAGTTTGACTCTTTTAGATAATTCATATAAAAGGAGTCATGCAGTATTTGTCCTTCTGTATCTGGCTTACTCAGCATAATGTCCTCCAGGTTCACCCATGCTGTTGCAAATGGCAGGGTTTCCATTTGTTAAGGCTGAATAGTATTCCATTGTACGTTTATACCACATTTTCTTTATCCATTCATCCATTGATGGACACTCAGGTTGTTTTCATATCTTCCAATGAATACGGAGGGTGTAACTATTTCTTTGACATCCCAATTTCAATTATTTTACATATAGGCCCAGGAGTGGGATTACTAGGATCCTATGGTAGTTTTACTTTTCAGTTTTTGAGGAACATCCATATTGTTTCCTCTCTGTCCCGCATGCCCCCAGGATGTTGCCCCACCATTTTCCACCTATACTGTGTGAGGAGAAGTTGGAGGGATGACACCACTGTCTCCAGATTAGGCAGACCAGTGTTATCAGGGCTTGTCTGGTCCGTGGAGGAGCGAGGTACATGGAAAAGAAACTGAAGGTGCTCTTTTTGCAACCAAGTCAGTAGATGTTTGAAACATCTAATGTTTAGCAATTGCTGAATTTTAAATGACAAAGTAAATTGCCACATTTGAATGGTATAAACCAGATATGGTTGTTTGAACCAGACCTCTTAATTTTTCTAAGTGTTTCTCAAACTTGTCTGCTCATCAGAATCACCTGGGGGCTTTCAAAAACGACTGATGAACCAGATATGGTTGCAGAGCCTCTGAGTTAGACAGGGCTTTGGAATTCTGAAAGCTCCTTGGGAGAATCTAATAGGAAGCCAATGCTGAGAATCATGGTTTCACCCTAGTTTGCCTTGCCACCCACATGGAGCAGGACCAGAAGCACATGAGACTTTACGAGTTACTGCCTGTGTTTTGCATTTCACCTGGGTGCTAGAGATGCAAGAGAGGGACTTCAGCCACAGACCCTACAGTGATTCTGATCTCTATTTAAATGGATCCAGTTGTTGCCTGGGTCTGACCAGTCAGTTTAGGAGCCCCTCCTCCTGAAGGGAGGAGCTAGCAAGGGTCACGAAGAGCCTTTCCAACGCCAAACCCTAAGTAGGTGCAAGTGCAAGATCCCCTATAAGCCGATGCAGAATCTTGGGGAAAGTAGACAGAAACAGCATGCGCCACAATTAATTGTACTCCATTTGTTAAATTTATTCATTACTCAAGCATATGCACAAAGCCGTATACATATGAGTCCCATGGCTGTTTGCAGAGTGATAACATGCTAAATATATTTCTACAAGATGGATTCTTTGGGTTTTATTTCTGGACAAATAAGCAAGCAAGAAATTTAGGCAATCCTTTTGAAGGAGGTAGGGGAATCCTTCCCGCTGTATCAAACCAATTAGATTTAGGAAACAATTTCATTGTTAATTAATGTATCCATTTACTTAACAAACATTAATTGAGCGTGTCTTCTTAATGAGATACAAAGACAGAAGTCCTGTCCTTGAAGCATTTGGTGTCTTGAAGGTTGAGCAAATGATGTTGGGAAATGCTGCCGATGCTATGAAAGATGACGTGGAAGGGACACGAAGGAGGCAGTGGTCACATTTAATAATAACAACTGCCAGTAGAATGCTTGCTATTATCTCACAAAGGCAGTGTTCTTTTTGTTTGTATTTCACAGAAGAGGAAATTGAGGTACAGAGAGTATATGGATATTAATGAGTGCCACACAGATTAATAGAATAGTGGAAAGGAAGAAGTGAAAATTAATAGAATATGTTCAAGAATTAGAATTTATGACTCAGGCTATTAGTGACAAATCAGATATGCAGATAGGAGGAAGATAGCGTTCTAGGATTATTGAGTGGATGGTGGTGATATTTACTCATTCATACATTCAGTTATGCAACAAATATTTATCAAGTGTGCTTATGTGATGGAAACTGTGCAAAGTGTTGGGATGTGACACTGAACAGCCCAGGCATTGCCTCTGTCTTTAGGAGCTGGCATCCTAGAGAAGGGAAACAGTATACAATGAAGTAAACAGCTCAACACTGGCTACAGTGGCAAGTTCAATGAAAGAAATAAACAGGTTATAAAATATATGGAAGGAGAACTGACTGGGTGGTGAACACACAATGGGATATATAGATGATGTATTACAGAATTGTACACTTGAAACCTATGTAATTTTATTAACCATTGTCACCCCAATAACTTTAATTTTAAAAAAAGGGAATAAGCAGGTTGATAAGAAAGTAAAGGGGGCATTATTTTAGTTGGGAAGGCAAGGGTGAAGAAGATATATTTGAGGAGGGAATATCTGAGCCTAAAACTGAGTGATAAGGACTCAGCCCTGGGAAGAGCCAATGGAAGAGGGACTGAGACAAAGGAAACACGAAGGACAAAAGCCAGATAGCACAGATGTCTTAGTCCAGAAATATAGATTGGTTGAGGATGTTTAAAGTGTAAAAGGAGAAGAGAAGATGGGTTACGATTGACCTAGAAATACATACAGGGTCCAGATTACCTTGTAGCCAACAGTGAGTTTGGGTTTTATTCCAATAATAGTGAAAAAAACGCTTTGGAGGGTTTTAACCTGGGCAGTGATCCAATGTAAGGGAACAGAGGGAGAGAAAAGTTTTGGAGGTAAGATGAGATGTTAGTCCTGGTCATGTTAAGTTTAATTAGCCAATTACCACATCCAGAAGGAAATGCTCAATAGGCGATGGGAACTGTGAGCCTGAGACAAGAGAGTGTTGTTTCTTCTCAGGCTGTGGTAAGACTCTGCTACCCTAGAATGGTATCCAAACAACACTCTTGAAACCCAACCCTGGGAAGTTAAAATAAAAATTAGAAGTATATAAATAATGAAGAAAGATAATAGACACAAAATGTGGATGTTTTAGCATAAGTTCAAGTTTACATAAACTGTTTTGAAATTATTGTATTTTCATAAGTTTACATCCTTATTAAGGCATAGCAGTAATCAAAAAGATCAGCCATAATAATCTACTATTAAAGTTTAAATGTCAAAAAGATCAGCCATAATAAATCTACTATTAAAGTTTAAATATATTAATGGAAATTAATGACATTTATAATCAATGTTAAATGCTCAAGAAAAAATAGCTTTCAACATCTAGTGTGTTAGATATCTGAGTTGAATAAATTAAACATTAAAAAAATGTAAAATAGCTATGTGTTCCTTAGAATACACAAAAGACTTCCAAGAATCGACTCAACCCCTCGTACTAGAAAAGAACCTTTAAAACAACCTCCTCAGTTATTATACAAAAACGTAGAAATCAAAAAGAGTCAAGATGATAAAAGTTTGAAGTGTATCCTCCTTAACCCAGGATCACTTGGTCCCCAGTTTTCCCCAGACTGGTGGGCAAAAGGCAATTGCAAAGAAGTGGACACAACAGAGCTGGTCTGCTCTTTTCCCTCATCAGTTGGGCCACCAAGGAATTAACAAGGAGAGGAAGTAGGAGGGGACTGTCTATATTGATGAATAAGTGTAAATATGCTAGATATGCTAAATACAACTGATATCAAGGTATATCAGTTAATATACTAAATACAAGGTATGTCGAGCATATTATCGCACTCTCCCTCTTGCCAACTTCAGGGAAAGCTCTTTAATTTCCTTGAAATAAAGTACCATCTACATAAATTATGATTATCTAAAACAACTATAAATCTTTACAAAATGGTTTTACTGAAAAATGGAAAAGGAAAAAGGATGTAAAGAGTGTGTAGAACCCCTTGATTATAAAAGAGGAATTTGAATTTTATGACTTTCGTATTGCACTAATTGGGAAAAGGGTGAAAGGAATGATGTGGAATGATGTGAGGACAAGGTAAAAATGAATTTAGAGACCAAGAGAAACCCAGAGAACAAGCACAAAAGGGAGTTTAAGAGAACTTTAATGAGATCTATAAGATGTAGGATATGAATTGGAGAAAAAAGGGACTGAAAGAATAAAAGGTCATCTTTAGGAAATGGGGTATTGGAGGTCAAGCTCTCAAAGACGGAGTGATTGTGGGGTATGGATTTGTCCAGAGAGTGGTCATGAGAATGGGTTGCTTAAAAAAAAAAAAAAAAAAAAAGATTAATAATGCTAACATTATACCGAACATTATTCTAAGTTATTCACATACATTTACTCATTTAATCCTTCTAACAGCCCTATAAGGCAGATACTATTTTCTCTTTATGGGTTGGAAAACAGAATGGTTGAAAAGCTTGCCCAAGATCATATGGCTAGCAAATAATAACTCTTAGATGTAAACTCATCTAGTCTTGCTCCAACATTCAAAATCTAGCTCTTAATCATTGCACTATACGACCTCTTTTATACTAAGTATAATATTGAAACTCAGGATAACAATAAAAATAGTTACTATTTAGTGAGCACCTACTATATACCCATAACAAATTTTATATATACCCATATATAATCTCTAATCCTCACAGTATCCTGCTGAGGCCCCAAATGGTAAAAGAAAAACAAACAAAACATCAAATAGACAAAAACTACACATTTAGTATGAAGAAGAGCTAGCATTTAAAATCTGTTGTGTCTGTACTCCTATGTTCCCCATAGAAATATACCAAAAGTCAGTCTTTTGTAATGCAAAGTTTCCTGGAAAGAATGATTTTTACTTAATATTAGTATTCACTTTTTGTGAATTTACTAGCACGTTTTATAAATTCACTTTTTTTAGAATATAAGAAAATCTAATCTTTCAAAATCTCAAAAGCTTACAATTTTTACACTTAAATAGTAATTTTATATTGCAGTTATATTAACAATGATACTTTCTAACATTTCAAAATAGATTGTCTTTAATCAGAGTAGAACTTTTTTTTTTACTGGAGTATGGAACCTCTATTGATAATTTGAAATGGAAAGGTAGGAATGGTTGAACAGGAGAACATTCCATAACCAAAAATAACATGAACATATACAAGTCAATAGGAAGACAGAAGAATTTTTTTAAAAATTTGTTGTAGCGGTTGGACAATGAAGACAGATTTTCCACATTTGTCTGGTTATATTTTAGAATTTGTGAAAATCAATTTCCAAATTGGTGATATTCTTCCTGAGGATATCAGACATTTTAGAAGGATGGAAATAGCAACTTTCTCCACATCAAGTTAGTGCCCTAATCTAGTCAGATGTCTTCAGTCCAGCAAAATCAGTACATCCAGTTCTACCCCATTTTTTGGGAAGAAGCCATGAAAAAGAAATTAAAAAAATGAAACATCAGATATGTATCTTTATCCTACTTCATTCATCCTTTCTCTCTGATGTTAATTGTCATAGAATTTATGCGCTCTCTGAAAGACATTTTTTTTTTTTTGCTGTACTAAGCAAGAACTTATTTTGTGGCTTATTATAATATTATTACAAATTATACACAACTATTATTATAAGCAAGCACTTATTTTATTGGACTGGGTATCATGGGAAATTTAAACACTCTGCTCTTGAAGCATTTACAAACTATGTTGAGAGGAAGTAGGATGTGTGCATGAAACATCCAGGGAAAAATTCATAGACAAATAAAGCAATGCATAGCCTAGCTGCTGCAATCCCCTGACCAACTTTTCCTATTATAAAATCCTGTTCCTTATATTGAATAGCACTTTTTGTGAATTTACTTCTTTTAGGATATAAGAAAATCTAATCTTTCAAAATCTCTAGCTAAGCTTACAATTTTACCCTTAAATAGTAATTTTATTTTGCAGCTATATCAATAACGATGCTTTCTAACATTTCAAAATATATTATCTCTTTTTAGTTCCAATCAACCTTCTCAGTCTGGCCTTCATTCTTGTACTGCAGAAACCAAAACTACTCTACTTTTTGCAACTGAAATTACCAGCCTTTTGGGTCATATCTCTAGCACCCTTCAGCCTCATCTCTATCAAAATCCTACCCATCCTTTATTGCCCAAATGCCATACCCTCCATTAACCCTTCTCTGATCACACCATATGGAAGTTATCATTTCCCTAAACATTAGTCATTTACTTATTTGTTCAAATACCATTTATTAAATTATGTCACACATTATAGTAGAAGTAAGCACAAATTACTAAGGGAACTCTCAGAATTGTTATCTTTAGGGCTTTATGAAGGATAAAACAGAGTGGATGTAGATAAGGCTAGAAAGATAGAAATAAACAGTGGCATTAAAGGGTATTGCATTCTTTGCTAAGGAATTTAGATTTTTGTTGTGGTCGCTCCCTCATGGCTTGTGAAAGAATTCATGAGGCACAAAGGAATAGAAGTCAGAAAGTTTACTTAAGCAGAGAAACACCAGTAGAGGAGTTGCTGGGGGCAGAATCTAGGGTGGACAGCTGCGCTGAATTTCTGTTTAGCTGGGGATTTATACTTTTCTAACTAGGATGTAACTTTGGCCTGTAGTGGAATCTTCTATTGTGTTTGGCTTTGGCCATTGGGGTGGGGGAAGTTTTAGTTAAACTTGTTTTTGCAACCTGTTGTGTAAACTTAAGTTGGAACTACCCCCCACCGCCAACCCCACCCCCAGTCAAAGGGCTGCCCCCTGGGCTCCTTACTGTTTACCCATACGTGTCTTATCAGTTTTTATCTTGTGTGATAATGCTGTAAGATTTCATATTTTCAAAGCGATTGCATTGTTTTATATTGAAATCACTGGGATATGTACTTTATTTTCCTTCATTCATTAAGGAATATGAAGTCCTTAAGGACAGGGATTGTGTCTCATCAATCAATAGATGGTCTACATTATTTTCAAAGCTGACCTGGGCCAGTGTTTCATCAGCTGAAACACTCTCTTATGTTGAAATCTAAAGAGACAACAAAGCTCTCACTTGAGAATTTCACTGAAGCTTAGAAGCGCTAATAGGATAAACTGGTTAAGTAAACAATTTAAACTAATACATCCAAATTATTTCATATGATTCTATGTGAATTTTGCCTAATGTCAAACCAAGCAAGTCCAGAAAATATGATTACAAAAGTTTCCTGAGCAAGGTGAACTCACCCACATTGCACATGTGTAGGGTTTTCAACACTAATTAGCATAATAAGAAGATTCTATAACATAATCGAGTATATTCATCCTAATGTTGCTATGAGAACTTGCTTTTGATATTTTCACAAGTGTAAATTTTTCACTGAAGCATTTGTAGAAAATCCAAGTATTATTTTTCGTAATGTCCCTTTCATACGCGGAAGGTATTTCTGAATTGCCATATAAAATAGAATGTCACTTATTCAGTCACATTATCTGTAAGAGGAATGACAGGATTGATATAGTCTTTGTGTTTGGAAAGTACGAAGGGGTTAAGACGAGGTTATTTAACTTATTCTTTTATTTCGGGTGGACAAGACTACATAGTGATAAGACATTTATACCCCTTACAAAGTGATAACTCCACCAAGTCTACTACCATCCTACACCACACATAGCTGGTACAATACCATTGACTATATTTCCTATGCTATATGTGACATTCCGTGACTACGTATTTTAAGAAAGTGAAAACCGCTGTCCCCACTGTGCCTGGGACACATTGTCTACTCCTGAAAGAGTGAGTATGGGTGACATCGTCCCTGATGGAATGAAGAACATTAGAGAACACAATGACTGATGAATACCTTGTGCTCCTGTCTGCACAATGGAAGACACTTCGGCTGGATCAACCCTTCCCCAAGCACTTTGAATATAAGTCTATTAAATTAGGTCATAATTATAGAGGAGTCCTTTAAACACTTCTATTTGAAAGGGGATGAAAGATGAATTTTGGCGGTAACCTGAAGATCCAGTCCTGTGATTAAACATTGTGGTCTGTGATTTCCTTGAGATACAGGAGTTTGGCTTCAGACTACTTCCGCTGGGTATGTCTCATTATTCAAGATGAACTATTCTTAACAAGAATGCCAAAAGGAAAGAAGCCACCAGGCTAATAAATCCACACCTTTTTTGTAACTGGTTGCTGTGTTCAATACAAAGAAGTTCGAGTTTAAAATAAATGCTGCACCTGAAGCCAATTAGAAGAGAGACATGGTTATTTTCTTGCTGTTTGAATCCATTTTTTTTAAAACCACAAAGGGGTTATTTAGATGGCAATAAATGCGTTGTAAAGTCTTCCTTTCCCTGACTACAAAGCAACCTGTTGGGTTGGAAGTTAGACTAGCAACACAATTGAGATGCTGACAAAGTAACAGGGAAATAAGAATTGTTAGGAGCAGAACATCTAAATCAATATTATGCTTTTGTCTAATGAATATGTAGTTTGCTGTTGCCAGTAGGATTTATTAGTACAAAAGCATAATTCTATCATTTAACCTTGTTAAAAGAGTTAAAGACAGGTTAGCCTTGATAGTTATACACTTATTTCTGTATGTATGTATGTGTACATATATACATTGTGGACAAAAAGAGCTTCTGCAGAAAGTAACCTCACAAAATGATCTCATCATAAATTCCTGACTGGGCAGGTCATGGTGGGTAGTCACACCCCAGGCCTGTAACTTTAGTGAAAGGTTTATATTTACCTTAAGCAAGTCCTGTCCATTGTTTCTGTGCATCTAGGCTAACACACTGTCAAAATGCCTATTTTTCAAAGTAAACACCCTCAAGAGAGCACACAATCTTGTTAACAATCCTGTAATCCGATCCTCCTTCATGTAATCTTTCTTACTTTCTCTCCTTAATTTCAAATAAATAAAAGAAACTGCAAACTGCCATCCTGCGAGGCGTTTTTCTCAGTCTGTTGAGATCTTGCTTCCAGGCATATCCTCTGTTTTGGCCCAAATAAACTAATAAACTCTTACAAAACTTTTCTTTAAATTTAGATGTTCTTATGTCGACAACATCTGTCTTAGTACTTGCCAAGTCCTAGAAAAGTCTACAGTGTATGACATTAAGTATTTTCTTTTGAATTTTTATAAGAGTTTATTTGAACCAAACTGAAAACACATGCCAGGGAGCAAATGCTCCTGACATTAAATATTTTTAAAAGTAGCACCAGTGTAACGGGATACTAAAAATGCTGTCCTTGAAAACTGATTGCAAAAGTGGAGCTTATTTTCTAGTACCAGGGTGAATTAGGATGAGGGCAATCCTAGCACTGAACTGGGAAAAACCTGGCAGACCACCGAAATGGACCATGATTGCCTGCCACGAGATATGAGAAGACGCAGGCTTGGCCTATGCAGGTGAACAAGACCAAGTTCAGACTCTGGAGAGCCAAAACTAAACAGGGGAATGTGAGGATCTCAGGCAAAAGAGGAGATCCTGTGGAAATCCATGAGGGGTTTATGAGATGCCAACCAGGTGAGCTAGATTGGTATGGGTCAGATTATTGGTTTAGAGAATAGATCTTTTGGAGGGCTGATGAATCATGCCCAATAGGAACGTGATCCATTTGTTTAAAATATAGTTGTAAATTTGGACAATTACTGCTCCTTAGTTTTTTTGTTGTTATCTTTTTTTTTTAACTTTATTACACTTACTGAGGTGATATTGGTTAATAAGATTATATAGGTTCCCAGTATAGAATTCTGTAATACATCATCTGTACATTGCATTGTGTGTTTACCGCCTAGAGTAAAGTCTCCTTCTGTCCCCATATATTTGACTCCCTTTACCTTCTTCTATGTCACCCCCCACTGTGCTTTCCTTCTGGTAACCACTAAACTGTGGTCTATATCTATAACTTTTTGTGTGATTGTTTTGTTTTTTCCGTCATAGCTTTCAGTTTTATATCCTACATATGAGTGAAATCATATGGTTCTCAACATTTTCTGTCTGACTTATTTTGCTTAGCATGATATTCTCAAGATTCATCCATGTTGCTAATGGCAGTATTTCATCTTTTTTATGGCTGAATAATATTGCATTGTATATATGTACCACATCTTCTTTATCCAATCATCTATCAAAGGACACTTCGGTTGTTTCTATGTCTTGGCCACCGTGAATAAAACTGCAATGAACATAAGGATACATATATCTTTATGGATACATGTTTTCAGATTGTTCAGGTAGGTACTCTAGAAAGGGATTGCTGTGTCATATGGTAGCTCTATTCTTAATTTTTCATTGTTGTCTTTTAATATATATCAAACAATACTGTGTCACTTTGTGTGGAAACTGTCCTTGTTTGGGTACTATTTTTAAAAACTTCACTTACTCGTTAGGGCATCAAGATAATGACTCAACATCCAGGCCAGGCTCATCCAATTAATATGACTCTCTTTAACTAAACCTATAAGGAGTTCTTTATGCCTTAGTTTCCATAAGGACGTATATTAAAAGGATTTAGTTAAAGAAATACAATCCATATCATGTAATATTTATTTATTTGTTTATATTTATGTGTTTTGAACACCAAGAACCTTGAGCTTTTACCAGCTAATTCAAACTCATACCCAGAGGTAACTACAATGTGATTAGATGCCCCTGGTTGGGAAGCTAGGATAATAGGAAGACCCTTGAAGGTCAGTGAGAGACTGAATATGTCATATTTCAGACTTCCTATTTGCAGTTTCAGGAGTTCCATGCTAATGAAACAGAGAAGAGTCCACAGTATCTCGGTTTACGAACGTCTCCGTTGACGAACATTTCAGTTTGCGAACACCGTAAGCCCAGAGGTAAATGCTTCAGTTTTCGAACACGCCTCGGAAGTCGAACATGTCACGCGGCTTCCGCTGAGTGCAAGATCCTGAGGCCTAGCTGTCAGCTGTTTTCGAATGTTTCAGAACTCCAACGGTCTTCCGGAACGGATTATGTTTGAAAACCGAGGTACCACTGTAACTCCATTTCTAGGACCACTACTCTTTCTGATTCTAATGATACTTAAATTGTCCCAATATTGAAAACAGATGAGACTGCTGCCTGACTCCTACGAGAACAGGTTCTCCTCTGAAAGTAGTGAGATTCATTTTTAGAGTCTGATGTTTATAAATTTGGACTTATCAACAAGAGGATTCATTGAGAAGAGAATAAAACTAATTTATGTGACAGTCACGCCCAGATGTGAATGACTGCTACTACTACAAAATACTTTTTCCCTCACGTCACAATAGCTGCCTGATTAGAGATGCTGATTATCTTTTCTACTAAGAGGAAGGTTTTGATTTTGATGTTTAGCAGTTTAATGTCCACTCTATTACCTTCCCCAACTCCACTCCCTAACACAGTACTCATTTGCTCTGCTTGGAACTGTTAATGAGATATGGATCAATATAAGTAATTAGCAAGCGTAGAAACTTAATTGTATTTTAACTAGTTGATTGATGACAATACTCATTTGCTATATATCTGACTGTGGATGTGAATGCATACGTGGTCTGACAATTAAGTTCACGAACTTGCCACCCTGTGCTTACATTGGCAGCCCTGTACAAACAGCTCGGTAATGTTTCATGACCTTGGTATATCAGTGTCTCACAGCTGTGTCCACGTCGATGTGTGGCGGTGTCTTGCTGAGTGGCGTTCATTACTGTTGTTGCGTGTTTTTGTGTGCCATCACGAGAATGTCTGAGATTGAATTGGAGCAATGGACAAACATTAAATTTCTTGTTAAACTTGGCAAAAGTAGAAATGAAATCAGGGACATGTTAGTCCAAGTTTATGGAGATCATGCTATGAAGAAAACAGCAGTGTATAAATGGATTAACCATTTTTCTGAGGAGAGAGAATGTGTCACTGATGAGATGTCCGGGCAGCCCGTAATGAGTAGAACTGACAGAAACATTGCAAAAATTCACTGAATTATGTGTCAGAATCGTTGGCTGACTGTGAGAAGCATAGCAGGCCAAGTAAACATCAATAGAGAAGCAGTCAGGAAAATCTTAACTGAAAATCTTGGCATGAGAAAGATGTGTACAAAAGTGGTCCCGAAGATGCTCATTGATGAACAAAAGCAAAGGAGAGTCGAAGTTTACCAAGATCTTGTGGGCAAGCAAGACGATGTTTTGGGCCCTGTGATCACTAATGATGAAACACAGGTGTACCAATACGACCCTGAGACAAAGTGTCAAAGTGCACAATGGAAGTCAGCCAATTCTCCACAAAAAAGTTCCATCAGTCCAAATCTAGAGTCAAAATGACGTTGCTAAACTTTTTTGGTATCAGGGATTATTCATTATGAATTTGTACCAACTGGAAAAACAGTTAACCAAATTTACTATTTTGAAGAGCTAAACAGGCTGTGTGAAAAAGTTAGACGAAAATGACCTGAACTTGTTGCCAATTCATGGCTCTTGCATCATGACAATGCACGAGCTCACACGGCACTATCTGTGAGGGAGTTTTTAGCCAGTAAACAAGTAACTATACGGGAGTACCCTTCCTACTCACCTGACCTGGCTTTCAATGACTTCGTTCTTTACCCAAAGAAAAAGGAAATATGGAAAGGAAGACATTTTGATGATATTCAGGACATCAAGGGTAATATAACGACAGCTCTAATGGCCATTCCAGAAAAAGAGTTCCAAAATTGCTTTGAAGGATGGACTATCTGCTGGCATCAGTGCATAGCTTCCCAAGCGGAGCACTTCAAAGATGGCCATAGTAATATTCAGCAGTGAGATATGTAGCACTTTTTAAGCATGAGTTCGCGAACTTAATTGTCAGACCTTGTATATATGAGCATATATATGTATATCTATAGAGCATAGCTATATACTCATATTCAAAAAATTTATGTCCCTAAAATGCATCAAAATGTTCTCAAGATATAAATAATGTCATTTACTTTATTAATTTTAGATAACAGTACCTGATGGAAGTAAGATTTTCATTAAGCAATATACTGTATTTTGCTGTGTATTATGTGCACTTTTTTACTCTAATTTGTGAGGGAAAAATATACATGGGTAGTACTAATTCAGTATCTATATAAATGTTTTTAATTCTTTTATTTATGCTTTTGAGTTAAAAGTGTAACTCTAGAAATCAATAACAATATCCATATACAAAATAACACCCTAGAATACAATCATCGGTTTTGTTGAACTTACAACGAATTTGCAACAACGAAGCATTCTTGGTCTTCTATGAGGCATAAATATTGTAAATTTGTTACCGGTACATAACATTTTTTGTACCTTGTATCTGTTCTTGTGTTTTGTAGTTATTACATAAAATTTCTCATACTATAATGTGTTAAAAAATAAATGCTGAAATTGCTTTATAATTCAAAAAACAAGTACCTAAATGTAAACAAATAAAAATTTGAAATAAAAATAAAAATATTTTTCCCTAAAAATTTGGGCCAAAAACATGCGTGCACATCATACTCAGGAGCACATTATACACCACAAAAGACGGTACCATGAAGTCCTGCTAAAGGCACAAGTATTAAATCACAGGTTGACATCTGCAAATATGGCATCTAGCCTTGTTCTTATATCCCTTCTTTTGTCACATTCTTCTCCTTTGCATATTTTGCTCAACTTGTCTTGTTTTTCAGTATTAGTCAGGATGGCCCTAGGTAGAAATGTGAATTGAACTCTTTTCTTCAACCTCTGTTTTCCTCCATTCTTACCATAAATCAACTCCTCTGGGTGGACCTTGTTCTCAGGCTGCCTTCACTCTCGGGATTCACCTAGGCTTTGTATCCTCCAGCACAGGCCAATATCTACGATACTCCTTGTCCTTTTAAAAGTCACCCATGCTAAATCCTACTTCCTCAGGGATCCCAGTTCTCAGCAATCTGTGTTTCTGTGGCTTTGAGAACCTCTTTCATGGAAGCCTAAAAAGCATGCTTTCAATAAAAGAAATGAAACATATGGTGAGAAGTGTAAATGTAGGCAGAAATTTGTTATCTTGTAAATGAACATATATGGCTATATTCCCAAATGAGTACCTCCCAGAGGTCTTTTCTTCTCATCTTTACAAAAATTGCTGTTTCTAAAAAAAATTGTTTTAAAAATTGCTGTTTCTATTTAAGGAATATTCATGAACATAAATATAAGCTTTTAAAAAATAATAAACATAACATTTGCCGATAGTGACTATAGAGTCCACGTCTGATTCTGTACTTCACAAACCCTCTTGGATCTCAGTACCTGCCACGTGCCGAATTACAAGAGGAATTAAGGAGTTAGTTACAGGAATTATGTGGTCAATGAGAAACAATTCCACACAAGTTTGTACCTGGTAAACTTTGAGGTGATTGTACGGAGCACATCAACACAATTCCTGTTGAAGTGACATTTGTTCAAGTTTTGATGTCATTGACAACCAAGCAAAGGAAAAGCAGTAACGTGCAGGGAGATCATGACCTCTGTGAGCTCTAAGCCAAGTAATATCAGGCTGTCCCTGACGTGCTTACAATGATATGCTTTCCTGCCTACAGAACTCTCATTTGAATACCTAATTGGTGGTTACAATTTTAACAGAAACCTCTAGTATCTATCAGAGCTTCTTGAAATTAATTATTATAATATATATTCATATTTTATCCTAAACTCTGTCTTAATTGAAATTTACATAGAAATAAAATATATAGTGGCATTTCCATGGAAATATTATAGTATTAAAATAATATTTCCTTACACTAAAAAAATAATTGACCCTAGTAATATTTTAGAATTGTCTTTTTTTTTTCTTGGTGGCAGGATATTTTAGTCGCAGTTCCAGAAATTCTATTACCTTATATTTAAAACTAGAATAGAGCTTTTTTATTTCAGTTTATGGACTATATCAGTTGTTTATGTCTTAAGAACATAACTGTTGATTTAAGAAAACCAATGAAAATATGGAAATGTTAGGAATGTTGCAAAACCAATAAAAAGATGTTGGTGCACGTAAAGCAATAATTTAAAAAAATAAGGAGAATCAGGCTACTGGTTGAGAGTTAAATTGCTAAGATCCATTCTCAGGAATGTGACTAACCACCTCTAGAATAGACCAAAGGCTCTGTAAAACTACATGACTGAGAAGATTGGGGACCCAATATTTTAATCAAGATGATAAAGGGAAACAATCTCAGGGAAGCAAAACGAATTGCGAGTTCAGTTTGTTAAGGGGAAAACTAATCAATATCACTACAGAATTCAGAGAAAGACTGTATAATCGGAAAAGGGGTGACCAATATGGATGATAAAAATGGATCTAGCTAAAGACATACCCAGTCCCAGATCATGGTAGTTGGAATCCTTTTGTGAAATCAGTTATTCGGGTTATATTACCTTACAGCTATTATACACTCAAATAAGTTCAACTAAGTTCTTTCCATCTTAGTCTACTTATACTTTTATTTTCCATATAGCTTCGAAATGCTCTAAACTGCCAAGACAAATTCTTTTATTCATTTACTCATCCACTGATACATTCACACAATACTTATTGCCAAAATCTTTCTGTATTTTTTTCTGGACTTTGGGAGAAGAAACTGTACCTGCATTTCCCAAAATCTCTTACCACTTTTTTGGTTTAGCGTCTTCAAGTGAGACAGACTCTCATTAGATTTGCAAGGTGGTAGAGAAGGAGAAGTCATTATTCTCCATCAGTGTTTGGTTAGAGCCTCGAGGGTACACAGCAGACGTCAAGTTCCTAGCAACTTCCAGATAAGCTGGGGGGGTCATCCACTTTGGTGCTGGGGGCAGCTGGTATTGGTGGCAGTAGCTTCATTAACTTTTGCTCCCTCAACTGCTACAACAGTGCTTAAGCTTAAGATTTTTGCATCAACATATTTTCTCGTTGGAATATAACAGAATAGATTCCAATATAATTGGAATAGAACAGTTTCTGTTTTTCTCTCCCCAGTCCTGATACCACATAATCTGAATTTTTTTTTGACATGTAAGTATAGTACTTTCTTTATCAATAGAGAAAAATTATGTTTGTCTAGGTGAAAATTGCATATGAGCGGGGTGATATTTTTTCCTGAAATGCTCTCACTTTAACAGTTACCATAAAAGTATAACTATATGTCAAAGAGAAGCTGATAAAAGTCTCTTCCTTTCCCTTTCCTTTCCTTTTCTTTCCTTTCCTTTCCTTTCCTTTCCTTTCCTTTCCTTTCCTTTCCTTTCCTTTCCTTTCCTTTCCTTTCCTTTCCTTTCCTTTCCCTTTCCTTCCTTCCTTCCTTCCTTCCTTCCTTCCTTCCTTCCTTCCTTCCTTCCTTCCTTCCTTCCCCCCTTCTTCTCTCTCTCTCTCTCTCTCTCTCTCTCTCTCTCTCTCTCTCTCTCTCTCTAATTTGTGACTTTTACAAACTCCCACTGATTCAAAATTTATCCATGATATTTAAAGGCCAAGGCAAGTGAAGATACAATGAATTTAAAATAGTGTTTATTTTACCTTGATCTGTGTACTTTCTGTACTAAAAAAAGTGAGAGGATTCCTGTGGATATTTATAGGATATTTATGTAATTCTCTACCACAAATTGCCAAGAAATTTCTAGTATTCCAGGAAATGTCCTCTCATAAGAGTCCAGAACTCTCTATAGAGTATAAATTTGTCTTTACAATTTCAAGCTGTCGGGTAGACTTTTTTCTCACCAGTTTCCAGAATTTGTCTACCCATTTTGGAGGCTTTATTGTTATTGTTTGTTTGTTTGGGGGAGAAGTTTGACATTTTAGTGTTGTTTTGTTTTGTGTGTTTTTTTATCCCCTAAAGGAAGATGGCAACATAATCAGGCATCATTTTGAATCCAGACTCATTTCCTACATTAATCCATGGATAGGATTAATGATGATCATTTAGAGAAAAAAAGGTTAAAATAGACAAGATCTGAACAGGATGTAATAATCAGAGAGTGCAGATGGGTGGAAATTCTACAGGAGAAAATGCCCCTTTAGCAGCTCAGCAATTAAAGTCATTTCTTTTTTAAAAGCAGATGTGCAGTGCTCTATATGGACTGTGGTGTATGTTTGAAAGGACATGTAGGGAAAAGGAGTCGACAACAGCTGTCATTTTATAGAACAATGAAAGAATTAATTGTTAAAATAGATTTTGGATTTTTCTTTTTGCTCAGAGAAGGCCTAAACTTCCATTCCCTTCTTGCAGTACTCCTGTGAGTATTTCTTGATTCTCTCACTAAGATTAAAATAAGCTCTGCCATCAAAGCCCTTTTACACTTGAGCATAAAAAGAATGTTAGGAGCATGACCTTGCTAAAGTGGTTGACCAAATTATAATGAAGG
Source organism: Rhinolophus ferrumequinum (assembly GCF_004115265.2). NCBI lineage: Eukaryota > Metazoa > Chordata > Mammalia > Chiroptera > Rhinolophidae > Rhinolophus > Rhinolophus ferrumequinum. Next base: position 27,261,971 of record NC_046287.1, read on the forward strand.
GAATCATAGGTCATGAAAAGTCTTGTTCATAATAAAAAATTCTCTTCAAAGTTTTAGTTCCAAAATCTCTGAAAATGCTAACTCAGAAGGTTAGCCTCACAGTACCTCCAAAATAGTATGTTGTTCTGGGGTGAACCAAGAAATTTCCCTGCTGTCTGTCATGGTATCTCCAAACCAATCGTTTGCCATTTATGTTGCCACCATTCATTATGGATCTTCATTATTTTTTCTTTTCAAATGACTAAACAGAATACCATTGCTCACGGCAGCATATCCACTTGGCCTCTTTTTTAATTTAATGCTGCTGTTGGTCTGGATTTTAAGCAGCCTTGTTTGTAATTTCCAAAGTTGATCAATCAGAGGAAGATAACTGTTACTGATGTGCAAATTGTGTATCTCATTTTGCTTTGCATTATTCATTTTCATTATTCACATCATGGTACATTTCTTGGCAGAGAGCAGAGAATTTGGGAAAAGTACAGTCCCAGCGCCTTGGGTGTCATTTAAAACAGAGTGATTTTTCTTTTTCCCCTATAATTTCATTTTATTAGTGTTCATCAAATTTCTGTTGACCTGTGTGGATTTGCATAACTAATAGCAAATCTAAAGTAAAAAATCATTTCCAAGCAAATCTCAAAAGATAAGGAACTAATCTGGAGACCACAGTGTGTTGAGGGAGAACTCTCAACTGTGATATCAATTCCTTTCATTGATGAAAAATGATTACTGTCTGGAGCCCTCAATTGCTTTATCTAAGACTGAGAATAGCCAAATGAAGGTCCCAGGCATGAGAGTGTGTTCCCTTGGAAGCATTTCTTCCTTGTGGGTAGGGGGCCATTCTTCAGTCAACCAACTTCTGAGGCACAAATGGTCAAGCTTTTTGTTTTGCATTTCTTAGGACTGATCCCCTACTTTTTATTTCTACGAAACAGTCTTAGTGATAGATACATTTGTGTTACAGAAACGTTGCAGATATCTTCCCTGAATCAATCCCACGGACTCTAATTAAGGTTCAGAAGAATCAATGTGGCACCTTTTTTTGTTTTGTTTTTTTTCTGTAGCTGAATTTCTATCTTGATGATTATTTCAGGATTGCTGTGGTTTGAATCATCTAACTTTCTTTCGTTCCCTTTGATTTTTCAGCTTCAGTGCAGAAAAGATCAATTTCCCCTCTTTGAGTGCTCGTGTTTTTCTCGAACTCATCTTAAAACACCTTTGGCTTTCATTTTAATTGTGGCATATTTACCTCTGTTACTGGATTACTTTCTCCCACTCTTTCTGTGAATATTATTATCTCTCAAATTATTGCAGAAATTCTGCCTAGCTTGTTATTTTATTTGTTTGCCAAAAGGAATATATCTATATTCTCAATGGAAAGTGCTACACAGTAGCATGTTTTGCACAGAAATTCAGATTTAAGATAATAAAAGAATTTAAGCATTTCATCAAAAATAATCAGCCTTATATATGAACTGTATACACTTATGGGAAGTGATTTTATCAATTTAACAAAAACATATATGTATTATGAACCTGGCGTTGTATTAGGTGTTGAGAAACAAAAATGACTAAGGCACTAGTTCTGCCACCAGGAGCTGTGCTGAAGGGAGAAAGATACCTGAATGGAATCACCATGCAGTGTAATATTTCTGCAATCCCAATATGCACACCTAAGAATGGAGACAAAGCTGCTATTTCCTGACATTCCTTTAATGGGGTGAGTGGTGGCGGTTGAAGACTTGAACACGATAATAAGACTAAGAATGTGAAGGTCTCAGGTCATACAGATACAATAACTGTACTCAAGCTAAGGGAAAGATGACCTGTATACAGTGTATTTGCTTTTAGTGACTGTGAGGCATGTGGACACCTGGTTTTTAAAAACACATTCTGCTTATGAAGTTCATCTGCTTGAACAAATTGCTATTCTCATTTCTAAAGACTAATTGGGAAGGAATGTTAATTGCATGTACCTTTGAAGATGGAAAATGGTGGGCGATCAGAAGTGTGGAAGCCCCAAGAAAATGAAAGCATCAAAGAGGTGTTTTATTATTTATCATAGAAAGAGTACTGAGATCACTTCTTTAAAAAAAGAAAAAGAAAAGTAACAACAAAGCAGTGTCTACACTAGACCCTTTCTGACAGTAGGTTTAGACAGGGCAGTTAAAAAAGAAGGAAAAGAGAAAAACTGAAAAACTAAATAGAAATCTATCTACTTTACAATTTTGCCTCCATCCAACCCTGTTTCATAAATATAAAAAGACTTGGACAACATCCATTGCTGAGTGAAAAATGGCTTGTATATGTAATGTAATCTTGTTTAAATGAAACTGGAAATAGTATAAATGTATAAACAGCTTATAAAATGTCATTCTTCCTTGTGATATAAAATATACATGTCATATAAATACATAAAGAGATGGCTAATCAGTAATTCTCCCAAATATAACAACGATTATTTTGTGTGTTGGGATTTGAGAATTTTTACTTTCTTTATTATACTATTTTATCCTTGAATTTTAAAATATTCATTCAAAATATTCAACACTGTATACCAGGCATTGTGCTATGCTCTTAACACACAAAATGTATTGAAAATAGATTTAATATTTCCATCATGAATATATTATTTCACTTTTAATAACTGAGAATAACAACATAGTTATATATTTGGCTGAAAAGATTGAACAATAATAATGTTTTAAACTCAAAGAGATTCAATATAATCCAGGGACATTTGACAAAGAAATATTTGAGAGGTGTAAATCTGTCAGATGTATAGTCCTCTACTGCACAAAGCCTGCAGCCCTGTGAAATTAGAATGCGCCTCTTAGCATGATGGTAAACTCCTTTTCCAAGAATACGTAACCTATTTATTTAGAATGGGGATTTGTTCTGTGGTTGAACTATATTATGATCTGCTTGAAGCTTATTTTCTGTTTATTTTCACTTTTGCATATTAGTTGGAAATAGGAAGTAGATAAATAGAGGTGGGCTAGAGAACATCTGTAGAGATGACAAATTAGATGATGTTATTTGTAAGGTTAATTTAAGTGATATAAAAACCAGGGGGAAATATTGTTATTTCAGGGCAGATAACAGAAAGATGAAAAGACGGACCACAAGAAACGTGTCTGAAAGTGAATTTTATGTTAGAATTCTTTCCCCTAGGAAGACATGTAACCCTCAGTGCTAAGACTATATACAAAGCAAATGCTTTCTTTATAAAACAAATCCTTCAAGAACACTTTAAAACAAAATTGTTGTAATTCTTTGGGAAAGTGTGTGAGAGTGAGTGTGTGTGCGTGTATGTGTGTGTAACATTTTAAAGAAATCAAAATTTATATCCTAAAATCACGTTAAAATTCAAGGAGTTTTTTTTTTTTTTTTTTTGAAGTCTGGAATTGCCACCTTTGTTTATCGCAAATGTTTTGGGGTGATGTTTGTTTCATTAAATGATAACAATGTGTGAATGAAGAAGGGGGAAAGCACAGGATGATCAGCAGTGATAAAGAAATTTGAGCCCAGAATCTAGTAAAACAGTTGTTTAGCAAATGCTTCCGCCTAAATTTATTTTCTACAACGTATTTCCAAGAGTGAACACCCTGCGATCGTTTAAAGTCATTACTTGTTGAAGATCAAGAGGACCAAGATTTCAGTGAGAGAATGTCCTAGGCCTTCCATGAACTTAATGTTTAATTAAATTTTTATTTAAAAATAAATTATTTGATTTTAGAATTAAACACATATAGATTCTACGGGTGATGATAATGCTCTAGAATCTTACAAACACAAGAGCAGTTTGTCTATAGACGGCTAGTAGATAGATTAAACTTCATTATGAATACTTTCTTAGAAGAGAAATCAGTTAAGCAGATTTCCAAAGTTCCAGGACTGCACAGCGTATTTTCCTCTTTACACTGGGTCAGAATCACATGTGCAAGTTTCACACTGAACAATCAGGACTCATAGAATACAGTCAGAATACAAATTTATTTTTCCCCCATTGACTAATAAAATGCATGATGGGGGACTGTTTTCCCCCCCCTCTGATATAAAATTCTGGAGTCGTTCCATGACTTTGGGGCCTCTTGGAAAAATCAATGAATCTTCTGGTCATGTCAGTTGTCCCCGCAATCCCCTCCCCCCCAAAAAAACACCAAAAAACTACTGTCTCAATTTCACAATTAAAATATGTGGTCCAGAGTGATCACTGAAACTCTGAACTTTACTGCATATTCAAGTGTCTTCTTGCCCTGAGATAGGGCTTGCTTGGAGGTGAAGTCCTGCAAGTGAGAAGGAGGGCCTGGTAAGCTTCTCCTGTAGGTCTGCCAACCCTGCTACTGCTTCCGACTCTGCTTGCCCAGCCTTTGGCTGCTTCTGGATCCTTCTTGGTTGAAGCCTGGCAAGAAGAGCCTTTACTTGACTGACACCCATGAATCTGGCATTGGATGTCTGTGGCCATGGATGATATATAAACCGAAACTGGTCCTCGGTGGTGGTCTCCTTCGTTTTTCCCTCTTGATGTCTCTGACTTTAGTACTCTTGATAAGGAAGGTGCTGTGCCTTTGGCTGGTATCAGAAGACCCCCACTCTTAATATTATGCCTTCTTTTTACTGAGGTCTCCCTGCCCTGTACAGGAAGCCCTCATGGAGAGTGTTACTTAAAAAAACCTGTAAGGAGAGATGTTGGCTGATCTCTCTCCAACAGCTGACATCCCTCCTACAGGTTATACATCTGGAACACACACCTTGGACCTACCATTGTGGAGACACAATTATTCCCTAGATGGAGTCCTCTGCTCTGGTGCCACATATGTCTTCAGCTAGCATCTCACTCACAAGTCAGACATCCCCCAACTGCATCTTCAAAATCCAGCCCCTGCATCCCCCAACTACAGGTGATTTCCTTGAAGGTCTCCTCTCTATGTGTGAGATGAGAGAAATGTCCCTCTCGGTCTTCCCATGGGCTGTGATGCAAAACTCTTACAAATCTCTCCAAAGGAAACCTCTCCTTAATGTCCATCTTTCTCTACTTTTCTGCTTTAGTGCCTAAATAGCCTTCATGGGGCTATAAGGGGCTATGGTCAGAAAACTGTAATTTGATTACTGTTTTAGAATGTTCTGTTAAGGTGGTTTAGCATAGGAAGTTGCCAGCTATTGTCTTAGGGCTTTAGCTAATACTGTCAGAAAATTCTATATTTTAATATTCTGCTATAAATATTTTTACATATGTTGGTATGTTATGAGTGTATCTGTGTGTGTGTGTATATATATATATTTAAGTATATGCATGCATATGTATATATACGCCCTTTCTCTCTCACACACACCCACACTCAGGCACACACAGACACACCCTGACACACACAGGTACAATTTGTATTTGTATCAATGCATTCTTTTATTATACAGACATTTATGGAGGTTTTCTTGATATAAACCCTGTTTGGCACTGGCGATACAAAATGAATAAGCCCCTCTTTTCTCTACAGGGGATCTCAGTCTGGTCAGGGTAACACACATAAAAGCAGGTAGATACATTGCAAAATGAGAAATGCTAAACTCAAGCTCCGTAAGCTACTTGAAGGACAAAGAGGATTAGCTATGATGGTGTGGAGGATATGACCAAACAAGCACCATAAACCAGGGATAGGTCAGGGTAAAGGTCTTCAAATTAATGCACAGTGAGTACAACTCCATCCTACAAATAACAGAACATTCTTGGAGCTACTGAGGAAAATGGGTGACTTACGACCGTGCAGATGAAAATCTGCAGACTCCAAGAAATTTAGTCTTGAAAAATCAGTGCAATTGTAAGGAAAATGCTTCTATGTTGAGAATCTACTCAGAAATTGAACAAAATTCCGGGTCAAATAATTCTCTTGAGTAAATAAACAGTGATTTTTTTAAAAAAGGAAAGAAATGTTGTTCATTTTCTACGTGCGAAAGAGAGTCATTTTGTTTTCTGCAATACTCAAGAACATCGTTGAAAATAACAAGTTGAAAATATAAATGTTTTCTGTGGGCTATACTACTTTAAAACATATGTATTGATTATAATGCCTCTAGCTCCTTAAATTGTTTTTACGTAGGTATCTGTTGATTAATATTAACGCTTTAATGTTTAGTATTAATCTTTTATTAAGAATGTTATTCCCCCCCCCAAAAAAAAGAGTGTTATCCCATGGTATGCTTTATCTGGAAGGTAATTATCAGGGGTTCATATGGCAATAATAACAAATTTACAGCCTGTGTTTTCTTACTTACTTTAGGTTTAAGAGTACATTTTATATGATTATTATCCTAGCTTGACCTAGTTTGGTTGTCTGGTGATTTGCTGTATAATTCACAAGATTTTTCCAGATATTTTAGGGTTGACAGCAAATTAAAACCATACCTGTTTGCATATCTTGCAAGTGCCTTATAATAGGAGTTCCAACAGAACAGTTTTAGTAAACTTGAAATATGTGGAAGTTTAAAATAAAATATGAGACCTGAGAAAGATGATGTTATAGACCCCTGTGAAGCTGGCATTGCCTATTAACCTCTGACAGTATCCTCCTACGTTCTTTAGAATGTTATACACCCATGTTTAAACAGTAGTATACACCACCTGAACTGAAGGTTATCAGGTTTTAACTCATAACTCAAAATATGTTACCGCATATGAAATTTCTTTTCTTTGAAAACAAATACAGCAGGGAATGGATTTGTATGGCACACTGTCGTCTCTTCATGCTGACATTTCAGTCTAGCAAGATTCTCAAGGTAACACTGAAGTGCAGTCCTCTGGCGCAGATGATGGCATCACTATTTGCTAGCATTACATGGTCTGATAAAATTCATTGCAGCATTTCTAGTCAGCAATACAGAAATCCACCTGGACCCTAAATGGAACAAGCCATGGCTAACACAATGTGGCAAGGACAGCCTCATCACATGTCTAATATAGGTTGATAATTTAGCTTTTGCAGAAGAAAAGTCAGGAAAGAAATGAAAATGCTGAGACTTTCAAATTATCTACCTACTCATTATTCAGTCCCTCCTAAGTACCTAAAACAAGTTCCTTTTCCATTTTTTAAAAGGCTTCCTTATTATCCTTTCAAACTCATCTTAGCCTTATAGGTTTGAATAATCTACTAAAGGGCTAAACGTTAGCTGTTATTAAATCATTCTCTTCTGATACTTCTCCTATCTCTGATCATTTTTTCGTAGTTCTTATTTTCTTCCTTTGCATATCATTGAAATGTTTTTGTCTTTTAGCATTTGTCCCTTGACTCTTTTCTCTCCCAGGTTTGTATATTTTCTCATGTTGACTTTGTTTATCCTCATAACTTCAACAGTTGTCTCTATGCTGTGAATATTCAAATATATAACTATATTGTGATTATCTCCTTTGACCACAAGTCCTGTGTCTCTAAATGCCTTCTAGACACCTCCATTTGGATGTCTCACAGGTGTCTCATCAAAACAAGTGAGAAAACGAATAGAATCTTGTTCCCTCTATACTTGTTCCCATTGTAGATTACCATTCTCTCTTTTTTAAAATAAAATATTAAATTTATTGGGGTGACATTGGTTAGTAAAATCATGTAGGTTCAAGTGTGTATTCTATAATACACAGTCTGTATATTGCTTTGGGTGTTCATCACCCAGAGTCAGTTCTCCTTCCATCTCCGTATATTTGACCCCCTTTACCCTGTTCTTCTATCCCCTCCCCCTTTCCCCTCTGGTAACCACTAAACTGTTGTTTATGTCTATGAGTTTTTGTTTATTTGTTTTTCTTATTCATTTGTTGCTTTCAGTTTTATATCGTACATATGAGTGAAATCATATGATTCTTGACTTTTTCTGTCTGACTTATTTTGCTTAGCATGGTAATCTCACAGACTATCCATGTTGTCTCAAATAGCACTGTTTCATCTTTTCTTATGGCCAAGTAATATTCCATTGTATATATGTACCACATCTTCTTTATCCAATCATCCATGGAACATCTCTTGTTTCCATGTTTTGATCACTGTGACTAAAGCTGCAGTGAACATAAGAGTACATATATCTTTATGGATAAATGTTTTCAGATTTTTTTGTAAACATGTAACCATTCTCCTTTAAAAGACCCCCTGTCAGTCCAGACGCCATCATCTGTGAGACTAAGGAGGAGACCCACTAAACTTGAAGTGTTCTTGTCAATATTCCTCTCTCTCCAAAAATTGACATCTTCAATACCCAAATTTGACTTTGGGATTTTGACATCCATACTAATGATTCCTCCAATACATTGGCTTCCAGATCCTTCACTCTTTCCTCCAAAGATCAAATACAGGTCGATAGTTTAGCTTTTGGAAATGTCCTTCATTCTGAGACATCTACTCTCGTGCTCAGCCTAGAATTTACTAATCTTTAATAAATATCTTTCATCCTGTTAGTTTTCTTTCTTTACTGCCCCAACTTCAGTCATTTCTCAAAGCCCTTGGCACCTTTCTACAGACTATTGATCCTACCCTACTTTTCACTGTTCCTCAGCCCTCTTGTACTTTTAGTTCCCTGATTATTCAATTGAAGTCTCATACTTAGTTGTTAAAATCACATTTTATCTATATTCCCACCTTTTTTTACCGCCCTCTCTCTCACCATGGTCTGGCAAACACAACCCAGTTAAATATGGTCTTTTATCTACTCTGTACCTGAACCTGAGTAGCTGACCATGCTGAGGGGAAAATCACACAACTCTTCTGACAGATCTATAAATGAAAATTACAACTAACCTCAAGTAGACTCACAGTGTTACTTAAATGTTTTCCCCCATTTTCCCATGATATTCATTTTTCCACTCTTATAGATCAATAGTGCATATCTTTCCTCCTCTCTCTAATCTCCACCATATTCTCCCTATTCTAATTCTTAGCTGGTGACCATTTTTCTTATTTCACAGAGAAAATAGACATTACCAGACAAAAATGTCTACCTTCTTGTTCAAACAAATCTAGGAAGTTATCTGCATTTATAATCGAGTGCTCTATTTTTCTTGGTTCTCTTCCCACCTCACTCCTCACCCAAATACCTCTTTCTACTTCTAGAAATTATGTGTCTCAATCCCAGTATCTCACTACTTTGGTGATATCACCTATTTCCATAGGTTTAAGTACTATCGACATGTGGACTAATCACAAATATGTATTTCCAATCTGACCTCTCTCCTTGATTCCAGACTCAAGTATCCATCAGCTTACTTAGCATTTCCATTTATAAATTGTTGAAGTTGTTAGACTTGTTCATAAACACTCTCCTATTTTTGCTACATGGTAGGTTTCCATTTCTCGCAAATTTTCTCCCCCTTGTACCTAGCCAATGCATATTTTTCCCATGGAAATGAGAGCAGGAACTGTTGTAGGTCATTTACATCAGAAGCCTTAAAGAGCCAGAATATGGTAGCCATAGTCCATTTGCTGTCATGCTACCTAATAGGGGAAATATGTATCTAGAAACAGCCTCCATCAGATTGGCTCTCTGAGTGATTGAAGTGGGTAGGGCTTGCTGTTGACCCTTGCTAGAATTGAAGCAACAGTAAGAAATAAACCTGTGGTATAATTCTAATGATATTTTGGAATTGTTGATCCTGTACCTTAACCCATCCTATACTAATAAGATTTCTGTTATGCATCTCAAATGTAACCTACTCTAAACAAACTCTTGCCTTTTCTCTCCGAAACTGGTCTGCCCATAGTTTTCCCCATTCCAGGAAATGGTACACCAGTCTTCCAGTCTCTATGTCAAAGACATACTCTTTTTCTCTCATGATTGACATCCAATTCACCAACAAATCCTATTGACTCTACCTTCAAAATGTCACCAGATTTAATTACTTACACCATCACTTACACCCCTACTAAGGCTCTACTCCTAGCCTGACTTTTGCAATCATCTTAACTTGTCTCTGTTTCCCCATTTACACCATTACAGTTAATTTTCCACATAGCATCGATAATGATCTTTTAAAAAAATCATCAGGTTTGGTTGTTCCTTTGACCCAAACTTTCCAATGGTTCTTTAATGCAAGCAAAATAAAATTTAAAGTCCTTACCTACCTGACAAAATCTGTATCATCTAACTCACTTCTAATTCTCTTATTTCATTTCAATTTATCTTTACTCTTTCTCTTTTTCTCTCAACTCTCTACTTCAGCCATTCATCTCTTTCTATCACTTGAACATATCATGTAAGCTGTTCATCAACATTTTACTTGCTGTTTCACTTGTTTACATACCAATTACGTAAGTTAAGTCAGTGCTATTCTGAGTCTTGCCATAATAAAGTTTCTGGCTAAGACTGATTACCAAGAAAAACAAAGAGTGTTCTTTATTATTTAGAGATGTGTGTTTTACTCTTTCTGCCAACGGTTAACTTACGACCTTAAGACTATAAACAATTGTTATGGTAAACTACATTTGTTAGAATGTTTCTTTTATAAAGAAGTGTTTGTTCAGCAAAAATTGTAAACCGAAGTTGTGGATTTAAAATATGTCCACAAATTCTTAGATACTCCTCCTTTCAATATGTGGAACCTAATTATCCTACCTTGAGTGGGATGTACATAGACTTACATCTAGTGAATAAAATGTGGCAGAAATAATATGTGGTTTTCAAAACCAGATTATAAAAAACACTGTAGCTTTTTCTCTTGGATCACTTATTTTGGGGGCAGTCAGTTGGCATGTCATGAGGACACTCAAGCTGCCCTATGGGAAAGTATACCTGGTAGGGAACTGAGGCCCCCTGCAAATAGCCAGCAGGGAAAAGAGGCCTCCAGGCACAGTGAGAGAACAGTCTGGAGAAGCAGCCAAACCTTCACCTGGTTTCAGTTTGATTATAACGTCATGTGCGACCCAGGGCCAGAAACACTCATCTAAGCCACTCCTAGATTCCTCACTCTCAGACACTGTGTGAGCAAACAAATGTTTATTATTTTAATCTGCTGTGTTTTGAGGTCATTCATAATACAAAAAATAAACAATACACCATATTATTTTTGCCATAGGGGTTAAATATTAATAAAATATAAGCAATGTGAAAATTTTCCTCCTTACTATGATCGTACTGATTTTGTTGTAACAAATTCAAATGACCAAAAAAAAAAAAAATGTGTAAATTACCTTAAATTTAAGTACATATATAATGCTATTCTTCATTGCAAAATTACTTTATAGGTAATTTATTTACTTATTTTAATTATGAAATGCCTTCAACAATCTCTTCTAAAGGGATAACAGTATGAGGAAAGTCAGGAAGTGAAAATTAGCATCATTTGTTGAGGAAGGGTGCATGTCAACCTGTCTAAATGGTAGAAAATGGGGACAAAGTCAAATAATCTGACTCTAATCATTCATAAATTATTTTTTTGAATTTATAAAAAAACTAACTTATTTAGTCTAAATAAGTTCAAATATTTATTAACCATTTACTATTTGCCAGGAACTGGGCTAAAGATTCAAAAAGCCAGACTGGGTCCATTCCCTAGAAAAGTCTAATGGGGGAGTGGAATCAGGGATAACCACATGGCATGTAGGGTCAAATAGAGATACATTAAGGGCACCTGCAGGCTTCTTCTGGACCATTGCAATAGGCTGTGCAATTAGTGTTAGGGTAGAAGGCATATCAAAAAAAGCACTTGAAATGTTCTTACCACAGTAAAAAACAAACAAACAAACAAAGCAGATTTGACCTTCTTCCATTAAACCTGTGGGAAATGATCCTTGCAGTGTCAGTGTTAACATGAAGTTCTCCCCAGCCTTTAAACATCAAAGTAAATTTCCCTTTCAACTCTTGGTGTTCCCTCCCTCTTCTCTCCTTGAAAACAACCAAAGATGTGGTAGAAGAGACAATAAATTGTTTTGTTGGCATGGAGGAAAGAATCTCTCTTCTATGACAAATCAGATTTATAAGCAGCACTGATACTTGCTGGTCATGCTATTGTGAGGCCACCTGAGACCACTCAAGGAAAGGTTTGGGGACCATCTCCTAGCAATACCAAATGGAATCATTTAGTACCAAACATTACCTGGAATTCTTTTTTTTTTTTTTTTTTAGAGAATTTTTATAAGAGCTTATTTGAGCCACACTGATGACATAGGCCAGCAAGCAAGGTCTCAAATGCTTCCGGGTCACTCAATTTCATAATATCGGGAGAGAAGAATGGGCAAGGGAAGGAAAAAGAGCAATGAAACAAATGGAAGGATGAAAAGGAAAGAGAAATAGTAAAGGAGGAATGGAAAGAAGGATGCAGATGCTTCAGCTAAAATATATAGGGCACCTTGAGTAACATTTGAAAGTGATTTCCTTAGTTAAATAACTTTTGTTCTTTCATCCTTAGCCAGAGTAAATGGTGAAACTCTGGCCTTCCCCCAAGACAGTTCTGTGTCCAGTAGGGTTCTTCTGGGACTCAGGAATTGTTCCCGAGGCAGCTGTCCACCCTGTCAACTCCTTTCATCATAGCTGTGAGTTGACAGTTACACATCATTTCTGTTTCCACCACGTGACTCTCCCAACCTGCCCATTTGCTTTCCCCTTTGCAACTGCTAAGGATGCAGAAATGGGAAGCAATGCCCACTGTGTCCCCCGTGCAGGACACTGCCCCTTTCTGGCTCTCCATCCCTGTGACCTGGCACTAGATCTGAGGCTACACCACGTGGCTAGAAGGCTGGGCATGTGCTCGGTGGCAGGTCCTCCTTGCACTGCACACACTCTGCTGCATGGAGTCTGACACGGGCTCTGAGGTGGTTACCTCCTCTGTGGCATTATGCTGGCATCGGGACCTGTCTACTGCAGCATAAGCTGACTGTTTTCAAGCTGGAGCATGAATCAGAATTGCATGCAAGGTAATGCCTACTTCCTAAGATTGTTGAGGCTGATTAAAATAAGTTATATAATTGCCCTGTGTAACACCTATTAAGGAGTCAAAACTTAAATGTTACTTCCTGTTCTTATCTGAAGTGTCCCTCAAGGTAACTTCTAATGAGTTTTAGTTCTGTCTTCTACATCCACAAATAGCATCTTTTGTTCTTCCCTTCCTTTTTCTGTCCTTTCCTTCTTCTCTTCTTCCTTTTTCTTCCATTTTTCCTTACTTTCTATATTTAATAAGGAGATTGCTAATCTCTTTCTCTGATTTACCAGTGTCATAACTATGTGAAAAAAATAACATGGGTTTTTTAACATAACTTGTTCCTCCTAAACCACTATAAATACCCTTAATTAGCAATATATTCTTTTCTTCGTACCCACAGTTCATCGGGTTGATCACTGATAATATATAGGTCACTTGAGTATATCAGGCAAAAGTCTGGATCACTATTCCAGACTTTTGCCTAATGTTGAAACGAGCTATTTTTCCTTAAATTTCCTTTCCTCTTTTTCAAAATAGGTATAATGCTCATAGTCTTACACTTGGCATGATTACTTTAATATTGCTAGTAGATAAAGTTTAAAATGTAATTGACCTATTGATACAAATTTATAAAAAATATGTGGATAGTCTTGTCATCTAACTGTTCTGTTCCCCACTCCATTTGATTTGGTTTCTCATTTCCAGTTTGAAGATTTTTCTCTTAGGTACAGAAAAGAAGAATTATTTTGTCTTTTCTTTTTCATCTGTTAGCATTAGACCATCTGTTCCAAATACTGAAGCTATTTTTTTTTTATTCTTCTTGCCCAAAACACAGTTAAAAGAAAGCCTTTTTAGTTCTCTGCCATTCTTTTTCAATCTTAGTTCATTCTGGGTTGCAATATTCCTTAGACTGAGCTCAGAGTATCATAATACTCCTGTGTATTTGTTCTCTTTTCCTTTTTGACACATGTGCTTTAAAAGCCAGTCCACTTAATAGAACACTGTCTGTGCCACTCATGCTTTCTCTTTTTGTTCATTTGTATTTGTATACTCAGAATTTAATATTGAAAAATTCTCTCTTGAGAATTGTAGAATCTTCTTTGGGTCTGAACATGGGATTATGCTTTTCTCTGATAGGCACCAAACATCTGTGAATTAACTCCCAGGCAAGTTACACATATGTGTATGGTCATATTGTATATATCTTGTGTGTCACACTGGATTCAAATCCCATGAAGGCAGAAACCATGGCTCTTTGTCTTACCATAGTTTTCTTAGCAAGTCATACCAGGTCTAGAACACAAAAGGCATACAATGAGAATTTGCTGAACGCAGCTTCTTAATAAATATTAGCTTTGAGTGTTTGCTTGCCCTCAGCCTTGCACACAGCTCAGATGCTTGAGGCTTCTGAACACTGACAAATGGCTGAGAGCACAACACAGCAGATGGTTTTCCTTGTTATGAATCAGAGAAAGATTCAACAAGCTAGCACCAAAATTGTTTTCTTTCTCTCACTCTTCCTCTGCTAAAACTCTGCCAACATTTTCACAAACTTCTGCTCTCAGACCAAGGTCAAAGAATACTCCTGTTTCACTTACATACTCATTCTTTTTTCAACCCATGAATTATTTATTTCCAGCCAAGTCCAAAGCAGCAACACAGAAAACACATTCCAAGTTCACAGTCGTTGTCTGACCCGTTTATGTTGACCAGATGGATTCAGTCAAGGTCCAGTAAGACAGGGCCGCAACCCAGCTCCCTGGACATCGCGCTGAAAAGTCCAGATGTCACTGACACACAGTGATGAATTTGCAGCGTGCTGCGAGGAGAGAAGAGCTGGAGTCACCATGGCTGGTGACTTGGAGAGACCACTTAAGTTTCTCTTGTTATTTTTTCCTCATTATCTTAAACCAAGAATGCTTTCAAAACTAAGGGGTGAAAAGAAAGAACAATATTGCTGAGTATAGTTTAAAAGCATTTCAATAGATTTTTGAGTAACTTTGTCCATGTGGAAGGAATTGGCATTTAATGCAGTAGAATTCGAAATGAAGTAAAGATAAATCTGGCAACCCAGAACCAAAATAAACAGCACTTTGAGTGTTGAACTGAAAACTATATTCAGATTGTTAAAACATGACAGGCTGAACTGAAGCTTCCCTCCAAAAACATTATATTAGTAAAATTAAAAAATAAAAATAAAAAATTACATATATAAGCTCTAAAGAAAACATATCCCAGGAACCAAGGTGGGAGGAAGCTGGTGTCTCTGTGGCACAGGTCAGATGTTTCTGATTTGGATTGAACGTCCAGAGGCCCCTCAGGCCTGGGTCTGGGCTCTGTTATCCAATGAGGGCTTCTCTCCATGTTGTAATCTCCTTATCTCCAAAGCTTTATTGAAATGTCTTAAAGAACCACAGACTGATTTTTGCTCTGCAGTGGGGTGAGGCTTAGCAGGGATCCCTGCCTGGGGCTAGAGTGGGGCTTTGCGGCTGTGTCCAGCAGAGGACCGTGCCGCACTGGGGTCAGCTGAGCTGTGATGAGCTGAGGAGACTGAAGACCAAAGCACCGACCACCAGAACTGGAAACTCACAGAGAGCCATGGGGCAGATTCTCATCACCTGACCACTTAGAGCTCTTGCCGTAATAATACAAGTATGAAAGAAAGGCATTTCTTGATCCTGAAGCCAAAACAAGTGGAATTTTTGATACAGGGGTCATATAGCCTAGAATGGAGAGAGCCTTAACACCCTTGTACTTTATAGGCCATGAAACTGAGTACCACAGAGGTTCCTATAGGTTATGGAAAAGCTGACGCTGTGAGCTAGGATCCTAGTCTCTCGTCCATGGTTTTCCCACCAATCTGCACTTACTTTGAGGCTGAATGATGGCAGAGATCATATAGGGATTCCCATGGCATGGGACGCTTAGGGCTGTGGTACCAGCCTTAGTATGAATCCAGGCCCTGCCCCTTCCTGAACGAGTGACCATAGCAAGTCACTTCATTCCCTGCATCTCAGTTTCCTCATATGTGAAAAAAAAGGATAGTAATAATGCTAACCTCATATGAATATTGAGAAAGTTAAATGAGTTGATACTTGCACTGTGAAGTAAATACCAGCAAGTATTCAGAAAGTCCTAGATATTATTGTGAGTCCTGATTTGGCTTCAGACTACCTTCCTGCCTCATCTCTCCTACGTTCTCCTCCTCTATCATATCACCCACTGTTTTGTCACGTTGCCCTTCGTGCTGTTTACCGAAAACCCACAGGCTATTATCTCTGTGTGAAATGATTTTCTGCTTCCTTGTGTATATCTGTTTTGAGATAAAGTCTGTTATTTTAAAACCTTCCTCCAACTTTCTCTCTCATCCTCACTCCCACAGTAAAATGCTCTGTCTTGTCTGCTCCCAGCCACACTTTATGAACGCTCCTTCTAGCACTTTCTATATCACGTTATGATTATGATTGTGTTATGTCTCTGGATTTCTCTATTGATTGTGATCTCCTTGAGAATAGGCACACGAGTAAGACTTAATTATTCTTTTAGTGTTAATATCTTCTAGTAGTCTTTCAAAAGTTGCTCATTTCAAAGTAATAAATACAGGCCTGCTCAGGCCACCCTTTCTAAATGGAAAACATTCAACACACACACACTCACACTCACACACACTCACTCTGCCCCATCCTTGCCTGACTTTTCTGCTCAGCACCTAACATCATTTAACACATTATGTATCTTATTCATTCACCGTATTTATTGTGATGATATATGTAAAATACTTAGGATTCTGCAAGGCAAACCCATGCCCAGTAAATGTTGCTCACTGTTGTTAGCCATCAATGTCATTATTAGTTGCTCTGCTTGTCTGAGTGGTAATAATGTTATTTGTATTTAGTATCATTATTATCCAGTTCCTGTCATTCTAAATGGTAAAAGAGAGCAGATCTTTCCTTGTGCACTATTAAATTCTGTTCTATGGAAGCACAATTGATGTATTTTGTTTGTAAACATAGCTAAGTCATGTATTTACATAGAGATATCTTACTTTGAAGTAGATGATTTGGAAGAATGCTAGACTAGGAACCAGAAGACCCAGATTTTACCAGCTATGTGACTTGGGGCAAACTCCTTCATCTGTCTTTAACACAAATGGTTGGGAAAATCAAGGGCAGCTTTGCGTGTTGACTCCACACTCCTTTTCCAATGACAGCACTGCTGTTCCTATTGAGGCTGGTTGTGGCCCCAGTCCTTGTCAGTCTTTCAGAGCAGCAAGTGTCTACTACTCTGAGTTAGCATGTGAGGTATGACCTACTGGTCATCCTGGGATGACCCCCAAGCCATCCCTGTTTCATCATTCGCCATGCTGTAAATGAGGAACACAGTGAAGAATTATGTCCTTCGTCCTGGTGGATCCATAGATTTCTACTCACAACTGCTCAGAGGATGCTCCTAAAATATTTTTTAGCAAATCTCTCTAAAACTGCCTGTATAGCATTTTCTAGTCAGTGTGCTGTAAGACCAAGGGTAAAGGCCACCTCTGTCTCTAACTCAAGAATATTACTCCCTAGAGGAAAACGCAATGTGTTCTTGTTTTTATAGTTCCAGGGCCTCCCAGTTCCCTCTAGAGCAGAGTGTCCAAACTGCGGCCCGCGGGCCAACTGCGGTCTGCAATCCCTTGTTAATTGGCCCGCAGCAAATTCCAAAAATATATTTAGTTTACTTAAATAAACCAGGTGAGGCAATACGTACTTCACCTCGAGTGAGTGGCCCGGCTGTTTGTGTATTTTACCGCATATGGCCCTTGGTGAAAAACGTTGAAAAAAGTTTGGACACCTCTGCTCTAGAGCCAGAGTGTGGTCAAAACAGTTTCCCTCATGGAAATGAAATGCTTGGGTTCCATCTTTCTCTGTAATGTCAGGAAGGGTGTTGGTTTCTTTCATCATACCTGTGTCATGGAGGTGGTGTAAAGATTAATTAGCTAGTGTTTATCAAGTGCTGTCCTCTGCCTTGAGGGGAAAAGAGATAGAAGGAACAACTCAGCAAACCCCCTTCCTTTTCTGACATGCTCATTAGAGCTCATTTCCAACACTGAGATTCTTGAAAGCCTGTATGAATGATCTGCATTTTCCAGTAGAATAGGGAATAGCGAGTTGTCTCTCTAGTTCTCATTTTTCATTTTAAATGTGTGCTTCCTTACAAGATTTCTTACTGTTTAGTACAAGTGGGAGATGGTAAAAGAAAATATTCTGAGAGCTGCATCATGGACAGCATGTAAGCCGGGCATCACTAGCTGCCACTATCAATAATAAAATAATAAGCAAACATTTTAATTTTTTTCATCGCAGAACTATATTTACCTATGAGTCTACAAAAATTACTGTGAGGGAGGCTTCTCTTAAAGACATTTTGGGTAGCTTTGCAAAAATCTCTCAGTTGGTGATAAGCTATTCTACTGAATTCCATGAATGCTCACTCTTTCCTCAAATTAAATTCTGTGGGCATATCTGTCACATATCGTATTGTGATTACACATGCCTGCTAGAAATGGGCACAGAGAGCTTTTCACGTCTGTTGGAATGGCTGCCTCACAGAGAAACGATGTGGAGAATTAGTTACAGTTTGTTAATGCTACAGAGGCACTGACTCATTCGTGTGATCACGATGGCTCGGGGGTTTGCCACTTGATTCTCCGATGGGAAAACTTTCCAGAGGAGTTTCTGTCCCAAGAGGGAACCCAACCTAAGAATATCTCTTTCCTGTACTACTTAACTCAACTGAACCACAGGTTGCTCTCACGTCTCTCTTCTATGCGTCCCTCTTCTACCATTTTCCCCCTTCCCAATGTGAAGAATTGCATATACAATCTCTACACGGTCACATTGTGACATTATAATAGAAGATTCAAAACTATTTCTGGAGGAAAAATATTCTGAGCCATAACTGTCCTTATCCATATTATCCTTAGTCATAACAATAATTCTATATGTATATAATGCACACAAACATGCATATAAAATATGTTATGCATAATAATCACATCATATTCATATATATGTGTGTGTGTATATATATTTTATATATATCATATATATCATATATATATCATATATGATATATATATATCAATTGATGGATAAATCAGTTTTACCCATTTTTGAGTGAGCTCTAATGTCCCTGATAATAATCCTCTGATAAAATGAAGGTTGACAGACTATACTTAATTCATAATGAAAAGGAAAAGTAACCTGGTAAATTCAATTCATATATGAATGTTTACTTTACACATGTTATTTCTGTTATAACAAGATTATTTAAAAATTAGAATAACTAGAATAAGTTCACGTATCTAATGGTTTCCAAAAAACTGGAGGCAAAAGAACACACATAATAATATAAGTAAATGAAAGGTAATATAAGCATAATTAACAATATAGAGGATGATGTAACTCCAACCAGAGAAGAACAAAGCCCTCTGAGTGTGTAGGAGGAGGACAGAGGATTGAAAAGAAAACAGGGAAGTTTCATAGTATTGTTATGTAAGGGGTGAAATTTGATGCTGTAAATGCCAGGAGACGGCACTGTAGGCAGAATGAACACCACGGATAAAAGTAAAGAAAGAGACAGGAAACCTATATATTCAAAACTTATTTAGTGGAATACTAGGGAGCAAGCAAAGAGGTAGTGGGAGAGAAGTAGAAACATTATTTTTAAACCTACCATAGGGCCTTTTACCTGTAAAATGGGCATAAAAATAATTGTACCTACTTCATGAGATTCTATGAGTGTGAATTTCTTGGTGCCAAACACAAGTACTTGGTAAATGGTACCAACAGCTATTGCATTGTCATTATTTTTTTAAAGATTCCACAAAACTTGAAAGAAAGTGTATTTTCTGTTTATGTGGAATTGTGGTCCATTTATAACAAATAGATCAATCTTACATTTTTCAGATCTATATGCTTATTTAGTTGATCAATTATGATCTAGAGGAGTTGGCAAATCACATTCAGTGGGCAAACCCACCTGCAGCCTGTTTTCGTAAACAAAGAATTGTTGGAACCCAGCCACATAGGTTCTGCTGATTTATAGACTGTCTCTGGCAGAGTTGCATATTTATTTGCTCCAGAAACTGTATGGCCTGCAAAGCCTAAAATATTTACTATTTGGCCATTTACAGAAAAAGTTTGCCCACCCCTGTCTAGAGAGGCAAAATTAAGTTTTCAGTTCCTATTTTGTTTCTGACTTTCTTCTTGTACTTAGAGTAATTTTTAGTACTTGTACTTTAGTTCAACGTCACCTGATGCTTAAAGATTCATTGTGGCATTTCAGTTTTATCATTTTGAAGTGCCATATTTGTCTAATTTACTTAAGTCTTGCAATTAAATTTGATATCTCTGTTATCAACTGTTAGTGCTTCGTTTGCATCTCTCAAATTGTGTCTTTACCTATTGTTTTAGAGCCACCTTGTTATGATTGCATCTCTTTTTGTATCTTTAATGTAATGCAAGGTGGATTCATCCCATTTGCCTATATTGTTATACTTACTGTGCTCAATCTTAATACCATCATTTTATATTTTTCTTCATATATCTTTTGCTCTACATGATGTGCGTGTGTGAGTGTGTGTGTGTGTGTGTGAGAGAGAGAGAGAGAGAGAGAGAGAGAGAGAGAGAGAGAGAGAGAGAGAGAGAGAGAAAGAGAAAGAGAGCGAGAGTGATAGAGAGAGAGAGAGAAATGAAAGAGGTATGGAAGAGAAATGAGAGAGGCTATGTGTTAGGATCTCATTGCAGACAGCAGAAACCACTCGAGATAGTTTAAGCAGAAGAGGATTTACTACGCCATACTTCAATGGTTTGTGAAATTGTTGGGAAGGCTAGAAGAACAGGATTTGGTCAGTGTTCCTAGGACTGCACTGTTCAGCCGTGATTGCGGTTGAAAAACCTGAGGTAATGTCTGTAGGAAGCTATTAAAACAGAAAGATGTGACCATGACACTCAGTTTGTCACAATCAGGGAAACTGCCATTTCCATTGTGGCTAGTGCTTCTTCCTGGGCCACATTGCTTCCACTGTGATCTCTATCCGAAAGTGAATGCTTTGTACTCCACGTCTCTGTTTCTCACTTCTGTGTTCAAATCTCAGGGAATGCATATGTCTGGCAGATACTAAAATATATCTGGAACCCTAGCACATGGAAGTCTGGGAAGTGTAAATTTTAGCTGTCTGTTCCCTGCAATAGAGATAGGCGTTTACAAATATAACAATGCTGAGCAAGTCAGTCCACAATATCCATCACCTGGTATTCTTCCTTGCTTTGAATAGTATGCATAGCTTTGAATAACAAAGATGAGTTTAAATAATACAGGTACGTTTCTATTTCTTGATTTATCAATATTAATTGAGGTCTCTTGCCTGTCAAATATGAAATATGAAGTGCTCGACTGATTCTGTTTTCTCTGAAATATATGAAAGATGAAGCAATAAGCTCACTTTCACTTCCATGATTTTCCCCATCTTTCTCATGCTTTCTATTAATCATATTACTATTTTTAAAGGGTCAAAGTGTACGACATTTACATTCTGTCCTATAACTATAATTCACCCAGTGATTGGCATTAGTTCTATACTTTTATGGATTTAATTATACTGATTTAATTGTATCTTTTCATACTATGACATTTTTCTTTGTGACTTCTTTACCTTGATATATCTCATGCTTGGCTGTATTTTATTATCAAATATGTCTAACATATTAGCAAAAATTTTAAAATAACGTATATAGAATGTGTGGTATATAATAGGTACTCAGTAAAAAGTCATGCCTATTGTTATTATTTTTTTATTAATAAATGAAAATTAAAAGGACAAAACTGAGAACACAGATAATAGTAGAACACAATTCATGGCATATGGTAAATAATGAATACATTTGAACCCCATTTTTTTTTTCTCAGCATTGAGAATTCTAGATTTGAGTCTTTCCTATAATACTAAACTATATTATGATATTAAACTAGATCATTTTTCCAAGGTCACAGAAGCATTGATTTTTTTCTTTGAAATCTGACCCAAGAAATTTTAAAGAGCCATCTGTGACCTTGAGCAAGTTATCTACTTTAATGGCCCTCAGTTCAGCCATCTATAAATGGAAACAGCCGTGTTCCTAACCCTTCAGCCTCTCACTACTCTGTATTGTATTTTCATGACTCTTGGTGAATCACCTGTCACTGTTTTTAGAATCCAAGTTTGCCTTCTTCCAGGTGCTCTGAATGTTCCTTGACAAATATCTGTGCTGTCAGTTGATGTGTGTGGTAGGGAATGCCAACTAATTCTAACATTAATCTCAGAAGGCGATCATTAAAAAAGAAATGCTTGTCATGTTTATCAAAATCAAGGAGTAGTGATCTTTTGCTTCTTGAAAGTTGAAGGCTGACCATGTCAATGCAGGTCTTTTGTAATATGTAAAATAAAAAATATATATATGCCTTTACATGTATTCAACTCCAAGTAGTGTTATTGGAAACTTTGGAGCTATTTTGGATACTTATTGGAAAAACAAACTCAAAACCAAGTATCATTGGAACACACACACACACACACACACACACACACACACACACACACAGAAATATTAGGTTGGTGCAAAAGTGTGGTTTTGCAATTGTTTTAAACCGCAATTACTTTTGCACCAACCTAATTCATTTTATTTTCTGATGGCTTCCAACAAGCTGAAAGGCTCATTAAAATGAGGAATATTATTGAAACAAAAGTAGAATAAGAAATAAAGAAAACTTCATGAGCTCATGTATGACTATGTGTTATTTTATAGTGATTGTGCCGTGGTTACAGCCTTCTGAAGCAGCGGTCTGGAACATTCAATTGCAAACTCATAACTGGATATCATAATATTGGTTTTATGAAATATGATCCAAGAAATTTTAAAACACTTAAGAACTAACTCAGCAATGATTTTTCAAAACACTCATATCATGGAAAATGATAGGGGAACATACCAGTGAAAGTAAAGTATTAATATTTGGTGGGAAGACATTTTCTGTCTGCAACGTGGAATAGAAATTTGATTAAGAGGTAAATTTGCAGTGGTCAATCATAACTTAGTTTATTATGGAAAAGTTAAGAATTGTGTCTGCCTCGTCTCACTAAGTCTATATTTAAGTGTCTCAAATTCGTGTCAGTTCAAGCGACTATACATAAAAAAACTAGTTTCCAGCCAGGCAGCTCTGACTTTGGAATCCCACAAAAGAAAGCACAAATAGAAACCAATTTGCAAAATTTGAAAATGAATCCCATATTTCTTGCAGAACAGTGGAGTTTTTAATTGTTTTAGAACAAAGACACCAGTGATTGGCATCACAATTATAGCAACTGGCTCGGAAAAGCCAGGTCCCTGGACAACTGTTAAACCTCAAAAAGTGTTGGGTCCCTTTTTTTGTTTAAAGCATCAGTAGAATCTGTATGATTGCGTTTTGGAGGGAAACTCTAAATTATTCATGTGTATGTTGGTTTACAAAAGCTCTTCCACCTATCAGCTTTGTGACTTTGGGGGAGTCATTTTGTCTCCTTGAGCTGCCTACTGAGGTTGTTTAGAGGTTCATAGAAATAAATTCATGGGAAACAATAAAAATCTGTACAGATGTAACACTGTTCATAATTGCATTTTGAAAAAAGTGGCTTCAAGAATTGTTAAGCACATATCAATTTAATTAAAAAAAGTGTTTTAGAGCAACATTTAAATCCAGTACAATGCCTTAATATCTGAGTATTAACAATTCTCATCACTGTTTTCTTAACTATAGTTAACTTTTAATTATCGCCAGTGGATTACCTACATGCCAATTTATCAACAGGGAAACTTCATCCCCTCGACAGAAGCATTGTGCTTTGATTAATTATCAGTGGGATTTTAATTAAAATACAACGTATAATGCTGGAGGAATCTACAAGATGAAAGTGTTTTAGGTTTTCTCTCGACACTCCATCAAACCCAAAAAGGATATATAAGACATACTTCAGTTTTTATCCCTATGTCAACATCTTAGAGATTATGAGAAAAAGTGCAGCATCACCTGGAAAATTATTTAATAATCATGTCTCGAATATCTACATTTGTAAGACATTGTGCTCTGGTCCTATAACAGTGGCTTTCAAATTTGATATGTATCAGAATCACTTGGAGGGCTTGTTAAAACACATATTGCGGGACCCTGCTCTGAGTTTCTGATTCAGTAGATCTGGGATAGGGGTCAAACATCTGCTTTTCTGACTGGCTTCCAGGTGATGTTCAGGCTGCAGATTTGGGGAACACAAGTTGAAAACAACTATTTAGATTAAGAGACACGGGATAAAAGGAGTCAGACCTGGATTCTTAATTATGCTCTGGTCATAGATAGCAGCATGTCTGAGGTAAATCCCATAAGATCTGCAAGGTTTAGTTTGCTCCTCACGGTTAGGGATGCCATGTCTGCTCCAGATGGTCCTGAGAAGCACTGTCGCCTTGGCCAGTGCAGGGTGGGCATACACCATGCTTACCTCATCCCCTCCTCTCAGGATGACCGACTGCCCCCTGAGTGAGGCACTTCTTATTCTTTCTGTCAGAGCCTAAGACATACCCGGAAACTAACTCTTAAATGGCTGCATTTCTCTCTTATCTATTATACAGTGATTGTTTTTTAGAGTGACTTTTTTTTTAATGTTTCCAAGTTCTTGAAGGCATACCTTTGCATTATCCTAATATGCTTCTTGAAACTTTTTCCTTTTTTATAAATAAAGATATCACATTTTTTATGAGAAAAGACTAACTCCTCTGCCTTCCTGATAGGCTCAATTGAGATTCTAAAATGAAATAAACTCTGTATGAATGCTGATAAACTGCTGTATAATGGCAGATGACAGATTCAAGAATGGTACTTATACATTATTTATGTGGTGGAACAAACATCAAATGGATTTGGCTTATGTCAAAGAGCTAATCTGGAACAAAAGAAAAGAGAAAAAGAAAGAAAGAAAGAAAGAAAAAGAACCAGGTAGACTCAGGGTTGTACCTAAAAGGGGCACTGAAGGTTAATATAAGCTACATGGAGAGCATTATGTCTCATTTGAGTGGACACGTTTTATAGCCCATGGAGAATATAAGATTTAAAAGAGAACAATTGATTTTATATAGATGTACTTGCATCTAACAACAGAGAGTATTATTTCAGTAAATACGTTTTTGGTTAAATACTCCTTATTAATGATAAATAAGACTCTAATGATGACATTCTATATGTCACAATACAAGTTTCTTCATTTACATTTTCAATGGTAGTTAAAAATTCAGATGTGCTCATGTGTGATCATTGGTAAGGTAATGTGGAGTTGACTCTTCACTCTTCTCTTTTCTCCCCCACCATATCCCAATTCCCCTCTTTCCAACTGAAATTTCTTCAAGAAGGTTGCTCTTAATTTGAATCAAAGAAATATAATGCAGTGAATTAAAAATGATCCCAGGGAAATGAAAAGATTGAGAAGCACAACAATAATTTTCCCATCACTCAGTAACCACTGGCAGAGAGGTAGACGTCCCATTCTCCTCTCATAGTTCAAGTTTCAAAGTATTGGATTAGTAGAGTGGAGTTTTGGAGAAATACAGAGATTGTAAAGCTAAACTACATGAAGGGCAAATTCTGGTGATTTATGGAGAAGACCACTGGGCCATCTCTCACTCTCTCTTTTCTCTCATCTTGTTGGGGCACTAATAACTGGGATTGACTGTGCCTTATGACTGAGAAATAACTTTTACTCTTAAAGGGCTAAAGGACCAGGATGGCCTGAGACAAATTTTAGACAAACATTTAAGGGAAAGTAGAACGGACTTCTGAGTCTAATGAGTCTTATCAGAGTGTTATCCAGCCTCATTTACTAAGGGAGAAAAGCTAAAAGGGATTCAGGGGGGAAAAAAAAATTCCCACAACTTGAGTCGTATCTTTCAGCAATTTAAGAAAAATGCTGAATTTATAGATGTAATTGTATAATCTCTGGAATTTATTTCAAAGGAACCCAGTGGAGGATGGAAGAGATATGTGTGTGTAGATATGCATGAACAAGTTTTGCCACACAGTTTATTGTGGAAATGGCGGAAGAGGTTCATTTTACTATTCTCTCTACTTTTAAATTCTCAATATGCTCAAATATGCCTAAAAATAAAAAGAAAATTATTAAGTCATTTGATGACTTGTAGATCCAATGGAAGAAAAGAAAACCCAAATCATTAATATGAAATAAATTTCATCCAAGGAGGTTTAAAAATGTTCCTAAAGTTTCAAAACATTATGTAAACTCAGTAGTCATTCACTGTCATTTTATAATGCTAACAACAGCTTCTTTCTATTATGGGAATACAAGCAGTTTGTATTAGATACTAACTTCTCAGTCATTATGCCATTATTTTATGTCATTAAGACACTCAAATAAACTTTAATTAAAGAAAAGACTGAAGTTATAAGTAGAGGCTATTACATGTGAAAATCAAATCTAAAAATATAGCTTGTTATTTAGATATCTCTAAACATTCTATTATTTGAAAAAATATGTACAAATATGTTTATATTTATATCAAACTTTTTAAAATCCCTGAACTGTTTGAAAATATGAAGAAACAAATATAGAAGATTTCCAGTGTAAATGATTATAGATTGCTTGTTGCATCTGCAAAGACAAGTGAAGAATTCACAATTTAACATATAATTTGAGCAATTGGGCTTTTCATGTAAATTACCTAGATTGGATCTTTATGATAACTGCATTCCCTGGATAAAGCAAGTTCTCCACTTTCTTTTATCTTTGTAAACAGTCTCCCTTAATTTTGTGTGAGAGAGGTAAAGTAAGCCTTTTCTAGCATTAAGCTTCAGTTTAAAATAAGCGCTAATTTCAAGTCAAAATGTGGAGTAATTTGGGAATGTTTTTTCTGCTGCTTCAATGTGTTACATTGATTACACAATGACAACAGCAGTCAGGTGGCTTAATTGGATACAAGAGTGATCACTGGGGCAAAGAGAGTCCAATTCACATCTATGATAAATTTTTACATTTTGCACAATATCCAAACATCCTCCTGAAGTGAATTCCTCATGATTCTCTTGTAGGATTCCTTAGTTTTAAAACTACATATTAGTATTTTCTGAACCAAACATACAAACCACACCCTTGCTGGCCACCAAAATTCAGGAAACATGAAAATCAAAAGGAACATTTTAATCTGATCCTTCTTATGTATATGACATCATTCTGTTTTATTTTAACCCCAAATTTCTCCTACTTTAGGGCCTTTGCATTTGCAATTCTCAGTCACATGTTTGATTTCTAATTATCTGGGCAAGCTATCACTGCACTCTCAGAGAGAACCATTCAACCTAAAGTAGCCCCTTTCACTCAGTCCTTCTCCATTGAATTCCCCTGTGTTGTTTTCTTCATTGCATTTACCATTATTCAAAATTGTCTTATTTATTTCTGTTCATTTTCTGTCCCCTTCACTAGAATGTAAGCTCCATGAACTCACAAACTTCATTTTTATACCACAGTGTTTAGAACATTGCCTAGCACACGGCTGATGCTCAAAAAGATATTTTTGAATACATAAATGATGAACTAAATGAATGGATGAATGAGTTGCATGTAGGACTGTTTGTCTGAATCACAAATATTTACAAGGAATTGTCATCAGTAAAAAATGGCCACACCTTTATTAGGATGAGTTATTAAATGAAGCCCTAGATCAAATCAATTAATGAAATAAGAGCAAAGTTGTGCAATTTATCACATATAGTTGAACCATTTACTATAACAGCAAAAACACAAGTACTAGATAATACACACAGTACTTAGTATTTCATTTCGCAGTTTTAGAATCTAAATTATTGAGTATGTAGTTTTGTCTCAGAGATCAGCATGGTGCAGTGTGCAAGGCAGACTGGAATTAGAATTTTTCACAGTAAATGTGGAAAGACGACATTCTTCAACTTAACAATGGAAGGAATGAAGAAATGACGATTCCGAGGTTCAGAGATAGTAGATTCAAAAGAGGTTGACCTTGGTGATGCAGAAGGTTAAACACTGCTAGAGGAAATCATAGGCTTAACGAATTTATGGGGTTTACTCTAATTCATATTTTCTAATGTTGGCTAACTCTAAGATAGGTTGTTCTGTCTTTATAGGGAATTCTACTGGATACCTCAGAGATCCCTAGCACTGCAGGTCTTTGATCCACAGTTTCATTGACAAAGATGAGTATGTCTCCATTGGCCAATGCTTATAAATTGTCCCCCAGGCATCCTTCACTGCTCCTCTTGCTTTTGACTTCACACAAATATTCTCCTATTAGTGACTCTACCCCTATACTTTTCTTGGCAGCATTGTTTCTGCCAGGAATGCCTGCTGGTTTTGTTCACTGCTCATTCTTCATATGTTAGTTAGTTCATATATCAACTCTTTCATGGATATTTGTTGATGTGGTAATCTGAAAAAAACAAAACAAAACAACTTTCCTCCTGGTGGAAAGTTCACTAACTGTAGACAAAGAGCAAAGGAACTCTCTGGTGTCTCTTAGAATGACACTAATCCTATAGATCAGGGCCCCACTCTTATGACCTTTAAATCTTAATTACTCCCATAAAGACCCCATCTCTAAATATTATCACATTGAGGGTTAGGGCTTCAATGTATGACTAACGGGTAGACACAGCATTCAGTCCATAACAGACATTGTGTTTTATTGGTACTATTGGAATCTAGTCTCTAATATTTAGTTTGAATTTTTACAATAGTTATAAGTAATATTAGTCTGTAATCTCCTTTGGTGTCTACTAACTTTATCAGGTTATATACCAATATTATTCTTGCTTAATAAAATACATTTTAATGTTTTGATCATTTGCACTCTAACTGGCCTTAAATGTTTGGTAAAATTATTTGGTGAAACTGTTTGTCCCTGATACTAATCTTTTGAATGAGTTCCTTTATGTTTTTGTTTATTACATGAAAATATATCTGTTTAATCCTTTCAGCCTTAACAGAGTTAATTTTAGTAAGCTGAACTTCCTTCTGAATTATCCATTTATTAGTACAAAGATTTGCTTGATTTTCTCAACAGATAGATTACTGCAGGCTGATCTAGATTTATTCTAATTTAGAAAAGTAAAGATTAAATTCTGATTAATTGAAAAAAGGAAAATATGTGATTCTTTTGTTCAGGTATTAGAGAACATAAATATCATAATAATGTTTTTACATTGTAATAACCAATGCTTATATTCATTTACATCTTATTTATCATTTTTCTTTATTTTATATGAATATGCCTTTACTATTATCCAGCCAGAATTGGTGACAGGCTCCTCAAGGTTAGGAACTTGTTCTCTCTGCACTCTATATACTTCTATAGTATATAGTACAGTGTAATACTCACAGTAGGTGTTCAACTAATATATATTATTATGAAAAGTAATATGGACACTAATAGATGTTTGACATTTCATAATAATCTTCTAGCAGTGTGTTATAATGCAGTACTCCATACTGAGAAAAGAATTGATTTAAGGAAATATATCTGTGTATAAAACTTTTAATAAAATAGTCACTATATAGTTTTGCTATACTCTAAAAATAACTCTGAATAACATATTTGGTAGCAATTGTCCAGATGTATGAATAAGAAATAACAATTTGACATTTAAAAGAGTGAAAGTTTTACACAATTAACCACAGAGAAGTATGTGAGAATTTAAAAAAAAAAAAAATCTGTCAGAGGAAATATTTTTGAACTATATGGAGTTCAAGGACAAGTACATTTAACTTCCAAAAGAAATTGGTTGTTTTTTGTACATCCTTTTGAAAGATTGACTTTCACCTACTTTTCCTCAGTAAATGAGTGGCAGTCTGGCTATTTACAGGGCAGGATTCCAGGGATCCAATAAACCTTTCAAAACATTATTAATGGCATGGTTATACATTTTTATGGGAGATAATTATTTCTTCAGGGGGTCTTGTTAGTGGATTTTCACACTCTATATTAGCATCATTACTGAACATGAAAATAAGGCAGATACATCACCATTAGACTATCAAGTAAACACCAGCACAACACTTTTATGAGTCACTGATCTGCTATCAGCAGTGAACAACCTATCCATGAGAAAATGACCTTGAGATAACTTCACTTTACCTGTAGTGTTTCATTCATTATAGGTTACTTATAATGGAAGGCATAAAATGAAGATCTTTTTACAGAAAATGGCATTTAAAAATCCACATAGTATCATTCTAGAACAAAAATATTCATTTGAAAATAATAAAGCATTTATTTTTTAAAAATTTTACTAAATTTATTGGGGTGACATGGATTAATAAAATTATATGGGTTTCAAGTGCACAATTCTGTAATATATAATCTGTATATTGTATTGTGTGTTCACCCAAAGTCAAATCTCCTTCCATCACCATATATTTGACACCCTTTAGGCTTTTCTACCTTGCCCCACACTCCTTTCTGGTAACCACCATACTGTTGTCTGTATCTATGAAATTTTGTTTGTATTGTTTGTTCATTTACTGCTTTCACTTTTATACCTGAGTGAAATCATACTGTTCTTGGCTTTTCCATCTGGCTTATTCTGCTTGGCATGGTATTCTCAAGATCCACCCATGTTGTCACAAGTGTTAGTATTTGATCTTTTCTTATGGCTGAGTAGTATTCCACTGTATATATGTACCACATCTTCTTTATCCAATCATCTATTTATAGACATTTTGGTTGTTTCCATGTCTTGGTCATCGTGAATAATACTGCAATGAGCATAGGGGTACATACATCTTTACAAATAAATGTCTTCAAATTTTTCAGGTAGATACCCAGAAGAGAGATTGCTAGGTCATGTAATAACTCTATTCTTAATTTTTTGAGAAACCTCCATACTGTTTTCCATAGCAGCTGTACCAATTTACATTCTCACCAGCAGTGTATGAGGGCTCCTTTTTCTTCACATCCTCTCCAACATTTGTTATTTCTTGTCTTACAGATAATAGCAATTCTAACAGGTGTGAGATGGTATCTCAGTGTGTTTTTGATTTTCATTTCCCTAATAGCTAGTAAAGTTGAGCATCTTTTCATATATCTGATAGCCATCTATATGTCTTCTTGGGAGAAGTGTCTGTCCAGGTCCTCTGTCCATTTTTTTTTAAATTGGATTGTTTGGGGGTTTTTGTTGTTGTTGAGTTGTATGCGTTCTTTATATATTTTGGATATTAGCCCTTTATCAAAGATGTTGCTTGGAAATATATTCTCCCCATTTGGTTGGTTGCCTTTTTGTTTTGTTGATGATTTCTTTTGCTATGCAGAAGGTTTTTAAATTTGATACATCAGTAATCATCCTAAATGTAAATGGACTGAACTCATGAATAAAAACATGCAGAGTATCAGATTGGATCAAAAAAACAAAACCCAACCATATGCTGCCTTCAGGAGACACATCTCAGCTGCAAGGACAAATTATAGACTAAAATTGAATGGGTGGAAAATGATACTCCAAGTAGATGGCATCTACAGAAAAGCAGGTGTAGTTGTACTTATATCTGAAATAATAGATTTCAAGATAAAAAAGGTAAAAAGAGACAAAGATAGACGTTTCATAATGGTAAATGGGGTAATACATCAAGAAGACATAAAACTTTTCAATCTATATAAAACTTTTCAATCTATATAAAAACAGGGAACACCAAAATGTATAAAGCCACTACTAACAGAACAAAGGGAGAAACTGACAAATATAGAATTATAGTAGGGATCTAAATATCCCATTACAGCTTTGGATAGATTATCCAAACAGAAAATCAATAAGGAAATTTTGGCTTTAACTGACACATTAGACCAAATGGACATAATCAACACTTATAGAACCTTTCATCAAAGAACACCAGATGGTACATTCTTCTCTAGTGTACTTGGAACATTCTCATGGATAGACTATATGTTGGGACACCAAAATAGTCCCAACAAATTTAAGAAGATTGAAATCATGCCAAGCATATTCTCTGACCACAATGCTTTGAAATTTGAAATCAACTGCAAAAAGAAAACAGGGAAGTACACAATATGTGCAGATTAAACAACATGTTACTGAAAAATGACTGGGTCAAAGAAGAAATAAAAAGAGAGATCAAAAGATATAGAGAGACAAATGAGAATGACAATACAACATATCGATATTTTTGGGATACAGCAAAAGCAGTATTAAGAGGGAAGTCTGTGTCATTATAGGACCACCTCAAGAAACAAGAAAAATCCCAAATAAACAACCTAACATTACATCTTAAATAACTAGGAAAAGAAGAACAAATGAAGCCTAAATTCAGCTGAAGGAAGGAAATAATAAAAGTTAGAGCAGAATTAAATGAAATAGAGAACAAAAAGATAATAAAAATATTAATGCAACAATGCTACAAATCTCTGGCTAGACTCACTAAGGAAAAAAGGGAAAAGAAAACAAAATCAGAAATGAGAGAGAAGTTACAACATACACCACAGAAATACAAAAGGCCATATAAGAATACAATGAAAGACTATATGCCACTAAATTCAATAATTTAGAAGAAATGGACAAGTTCTTAGAAATATATAACCTTTCTAGACTGAATCATGGAAAGCTGGAAAATCTAAATAGACTGATCAACATTAAGGCAATTGAACCAGTCATCCAAAACCTCCCTAAAAGTAAAAGTTCAGGATCAGTTGGCTTCACCAATGAATTCCACCAAATATTCAAAGATTTAATACCTGTCCTTCTCAAATTCTTCCAAAAAATTGAAGAAAATGCAATACTTCCTAACTCATTTTATAATACCAACTTTACCCTGATACCAAAACCTGGCAAGAATAACGCAGAAAAAGATAACTACAGGCGAATATTTCTGATGAATACAGATGCAAACTTACTAAACAAAATACTAGCAAATCAAATACAACAGTACATTAAAAAGATAATACATGATGATCAAGTGGGGTTCATTCCAGGGGCACAAGAATGATTCACCATATACAAATTGATCAATGTGCTACACCACATAAACAAAATAAAGGATAAAAATCATATGATCATATTCATAGATGCAGAGAAAGCATCTGGCAAGATACAACATCCGTTTGTGGTTAAAACACTCAATAAAACGAAAGTACCTCAACATAATAAAGGACTTTACATGAATAATCTTCAGCTATTATCATACTCATTGGTGAAAATTTGAAAGTTTTTAGTCTAAGATCAGGAACAAGACAACAATGCTCGCTCTTACTACCGTTACTCAACATAGCACTGGAAGCTTTAGTCTGATCAATGAGGAAGGAGAAAGAAATAAAAGGCATCCAAATTGGGAACACGAAGTTAAATTGTCACTTTTTGCAGATGACATGATTCTTTATATAGAAAACCCTAAAGACGCCACCAAAAAAACTATTAGAAACAATAAACAAATGCAGTAAAATTGCAGGGTACAAAATCAATGTACACAAATACATTGCATTCCTATAAACTAAGAATGAAATTTCCAGAAAAAGAAATTAAAAGAACAATTCCTTTTGCAGTTGAAACAAAAAGAATAAGATACCTAAGAATAAGGTTAACAAAGGACGTGAGGGACCTATACACTGAAAACTACAAGCTATCAAAAGAAATTGAAGAAAGAACAAAGAAATGGAAATATATTCTGTGTTCATGGATTGGAACGATCAACATAGTTAAAATGGCCATGTTATGCAAAGCAACATACAGATTTAATGCAATCTCCATCAAAATCCCAGTAGCATTTTAAAAAGAAATATTGCAAAATAATCCTGATTTATATAAAACCACAAAAGACCCCAAATAACCAAAGCAATTCTGACAAAAGGAAAAAAAAGAACAAAGCCAGAAATATCACACTCTCTGACATCAAATTGTACTACAAAGTGACAATAATCAAAACAGCATGTTGTTGGCAGAAAAACAGACTGATGGAACAGAGTTGAGAGCACAGAAACAAACCCACATTTATACAGGCAAATAATTTTCAATGAAGAAGCCAAAAATATATAATGGAGTCAAGAAAGCCTCTTTAATAAATGGTGCTGGGAAAATTGGAAAAAATGAAACTAGACTGCTATATGTACCATATGCAAAATTTACCTCAAAATGTATCAAAGACTTAAATATAAAAGTCCTGAAACAATAAAATACATAGAAGAAAGCATAAGTACTAAATTTATGGTCTTTGGGTTCCGAGAGAATTTTATGAATTTGACCTCAAAGGCAAGGGAAGCAAAAGTAAAAATAAACGAATGGGACTATACTAAAATGAAGCATTTATTTTAATAGAAAGGAAGAATTTAGTCATTTAACTCTGTTAATGTCAGTTTGGCTTGTCTATTTGTATGGTTTTCTTGCCTGCTATGGTTAAATAGTAACTAGATAGTTGAAAGTAATATGCCATTACATTTCAAATTTTTAGACACAATTTAATACACAAGAAGATGATATTCGCAAACTGATTTATAATAACCAAGTACGATATACCAAAAGTAACAAATTATGTTGAACAAGCTTTTAAAAAAAGTTTCTTTCAATGTATTCAATCCGAATTAGTGTATTCTTTGGGCCAAGAAAACGAAAGCTTTGAGTATCAGCATTAGCTGTTGTATATAGCTGTAGGATCATAGATGTGTGTATGAAAGTAGGAAGGACACACGACACATGTTATAGTTTAAACATACACACAAAAATACTTTAATAAACTACATTTCACATAGGCAGCATAAATATGAGAATAATCAATTATCTAGATATTCATAAATAAAATCAATAGGTATTTCAAGAGTGTCATTTATTTGCCAATAGACACTCTAGAAAATTATAGCTCTACTTTTGTCTGAAGTATTTATAATTGAGGCAAGATGTTTGGGATTTTTCTTAGATGTATATTTTGTGTTTACAATTCTAGACTTCGTTTGAGATTTGTGGGTTCAGCCTGAAGCTAATCATATCTAATAATAGCTGTGGATTATTAGACTATGTCTATAGAGCACTGATTTTATTGAACTGAAATGTTCCATTGGTTCTAGCTATGATATTGATTGTAGCATCCCTATTTTATAGATACATTGTTTAAGTGATGTAGTTTTTTTTATCCTTTGAACTTTACATAATAAATATTAAATAAGTAGATTGAAAAGTATATGATTCTTTGCTTATTTTTTTTAGAAGAAGCTTATCTGCTGAAATACATATATACATATATATGTATTTTAAATATATATATATTTAAAAACCTTTATGCACTGCTATTCTTAGGGGCTATGTAGTGAAAACATTTCATATGAGATCGTGTTGGTAATTTAGCAGTAAAATCTTGGCAGTTCATTATGACTAAAATTGAACTCATTTCTTCACTCCACTCCCCAAATGTAGTATCATTTACTCCCTATCTCAATTTAAGTTCTCGTAAGTTGTCTCCGGAGTTGGAAATCCTGTTGTCATCCTTGAGAGCTCCTCCTTCCTCAAACTTTATTCTTACCAATGTCTGTCAGTTCCATCTTTGTAGTATCTCCCAAATCAATCAACTCTATTTTGTTTTCCTCAATTTTAAAGATGCATTCACCTGCACGTTTCATATTCAATTCCTGTGCCTTCATTTGTCATGCCGTGAAAGAACATCATAAAGCAAGGGTGGGAAGATGTCATCAGCATGGAAACAGTATTGACTGCTATAATTAATTAAAATGAAATGTTTACTAAAACTGTATCTCATAATTGATCATTGTGCATCACTGGGTGTCATGTTGGAAGACTAGTTGAAAAATAAGATTCTCTAAAATATTCTGCACTGTATTTCCAGTTATTGAAAACAGTTTTGTTCATGTCAGTCTCTTTCAAACAAACCTTACAAATTCTGCATTGCCTGTGGCATGAGGTTCAAATGCCTTAACAGGCCATACAAATCTCACCAACAGAATTCTTTGCATATTGTAGGATATCTATCTATCTATCTATCTATCTATCTATCTATCTATCTATCTATCTATCGTCTATCTGCTTATCTATCTATACATCCCCTGTGAGATCTAGAAATATATAATATATATGTAAATGTATGTAATATGTATATTACATATATAACATAACATATATATTATGTAACAAATTTAGTTATAAACTATAATGGGATTTGAAAACATAAATGTGTAGCAGGGTAGCTGATGAGGGGGTCACTTAAGATGAAAAGAAGTAGATTAACATAAATCCAGCCACAGGAAGAATGGGGAAAAGTGTTTCAGGCAGCAGGATCTGCATGTGCAAAATCCCTGAAGTAAGGACCAGAAAGAGGACCTAAGTGTTCAGATCAACGTGATATAAGGGGAGTGGGTCAGGAAAAGTGATAAAGAAAAAGGTAATGGCTTGTATTAGTTTTATATTCCTGCATAACAAATGACCACAAAATTAGTACGCGCGCACACACACACACACACACACACACACACACATCATAGGGTATCACTATATCACAGTTGGTTTTATTGACTATGAACTAATAATTGCCAGAGGACAGCATAGAGCTGACTGCTGCCCATTTTAGTTAGGGTTAGCATGTCCCTGAGAGAGAGGTTAAAACTGCACCACATCCATTTTGGCTCTGTTTCAATTGCATTGTAGGGAGATATGTACCTACATGGTAATTTATGAACTGTTTTAGTTCGTTACAATCTGTTATGATCCCTATAAATCCTAGTTGTACTTGATAGTGTTTATATTTTACTAATTTTAATAAAATGAGGAGAAAAATGTAGAGACACGAAATAATGGAGTCAAGTTAAAAACTGGGACAGAGAAGGATGCAAGAGACAATATAGAAATATTATCATTGCAGTTTAAGGTACCCTGGCACTAGACGAAACTTGCTATTCTGTCTTATTTTCTTCTGGAATTCTCTTCCTGCCAAGTGCGCTCCCCAATTCTAAAAAAACATTTCTTTTTAATAATGCAGTATGTTAAAAACTTAAAGGTAAATAAGACCTAAAATTAATTCAACCATCCAAATTAAAGAACAATTTTGATATTCATTGTTTACAAAGCACTTTTCTAGGTGCTAACAATTATAACTCTAACAACTCTTGTAATAGTTGAAAAGATATAAACATAAATATCTTTGTACAGAACAGAAAGACAGTGACTCATCCTTTCTGTACCCTGAATTTTAGTGACTGATACCCTTAAACACCCAGGGACCCAAACTGTTAGCCTGGAAGGTCATTTTACCTACCTCCTCCTTGTTTCTTCTTCAACAACAGTCGCCAATTCCAGTGAACTGTATTTTCTACCATTCGTCCATCTTGTTCCCTAGCGTACTCTACATGCCTACTACCTAAATTCACACACAAATAAATTCCTCTCGTCCCTATATTCTCCATATTTGACTCATCATGTCTCATTGATTCCATCTCCAAAACAATAAATATTAAATGTGTCCCTATTATGGTAAATAACTCCTTAGAACACTAAAGGAGATTTAAAAAGTTCTAAAAAGTACATGAATCAACTTAAATGCAAACTTATCTCCATTACCTGTAAGAATCTTTACCTCTTTTGTGATTCATTCAATTAGCACATATTTATTGAGAACTCACTGTGTACTAGGCTAGGTGCTGGATATACAATAGTGGGTAAGACCCATATGCTTTCTTTCAACAACCTTATATTCTAGCGGAGGATCTAGAAATAACTATGTCAGTAGTAAATAAGTAAATTATAATACATTTTGATGAATGCCTTCAAAGAAACAAATTTAGTTTTAAATCATAATGGGATAAGAAAGCATCAGCTTGAAGCAGGGTAGCTACACAAGATGATGAGGAAAAAAGGTAGATCAAGATATAACCAGTCAAGGAAGAGCAGGGAAAAATGTTTCAGGCAGAGGGATCTGCGTGTGCAAAATCCCTATAAGGACTAGAAAGAGGGCCAAAGTGTCCAGAAAATGTGATAGAAAGGTTGTGGGTCAGGAAAAGTGGTAGAGTAAAAGATAATGACTTGTATTCGTTTTATATTGTGCATAACAAATGACCACAAAATTAGTGGCTTATAAAATCACATACATTTATTATTTAATACACAGTTTCTATGGACCAGTGTATTCCTTCTGGAGATCAGCTCACATGGCTGTTGGTAGATTTTAGGTTCATGTGCTTGTAGGACTGAGGTCCCCATTTTCTTGCTGCTAGGGGCCCTCTTAACTCCTGTATGTCATCCAAAGGCCCTTGCCACATGGCCCTCACACAGAACCTCTCATAACATGACATCAGACTTCTTTCAGCAAGAGCAGCTCTTACTCCAGACTGTTATAACAGAGTCTTATATAATGCAATGTAATTATGGAGTGACTGCCCTATTATTGTTGCTAGATTCTATTGGTTAAAACCAAGTCACCGTTTCCATCTCACTCAAAGGGAGAGGACTGTACAGGGGCGTGACTCATTGGCAACTATGTCGGTGGGTTTCTGCCACAGGGCTCAATCATGTAAGTCATGGTAAGGAGTTTGTATTTATTATAAATGAAATTGGGATTTTGCGGAAGAAAAGGAAGAAAGATGGAAGGAAGGGACAAGTTATGTGTGAGGGAATTATGAAGAAAGGAGGAGTTAATTCTGTTTAGTGGCTCAAAGAAGACATCTTGCAGAAGGTGTCTCTAGGGTAACAAGACTGAACACAGAAAGAGGTGACATCAGAGGAAGGTAACATCTATGCAAGGACCATGCAAGGACATGAGCAGGGTGTGATAGCACACACATAGGGAATGTTTGGGATGCACAGGTTCAAAAGAAACCAAATGGATTTGAATGTAGTGCATGGTTTTGGATGATCTTAAAAGGGAACTAA
Source organism: Rhinolophus ferrumequinum (assembly GCF_004115265.2). Classification (NCBI taxonomy): domain Eukaryota; kingdom Metazoa; phylum Chordata; class Mammalia; order Chiroptera; family Rhinolophidae; genus Rhinolophus; species Rhinolophus ferrumequinum. The sequence goes on from NC_046287.1 coordinate 27,300,798, forward strand.
TTTATCAGCCGTGCCTGTTTGGAAGATAAATCTGGAGTTTACCATAGGGAGAATGAACTGGAGAAAGAACTTGAAACAGGTGAATAGGTCACTACTCCTAGAGAATTTTCATAAGTATTTTAAGCATATTTGGAAATCTTTGAGCTGCATCAAAAGCATCAGAACAATTTTATTTCATTTTGTTTAATCTCTTTATCAAGGTAAGAAGCAATTAAAAAAAACTATAGATGTTTAATGTGTACAACTTGATGTATTTGTAGAAAAGTATACACCCATGAAACTATTATCACTATCAATGCCACAAACTTATCCATGACCTCCCAAAGTTTCCTTCCACCATCTCTCCATTTTTTGAACAATTTTCTTTCAAAAGAGCTGAATCCCAGTTTGTACCTGGAGTAAAACTTTTCTTAGTTTGCTTGCAGGGATTCTTTTGAAGGACTGTGGTTTTAAGGATATCTCCAAAGAACTAGGTGTTCTACTTTTAAGTGGCAATTTCCAGTTTGGGGTAAAAGGAATTAGGGTCAGGAACTAGGGTTTGTAATTTATGTATTTGCCAGGTAGAAGATTCTGAATTACATTAATACTGGAAGCCTGGCTGCCTTGCTTATCTTTGCATACTCAGTTCCTAACACATCCTAGATGCTTCAAACGTATTTTTAAATGGATAAATAAATGAATGGTAACATCAAATGAATGTTATTAATCCTGCCACCAGATCACTACTTCTTCCACCCAGTCTCTCTTCCCTGACTTTCCTTTCCTTCCTAATGTTCAAGTTCAGCATTGACATTCAAAGCATAGTCTAGTCTCAAAATCTCAATGCATTAATTTTTATCTTGCTTTGTGTTAGAATGAAATTATGTAGATTGCCTTAGAGTCTGCAGATTACAGACGCTTTTTAATGTGTGAGATCACTATGTACGGCAAGCTCATGACAGTTGCTTGAGTACTAATGATAATTACACTCAGATCTGAATTGTCTTAGAAACTAAATTTAGATGATTCTTCAGCTCAAGGCTTTTATTTAATACCAACATGATCACTAAATTCTGGGTTATTGAAGACTATCCTATAGGATATTACTTCTGATCTAATAAGTGATGATTGTGAGGTAAGATAAAGAAGAAACCAATGTTTACTAGTGCATGAGTGAAAGTATGTTTGATATTTTATTCAACACAAACACTTAAATATTCTTTCTGGAATTTCCCCAGTAAGCAGCAGGTTAGAATTTACAGTTGTTTAGAATATTTATGTGTACTCCTTCATTCTTATTCACTAACATTAAAAAAGAGACTATTTTGTTTTTTGTTTTTACTTAATGGGATTCTGGCAAGATGTTTCTCTAATAAATATTTGTTAAATATTTTTTTTCTTAAAAGCTCAAACAAAGCTATCTATACATGTCACTGTGAATTGAGTAAATTACCCGGAATAAATAATATAGATTTTACACGAACTGCTTTACTCTAGGCATTTTTAATATTTAAATAAATATTTTAAATATATAATTATGTAATCTTCACTATCTACTTTCATAAATTATTTCCTTTGTAAAAAAAAGTTAAGATTAGATGTGAGAATGATTATTTAAATAGGCTTCAATTAAAATATGACACTTTTGAAATTTGAAAACGCTTGAGACTTTCTTACCATCGTTTGGTGTAATAGGAGGTTTGATGCTATAAATAACATCTCCAGTCTGGGTAAAACACTGAATAGTGGAAGCAAACCCAAAGGCTACTCGTGACGCAGGGCAGAGCTTTAGCAGTTTCTGAATATGGATGATATGTGTGAGATGTGTTCTACTGAAAATGATCTGCCATGCATTTATTTTTATGATTATAGAACACAATTATTTTAATTAAAAATAATTTTCCATAATAATCTCAAGATCCATCCATGTTGTCGCAAATGGTACTATTTCATCTTTTCTTATGGCAGAATAGTATTCCATTGTGTATATATACCACAACTTCTTTATACAGTCATCTATGCTGAGCGAAATAAGTCAGACAGAAAAAGTCGAGAACCATGTGATTTCACTGATATGTGGTACATAAAACTGAAAACAACAAAAGAACGACAAACGAAGAAACAAAAACTCATAGACACAGACAATAGTCTAGTGGGTACCAGAGGGTAAGGGGGGAAGGAGGTGGTAGATGAGGGTAAGGGGGCTCAAATATATGACAATGGAAGGAGAACTGACTCTGTGTGGTGAACACACAATGTGATACATAGATGATGTAGAATGGTACACCTGAAATCTATGTAACTTTACTAACAATTGTCACCCCATAAACTTTAATTAAAAAATAATTTTCCATTATAGAAATAAGATATTCTGATTATGAATAATTTGAACAATTCAAAAGAAATATTTTTAAAAATTTATCTACAGCGTCATTACCCAGGTGTAAACACTCTTAACATTGTTACCTTTCTTTCCAGTATTTCTACATTTTATTTTTTACCTAGCAGTGTTTATATGTTATATACATAAGTATAGTAATTTACAGGGAAAGCTATGAAATTAAAAAAAAACACTGGTAGGATAAGGAAGATGACATTTAGAATTTTATGAACAGGTACAACCTCTTAACATTTTAATGTGTCTTCTAATTTTCTTTTTTCCACATATATTGACATTATCTTTTATATCTGATTGTAAAGGATAGTTATCAGAAGGATATTTCTGGTGGAAGAAGATATACATTGAGACTTGATGAGAGCATATTTCTGTGATTAAGTTGATTTATTAGTTTTTCTCAAAGAACAATAATAAGGAATCAAATTATTCAACGTAAGATTTAAAAATATGAAAAATAATTTCTGAAGTTCCTTCGAAATGAAAATGATAATTCTCTACACAATTCCAGTTTTGTAAAGAAAAATTCTCTTTGTGTCCCAGCCATTTTAATGAGAGCAATAATACATAATCTTAAGATTAAATCCAAGCTCCGCCACTTGGAAGCTGCGTGACCTGGGACAAGCCATCTACTATCTTTATGCTTCACATTCTCTTGATAAAATGAGGATGGATGAGTTCATATGAAGGAATTGCTTAGAAGAATTGACACTCTTACATGGTGGCGCTATATACATGTTAGTCACAACCAGTAAGTTCTGGAAAAGAACAGCATCTTCTTTACTGTTTAAAAGGGTTGCATGTGGCCATAGACATGGTATAAATTATGCAGTAAAGGAAAACACTTTGTTGGGGAGTAGCAAAGGTGTAAAACTAGAAAAGAAAGAGCTGAACCAAGTTTTGACACCAGGCTACAAGTAATTCATCTAAACTTGATGTTCTGGTTCAAATATAGTAAGGGAAAGCTTTAGTGTAAAGATTGAAACGGTGAGCTTGAATTCAAGCAAGACATTTGTAAGCTGTAGCAATCTTGGGGAAAATGTTTAATGCCTCTAAGCCTCAGTGTACTCACTGTATATAGGTAAAGATAATAGTATTATGTCAAAGGTCATTGTAAAGATAATTCACATCAAGTACTGAACACAGAATGAGCACCCAGTAAATGTTAACAACTAGTCTTCTTTATAATAATAATTCTGAAAAGTAGTAATAATAATTCTTAATAATTCTAAAACATTTTGTATCTTTGAGTTCTTAAATTCGTCTCCCCTCTAAGTCATCTGGGGTGGATATTAAATCTTTGGTTTCACACAAAGGTTTATGATAATGGTTTTTGAGTTTTTATGTACTTGAAAATTCATTTATATTGGTTTTTTACACTTGATCTTAGCCAAAAGGCCGAGAAGCGATATATATATATATATATATATATATATATATATATATATTCTTAATGAAAGACAAATGTGCAAGTATTTCTTCTAAACCAAGTAATTTTCTCAAAGGATTATAGCTATGTCTCTACTCTCCCTGTACAGTTAGGAGAAGTCTGAGGTTTTGTTTTTGTAGGCAACTTGTTTGTCTGCCTACAGCTTGTAAGATTTTTTTTAAAAATGTCCTTCCGTCCTTCCTTCCTTCCTTCCTTCCTTCCTTCCTTCCTTCCTTCCTTCCTTCCTTCCTTCCTTCCTTCCTTCCTCTTTCCCTCCTTCCTTCCTTCCTTCCTTGCTTGTTTCCTCTTCCTTCCTTCCTTCCTTTCCTTCCTTCATTCCTTCTTTCTATCTTTCTTTCTTTTCCTGGTAAGGCATCATCTCCTTTTAGTTATTTTACCTGGAATATTATGATCCTGTTTTAGATGTCCTTGAATTTTTCCAATTTATATCTTTTCCCTTTGACTATGTTTTTAAATATTTCTTCTATTACAAATGTTCATGTTCCTCTCTCCTCAACCCTCCTCAAAAGATGACATTTTTCAGTTTTTCTCTTTGCCTTTTTTGTTTGCTTTTAGTAATAGCCTTTCAAATTATTTTTCTGATGTATGTATTAAGTTTTCCTTGATGTCATTACAAATTTAAATTTAATATTATTATTTTCCTTTTTGACTCTTTCTTTTTCTACTGTTCTCCCTTTATGTCCCATATTTGCATTTCAGCTTATTTCTGTATTGAAATCATGTCATCATCTCACTTTCTGATGTAGATGTCAAACTCCATAGCTTTTTTTTTCTCCTAAATATTGTAGTAATTAATTTGAACCTTCTTTCTAAACTTATTCCAATGGATAGATTTTCTTTTCTTTCTTTCACTTGAATTTTTTTACATCCTTGTTTTATTCTTTATATATCATTAAAATAAGTAGAATTCTACTCATATTTTGCATTGTCAATAGACAGAAACCATAGATTGTTTTTTTTTGGCCTCATTTTCCATTTACTTAGAAGGTCACATTGAACCATACGATAAACTGCACGGTTCCAAAGTTCCCATTTTGAAGCAGTTTTGCTTGCGTGTGTGTGTGTGTGCGTGTGTGTGTGTGTGTGTGTGTGTGTATATGTGTATGTGTGTGTTTTCATCCCAGGGGAGATCTGTTATATCTATAGGAGAGCTTTCCTATCCTTATGGTCTGATTCTCCATCACTGTGAATTTCTGGTACACATGGAAAAATGTAATCTTAAACTCTCTGGCCTTCTTGCCTCTACTTTCACCTATAGCACTTGACTTCATTGAGGTATATCTACTAGCATTCATTCTCTGAATGCAATTACTGAATTACTGATGGGAAATACTGATGAGAGATATAGATAAGGGGATCCAAAATGTTGGAATATCAAAAATAGCACTAATCGTATCACAGCTGACCAGTGTTTTGATTTAGCTAGGTATTGATTGGATGAAGAATACAGAATCTATTTATGTATTTTTACATGGATAGTGAATTATGTTTCTGGCAGCACTGAAGGGATAATTCACTCTTTGAACATGTCAATCAACTTAAATTGACACTTTTGTCAGTAGAAATTCTTTTCATATTATGATGATACATTGTGTGAAAATTCTAACAGTGGCTTTTCTGTGGTGTGTGAGAGTATGTGTGCACGTGTGTTTGTGTTGGTATTATTGTTGCCATTGTCTGCATATACATATTTTGTAAATTGGGAGAGTAAGTGGGGATAGATCATCAGATACCACTTAAAACTAGAAATATAGACTTTTATTTTAAGCATGATAAATGAATGTGTGATCTGGGACTTCCAGAGAAAGCCATGCTCACCATCAACATTGTTTACTTGATGTGCATGAATGGAAATCTTCACCCAATGCTCACTTCGTTTGCCTGCTCATTCGCTTTAATTTGACATATATTTTTGTACTTTGTCTGATTTTGGAGATGCCCCCACTTCATAAAGCATATTTACTTGTCACTTATGAATCTCTTGTCAACAGCAGCCAGGTAGAACAAAGGGCCATATTAGGTAGCATGAAAGAGAATTTAAAAAATGCATTCAAGAAAACTATGTTTAGCTCTCTTTAACCGGATTCTAGTATTTACTGATCTTGCCTCAGCTTCCATATATGGAAATGTCTAGGTAATATGGAACAAGAAAGAATAGTGTTCTAGTTATTTTTGGCTTTTATTTAGCTTGATTGCATTCCTGCTAAAAAATTGAGCATGATTTCTAAATACTTTCTGACAGCTATTCTGTACTCTCTTTCTCTGCCTCCTTTTCTCTTTTCTCTTTCCATTTTTCCACCCACGAACTCACTTTACCCTATTTCTCTTTCCTATTGGAGATAAGGTGAAGAAGAAAAAAAAGAAAGAGCAAGTAGAAAAGGAAGAGAATTGAATTGAATTGTTTTTTTTGGCATCCTCTTCTTGCTTCCACCTCAAGGCCTGAAATAATAGTGATAAGCTATAGGATTATCCTTTCAGATCCTACAAATGAGTAAGTCTTGGTGCGAATAAGCATCTGTATTACAGAATAAGGACTCCTATGATAAATTTGAATAGGAAATACAGTAAAAGCATAATAATTTTTTTCATTTATTTTAGATTCAAAGGGGACATGGTTTTCTTTGCATTACTTGATATGTGTAAAGAAATTTGTTTCGTAAATCCACGATGATCCTTTGTCGATCTCTATCTAAACCTTCATGGTTGCCTCATTTCTGTATTGTTTTGCTGTTGTTGTTTATTTCAGAAGCATATCTTGCCTTTTGTTATACTCAGGTATTAGTTCATGGTGAATCTTTCAAGACTACTTATTCGTGGTCCATATGAATAAGTGACTAATTATTAGTGATCAATATGAATAAGTTTGATGGACAGAAATTATATTACTGTTTCCTGCTTTCCAATAGCAGTTTACTAAAGCTATACCACATGCAGATGGTAATTAAGCAGAAATACTTTGCAAAGTCTGAGTATCACATGTGACTCTTACGTATATGCTGAGTGATGTATATTGAGAATATTTGTAATAGGGTGTTTTTCAAATGTAAAGAGCTCTACCTTTGTCAGCAATTTAAATCATATTACATGACAGGCAATACTACATGCATTTTTCTTTTATCCATGGCCACTATATAATTTGAAAAATAAAAGGGATAGGAAATGAATTCCACAGCAAGTAAAAGGACCATTCAGAAGTTGAAGGTAAGGTATAGCTAGAATCATAAACATGCTCAGAGCAGTGAGAAATTTCTTACAGTAATTTAACCAAGAGATGATGGAGACAGGCTTAGTTGGTGGCAACCAGGTAAGAGGGAAGAACATACATTAAAGAGCTGAGATCAGCAAGATGTAATACTTTTTCTCATCTTATAACTGTTACATTTGTAGATATAAACATAAACTTGTTGAATGTTAGAGGTCAGGAGTCCTGGTTATCATAAGATCCTGCTTCCTCATTTTACACATAAAAACAAGTTTCCCAGGTCATACAAGTGTTTGGGGACAGAATTGGGAATAAAATCTAGAGATAGAATGTTAGGACTTAGAGTGAATCTTAGGCTTTTGGGAGATCAAGATATCAGTATTAAAATGCTCATCTCCTTCAACTCATGCTTCAATTATCTCAAACAGGTTGAATTCAAGGACTGTAGGAGTAGAAGTTGACTAAATGTTCTCCTAATGCAGCTGCCAGAGAGATGGCTGGGGAATATTAGGGATCAATTTTGAGACTCACCTTCTTCCCCCTCGTTCTAAAATTTAATTAGCCAGCAGATCTGTTGAATTGATGTGATGAAACTCAAGAGTTTGGCGCCAACTTGAGTCTGGCTTATTGAAAGAGTCCCTGGGGTAAGCGGTGACAGAAATAGATGCATTTGACTTTAACTTCTCTCCTACCTCCAGAAACAAGCCTGTCTAAATAGGAATAGAATTTATAAAATGTGCTGAATAATGATGAGTGTGTATAAAACTATCACCTGCCAGAGAAGACCTTGTAATTAAATTAGTAGAAGTGACTGAATTTGTAGAGCTAAAATTTAAATAATTTCTGTGTGCATGGTCTGCCAACTTCAGCACACAGCTTGGGCATCTTGCCTGTTAGTCTTTGACCTAGGAGGGCAGCATAAAAATTACCTCATCATTCAATTTGAAAAGTCTGATTGACCTATGCATTTAGGTAGTCTGATCCCTGCCTTAAAATTAACCATGGATCTCCTTTCTAAATGAGTTTTGACTGGGGAAACACCTTTAACTCATATTTTCCATACTACATTTAAGTTTTCTTGAACAAAAAGATTCAGCATATATGCATAACACATTTTTGAAAGGCTAAACATTGCTACAGAAAAGCAGAAATTAGCGACTCACACTTCACCTATCTCCCTCCATGGCTTTGTACGTTGTAACTGGTCAGGCTTTCTGGTGTAAGTGGGTCCTGACCCACCTTGGCTAGTCAGTATCACCGTTAGTGGTCACCATCAAGCTCAAGATTGTCATCATTGACAACACACATATTTGTGGAAAGGCGTGGAGGCTATTGCATTGTCCAGCAGGGGCAGCAGTATTGCCGAACTTCTGGTTATCAACAGGAATTGTTCCTTGATTCAACAGTGGAGATGTGGGCTGGCGAGTTCAATATGGTTGGCAGGACACAATCCAGGCAGCAAAAAAGACAAGTCCATAAACAGTTTACCTTCTCCACCGGATTCATCCTGAAACTTTTATAGCAGCCAATGATGAATATACTATTGACTGCACTTCCTGTTTTCAGGAGATCTACAGTTGTTTTCAACTTTTGGTTTCTTTTGGGTGAGGAGGTTAGATTAGCCATAATAATCACCTCCGTTTCCTTTCTTGAGTGTTTTGATGTCAAAGACTGAAGCTAGATATAAAGATAGAACTAGATCAACTAAGTAGGCTGGGATAAGGGGGTCCTATATTGTGTTCTTTAGCAGAAATCCTTAGGTGTCCTGAGTAATCCATTTATGCAATACCAGGAAACAATTCCTGGGATAAAAATTTACAGGAGAGCTTAAATCCACAGGGAATAAGTGTGATAGACTTTACTATTTTCTTCCATGTCTAACAATCCAGTTAAATACAGTTCCAGCATGGCCACAGACTGGATTTCCTGAGATTGGAACAATGTACACTAACTAATACATATGTCAATTTTCCTGACTCTGGTACCTCTGGGCAACCAAAAGAACTTCCCATTTCTCCAATGCCACAGGTCCCTCTTCATTGAGGAAGATGAAGGAAGGAGAAGATGAAATCATACTATTCTTGGAAAGCTTGAGAATTTGTTAGTGTTTGACCATGAAAATATGGCCATTATATTCTCCAAACATTGATGGCTTTTGTATATATATTTGCTAGCTTCCTTTAACATTAGCAGATCATTTTTATCTAGGATCTCTAGGAAATAGATGTGTTATTGAACAAGAGGGCAGCACTCTGTGCAGGGTATTATTGGGTAAATAATAGTAGAGCATAGAAACCTGAGTCTACACTAACCAGCACCGATCCAGAACAAAACCCTTTACCGCCTGATACCTCAGTCTCTCTGTCTGTTAAATGTTTTGTCTGGGCAATAGCTACAGTCATTGGTACTTTGAAAAAGATACTGTGATGCGTGTGGCTTTGTTTTTCAAACTGCTTATTTTAGAATTTCTTTCATAGAGACGTTAATGATATTTTTAAGGGCTTGTAGAGTGGTATTCATTTAAAAGGTGGCTTTGACAAAAATATAAAGGAAAAGGCAGTGCAGTAGTAGTAGATGCTGTGATGTGCCACCCAGAACCTCCTTCAGGGGTGAAGGCCATATTGTCCCCACTGCTGGGTGTGCTACCAGCAGCCAGCTCAGTTATCAGCCTTCTTCAGAATTGTGTCAATGGAGGAGTCACCTTGCCCAACCTTGACATGAAGATGTAAAGGCTCAGCCTCCCCACCTTAATTCTTAAAACCTGCAAAGGGCCCTCCTTGGTTTGAAGCCTCCTGTGTGGTGGGCTAAGGCCTTCCTTGTGACTGCATTACAACCCAACGTCGTCTTCTGCCAAATGCTGCTTTCTTCCCTTCTGCAAATGCGGATCTCAGGAGCACTCCCTAATAATCCTCCTCCGTGTTAATCTCCAGCATAGAATCTGCTTCCCTAATTGCCCAACCCGTAGCTGACAGCATATGATACCTCTCCTTGGTTACTGGGTCATGCGTTACACAACTAAGATTCTAGGGCAGGGCTCTTTTTGATTTCCAATAATAAAGTTCCTCTGATTGTACTGGGGGTGTAGTTTTCTGCTGTGGCATTTTATGGTCTTTTTCTCTTATGCGGCATAAACCCAAGTGAAATAGCTTGTCTACACTTTGCACATTCATTAAATGCATTGACTATTCGAGGAAGTTGAACTTGTTCTTTATGGCTTCCTTGGATAAATGTATTTTTTAAAATTCAAAGTTTGTAAATCATTTGAGTTCACTGGAAGGAGTTTGACAGGTTATTTGACAGGACATTGAATGTTGTGGCGGGAGGCATTATTTCAATTGCTTGATGTTTTAGCTGTCCTTATGATGTCTCTTTATTCATGGAAACAGCATAATTTTAAGCACATTATATTTTATCTTTAAAAAGCACATCATCAAATAGAAAACCTTGCTGCTGTATTATTTTTAGTTCAAAAAGAAGAGCTCAAATTAAGATATGAAAAGAAGGTTAATGATAGACATTTTAAAATGAATTTAGCTTACACTATTCAACATTAAAGGAAAAGTATGTAAACAAGAACTGCAAAAAGATGAACTCTAAATAGAAAAGATATTTTCTTATTTACAATCCCTGCAGAGCACTTCAAAGTATATTTAACTCAAAGGTATTTCAATATGAGAACAGGAAAAAAATGGACCACAGAGACATTCATTGTGGAAAACAACAGATAAATATTTCTATAAATAATATTTAGTTAACATTTTAAATTTCATATAAAGAAAAATATAAAGAGGATTGATTATTTAAACTAAGGGTGGTTTTCTTTTAATGTGGACACTAATATTAGAGGCAGAGCTTCTCCCCTAACCCCCAACCTTTGATTACTGAAAGATTTATATGATCTTTTGGTACCAGGTCTATTTACTCAGTAGTCTAGAGAACAAGATAGTTGTCTTAGTCAAGAATTGATGGATCACAGAGTAACACAAGGTTCAAGCAAGCAGAAATGAGACCCACTGCAAGGGCATGTGCATTATTTTATTGCATTGAAATTTTGCATAGAAAGTATGTTGTCCTCCATCCCATTCCTAGGCTTCAGGAGCATGTGAAAATTGATTATGAACCCAAGGAGGAAAGAAATCACCTGAACATGAATAAGAAAGGATCATGGAAACTAACATGTTTTGCCCATCTGTTTCTGACACTGTTCTAGATGCTTCATTGAGCACACTTAACAGAGAAGTTAGTAACTTGGCCAAAATGACGCTGTTAAGAAAAGGAGAGTCAGGATGCAAAGCAAGGTCAGTGAGGCTCCAGAACCCATGTGATTCTTTCCATTACACCAGCGGGAATGATCATGTGTGCCTGTGCACTCTGCTGACCTCTTCACACCTTTTATGCTCCCTTTTCTCCCCTTCTTCCTCCTGGTCCTCTCCTCCGCTGCCCTTTCTCTTCCTTTCCTCCTTCCTCCCCTTCTTCCCTCTCCTTCGTTGTCCTTCTCCCCCTTCCTTCTTTTTCTCTGCTGCTCCTCCTCCTTGTCTCTCCCCTCCTCTTCTTCCTCTTTCTCTTCCTCCTCCTCCTCTTCTTCCTCCTTCTCCTTTTCCTCCTCTGTACTCCTCTCCCTCATCCTTTTCCTCCTTCTTTAGATATATTTGATTTGTTTGTTTATTTCATAAGGACTTGGGATCTTAGCTATGAATTACAAGGTTATTTGAGGTAAAAAAGATGTAAAAATTAATTGCTATCTAGGGTTTCCAGGCAGGAATTCCTGCCCATTGTCAGGAATTTTTATCGCTTTTCCATTCCCGAATCTCAAGATATAAACTGTTTTCTGCTCTCCACGATGAATCGTTTCCACAAAGTAACGGCTGATACTACCAACCACCTGGGTTCCAGAAGCCGATTTTCCCAATTTCCTGACCAACTTTTCTCTGGATTCAGGAATGGGAAAGCTAAAAAAATTCCTGAGAACAGGCAGGAAATCCCGCCTGGAAACCCTACTGCTGTCTAACCTTGTAATGATAGTGCTATGAAATATTTAACTTCAGCTCACCTGAGCTCTCTTCTCCTCTCCAAATAGCAAAATCAAGTGGTTTAAATCACAGAAGCAAAGGACTTTTTACATTACAATGAATTCATCCATAGTCTTAGTGTGTTTGTAAAGACTAACCCATCTGTAATAAAGTCATTTACCACATTTCTGAGATGGCTGTGTTTTGGAAACATTTATAGTCTTAAAGAGACTTGAAATTATTTTTAACAATTCAAAAATGAATCAGATGCATCTAAGTCTGTGGTTATCAATGAGTTGACTTTGTCCCCTATGGGACAGTTGGCAACGTCTGGAGACATATTTTGGTTGTCACAACACAGCTGGAGGCGGTATTTATGGCATCCGATAACTAGCATCCAAGAACATTGTTAAACACTCTGCAACGCACAAGATAGCCCCCCGCCCCACAAAAATTTTCCAGCCCCAAATGCCAGTAGTTCCAGTAGTTGCATTATTGAGAATCCTTGGTCTAGGTAATGTGCCAATTTAAAAAAACGGGACCAATCTTTCTCTTGTAAGATGTCCCAGAGTCAAAAGTTGTAGGACGTTTTCCTGCCTCAAACATTTATATCTTTATTTAAAAATATGATACTTTATTCACCACGGATTTTTTTGCATTTATATTTATTTATTTTTAATATTTCATCAGAATATTGTTCATTTTGACTACCAATTTGTGATACCCCCTTAAATTTTGTGCCCAGGGTATATGTCCTCCCCTCCCCCTTCCCAAATCCTGGCTCTGTTAAGGATATAATAAAGGAAACATAATATAGCATGGTGGTGAAGAATAAGGCTCTAGAGTCTAAATGTCTGGGCCTAAATCATAGTTATACCACTTTCTAACTCCGTGTCCTTGGCACTTTATTTCCTTCCTCGTCTATAAAATGGAGAGAGTAGTACCAATGGCAAATGCTTGGTTCAAGGGGTACATTTATCAGTTAGCAAAGAACTTGGAATAGAGTCAACCCACTCCAAACACTGGCTATTAAAACACAGCACTAAACTGGGTGCTCTTTCTGGTGTCATGAGGATGCATGAAGGAGAATGACCCTTTGTCTGCTGGTGGGTCAAAACTTTTCTTTTTCTCTGCCTATTCCTAAGCTAATGGCAAAACACAGGCTTTTTTTTTTTTAATTGCCTAGAAGTAGAGTCGCTTTCCCTTTCTACTATAATAAGAGAAATTTGATATGAACAGAATATTAAAGCTAAAAGGCAAGTTAATAACTTGTAATATAAAGTAGAAAATAAGAAAAAAAATAATAAATTAAGGCTATAAGTAGCTGTTTCTAAATTAAGCAAGTCTGGTATATGTCTAAATCTTAGTTATATTACAATCTTCATCATTATCACCTGATATTAAACAAACAAACAGATAAACAAACACTGACATTTCCAGATTCCCTTGTGGCTAGTTGTGGCATATGATAAGTTGTGTTGATCATAGTGGAGACATACCAAAGTGTGTAAAATTCTAGGAAAGCTGTTTTTAGATTTAAATTATTTGGCGGGGAGATATTTTTGCTCTATCTTTTGTCTTGCATCTGGCCTGCAATGGCAAAGTGATGGCTGGCACTATGGCAGTCACTTTGAGACATGAGAACACCTTGGAGCTAACTGGCATGTTAGATTACTGAGGTAGAAAAAGAGGCATCAGGATCCCTGATGACAGCATGAAGATGCCACATCGGCCCTAACCTGTCCTAACCTAACCGTTGGACATCTTTTAAATAGGAGAGAAAAAGAACAATTTCCTATCTTTCTTGAGTCTCAATATTTATTTCTATTATAGCCAAACCTAATCTTAACTGATAAAATGGCCTTTCCACATATCATTTTGGAACCTCGAAGAGTTAACTAGCTTTCCCCCACCACACTTACTGTAACCAGGACGGGTATGTGTATCAGACTTTCTTAATTTAAAAACAGCTTTTTAAGACCAAAATTTCCATATTTGTCCTTATTTGCACTTATATTTCAAGTTCTTGACTTGGCTTTCAGCTTTAATATTCTGTAGCTTAAGTTTGCTAGTTGTATGTGCAGATAAGCTGCCCATGCTTTTCTTGGCTTGCTCCCAATAAGGAGTATTTGCTTAACAATGAAACACATTTTGTTTTTTACATGTAACTTCTCTGACCATAAGGTGGAAAGTTGGATGTCCTTGCTTGTGTAAGCTGCTTGGCAACCATTATTCCAACGTTATTTGATTGAGGCTATTTTGGGATGCAAGAAAACACATATTTGTGCTTCAAAGCTTAAGTTGTATAGCTTGTTCTCAGCGACAGCTACCAGTGTAAATCACTGAAAATTCCCAACAGGAGGGAATAATAAGGAAATTAAATGGAAAATGGGTAAAATCATAGGGTCAAACAGGTGACAGAAAAGTCTGCTTGGGGGCTTCATGTTCATCTAGTATGAATCTGCACTGTATGATCCCTCAGAGGTAAGGAGGAGAACAAAAGAGAATGAATGAATGAATGAATGAATGAATGAATACATGTTTGTTTCTTTCACTTCTGCTTTTCTTTCTTCTTAATGCTTGAAAAAGTCTAAAAGTCTAATGGCAGAATATTTGAGCAAGTTGTCAAACTCTACCTAATCATTTTTTTTTCAATATGTACAGTGTCTCCTTAAACATGTTATTGTAGCAGATACTGTAGTGTCTCCCTCCCCTCTGTTTCCATTGGCCTCACCAACTTAGAGAACTTTCTCTGGCCCCCAGATCCTGCTTTGTCGTCAAACAAAACAGGCCAAAAATGCCCAGGAACTAACACCTCTCTGGTAGTAGACCACAAACAGTGACTGATGGAAGTTGTTGGTGATTAAAACCCCAGTTACCTCACCCACTGAGGGTAACTCTAAGGTGGATCTTTACACCTGCCCCAGAGTTTCCAGTGTGATTAAGCTTAATAACCAAACTCGTGCTGGCTTAGTAGTAATACACTTCTAATGAAAGACAATCATTTGTTACTATATAAGTCGAGCATTAACTAATTTCAGGCAACATACTTATAATCACTAGCATCATTGGAAAGAATCTCGAGTACACCCACTGGTTGCCTTAATCACGGACCCCCACAAGGATCTTCACGTATATCACTTGCCCTCCAGGTGCTTGCCAGGGAGGAAATCCAGAAATGTTTGAGTGACAGGAACAGTATTTGTGAAAATTCCTGAATATTATGCATTTATTCAATCTTGAACAGATATTTATATGACTACTGTGTCAAAAGCTTTGCTTGGAGCTGGGGATACAATGCTATTTTTATTCTCATGAAGCTTATAACCCAGAATGAGATCAATGGCTTAGTTATAATAAGTGTTAAGTGTTGAGTTCTAAGAAGAAAAAGTGCCCTGAAAAGTATATTTACTGCCTGTGCATTCCCTTTGCAATAAAATCTACTTCGGAATCAAGCCATCCTCTCAGAGAGAATTTTGTGTGGACTGCAATACACTGTCCCGGGGTGAAATGATTTGTACTGAACTGGGTTTTGTTGGAATGTCATCAGCTCACATAAAGTTACATTATACAGAAGCAGTACAATTCTGTGTATCACTGTGCTTATTTGAAAGATGGTAAGAAGGGTGTTTGTTAAATAAATCTCACAATACCTCTCCAGAAAGACACAGAGAATTTCTCTCCTGTCTCATAAGGAATATTGGTGCCTGTCCTAATCAACTGATTTGCTTTTAACTTATGGATTTTGTTTTCCAGTTGTGTTACCTACTAGAAAGCATTGAACAATGATCAATGTTCTGTCCCATCTCCCATGAGTGGATGGGGTTTCACTGCCTCTTTTATTTGTGACTTTCACTCTGAGATTCATGTTATTTGTGTACTCTTATTTTTCCTTTATTATGTTTCTCTTGCTTTTTAATAAAAATTTGTCTTTCTAGGTTGCCTGCATCGTTTTAGCTTGCCTCAAATCATTCCAGAATAAGACTGTGTATAGAAAAATCATCTAAAATATAAAATTATTAGAATATCACAAAGCAAAATTTACTCAATTTCATCGATTTAAACTTACATTATGTAGATTACTAATTTCACTTGTAGTTCTTTATCTCAGGTGGTGATTAGAAAACCCATACCTTAAGTAATAAATATGTTATTGTTAAATTTGAATAATGTTGAATTTATTTCAAGTAAAAGAGAAACACTTTTACATGGATGGATAGAAAGGAATAAAACAAAGATAATAAAGTTTTATATTTTCAAACTGAATAAATTAAATTCTTATGTCCTTCACATAACCTCCTATTTATAAAATTTTCAGAGGGAACTTTCTTTTTTAGAACTCAGAGAAAATTTTTTGATGGAAATGCTCAGAGTTTAATATTTGCAGTTGGAATACATCTGCACTTACGATGAGGAAAATAAAAATAATCCAGCAATTGATAACCCGGAGTTGCAGGGTGTTAAATGTTACCTTAGATAATACCAAAAAAGAAGGATATCTCAATCTTTTACAGTCACTAAATAAAGTCCTGAGATTGAACAGTCTTTAGAATTGGGGGTTTATAAAATTATAATGCCTCTTTTGTGGAACGATGGTCCCTCACAGCCTTATGTCCTTTGTTTGCAGACCATTTATAGCTGTCACAAGTTTTTCAGTTATTCAGCATTTGAAATATCAATCTGAGATTGTGTAGCTCTGTGTGGTTCAAATTAGTCAGATACATTCGATAGGTTGTTGGCTTTTTTTTTTCAGTTTAGCTCTTATTTAATTAAATTCTCCGAAGGGCACAAATGAAAGAACTGATTGACCCGTTTGTTTCTTCATAAGGAAAAGAGTAGAGTTATTTTTTGAAAATATAAAAAGGCTACAGACAATATCAAAAGCTTCAGGCACTTTACTTTTCCTAAATATTTTATTTTATTTGATGTATCACATGTACGTGATTTCCATACAAATATGTCTCGGAATTATTTATATCAATCTTCCTCATTATTCCTGCTCTTTTCTCATCAGAGACTTTTTAAAACAAGACCCCTGTTGAGACCTGAATTATAGTAACTTATTTTAAATGCCTTCCTGGTTCTGGATCTGTGACTTTGGGCTCCCTCACTTCTCTTAGGATGGAAGAAAAAATAATCTTACCATGAAAAATAACTACAGCACTAGAAATGTTCTGCCTTTATGTAAAACCCCTCCTAAACCATAACAATTCAAATTGATTGATACTAAAATATAGATGGCAATTGATATTAAATGAATAACTAAAACAAGCTGGGTTGGGGACGGCCGACTGGTAGAGCACATAGCTTGTTGACTGTGAATGTGTTTCATTCAAGTTGAAAAATGGAGATTCCTGGAAATTAAGTTTCTTGGTGGGCCTTTGTGGTAAGAGACAAATCTGGCCTTTTGGTCTTATTCTGAAATGATGAGGGACTTTATTCTCCACGGCTGTCATTCCAGTACTTTCCACAGGCGAGTAATTGAATTTCCAAAAGCCTCATAATGGAAGAGCCAAGCTCAACATCCTCTCTTGGATTCCATTCCATGCCTTTTTCCTGCTGAATAAGGCCCACTGAGAATAACTAGATTGTAGTTTATTATGCTGTCTTGATTATGAATCAGTGCAATTTACAAATGTTTTGCATTTGGAACCTGGAGTTGTTTTAGGCTCATTTGCTGACATATGTGAATTTGCTAGAAAGGGCCAGTATCAAATGACATCCACCATCTGTGGAGGGTATTATGTCTAGAGAACTGGAAACATGAGAGGTTTGCAAAGTGAATCGACCCTATTTCACTCCAAAAGCAAAAGCAAACATTTATTCCTGCAAAATACATACAAAATCATTTAGTTTAGAATTATATGTACTCTTGAATTTAAAAGATTATTATAATGTGAACGTTAATGTCAATTTTTAAATCATGAAGAATACTAAGAAAAAAGTTAGCCTTTCAGGTAAATTTCTGTATAACAGAAATGATTAGAAATTGTGAAATAAACAAACTAAAAAAAACAAGTTATCTTTTGTTCCCAAAGTAACTCCTCTTTATTAGCATATATAAAACTTTAAGTTCAAGTTTCATATTTCCATCAAAACCTATCAAACATTGTCTTCTCTTATATTCCTTTTTGTGAATGTAAGTTAAGGTCCATAACTTTCCCCAGGTTAAATCTTGTTTTCAAATTTAAAATGAAAGGATTGATTCCTTTGGATGGTATTTTGTGGTGAGGGGTGGTGAGGATGGGGAGGCAGGGGAGAATTGGATTATTTGAAATCACTTCTCATAATGGACATAACACATAACATATATGTCAGGTCTTTCCTATTTTTTTGCCAACTAATATTAAGGTTATTTTTGTTGGCAAAGCTAGGTGGGTGCCACATTATATGGTGGTCAGTCTCATGGTAGTGTATAAATACCAGTAGACTATGGAAGGAGTATAGGTGGAATCTAAGACATTCTTAATAATTATGAATGGTTTTTCAAATCATAAAACTCAATTATTATCTCTTAATCTTGGTGTGAAAATGACTTATCTTTCATTTGCTTATTTATTAAGTAAATATTAAATAAATGTCTATCATACACCAAGCACAGCTATCAAACTTGGGTCTAAAGCAACAAACAATAAAACAGACAGAGCCCTTATTGAAACGACACCTGCATTCTCATGGGGAAAGCATAAGAAATTAACACCGAAATCTATATATTACGTGGTAGTAAATGCCATACAGAAAAATCAACCAGGGTAAGGGGATAGGAAATCATTTAGATACTAGGTCATCAGGGAAAGACTGTGATGAGATAACACTTGACCAGGACTTGAAGTAAGAAACAATTAATTCAAATAAAATGGGAAGAGCAGAACAGCCAGTGCAAAGGCCCTAAGGCAAGAATGTGCTAAGTGTATCTGGGGAATAGTCAAGATTCCAGTGTGGTTGTTATGAAATATGCAAGGGAAAGACTGATAAGAAACAGTATCACATAGAGAGCACTTGGCCTTATGTCCAAAGTAAACACTTTGAGATATATATAAAATTGTATATATATAATTGTAGTTAGAAAAACAAAATCTACCATCTTAACCATAAGATGTTATAGATGTACATTTTAAATGTGCAGGTCAGTAGTATTAACGACATTTACATTGTTGTGAAACAGATCCTTAGAGCTTTTTATGTTGCAAATCTTAAACTTTAGAACTATTAAATGATTCTCCTTTTCTTTCTCCTTCCCCCAGGCTTTGGTCACGATCATTCTACTTTTTGTTTCTGTGAATTTGACACCTTTAGATACCTCATATAAATGGAATTATATGGTATTTGTCTTTTTGTGACTGGCTTATTTAATTTACTATCCTCAAGGTTCATTCATAATTGTAGCATATGATAGGATTTCCTTCCTTTTAACAATATTCCTTTTTATGTGTATACCACATTTTGTGTATCCATTCTTCTGTCTATGGACATAAAAATCTTAGACTTATTCTTGACTCCTATTTGTATCACATCTTACATCTATCTATATTTTTATAGGCATTTTACATTTGTTATGTGAATATTACTCTTTTTGGTAATTTCCCTTTTCCATTCAAAACTTTTCTGTCTTTTTCAATCTCCCAAAACAATTCTTATCCTGTCTAATCTTGCTACTATCACGGCTGTTGCCATGGTATTTTCATTATGCTCAGTTCCATTATTAGCATTCATCACAGCTAAAATAAATTATCCGTATAACCATTTTCTTAATACTTTTTTAATACAACAGAACAGATCTTAAAAGAAGTATGTGTGTGTGTGTATTTGAAATTTGTTGAACGAATACTGCGAATCTGTACCATTTGCTTTTACCATTTGCTTTTTATATTTTAGAAAATATACCATTTTCTCTAATGTATACCTAGCTCTCTGAGTAATAGAATAAACACTTCTTATAAAACCTCAAAAACATAAAGAGAGAAAAATGCTTTTTAGGGCAATAGCATTATTACTGGGAATACTAATTATATGCATATAAGTATGCATATAAGCAACACAGAATACAATGTACATTGTTTTATAAATAAAATATCCAAGCGTATCCATAAGTGTCAAATCATTGTGCTGATTGATGTATTAAATAACATCATCGCAAGTATGACATACACTTATGGTAGGTGAAAATAAAAAGATAAATTTTAAGACAAAGGATTACAAAGATCTCAAGAATAAATGAAACATGTACTTAACTTTTGAGGGGTAGAATTGGAGGAAGAACATTGTAGGTAGAGGAACTGCCTAAGCAAAGACGAAAGGCAAGAGGTTAAAGACAAACATGTGGACTTAATTTCTAATGAAATAATATGACATAAAACATGAATATTTTAAGTATTCTGTTGGAGAGTAATGGACTGTAAGCCAGAAAAGAAAATCTGACTAATGTTGTGTGATATACCAAGCGAGAGGTTTGTATCTGATTCAGCAGAGAGAGAGTAGGAAGATGTGGAAGGATTTTTGAGATGATGAGTGGTACAATCCAAACTTTCATCTGGGAAGGATGATCTGCTAACCTTAGAAAATTAGGGCGAAAATGCCTGCTGACTGGGAAACCAGGCAGGTGGGTATTCAATAATCTCAGCAATATGTCACAAAATGCAAGAAATGGTGAGTAGCAGTGAGGATAAACGGTGAAGAGATGATGAATGGAAAAACATATTTTGGAGATATACTTAACCACATTGGGTGGCTGGGTCACTATGAAGAATTAAGGGGAGCAAGGGTGCCAGGAGAAAGTTCTAGGAGCTGGAGAGCATGGCAGACACAAACCATTAGGAGTTAGGAGGAATAAGGAAGGAGGAACAAGAAGTTGAGGACAAAATTTGATAAATTTGATTTTGAATTTTTAACTTTTGGGGCTACATGAGTCATGGAAAACAAGGAAAAACTATGAGAAAGCATTCTAGTGGACTGACAGGGATATATTGCAACTATTATTTAGGTAAGGGTGGGTTTTTGGTATATTCATTAGTGGTTGCAGAAAATACAAAATAATAATAAAAAAAACTTATTAAACATCTAAGTATTGGAAACTAGGCTAAACTCTTCTATGAAATTTTAAAACACATATTCTTCACAATAGTTCCATGAGGTAGTCACTATTAGCTTGATTTTCTTGAAGAACAAACAGACATATAGAATAACTTGCCCAAGAATACAAAGCTAGTAGGTGACAAAACCAGGGTTTTGTGACTTTCAGAGGCTACCTGGATTAGTGGCAAATCTCCTGCTTTTTCCTTAAGACTATCTATGTCCTTCTATCTGTGTCTGTTTTTGATAACGCAGTTTTTGAAATTTTATTTATGATGCTGAGAAACATCTTGGGATATGTGTAGCTCTAAACACCCAGAACTAATAAAATTACATTGATCTGTAGCATATCAAAAGCACAGGGCAAAGCAGTATCCAAAATAATTCCAGCTACTTTTGCCAATTTAGCTGTAATTAGATGTAGGGAGGCTTGGGAGTCCTGTGTTCCAACTATATCTAGAAGATTTTGCTTTCTCCACCGTGCTTCCAATTATATTTTGAAGATTGTTTTCATTACCATCCCCGGGAGGAGACTATGAAACCTTGTTTCCCCCCGTTATTCTAACAAGAATAAATCTGGCTTTAAAGAAAAACAAACTAACAACTACCCCAAATATCTCATACCAAAATACTTTACCTTTATTTCTGGGCATGAAAATGAAGGTTGCCAAGAGGGCCAGAAAAGTGAAAGGCAAAATTCAACAAAGGAAACTGAAATAATGTCTGTGTGCTTACTCAGAAAAACATGCAGCTACTTTTACTTTCTTCTCCTTCTTCACCCTTTTAAATGAACTGGTGTGTTTTTCAAACTTCCGAGTAAATATTTATATCCCCTGGATATTTCTAACTGAATCATGACATTCAAAACAGATTAAATTTTAAATATTTCCAATATCAGCAGGAAGATATTTTCTTGCTTTCTTTTTTTAAAAGGTGCCACTTGGAAAAATTACTTTGGTGTTACTATTGGAAAACTCCCATAGGAATATCTAAGGAAGGCAAATGATGCTACTGATCAAAAATACGATTCCACTTTGGAGATCGGTGCTTGGTGGGTGTAATAATTACTGAGTTACACCTGCAAGATTATGCAGCATCTAGTAACCATGATTTACTAATATAAAAAAGTATTTACTATGTGCGTTTGGGAGATAATTATAAAGGGCTCCTCTTGAATTCATACTCTCTTTAAGGTCTCACATGCAAGACTCATTGGGACCTCTAAGGTCCTCGACTGTCACTCAATATTATGGCATTATTCCACGTGAATATTTTAAATATATACAAAAATGGTTAGATCAAATAATTGCTTTTGTCAGATTCAAATCGTTAGGAAATCAAGCAGTTTCTCCAAGATAACACTGGGACAAGCTTTTCTTCAAACCGAGAGAGGAGTTACCATTTCATTTTTCTGTCAGAAGACATATGAGAAATATTTTTGTGCCATTTTTAACTATACAACTATAAATAGTATTTAGGATTTGCAACTCAAATACCCCCTAGCCAGCTTCTTGTAGTGTATTCACCATTATAACATGGTCAGCATGAAGCTGACCCCAGTGGTGAAGACAAGTCTACATTTTTGCTTTTGAGTGGAATTTCACATAATGCAAATTTAGGAAAAAACATTTTCCATTGATCACCAGCCAAATTAATTATTCTTTAGTGATTGAAAGCAAAACAGATTGATTACTTACATGGCTCTTTTAAAAATACCTTACAAGCTGGCAGGATTTAACATGAGATGAGAATTAAATTTTTATTAAAAGCACCAATATGTCCAAAAGAAAAATTTATTCATAAATAAGCATTAGTGTATCAAACTTTTCAGAGCAAGGGAAAAAACAATGGCCTATGTTGGTCCTTCATGGGACATTTAGAGTGGAAGAAACAGAGTCTCACCATCAAGAAAAAAAATGTAATGGTGATACTTTCATTGAGAACAGCCTAGAAGATGATAACGATATTTTCCAGTTTGCTCAGGAGTTTATAAACACATATGTAGAATTTTCTACTATCAATTCCCAATATTCCTGCAAAAATATTCAACTACCACAAATTTTATGTAAATGTGTATTGTATGGAAAGAGCATGGGTTTGAAGATTAGAGAGGCCTGGGTCGGAATCCTGACTCCACTACCTATTCTGACCTAGCAGAATATATTTAGTTTTTCAGTCTCCTGAGGGAGAGCATCATAATTTGGGATCACTGCCTGTTAAGAGGATTAAATAAGACATTATCAGAGTCCATATTCCAGGAAGCATGAAATGTATGTGCTTGTCGTATACACAGTATTTTCATTTTATGACTTTATTCTTCCCATTTCTTCTGCCTAAAGAATATGCTTGCAGTCCATGAACAGGGAAAGATCGAGTGCTCAGAAACCAGAGGGATAACCCTATCTCACAGTCTCTGGGAGGACAAAAGATATGAGATCTAGAACAGGGTGGGAGATGCACTGCAGGCTCAGGACAGCGTTCAACACTGCGCCACAGTCATCTAGATTCACATAACCGCTCTGTCATTTATGAGCTGTATGACCTTGGGAAAGTTCCTTTACTTCTTGTGCTGTTGACTTTATTATTTGAAATAATGAGGATAATAAAATATTACTTAATATAATGCTTGTTAATAAGGCACTTAGCAAAATTTGGCATCTAATGCTTACTTAATTGCTATTAGTCATCATCATCGTTATCACCATCATCACCACCACCATCATTACCACCACCACCACCACCACAACCACAACCATCATCACCACCACCATCATCACCACGACCATCATCATCATCATCATCACCACCACAACCATCATCACCACCATCATCATCTCCACCACCACCACCACCATCATCATCATCATCATCATCATTTCTATGCTAAAGAACTGAAATAGAAAAGGATATCCCTGGATGCAAAGGAAAGTGCTGATTTCTGATGGCTTTTATTTTACCTGTGAGGCAGGAGATACCTGTGAGTGGGAGCCCAAAGGAAAAAGCAAAAGGGTCGACACTTATCAAAGCAGTGAGACTAAAAATCATTTACAGAGGCAAAAACAAGATGGGTGATCTTTGATTTTGTTTACCAATCCCTACTCCCCAAAATAATACTTGATGGATGGTTTTCAACTAGTGAGCTACTTTTTAAAAAATTACTTATTTGTTAGAATCAACCATTCTTTGCTACTGTAGTTTGACTCATACATAGAAAAAAAGATTTGTGAGTTAGTATTAGCATACATCCTGAAATATAAAAAAAAACTCCGTGATTGTCATTACTAAAGATACTTTTCACAGCCAATGTATACATTTTCAAGTATTCTTGTTTTTAAATCTCTCTATATGACATACTACCCACTGTAGGGGGTTATATTTTATTTTAAAATAAGTATTTATTTTTATGAGACTTCCATATAGGACTTCAGAATTAGCATTATGCTATATTTTCAGAAAGACGTTTTAATATTCGGGGTAGCAAACTTCTATTTAATAAAAGGTTAACATTATTGCAGTTTAATCATACGCTTTCCACACAAGCTTCCTGGGCTTCAACAATAATTTTTCTTCAGGAATTTAGGATCTCTCTGTATTTAATTACTCTGATCTTTGCCAATGGTTTAAGTAATTGGTTAAGGTGATAAAGTTGAAAAATGACCTATAAAAAACTTTAAAAGCCACTTTAACTCATAACTTAGCTGAATATTTAACTATTTCAGCTATATATCCTACGATAAACACATTTAAGAACTGACAGACAATCTCTTGTAAAAACGTATTGATCCCCGCCCCCTTCCCAGCGATGCCCAGTCCAAGAACAAAACAAGCCAGGGACAATATGTCATCACTTACCGTGTGCTATACTGTGTATTATAGAATTTATTGAAACTTCATTAAGGCAAGCATCAATATTTAGAAAGCCCTGAATACAGTCAGAGTGTAAGTTCCTTGAGGGTCAGAACTGTATAATCATCGTTGGAGCTCTAGTTTCTAATACATGACCTAGCAGCACACGCAAACACACAACACTGGTGAACGAATGAATGATTTATAAGAAATTCAGACACGTCTTATGTTTACCTCTTCCTTACATACTCGTACATCTTATTAGAAGACCTAATTAAAATTTTTGCCGTCTTGGGCTTATGTCTTCATTGCAAAGGCCCATCTGGGCTCACCAATCTCGCCCTCTTCACCAAACAACTCAAGTCACACAGCAGATGCTTAGTAATTTATCACCTTAAAAAAAACCAAGACTCTAAGGAGTAATTGCGGTCCAGAAAATCTCATTAGTAAAGAACAGCAAGTGCAATCCTCCCACCCAAGTTTTCAACACTGCAAAAGAATAAACACCTGCCCAATTCAAGAAGTGATCTTCTTTATATGATCTGACTGTGGTGATGTAGTTTGTATTATGGCATGGCTTTGGGATAGTTTAGTTTACAGATCCATGCAAATTGTTCAGTATATGATGGACTCATTCAGAATAAGACTAAATTGCTCAGTGATAAGTGTCCAAATGTAAAAAAAGAAAGAAATTGTGAGTGCCAATGGTAAGATTTTTTTTTTAATGTATTCACAGCAACCATAATTCTGCCATGTCAAATGTTTGAACATAGAACTGTTTTATGGAGCCTTGACCTTTCATATTTTTGAAAAATCTATTTATAGCCAATAACCTTAAATAGTAAATGACTTCATATTTTCAATATTTATCTTAACATCTGATAATGCAGCATCATTTTTGCCTGTCTAACATGTGGACTGGAATATCTCTAGATCCTACCCCAGCGTGCATTCTGAATGTGTCAGACAGAACACAGTTTAGTCTACCAGAAGCCATCTATAATGGAATAGCAAAAATGCCAGAGAGCAGTGCAGAGGGTGCCTGAGGCCTGCAGAAAGCAGTAGAATGACAGGTGACAAGTACATGTTCAAGGGTCAGACTGCCCATTTTTGAATCCTGACTTAGCCAACTCTGTAAGCTGAACCTAAGTTTCCGTTTCCATCCTTAACACGGAGATACGTACGTAGCAGTTTCCTCAGAGGGTTCTTGTGGGATTCGTTGACTTGATACCCGAAAGCCCTTCTGCAGAGCCAGCTACATCTTGAAAGCACAGTAAATTTCACCTGCTATTATCTTGCTCTGTGATTTCTGTTTGAGCAAGGATGGGTAACGTTAACCCTCTGGCAACATTTCCTCGTCTATAAAAAGGGATATTAATCACCCCTGTCTGTGTAGTCGTGAGGATCTAAGGGTACAGTGGAAAGATCAGTGTGAACCATGGCTAATATATACTACTCTTATTATTATTTGAATGCCCCCAAATCAACTGTTAACAGCTATTCATTTACCTTAATATTTGTTCAATTCATATTTGACACCCTTGATGTGTATGTGTGTGTGTGTGGGTGGGGGAGTTCTTTCTAGTAGTATATTTCAATAAATGAAAGAATGTTACTATAATATTCACGGAACAGATATTTTATATTATCATATAAGTGAAACACTAAATATCCACTCTGACTTAAGCACAGTTCTAGATGCTGGGAATATGGCAATGAATAATACTGATGGATTTTCTACTCTCATGGAGATGACTTTGAAGAGAGACAGGCAAGAAAAAAAATGTGTCAAGTGTTGAATAGCTGTTACCAAAAACATGTGACCAGAAAGTGTTGGGGGTGTGGTCAGAGAAAGCTCCTTCTTGAGAGGGTTGTATTTGGCTCGAGATCTGAAGGAAATGAGGACTAAGCCATGCAGAGGAGGTAACAAGTGCAAAGTACCTCCGATGGGTGTCTGCTTGGCATGTTAAATGGACAATAAAGGAAACATGGCTGGAGAGGCGTGAGTGAGGGGTAGAATGGTAGAGATGAGGAAAAAGAAAACAACACAAACATAGCCTCATGGGGCATGATGAAGTCTTTGGTTACCCTCTGAGTGAGATGGTGCCCTTGGAAGGTTTGAATGGAGGACTAAGGCGATCTAATTTACATTTTTAAAGACTCACTCTCTTAGTCCGTTCTGGCTGCTGTAACAAAAACAGACTGAGTGACTTACAAACAGAAGTTGGTTCCTCACAGTTCTGGAGGCTGGGAAGTTCCAGATCAAGGTGCCATCAGATTAGGGTCAGATGGTAAGGGTCCACGTCTTGGTTCATCCACAGCTATCTCTTTGCTCTATTCTCACATGATGAGAAAGGGAAACGATCTCTCAGGGATCTCTTTTAAAAGGACACTAATCCCATTCATGGGGGCGGTGCCCTTATGACCTAATAATCTCCCAAAGGCCCCACTTCCTAATACTATCCTAAAACTATTACTTTGGAGGTTAGGATTTCAACAGATGAATTTTGGCAGGACACAAACATTCAGTCTATAGGACTCACTTTGGGTGCTATGGGGAGAATAGATTCAAGAGGAGCAGTAGTGGAAGGAGGGAAAATCGATCGATAGACAACTATAATAGCCTAGGTGAGAAAGCAGGTGGCTTAGAATGGAGGATAGAAATAGTGATGATGAGACAGTTATGATTCTGGAAATACTTAGAATGTAGACTAAGAGTGTTATACTGATGGTTTGGAAGTGGGTGAGAAGGAAGAATGATGTAAAAGCTGCCATGAAAACTGTTGGCCAGAACAACTGAGAATGTATTAAAATGGAGATACCATTCATTAAAGCAGAAACTACTGGGGGAGGAGAAGATTTGGAAATAAAAATGAAAGTCAGGTTTGCATAGGTATAGTTTAAGCAAATTGTTATAAATTCAAACAGAGATGACAAGTAGAAAATTTAAAAAAATATATAGGTTTAGGGTTCACTACAGAGGTCCAGACTGGAGATACAAACTTTGGGGTCATCAGAACATAGGTAGTATTTAAAATCCTGATATTAGAATAGTTCACACCTGGGAAGAAAGAGAGAAGTTCAAAAGGGAAGCCCTGGGACACCCCTGCTTTATAGGATGAGAGTAAAGGAGTTGCCAAGGGGGGAAAAGTTATATATATGTTTTCCTTTCTCTGTTAACAAATGTTGGCTACTGATCAATGTTTTTTCAAAAGTGGTCTTTGCACTATCTGCCTTAGAAATATCTGAGGTGCTTATTAATAATATAGATTCCTGGTCCCATTGCACACAAACTGTACAGAAACTCTGGCAATGGGGTCTCAGAGTCTGTGTTTCACCAAGTTTCCCAGGTGAGTCTTGTGCATGCTAAAGATTGAGAATTAGTACTTGCAAAAAGGTTTCTTTTTTTTTTTTGGTCATAGTACATGTAGACGATGATAATATTTATATAATATACTGAGTAGATAAAGTGCTGATATGGGCAGAAGGCACTGCTCAGGCTGCCCAGCCTTCCATACAGCTTGAAGGATCAATATGTTGGTGAACTTATAATCAGTTCAGGTCAGATAAGAGAGCAGTGGCAGGCCCACAATTGGGAAGCTCTGCTTCAGCCTGTCAGACAAGAAATTTACTTTTTTACAGAAGTATGGTTATGTTTGCACATTTATTCTAATAAATATGGGAGTTATTGTATATGTATAAGTATAAATTATGGATAATCTAATATCTAAAGGAATTCTCATAGTCTAGAAATTCATGGTACTGAATTTTAAGAAAAGTAGAAAAGCTTCTTTGATTTCTATACCACTAATGAGTTCTTTCTTGTTTTACTCACATGGGCATTTAAGGACTAAAGTTTTCATTTGACAGCTGTTTTTTTAATGTTTTTAAACTTAAGGTGATATTAAAATAACAGTTCCTAAAATCTGTTCAGTGAAATTATAATGGTTCCATGGTCAATTTGGGGCAGTTGTATCTCCTTTGTTGGTAACAATTCATATAATGTTATTAAGAAAAAGATTTAAGCTGTTAAAAATAAACAAACAAAAACCTAAATGTTTGTCATTGCTAATTCCAGTATACAGCAGATATAGTTGATCAAAACAACTAATTTTTTCTGAAGAATTATTAATGTCTCAAAGGTCAGTTACTGTTCCTCATATTTCAGTCTTACATAATACCTGGTCTAGAAAACTATCACAATATGACATGAAATGAAAACAACACCAAGGTAGCTTTGTAATCTGCATACTGGATAACTAAGCAGAGAGAAGTGCTGATGAGCGAGGTGATTAATCTAAAGAGACTCCGGAGCAGGTGAATCTTGGCAATAAGGAAGGATGTGCTGGTAGAAAGGAAATGACAGGGCAGAAGGGGGCATAGAATTAGGAGAGACAAACCTGCGTCTAGAGTCTGGGAATTATAGGGAAAGAAAGAATGTTTTTAAGCAAAAGTAATTACATA
The DNA here is from genome assembly GCF_004115265.2 of Rhinolophus ferrumequinum. Lineage (NCBI taxonomy): Eukaryota > Metazoa > Chordata > Mammalia > Chiroptera > Rhinolophidae > Rhinolophus > Rhinolophus ferrumequinum. The sequence goes on from NC_046287.1 coordinate 27,330,212, forward strand.
TGGTGTCAAAACTCTAGTCTAGGAACTAAGAGATATATATCTCTGAAAAGTATTGAGAAAGATTATTTCATCGGGGTGATATTAATGACTGACCTTAACGGTGAGACACCAGTGTGGGGTCTATTCCAAGGAATGCAGCTCTTACTGCGTAACAACTACCTGAGAACTCTGTGGTTTAGAAGAAAAATAATTTAATTAGATCATGATTCTATGGTTCAGAAATCTGGGACAGGTGCAGCTGAGTGATTCTCCAGGTTTGGTCAAACTCATCATGTATCTGCATTTAGCTACTGGTCAATCAGATAGCTTTCCTTCTGAGTTTTAGAAACTATTGCTGGAGCAACAAAGGCTTATAAGCCACATTTCTTTCATTTTCCAGAAGGTTAGCCTGAGCTTGGTCATGTAGTTCACAGGGTATCATTAGCAGCAGGAGAGGAAAGTCGTTTGAAGTATAAGCTGTGAAATTGCATGACATCACTGCCACCCAATGCTATCAGTCAACGAAAGCACAAGAAAGCCTGACATAAATATCAGGGATGAGGACGTAGACTCCAGCTCTTGATGGAGCTCAAAACTCTTGTGTTCCTTTTGCAATCTATTATGACAGGTGATACAGACTGCATTGTGGAGATACCTCATGAAATGGGGAGATAAAGAAGGAAGCCAAAAGTATTCTGGAAGGAGCACAGGCAGAAAGAGGAGCAAAGTACCATGAGGTCATATGTACAAGTATAACTGACAGGATTTGGTATAATTACCCTGTATCTCTCTCTCTCTCTCAAATCCAGCCTTTATGGATTGAGAATTAATGATTAATATTCTGGCAAGTTTACCAAGGCTTTCTTTTAGCTATTTCTCCTAAAACTTTATCCCCTAAACCTATCTTTAGATTGATTCTAGATCATATGTTCCCCATGGACTGCTGTTCAAACCAGGCTGTTCTTACACTTCATAGTGGCAACATTCGTCAGGGATACAACCTGCATTGACATGTTCCATAGACACATGCTTCTTTGTTATAGGCTTGGCGTTTTACAAAATTTAAATATGTTCCAAGTGTTTAAAGTTAATAATATTTTAGAGCTAACATTCCAAGTACTTTCAACCAATCCTGGGAAGTGGAGGAAAATAGAGAGGAGTATAAGTAAGCTTAAAATCTTATATAATTTTCCAGGGAGTTTATAGATATATGTTTGTCCCTTTAAAATATTTCTTTTAACAGGTAACACATGTATAACATATAATATTAGAAGTTCCAAAAATTATGGTATATAATGAAATGTATCATTTTCATTCCAGTTCCCTGGTTCATTAATTCTTCTCATTGGGTGAAACGCAGTTACTGACTTCTTATTTATTCTTACAGGTGTATATATGTGTGTTTTTTGTTTCCATCTTCATCTTCCTTTTTTATTTAAGGAGAAGTCTGCTACCTCCCCTGTTCTGCACCTTACATTTCTCTTGTTAACAAGTTACTCACAAGTTATCTTGTAAAATCAGTCTATGTAAATCGGTCTCTTAGTAAACACCATGTGGCCTCATTTTTTGAACTGCTGTATTTATCTCAAATTGTACACCAAAATCAAATCAGTCTTTTACTGAAGGACAGTTATACTTGCCGATATTTTGTATTTATGAGCCATGCTAAAATGAATGTTCACATTTAATGACACATTTAAATGACTGACACAAATGTATCATATCTTATACATACCAGTATATCTGTGAAAAGAATCCTAGGACTAGAATTGCTGGTGTAAAAAAGTGTGCACACATTTGTCATTTTGACAAATTACTATCAATCAAGACCTTTTGCTATGTACAATTTAAAAATTATTTTGTTGCAATTAAATTTACAATGTCTTTTACTTTATGACTTCTGAGCTTTGTGTCATAACTAAGATTTATTTTTTCCAATTAAAGAATGTAAATCTCTCATTTCTTTCTAGAATTTTGAGGTTTTATTTAGTTTGCTTGTTTTATTTAATGTATTATTTTAATTGTTTAATCTACCTGGCATTTTATTTTTTATAAAGTGTAATGTAGAAATCCAATTTATTTTTTTTATTCGGGTGTCTACTCAGGTGGCTCAATTTAGTTATTGACATATATATGTGTGTATATACATATACATATATACACACATGTATATATATGTGTGTGTGTGTGTGTGTGTGTGTGTGTGTGAGAGTGTGTGTGTTGTTTTTTTTTAAGGAGGGCGCAGCTCACAGTGGCCCATACAGGGATCAAACCGGCAACCTTGGTGTTTTAACACTATGCTCTAACCAACTGAGCTAACCGGCCACCCCGAGTAATATATATTTTTATTAGTGATTTTATTGGGGTGACAATTGTTAGTAAAGTTACATAGGTTTCAGGTGTACAATTCTATAATACATCATCTATATATCACATTGTGTGTTCACCACCCAGAGTCAGTTCTCCTTCCATCACTGTATATTTGATCCCCTCACTGTTTTTAAGAAAGAGGATCTACTAATCCTAAACTCCAGAATTCTTTAGATTTAACCACTTGGTCAAAGCAGCACAACTCCAAAATATTCCCCGAATATTCTTTCTTCTCCCAGAATAGCAGCAAAACTAACACTCGCTGCACACATCGTGTTTCCTAGAGGGATAAGGAGAGAACAGACAGAGCTTGTCCAGATGTTCCCAAACAGAAACATTGCTCCAGGTCACTCAAGCAGAAGCAGAGTGAGGAAAGGAACAGAAAAAGGCAAAAAGGGTATCAAAGTTCCTCTTGTAGGAAACCAGGAGGAGGAAAAGGTGTCCCTTCGAACATTAGACTACTCATGAATGATGAAAGAAATGATCCCTGAAATAGAAAAAGAAGGCATCAGTTATGGCATGCTAAAAAATTAAATGTCTGATTGCCTGGGTAAAGGAATGAGGGAGGTGGATGCCGTTAGGAACTGTATAATAGTCAAGTTTTTGGTGTTAGGGAAATGGAAGAGCATTTCCTGAGAATTTTGGGGAACAAATAGGCAAAAACACAAAGTTTAATGTCAATGACCACAAAAAAGAAAATCATGATAAACGCTTCTGTTATACAGTTGTAGCCAAAAAGAAATCTATGATTATGTTAATAAATGTTAAGATTTAGAGATTAAAATTGAGGCCTGAATGTGGACCCTTCTCACCCAGACACACACACACACACACACACACACACACACACACACTCCCCCTGTGATTTTAATCTGTATCCCACAAGGTAATCACTGTTATCCTTAACACTGACAAAGTTCTGGAGGCTTACTAAGCTTCAAATACATAATTGACTGTTTGCAATAGTCTTTGAATGGCTAATTCCAAAAGTTAAATGAAAATAAAACTATGGCAACCACTGAGCGACAGATTTCTGAAGCTGGAGATGCCAGAAGTGGTCCCCAGGAATACCATTTTCTGCCTATGCAAAGTCTATGACTTCCTTGAGCCTCTGTTTACACAGTTTTAAAATGTATATAGATATTAAAACACACAGCCCGTCACTGGTTGGACCCAGCTTGTGCCCACCTCTTCATCAGAACTCCCAGTTTAATAATAGAAGTACTTTTAATCTTAAGAATTTCAGACTAATGACATAGGTAACAAGCAATACCTGATTTCACTATTCTCATTTGTACCACCAACCTGCTAATTTCGTAAAAATAAGATTAAATGATGCTGAACTGAAGAATCAGTTGGCTTAATTACAGTCTTAAATAAGTGACTTAATTCTATTCTAAACATTGGAATGCATGTCTTTATTATTTTAATGTATAAAGTCTAAAACTTCAAGGAAGCTATTTGTAGCAACATCACCATATTACAAATCATCATCAAATCCTGAGTCAGTAGATTTGTACTTGTGTAAATTGTGAGGAAAATACACTTTCTGGATATCTGTCTTAAAGATGCCTGTATACATGGTGTTAGAAGGAATAGCTGGAGTATGTGAGTTCTTTATTGCTCATTTCTTGAAGTCAAAAGTTCTCAAAATGCTGTGCCCAGACCAGCAGCACCTGAAAACTTGAAAGTGCAAAATCAGGCCCCAGCCCACACCTACTGAGTCAGAAACTCTGGGGATTGGGACCCAGAAATCTGTATTACAATAATTTCTGCAGGTGATTCTGATGCATGCTTAAGTTTGAGAACCACAGGCACAGAATCCATGCTGCCTATTTCAGAACTCTCTCCCTAGGAAGAGAAGCTAAAATTGAGTCACAAAAACCCCGATAATGCATCCCAGAGAGTCGTAATGACATGGTAATAGTAAATTATGGTATCATATTGAATTTCTTTTTAAGGCAAATAAGTGTTTTGATGGGAATCTTGCCCTTTTCTTGTTCTGGAGAAGATAGGTTTAGGATTCAACTGTATGTATAATTCATAATGAAAGGATGCCTATACAATTTATTACTATAGAGCAAGACTAAAAGCCATAGTCATATCTGTTGGAACTAATTTTTACTAATTGTTCTTTCAATACAGATGATTCTCACTCCCCAAAGATAAATTAGCTCACCAGTACCTTTTAGATGAATATTTTCAGGATTGTCTTGGCTTGGGCCCTCAGGGCTGCCACAGAAACTAAGATGGGATGTCACTAAAAATCAGCTTTAAGCTCTGCCCAAAGTGTGTTGCTAAAACACGCTCTTGGTGTAGACAAACAGAATGAAACAAACCAAAAATACCACCTAGATTGTCAGGTCCACAAAAATTCTGCCAATTTATGTAGCTTCCTGGGAATTGACTCAGCACCTTTTGCAGAACTAATCTGATGATGTTCATAGAACTGTCTCCTCCTCCTCTTTTTTTTTCCTTCATAGTTATGTAATACTTCCTTATACAATGTATAACACTTTAGTCAATCAGTTCTAGATAGTTCATTATCTGGGATATTATGAACATTGCTTTGTTAAACACCCTTATATCTAGAATTTTGTTTGATCATTTTTCCCTTAAGATAATATTTCTTTCAATTGCATCTCTGTACCAGAAGTCATGTATATTTTTAAAACTTTTCATGCATGTTGCTAAATTGACCCCTAGACACCTGTTACTAATTAAATGATTCAATTTTTAGAGTGTCCCTTTTATTTACGTGCTTGCTAACACTAGATAGTAATATCACCATTTTCTTCTTTGTCCATCTAGTTGTCGTATTATATATACATATATATTTTTAAATGAAATTTTCTTTGATTTCTAGTGAGGTTAGGCATTTAAAAATTCTAGCCAATTGTATTTCCTCTTTTGTTATTTATTTTATTTGCCAATCTTTCTATTGGATATTTATCTATCTTAATTATTTTAAGAGCTTTTGTGTATTAATGATGTTAATCCATTAATGATATAATACACTGCAAATACTTCTCCAAGTTATTCTTTTTCTTTTTTATTAATTTCTCCAGCTTAATTGAAATATAATTGACATTTAATATTGTGTAAGTCTAAGATATACAACATGTTCGTTTGGTATATTTATATATACTGCCAAAATAGTTGCCACCATAGTGTTAGCTAACACCTCCATGCCATCACATATCCAAATTATCCTTTCTCTTGACTTTATTTACAGTGTTTTTTCATGTTTACATAGAAAACATATCGGTCTTGTTTCCTATATGTTTCTACCTATGTGGCAACCTTAAACAAATGTTTTCCGTTTCAGAATTATTTAAAGAGTAATACGTATTTTCTTCTGGTACTTGTCTTTTTTATTTAAATTTATATCTGGAATTTGTTTTTATATACATTAGGAGTCTATCTTTTCTTCTAAGAAACTCCCTATCCCAAGATAATATTGTTGTGGGAAAGAGCGTTCTTGGCTTCACACAGGAAAGAATTCAAGCTTGAGCGAGGAAATAAAGCAAAAGTAGTTATTGAATAAAGATCTACTCCATAGACATAGCAGAAGTTGCCTCTGAGTGAGAGACAGCCTCAATTTAAGGTGTGGTAGTAATTTTTATTTGGTAAGTATTTTGCATGAAAATGAAAGGGAGGAATATATTCTATTAATTCCAGGAAATGGGTGGGCTTTTCTGAGAATCAAGGATACACCCTTTTTTGTCCCTTATATGGTCCTATCTGGAGGTGTGTCATTTACCATGGAAATGTATCATAATGACCATATAATGTAGCTAGAAGTTACTTGGAGGTGAATCTCCTCACCAGTCTTGGTTAGTTCTGGCTGGTTTCCTTGTCTCATCTTGATTTACTGGTCCTTTGTCTTTGATTGGTTGTTATGTTTTTTTTTGGAGGGGGGAGGCCCTATCCACAACCCCCACCCTATCTCAATATAAGGTAGGAAAACTTTTTGACTGTTGGAGAACTTCTCAATACTAAAGAATATTTGAAAATTTTAGAAGTCTGTCATCTAATCTCTAATTTCTCTACAAACCATTTAATATTATTTTATCATTATTTCTTCAGTAAACTGACTGAAAATTGGCAAGTCAATGTGAGGTAGAAGAGTAACTGGTTCAATAATTCTGACCTTTCTTTAAGTTACCCAGTTCCTTCTCAAATTTTTATCTGTGTTTAAGAAAATTACAGTGATTTTCTTTCTTATGATCCCAGTAAGCTATTTGTTTCAAAACACATTCTGGAAAGTTTCAGCTCAAAACACAAAAGCTTTGTTCCCTTGGTCCCTCTTTATTACTCTTTGTTGCAAGATGACACAATGTTAAGTCCCTTAAAGGCCAATTGCTGATTTTCTTCAGCATGTGTGTCCTTTCAGAGGAAATCGAACAATGTCTTTCTCTCCAGGGACGTCTGAGGTAAAGATACCATCTCAGTACCTCATGGACTCACACATTCCAGTTAGCTTTCAAAGTAGCTTTAAACTGATCTTTTCTTACCAGACTTGGGCATCCCTCAGGGTGCCCCTCTGTAATCATGGAGTAGTATGTTGGCTCCACTACAGAGACTCCGGATATGATTGTCCAACAGAGACTCCATAGTAATCCTTACTATGCCATTCATTAGCTTTCGATTCTTGCTAAAGTCCCTAAATCTCACAGTATTTCAAGTTTTGCATCTGCAGCAAGGGATAATAATGCTGATATATTCTACCAGACGGTTGTTAGGACCAACAAATTAATAGTCACAAAGAGCCTTTTAAACAGAAAGTACCAAATGTCTTCCCTGATCATCATTTTCCTTGTCTTTTTATCTGCCTTGTGTTGTCATTCTGTCTTCTGTGCCTACTTTCAGAGTGTTTAGGCCCATCGACTTTTCAGTTATTCAGTTCCTTACAAAAGAATTTTAAACACAATCAAAACTACTTTAATTCCCAATTATGGGTAAGTCATCCTGCTTTTCTAGCTCAGTGCCTGAGGGACATGAGTCATAGGTACTTTTGGTTCATAGTCACTGGAATGTTTAAAATATCCAAAGCAAATGGCCCAATATAGAATAAAACAATTTCAAGAGATCAGAATTGAAATTACCAGATACCTCAGTTAACTGGAAAGCATCTACCCGAGAATTCTGCTTTCGTGAAACAAGGAAATTACACATCTGATTTAAAAAATATACACACAACTTCAAGGATGTCACACTCCGCTCAATCTTCTATAGAGTTATATCTATTGACTAGATCATCATATGATTTATGATCCAAATCAGGGCACATTTGAGAATGAAAGAAAGTGCTATGAGGGATTTTACCAGAAGATCAAGCTTCTTTCAGAACCATCCCAGACTCATGGTCATCCTTTCCTACATCTACTGAATGATAATCGTCGGCACCGAGTGTGATGATACTGATTGATTCAGGCAAGATTTTCAGCTTCTCTGTTATTGACAAAAATAGAAACACAGAACGGTACTTTGTTGTTTAGCTTTGTGTTAACTAATTTAATTAGAAATTTCTGTTTATTAATCATTGTAGAAATATTAATACTCATAATACAGAGAGGCACAAGGGCGGGAATTAAATAAAACAATTGTCTGTTTTCAGAGTATCAGTGTTATACCTTCTGTTTTTTAGTAGTCCCATCTTATGCATGCCCATTGCAGAATCCTGCCCTCCACGGATGTGTGCTGGAAGGGAGTTTAGGCTGTTAGGGCACCTCGCAGAGACTCAGAGTCTTTTGACTTGTTCAGGCTGCATTCTGTTAGCAAAAACTCGCTCACTGTGGAAGGATTCATCCTACCAAATAATGGCTCCCGACCCGGATGCTATGGCTCCAGTCAATCACACCTCTAACTGCAAGAAAAGAAATAAGCTCTTCATTCTGGTTTTTAGTGTGGGTAAAAAAATCACTAATTTGTTTATCTGAAATAGAGATTTCTGGGCTCCACCCACAGAGATCCTGACGCTTGACAAGGGACCTAGGATCTACATTGCTCCAACATACCAGGTTAATTCTGAAGCAAGTGGCCATGGACTTCTTCTCTAAGAAAATTGTTTCTCAATTTTAAACATCAAATTTGGGCCATAGCTATCCATGATCCATATATATGGTTTTACACGTATTTACATAGAAGCAGTTTGGGCAATGATGATTGCAACTCGAGAGGCTAACCAAATCTAATGTTTCCTATAAAACAAGAGAATGTAGGAGAAACTGCTTTTCTTTTGAAGAAAAAAATTTTAAATGTTAAGTCATGTAAAACTGGAAGCTTGATTTAATAACCCTTTCCCCCAAAAGTATACTTCTTGAAAATACCTCAGGTTATTTTGAAGCAAGTGGCCGAGGGTGCTTACACCCACGGAAACACTGTTATTAAGGGCTGAAGACCAACTTACTTGACCATAGCATGGATTTATATTTCATGACAATAATTTTGTAGATTCATAAAGTGGATCCTACACATTTAGGGTATTATTATCATTTTTTTTAATTAAAGTTTATTGGGGTGACAATTGTTAGTAAAGTTACATAGGTTTCAAGTGTACAATTCTATAACACATCATCTATATATATCACATTGTGTGCTCACCACCCAGAGTCATTCTCCTTCCATCACCACATATTTGATCCTGTTTACCCTCATCTACCTCCCTCTCCCCCTTTCCTCTGATAACCACTAGACTATTGTCTATGTCTACGAGTTTTTGTTACTTTGTGTGTTTGCCTTGTTCCTTTGTTACCTTCAGTTTTATATACCACACATCAGTGAAATCACATAGTTCTCGACTTTTTCTGTCTGAATTATTTCTCGTAGCATAATAATCTCAAGATCCATCCATGTTGTCACAAATGGCATTGTTATTATTTTTTTATCCAGCAACCATAAGCAAACATCTTGGAATCTCTTACAATTTAATGGGGAAAATGGATGAAGTGCACAAAACACATATGGTCATGCACATTACATTTTATTTATTTCCCTGGTTATTTAGAAAGTGTATGAATATCTATATTTGCTTCTGGACTTATTGCATCTTCCCCATTAGATTGTAAAATGTTCCAAGATATAAGTTGTTATATTGGCTAATAATTATAACAATAGCCAGCAGTTATATGCTAAGTATGTGCTAAGTGATATATACACAAAGTCATTTAGTATGAATTTATTCATTCTTATTAATTAGTCCCACAACTCTTTATTTGCCTTGTCTGAAATGGGACATATTATACAAGATGCTGGTGATGATGATGAATACAGTAGATGATGATAGGGCTCTAACTTCACCCCTCAATATTGACATTTAAAAGACGACTTACTGAGAGTTGTAAATTGATCAAATAGATGTGCTGGTATTGATTAGAAAGACACATGCCATAACTCAGAGCCTTTTTCATAGGTTCATTTTTCTAACTGAATTCTCATACAATACACTTAAATCAAGAGAAAAGACATGTGGAAGATGTTTTAACATGGATGAGGAACAAAGATTTCAAGTTTTGTTTTTTTTTTCCCCCCTGGAGCTTCCTCTATCTTTAATTATTGCAATTCTCCAAAGGCTCAATATGAAAGCCATTACAAATTCTTGCGATAAGCCAAAAATAAAAGTATATTTTAGAACACTGAAACAAAAATACAGGAAAATAGCTGCAAAGATAAATAGATATTATCTCTAACTTTCACAATCCCTGAGCGAAATTTTATATAATTAAAATTAAACAAACATAACCATAGAAAAGTTTCATGAAAATACCTTAATTCAAATCAGAGAGTTGGCTATTTACGAGTTATGAGCTATCATAACTTAGTTACTGAACTGAGCTCCACTTTATAATATGAATGAAAATAATACTGATTTCACTGGGTTGTTCTAAGTATTAAGAGGTAATGTACTTAAAATATTTATCACTGTACATGGCACATAATAAATGCCCAAGAAATATTAGGTATTATTTTACTCTAAGTAAAATCATTTAATTCATTATTTCTTAATTCTATTTTCTTTAATATGAGTAAAATATTGTATAGTATTAGGGGTCATGATGATTTTGTGGATATTTAGATCTCATAAGATGTCTGTTATCTTTACGTTTTAAGTACAAAAGTTATATAATTGAGACATTTTTCTAAAATATAAGCGAAAGAACACAGAGGTCCTTTAAATATCACAATTATAACTGTTCCTGTTATCATAGATTTAAAGTTGCAACTAATTTCTTTTATATATACTGATCTGGAGTTGCTTCTTCAGCACTCATTTTCTTAGATTCTGTACTTATAAGGACTTCAATTACAGAAAAAACCTGATGAATCGTTAAATCATTCCCCTTACGGGAATAATATCTTTGGCTCAATACAAATCACATTCAGGGAACAAGCTTGACAACTGTTTCCTAGTTTTATTATGCAGAACTTATATGCCCCCTGCCCCATCCCCGTGTTTCTTCCTTTAGGATCTAGTCATTTTATCACATAAGCTCTCTCAAATATTCTTTGGGAAACTGGAGGCAAACCTTAAGTGTTTATGGTAAACTAGATCATGCTTTCCAAAGGCACAAATTTTGATGTGTGGGAAATACAGGTTATAGGACTGATTTTAAAGTTGTGTCTACTCCTTGAGGCAACTCCCGGTGCCACTCTACTCATGTGAGCTCACAAAAACAGCTCCTCACTCTTCCTGGATGACCTGAGGGCCTTCTTGACCAATCAGAAGAAAACTGATTGCCCCCAGAGCCAGAAGTCACATGGTTCCATATCCAGTGAATGAGGTGGATGAGGACACACTGTAATGTTTTTATTTGACAGAAATTGCTGTACCAGAAACTATGTGTGGCATAGGGCATTGTCATGATGGAGGATGAAACCATTTGCCCATTTCCTGTGAATTCGTTGTTCATGATCTATGATTTATGGCACACTTTAAAATACATCTTCCCTCAACCATAGCTCAAACCCGGCTAACTGCACGGAACAAGTTGAAACTTGTTACACACGGTTACTAAGGTTCACTGTGCTGAAACCCATGTTGAACATCCTTGCCTTTCATTGGACGGCACTTGGCAGCAGCATTCACCTTACTGTTTGAGCACACATCACTTCTGGTACGGCAGTTTTTGTCAAATAAAAACATTATGGTGTGTCCTCATCCACCTTATTCACCGGATCTGGCACCATGCAACTTCTGACTCTTCCCTAAAGTCAAAATGACCATGAAAGGTAAATGTTTTGGATCGATTCAGGACATCGAGGCAGCCACGACAGCGCAACTACAGGCACAAAAGAAGAGGTCCAGAAAAGCTTCAGAAAGTGGCAAGAACGATGGTATAAGAGTGTTTGAAGTGAGGGGAAGTGTTTTGAGGGGGATTAATGGCAATGTGTCTTTTACTGTAATAATTTTTTTTTAAATGTAAACATTCACCATATTGTTTGATCACATCTCTTATCTCTAGTAATAGTTCTCTCCCTGTTATAGGCCCTAAATCTAAATTCTTTTAGACAGTTAAGAGAAAGGTAGAAATCTTTTTCTGAGTCTGCTGGGTCTTGACTGCCTTCAGCTCAAACCAATCCACATTTTGGGGTGGTGTGTTCCGTTCCCCCCTTGCATTGATTCTGTTATCAAACAGGCAGAGGAGTCAATGGAGTGGTTATGAATGTATTTTCTTGTTTTTACCCAATGAGCACATACAAACTTAGAATTCCATATTTTTGGCTTTATTCCACTGACAAGGCTGTCATACTCAAAATAAATAGCACCCAGTTTTTAGAATGGGAAAGGTGGAGTGCAAAATGATTATTTTGACTTTTTTGATAGCTGATATTCTCGATACATTTGAATTCACACAGTTGCACCAGAAACAGAATGTGTGTGTGTGTCTGTGTGTGTGTGTGTGTGTGTGTGTGTGTGTGACTATATATCTGTAAGTAGGGGTAGCTCTTATTTAGATCAGCACAGTTATTTTCTTGGAGAATACTTTTTAAAGGAAATTGTATATGTGAAGAAACGGTATAGTTACTATCTTCAGTTAACCTTTTCAAATAGGTATGAATGGCACACAATCGATTGTTTTTCTTGTTTATTTTCAATCCAAGATTTTTGAGAGCATTTTCTTATGGCAGCATCTCTCCTACCCCTCAAATCTCTTACATGAGCCAAGATTGAAAGTTGAGGTCAGACAAATAAAATTAGTTGGGATACTTCGGGAAACTCTTTTCTTTCCTTTTTCCTTCCCCCTTCTTTCTTTCCTCCTACCCTCCCTACGTTTTCTTCCTTCTGTTGACCTAAAAATAAAAAGCCCAAGTCAGAGGCAACAATTGTTTATTTGAGATCACAAAGAATTACAATCTGAGGGCATAGATTCACAACCAAAATTGTGTCCCAATTATAAAGTCAAGAGTTTTTTATGAGAAAGGGAGGGAAAATAACTACTGGAATAGAAGAAATGAATTTTGATTTGTGTTAACAAGCTAAATTACTCCTCAGCTACAGATTACTGATGGCTGTCAACTGATTCTAAAGAATGTCCGTAATTATCAGTCCTCACAGATGTCTGTTGGCTTTACAGTTGTTCATAAGTTAGTGTTTGGCACAGTCCAAAGGTTATTTTGCCCAAATCAAACATTCCAAAGGTTTGAGGAACAAGACATGCGAGGCAGTTTCTCTAGAATTGTTGCCCTAGAAATAGTTTTAAATGGCTCCACTTATATCAACGTTTCACACTTCTTCCATCTTTTATTTTCTTTTTGGAATTTTAAAGGTATTTTTTATTGTAACATACACCATCTCCAGGTCAAGTTAAAAAAGCCCTGGTCAGTCCCCAGACAGATTACCATAAACTCATACTACAATTCCAAGCAGCTTTTTGTTTCTATTTAAGATTGTTTTACTGACGTCTAAGTACATACAATGGAGAATTTACTACTAATTAAGATTTTATCCCTTGGTTTCCGATTTCAAACTATAAATTGGCATAATGTTTGAGTGTAAGTTAAAAAATGGCATTCTCATAAACAAATGATTAAACTGTATACTGTATACCATTAGGAAAAGCAATTTGGCTATGATCTCAAAAGCATTAGTAATATACAAAGATTGTGATCCAGTAACTACATTTCTAGGAATCCATGCTAATAAAATAATCAAGCATGTACACAAATATTTTAGAGTAAGGTTTCTGAGCTTGCTATTTATAATATTAGAATATGAGAAATTTCTTGAGTATCCAATGATTAGAGATTTAATCAATAAACTAATCATAATGGTAGCATTAAAATCATGCTTGTTTTCAAAGGAAAAGTATGCCATGTGTGTGTCTTCCAAAAAGATTTTGAAGATATGCCTAGGAAATAATACTAAATGAGAAAAGATTTTAAAAGGGTGAATCATGTATGATTATAATTCTGAAAAAAAATAGAATACAACAAAATTTTGATGTTCTATTCAATTACCTCTCTATAGTGATATTATTAGAGGTTTTAATTTCTCATTAGACTTTTTTGTATTATATACAATGAGCATGTGTAATTGCTCCAAAATGAAAAAAAGTTCATTTGTAAAATATGAAATCATTTTCCATCTGCTCCACTGTTCACGATACACTGATTTTTACTGCTATTAATTTTGCTGCTGTCTCCCAAATATATCTTCTCTACACATGTTTAAGCTTTCCAAACATTTCCTTTAAATGTTTTACATTATCTTTGACTAATAAAGTTAAACTGCTGCAAACTATAAAATATTTACATAGATTGATTCAGTGAAAAAAATAATGGCCTCATTTGTATTGCCAGGAAGAGTATACAATTAATAGAGATGTAATTCCAAGAAATTGAGAATCTTAAATGCATGTGAACTTTACGAAATAAGATGTTAGCAATATTAGTTTTCAAGGAGTCACTAAAAATTCGTGAGATCTTAACTTATTGGCCTGTTTGTACTATACCTCTCTGCTGGAAAGATTCACAGGGATTTGCTAATGCCTGTGTCTATAATTGTGTCTCATCAAGGGCAATTCATTATTTTTTTGATGAGGCTTGATCCAGATTTTACAAATTCCACTATTACTCTTTTCTGAATGTTGTCAATCTACTGTATGAAAGTGCAGTATATCAAGCTAATTTCAAAAAGCATTTTTATTGAAAAATATTAAGTTGAATGTCCCCCATATATTTTCATTTCAGGTAATATTCACCATTATTATATATTACAATCAGATACAAGTGTTAATGACAATTTGGCATGCTGTTAAAACTTTCAAAATATAGTAATGTTTTCAGGTATTTTTTTTTCTGAAAAATTAAATGTCAGGAATAGTTATCTTAAAAAGTGATATTCCTCTGGAGTCCCATGTAAGTGAAAGAGCATGGGCAGGACGGGGAAGAAAGGACAGCATAAAAAAGGCGCAGAATGTACAAATGTCTGAGAAAAAAGAGAAAAGTTATTGAAAATAGTTCAGTAGAGCTGAAACTTACAGTGAAAGCAATTTTATTTAATTCAACAAATGTTTTAATCATCTACTTAGTGCCATGTATATGATCGGTACTGGAGATTTGTTGATGAACAATGGAAAGGGTGTGGCTGGGAAAGGGAGATTTAAAAAGTTACACACAAAAATATAAGTGTGCTGGGTGTTTTCAGGGAGGACACCTCTAACTAATCTGGAAAACCTAATTCAGACTGGAAAGGGAGGAAAGACTTCAAGAGGAAGTGACTTTGAGCCAAGACATGGAGGGTGAATCCTAGCCAGCTGGGTAGAGTCCAACTATAGGGCCCAAGCAGATGCAGGATGTAGAAGAGCACAGGAGGCAGAAGACAGGTGAGTGGGGTCAGGAAATCTGATAAAGTTCATTGTGGCTGAGTGTGGAGAGCTTGGAGAAGAGGGGCCCTGTTGATGAATAAGAAGTGGGCTGGGTTAAACACACAGGGCATTGCAAGTCAAGGACTGTAATCTTTATTCTAAGAGCAGTGAAAAGCCTTTAGCTCCAAATACAGGGGAGTGACAGAATCATAAGTGCGATTTTAAAATATAACTCTTAGAAGCATGGTAGAACATACTCTGGATGAGTGAAGGGCTCAATAAATGGAGGGAGACTAGTTAGGAAGCTAATACATAGTTTCAGAAAACAGCTAACAGTGATTTGGGTGGCATGGAATGGAAAGAAGTGGACTAAGGCATTTTTCTCCAGATCTCCTCTCCTAATGCCATAGATTCTAGATGGGCAGCCAAGCTGTTCTCTCTGAACTATAAACCCATAGTCCTCTCAGGCAATGCTGAGAGTCAGAACTTTCACTTCTTGATGGTGAGTGCCCTTTGTTTTCTAAATGGCCAAGAGCCAGACATCATTATGGCTTTTTGAAAATTCATTTAATCATATCTATTTCATCTTATTGTTATAAAGTTTAAGTGGGATAAGTTATTTGAAAGTGCTTTGGAAACAATGGTCACTTTATTATGCTCATGAAAGAGTGGAATACAAAAACCCTAAACAGATATCCAGCCATCATTTATTCATCAAACACTTCCTTTGTGCATGCCGCTGTGCTGGGCATCATGGAAAAAGTGGAAGAAATTTATGGCTATATTGGTATGTGATTTAAAGTAGTGCTTAATGCAAATAAAATTAAGGGAACACTGAAAATAATGAGGTAGGCCCAGACCTTAGGCTCTAAATATAGATCATGTTTCTCTGTTTTAAATCAATGAGAACTGTGCTGAGTTAAGCTTGAAATACAATTCATCTTCTCTTGATTTGTTATTTAGAAGTGTTGATTGCCCTAGGGAGAGAATTATCATCTTATGAGTGGACTTGGGAAGTTTCTGGTGGAGATTTTCCCAGCAGCTGGAACTTAGCTGATTACTATATCTGTCTAATGTCACCGTCAGACTTTCAGTGTTTGTTTCATTATAATCCAATTAGGTAAACACAACCTTAAAGGTTTATAGATAACAGAGTTTCCAAAGTTTTAATTTCCTTTTTATTCTTCTTCCTGTAATGAAAGATTCTGTTCATAGGCAAAAAAACAAACAAACAACAAAAACCCGAACAAATAGATTATATTCTTGGTGAAATGATTTTAATCTCATCTAAACTGTCTCTGGTTTATTTCTAATTTCTGCCACAGCCTTCCTGATCTAGACCAGGTTGTTACTGAGAGAGCTTTCACTTACACTTTATGAAAACACCATTTGTATTATCATTTAGTCTATTGCTCTGCAATTCGGTCTATGTTCCAATGAATACAAAGGTCATAGTTCCATGAAGGAAATACATTTCAGGGAGAAAACTGAAGTAAATTTTTTATTGCTCAGTTTATGCAATGTTAGTCTATTTGTGAATATAGTTGACTGTCCACACTCATCTTTATTGGACTTAAATTTTATTTTGAAAATTATTGAAAAACACAGTTCAATAATAGTAGAAAAAGAATTATAGGTATAATTTTTGCAATTATACATTTTTTTAATGCAGGGAAGACATCAGAAGATATGGATTTTAGTTCTTATCCTCAGAAAAATCTAAAACATCTCAAAATATCAATTTCCTTATTTTTATAGTAGGAATGATAATGTCCGTGGGATAAGGTAGTCCTGAGGATCAAATCGGATAGCATGTAGGAAGATTGTACTTGCAAAGTATAAATCTCCTCATATATCTGACACTGACAGGCAGCTCTCGCCTAGATGTCCCAGCTTGAGGATTTAAAAACATGAAGTCAACTAAAGTGTATGATTAAATAAAATTCATACTTCACTCAGTAATGAATTTCACATTTAAAATATAAAAAACAAATTCACTCATTTCATGAAATAATGAATTTAATAATTTGTTTGCTTTTGAAGTCAGTTTTATTCGAACCTCAGTGATCTTATTTTAAAATTTTTAGTTTTAGAAATTAAGATTTTTCTCTAAACTTAAGTAGATTGCAATATGTCAATTTACTCGTTCACTCATTTACACATCCAATAAACATTGATGAAGCAACTAATGTATACCCAGACACTATGATAAGTGCTGGGGATAAAAACAAAAATGAAGATGTCCTTTTTTTTTTTTTTTTAAAAAAAAAGCAATTCTTAATAAAGTAGAGGAAAGTAGCAATTATAATATACAGTGGTACACGTTAGTACACAAAATGTGTAAACCAGCAATTATGATTCAAAGTACTAGGTGTTATTTGAAAAGTGTTTAAAAGGTACCGTAAGTACAAAAAGGCAAAAAGAAGATCCTTTATATGCGAGGATTATAGGTAATGTCCTAGAGGTTTCCTTGTCATGGAATGTTATGAGCTGAATTGTGTCCTCCAAAATTCATATGTTGTCGTCCTAACCCCCAGTATCTTAGAATGTGACCTGTGGAGATAGTCTCTTTGAGGAGATAATCAAGTTCAAATTGGGTCATGAGGGTGGGGCCTAATCCAAGATGACTGGTGTCCTTATGTAAAGGGAAATTTGGACAGAGACATGCACCCAGGGAGAACAACATGTGAAGATAAAGGCAGAAATCTAAGTGATGCTTACACAAGCTAAGGGACACCAAACATTGTCAGCAAACCAGCAGAAACTAGAAGAGAGACACGGAACAGATTCTTCTTCACAGCCCTCAAAAGAAACCAACATGCTGACCTCTTGATCTCAGACTTCTGCCTCCAGAACTGTGAGACAACACATTTCTGTTGTTTAAGCCTCTCAGTTTGTGGTGTGTGTTATGGCATCCCAAGCAAACTAATATGCTAATTCTTTTAAAAAGATGAGTAAGAATTCATGATTGCACAACAAAGGAAGAAAACATGAGGAGCATGGAAGACTTAGCAGTCTGTGCAAAGACAGGGTGATAAGTGGAAGCAGGGGCCAATTATAAAGTTTCAAGTAGTTCGGTTTGGCAGAATGTGGGATGTGAGGGAACTCCCAGCAGGAGAAAAATCTTAGATTGATTGTCAGGAGTCATCTGTCTTGGACCATACCATGGGGTTTGGATTTTCTTCTAAAAGCAATTGTGAACCACCAAAGGCTTTTAAACAGAGAGAACATGTGATGAGATGCATGTTGTAGAAAAACCACTTATTTTTTTTAGTTCTTTTGAAGATGGCTAGGTGGGATGAAACTAGAGATCATAGGGTCAGCCAGGAATTTACTGTGATATGATGGTTATTGACATGAGAAATGATGGTTATTCATTTAGGATAATGGGGTGAGATTAAGGAGTAGATTCAAGAGACAGAGGTGATAAAAATTCAGTAACCAGCTGGTTAGATGAGAGACAGAGAGAGGAAATGGATTGTGATTTTTAGCAGTAGGAATGGAGAAGGATGGAGACAGGGATATTTCAAAAGAAGAACTGAAACATCTTCTTGCTCCTAGTATGGCAAAGGAAACATACATAACCTCAACAAAATTATGGACCTATTTGGGAAGGCGTTTTACTGCATTGTGATTCTGGAAGCATTTGGTGGGCACTGTTACCTACTCAAGTGCCACACATCATATACCAGCAATTTCATAAACCATTATGTTTTCATTGTATCTTATTGTACATATCACAGATACATATTTGCTTTGACAGCAAACAAATGTTTCTGCATAAAAAAATAATATTATGAGCTATGTTATATTTTTAGTGTGCAAAAGACAAACTTCCTCTGGTAACTAAATTGTAAAAAGTTTTGCTATACAACATTAATGTTTGTTTCAAATAAAGGGAAAGGAATACAAATCTTTCAGTCACACTAATGGAAAACAACTTTATCATCAACTACTCATTTGATTTGTTTTTCTCTTAAGTTTCAAAATGTGTCATTTAAATGTGAAAGAAAAAGAGGATCCATAGGGCTATTTTAGGAAGAAATGAGAAATTTTCCATTGCAGAAAATCAAAAGGTACCCAAAGGGTACTTTTTGATGATTTTCTGGGGTTTTTGTTTGTTTGTTTGTTTTTGTATGTTGGTACAATAGCTTGACAAAATGAGTGTCTTTTATTTTTTCCCATTAAAATCAATCAGCCCTTACAGTTTGAATTTCTACTAAGTGATTTGTTCAGACTGGTTATTTCACAGAGAATCCGCACTGAAATCCTTCCTTTACATTGTTTTCTATTGTAAAAATTTCTTCCCTAAGCTCTGGGGTACACCCAGTGTTCGCCTGTGCTTTGGCCTTGCTTTGCCTTCATCAGAGCCTTTGTTCTCTGTTCAGGGGATACCGTGTTTCCCTCAAAATAAGACCTAATCAGAAAATAAGCCCTAGCATGATTTTTCAGGATGACATCCCCTGAACATAAGCCCTAATGTGTCTTTTGGAGCAAATCTTATTTGGAGCAAACCAAATAAGACCCTATCTTATTTGGGGGGATACACGGTACCCACTTATTGCTAGCTCCCTACTTTGTATTCCTTCTTTCCCTTCTCCAAGGTTTCCCCTAAAGCTGCTTTTTGCAAATGGTTCTAGCTTCGCTTGGACATCCTTTCCTTCAGGCACCAATGCTTGGACCTAATGCTCCCACTTTTTGTGCTTCCTAACACCCTATACATGGCTGTATCATTTCACTTCACTATTGTACTGAAATTATCTAAGTAGATCCTCCACCCATGGAATATGACATTTTTGAGAGCAGGTTGTTGTGTAGAACCTGATACAAACTGTATTTTGTAGCACAGCACCAGCCCCTGTAGTCGATCTGTAAGGTAAAGTCTGCTGGTGACAAATCCTTTCCGTTTTCTTCATCTGAGAATGTCTTTGTTACCACTTTAGTCCTGAAGAGCTCTTTCACTGGATATGAAATTCACAGTTGACAGTTCTTTTCTTTTGGCACTTGAAAAATATGTGACACTTCCTTATGGCTGGGCTGCCATGGACTCCGTTAATGTGTAATACTATTTCTCTTGGGCTCATTTCAAAATTTCTTCATTGTCTTTTGTTTCAGAACTTTAATTATGTGTCTTGGTACAGATTTCTTCAACTCTATGAATCTGTAGGTTTGTTTCTTTACCAAATTTGGGAAGTCTTCGGCCTTTATTTCTTCAAATACTCTTTTATCTCCTCTGTCTTTCTCCTGTCACTGGGACTGTAAGGATAAGAAAATTGGATCTTTTCTGATTGTCTTACCGATACCTGAGGATGTGTTTCTCTTCTTTTTTCAGTCCATATCCTCTGTCATTCAGATTGGATGAATTCTATTGTTCTATCCTCAAATTCAGTGCCTATCCTCTGACACCTTTACTCTACTATTGAGCCAATCCACTGAGTTTTAAAAAATTTACTCATTATATTTTGAAATTCTATAAATTCTATTTGTTTTTGAATACTAACTTCTGTTCTTTCCTACGATTTTCTATATTTCTCTCTCATTTCAAGAGAATTCATAATTATTTCTTGAATTATTTTTATGATGGTTGCTTTGAAATCCTTGTGCTATAATTCCACCATCTTATTCATTTCAGTGTTAGCATCGATTGATTGTCTTTTCTCATTCAGGTTGTGATTTTCCTGGTTCTGGGTATGAAGATTTTTTATTGTATCCCAAGCATTTTGGCCATTATATTGGGAGACTCTGGGCCTTATATCCATTGTTTTATTTTAACAGGAAGTCACCCTGTTTTGGTTTGGCATGCAGGTCCTGATCTACTTTGGTGATTCCAATTGCAGTATAATTTTCATAGATTGTGTGGTGCTATGTTGGTCCGGTTGGTTTACTTGTGCTACTGGGGCTCCTACTAGTGCCTGATTATGCTACTTGAGGGACCAGTAAGAGCTTATCAAAGTCAGGCCGCCTTGTCCCTCTAGATGAGTAAAGGGATTCTTAGGTCAATGGGACAGGGTGCTGCCTTGTCTGGGAAATATGGTGGTGGGGTCTCCCTACCTATGAGGGGCATAATGCCTGTGTTTTTGGTCTCCAGATGCACGTGTGTCTTCAGATTTCAGAGCAGAACCTCAAGTCTGGAAGGGGAGATGAGCACTTCCTGGGCTAGGTACTTCTTGTGGTGGGATCCACCTTGCCATATTCCCTGGATGCATGGTGTGTCTGCGTAAGAGAGACGAGTCATAGGACCAGTGGGAAAGGAGAGTGCTTATCCTCGCTGCTTATTGTCAGTAGGACTCCCAGTTGATCCCTCTGCTTGTTCTGCTGGGTTTGCCTGGGTTGTCACAGGTACTCTCATTTGATCTGCAGTAGGAATGAACTTTTCTGGGATGCCCTTTGTTGCTAGGTCAGGAATCAAGAAACACTGGGCCTAGGTCAATTTCTTCTATTGGCTATGGGGTAATAAGACAATGTGGGGGCGGGGGAGGCGGTTAGCTCAGTTGGTTAGAGCGCGATGCTCGTAACACTAGGGTTTGCTGGTTCAATCCCTGCATGGGCCAGTGTGAGCTGTGCCATCTGGATTGAGAAACAACTACTTGACTTGGAGCTGATGGGTCCTGGAAAAATACACTTAAAATAAATAAAATAGAATAAAATAAAAATGGAAACAGATTCTAGACTTATCAAAAAAAAAAAAAAGACACCCTCCTGCTGTGCTGTGCCTCTAGCCCTGGGATCTCTAACCAGTTCAGCTTCCTCTTCCAATATGAATGTTCTCCTTCGGTTGTGTTTTGGTTTATTTCCAGGGTTTATAGTTGTACTTATTGCACAGGAGCATGCAGAGACAAGTCTTCACCATCTTGTCATGATAGGAAGTTCTGTTATACACACATTCCAACCCAGACTTTGATGGCCAAGTTTAGTGAGCCCTGACACATATACTACACTGTTCTCCACTACGTACATAACTGTGTCACAGTTATGTAAGTAAGACTAGACAGAGAGACTGCAATTGAGCTTTGTAAATGTTAGACATGGCCCTAACACATTGAGATGTTATTCCTACAACTGCGTCCATCGGGATGAAGATTTATAGGATCCAGAAGTTTGTAGCGGGACCTGGCAAAATGTTCCTGTTTCACTGAAGAGCATTTTGACTGTATCATATTTCTTCCAATTTCTTTAGACCATGGTACTTTAATTTTCTTACCTATTATAAGGAGTCAAAGCCAAAAATGGTAGCAAGTGAAGAATTCTTGAAGATCTCAGAGACCATTCAGCATCACTTTGTAGATAAGAAAAATTGACAAAAAAAGAGTTTTATTGACTTTTTTCAATTAATAAAGCCAAGCAATGGGGAGCAGGACTAGATCCCAGGTTTTATGTTTTATGACTCCTGTTCAGTGGTTTTGTTTGTTTTTTGTTTGTTTGTTTTGTTTTGTTTTTGTTTTTTCACCATGGAAGTAAGTAAATGATGATAAAGATCGAATGCATTTTCAATGGTAAATATATTATTCTAACCCCCTCACAATTTTTTCTGTACACGATTTGTCTGCACATTTGTTTCTCTTGTGCCCTGTAAAAACCGCCTCTATTTTATCAGCTATGAGCCAAGCAAAAAGAAAAAGAGAAAAGTTTTAAATTATTCTATTATGTACGTATTCACTGAGCAAGTTTTATTAAGGGTATCAAATATTCTCGGTATTGTGATAGTTGCAGAAATATTGCAGAAACTTAAAGGTAAATAAAGGATTGAAAAAACACATGTACAATGAGGCTGGCCCTCATACTACTCCTAGGAACTTTGTGATGGACCACCATATAATGAAGCCCAGTCTAACCTGCTAAATGGTGAACCACTGTTCCAATCCTCCCCGTTGCCTTTGCCCACAGACTGTCAAACATGAGAATGAATCAATTCTAGGTCATGGAGCTCCATCAACCTTCCTGTTGACAAGATACAAGCACAGCAGAATTAGCTGAACTGACTTAAATAAAAACAACCACCCAGAAGGCCTATAGAATCCCATGCTGAATAATTTACAATTATGTTAAGCCAGTATATTTTGTGGTGATTTGTTATGCAGCAAAAGCTAACTGACAGAACTTTCCAGGGATATAATAATAACAATAGTAGCTAAGACATAAAGATCTCATTCTGTATTAGCATGGTGCTAAATACTTTGCACAGATAAGCTAAACAACATAAGTAAAACTTTTACATATAGAAATTTAATGATGTAAAAATATAAAAATGAAGAGTTAAGTTTTATGACGTATAAAGTTTAAAGATGTTAACATTAAAAGAAGAGTTAAGGATTTACACAAAACTACTCAGTTATTACATGACGGAACTAAAAGACACCTGAGGAGATCTAAGCTACAAACTTCCTAAGTCTATAAATTATTGAATCCCGGGAGTACATAGCTTTGGGTCTACTGGATACTCCAAAAATGTTGGTTGGTTGTAAAATGTTACTTTAGTTCACATCATTTCAGATCTTCAGTTATTTGTGTTAAGTTTTTCTCAGTCTGTGGCAAGGTATATTTTCTACCTTCTTTTTTTTTTAATGTTAATTCTATGATTTATACATGCTTCATGGGCAGCAGGAAAAAAAAATACAGCCTTTAGATAAAATTATAGGTGTGAAATGTTTCACAAATAGCAATAATTTACCATACCATTTGGCTTTTTTTTTTTCTGAAACTTCATATTCACAGAAGTGTAAATTGCCAAATAAACAGGTTCTTCTAGGGGAACTATTTCATAACTATCTTTTGAATTTCTTTTTTAAGCAAAGTAAGTAAAACCTGAACGTGTGAAATAAAGGCAATGATTGTTGTGTAATTCTCTGCATTTAATGCATAATACCATGTTTGTAATTCTTGGCCATCACGCCTTTGACTACAGTTCTGATCTAATGTCTACATGGATGCTCTAATTAGCATGTATTTTAAGCTAAGATAATTAAAAGATGAACTAACAAATAGATTTTCATGGTGCCAATCCATATGGTAGCTAAGATATCATTAGAAATTTAGCAATATACGGAATGTATTAGTTTCCCATTGCTGTTGTGATAAATCACCAAAATAATGTTTACAACAGCACAAATGTATTATTTTACAGTTCTGGAGATCAGAAATCCAGTGTGGGTCTCACTAGGTATCTTAGCTTTGGCTGCCATATCAAACCACCACAGACTCCATGGCTTCAACAACTGAAATGTATTTTCTCACATCTCCAAAGTCTGGAAAGCCCAAGATCAAGATTCTGGCCAATTTGCTTTCTGGTGAGAGATCTCAACTTGCAGTCTCTCTCCTTCTCTCTGTGTCTTTACATGGTGGAGAGAGAGCGCTCTGTGGTATCTCTTCTCCTTTTAAGGGCACCAGCCCTATGACCCCACTTTTATGACCTTATGTAACCCTTATTACCTCCCTCCAGACCCTGTCTCCAAACACAGTCACATTGACGGTTAGCACTTCAACATACCTATTTAGGGGGACACAAACATTCAGTCCATAACGTAAGGCTAAAATCAAAGTGTCAGGACTGCATCCCTTTCTTCAGACTCTAGAATAGAATCCAATTCTTTGCCTTTTCCAACTTCTAGGGTATGCCCATATTCATTGGCTCGCGGCTCTCTCCTTTCTTGAAAACCAGTTTATTAGCTTCCTAGAGCTGCCATAACACAATACCACAAAATGGATGGCTTAAAATAACAGAAATTTATCATTTTACAGTTCTGGAGGCTGGAAGGCTAAAGTCAAGGTGTT
This sequence comes from Rhinolophus ferrumequinum, assembly GCF_004115265.2. Classification (NCBI taxonomy): domain Eukaryota; kingdom Metazoa; phylum Chordata; class Mammalia; order Chiroptera; family Rhinolophidae; genus Rhinolophus; species Rhinolophus ferrumequinum. The sequence continues at coordinate 27,355,138 of NC_046287.1, forward strand.
GACAAGGTTGATTACTTCTGAGGGCTGTGAGAATCAGTACCATGCTGCTCTCCTGGCTCTGATGGTTTGTTGGCAATTTTTGGTGTTTCTTGGCTTGCATAGACATGATTCCAGTCCTCTGCATTCACATGGTCCTCCCCCTGTGTCTCTTCACATGATCTCTCTGTCCATGTCTGTGTCTAAATATCCTCCTTTTATAAAGATACCAGTCATAGTGCATTAGTATCCACCCTAGTGACCTCATTTTAACTTGATTACCTTTTTAAAGACCCTGTTTCCAAATAAGGTCATATTCTGAGGTATTGGGGTTAGGACTTCAACATATTTTGGGGAGGGGCATAATTCAACCATAGCAGTCAGCAATTGCCAGTAAAGTGTATCTCACATTGCATCACATCATTCTTACCTCCTTTTCTGCCTCAGTCTTCCACTTTTAAGGACCTTTGTGATTACATTGTGCCCACACAGAAAATCCAGTATAATCTCACTATTTGAAGTTCAGTTGATTAGCAATCTTAATTCCGTCTGTTACCTAGATTTACCTTTGCTGTGTAACATAACATAGATTCCAGGAATTAGGATGTGGATGTCTTCAGAGAACTATTATTCTCTCTGACAGAGAAAGAAATTGTTATTTACTACAACTCTCAGAAAGAGTCCTGGAAGGAGGAGTTAGAAAATCCACCTGTGTTTGGGGATGTTCAGGTGATACGACTCTGCAGGGGCGTAGTTGTTGAGCTGCCTCAGAAGGAGAGGTTTTTGAGTTTTTGAAAGAGCTAAGCCAGAGTTGAAGTTCTGTCGATAGAAGAGCATTTGAGCATTTCTACCAGTGTCCTTGCATAGAGAATCAACTTCTAATAAAGCATAAAACATCAACTTCTCAACAAAATAAATGCTCAACAGATATTAAGGTGAGGTTTCAGAATTATTCTGCTTTTTTGTCCATAAGTGTGCAGTAAAACAATAAAAGTTCAATTTCAAGGAACAAATTTTGGTGATAGGATACAGTCCTAGAAGAATCACACCCTAAAAATCTCCTGTACCCCCATCACAACCCTAAACACACACACACACACACACACACACAGTTTATTGCTGCTTCATTGGTGAAAC